>NC_067401.1:157827694-158458527 GCF_016432865.1 Antechinus flavipes
CAAGATTATATGATGATCAATTCTGATGAACGAGGCTCTTTGAAACAATGAGATGATTCAGGCCACTTCTAATGATCTTGTGAAGAAGAGAGCCATCTACAACCAGAGAAAGGACTGTGGGAAATGAGAGTGGATCACAGCATAGCATTTTCATTTTTTGTTTTTGTTTCTTATATTTTGTTTTTTTTTTCTTTTTTTCCCTTTTTGATCTGATTTTTCTTGTGCAGCAAGATAATTGTATAAGTATGTATACATATATTGGATTTAACATATTTTTAACATGTTTCACATATTTCTTGCTGTCAAGGGGAGAGGGTGGGGATCAGGGAGGGAAAAAAATTTGGAACACAAGGTTTTGTTGAATGTTGAAAATTATCCATACAGGGGCAGCTAGGTGGGGCAGTGCATGGAGCACCAGCCCTGAAATCAGGAGGACCTAAGTTCAAATTTGACCTCAGACAGACACTTAACACTCTCTAGCTGTGTGACCCTGGGCAAATCACTTAACCCCAATTGCCTCAGCAACAAAAAAAAAGAAAGAAAAGAAAAGAAAATTATCCATACGTATGTTTTGAAAATAAAAAGTTTTAATTTAAAAAAATGCTTAAAAATAAATAAAGGCAAATAGTGATAATCAGAGCTATTAAAGTCTTTCAAAAATGTTTACATTTACAGAGTTGTTATTATTGTACACCTCATTTTCCTAGTTTTATTCACTTCACTTTGTATTAGTTGGTAACATGTCTGCCTAGGCTTTTCTAAAACCATTTCCATCATTTCTTATAGCACAGTAGTATTCCAATATATTCCTATAATAGAAATTGTTTAGTTATTCTCCAATTGAGGATTTCTCTCAATTTCCACATCTTTATCAAAATAAAGAGTTCTATAAATATTTTTATTTATACATGACTTTTTCCTCTTTAAAAAAAAAAATCTTTTTAGAATATAGACCTAGTAGCAACATTTTTAGGTTAAAGAAGATGCACAATTTAACAACTTTGAAACCATAGTTTCAAATTGCTTTCCAGAATTCTCAGACCAGTTCACAGCTTCACCAACAATGTGATAAAGTACAGGATTTCCCAGAATGTCTGTACCATTTACCATTGTCCTTTTTTTTTTCACTTTAGTACACCTGATAGGTATGAAGTAATACCTCAGAATTGTTTTCATTTGCATTGCTCTAATTACTAGTCATTTGGAGCATTTCTTTGTATTCTTTCAAATAACTAGTAATAAGAAAGATACAGAATAAACTAATTCTTTAGTTTAACCTCACACTTATAAAATTGACTGATCAGTGAGTATTTGACTATGCAAGGATAATAAAAAATGGAAATTATCAATGATGGAGAGGTTATGAGAAGTCAGGCACAAGAGTACACTATTAGTGGAACTATGAATTAGTCCAACCAACTATTAAAACAATTTATGCAAAAAATTATTAGCCTTTGTTAAACAAATATCCCCCAAGAAGATGAAGATGAAAAGAAAAATAAAAAATACTCATAGTATCATTTTTTGTATTCATAAAAGCCTGGAAACACAATGGTCCCCAAAAAAATTATGGGGAAATTAACAAATTTTGGTGTATATATATTATTATGGCAATAAAATTACAAATATAAGAATTCAGAGAAATATGGGAATGCTTGTATGAATACAGTAGAACAAATTAAGAAGGAACAAAAGAACAATATACACAATGGCTATTTTAAAAAAGTAAATAAAGGCAACATAAAATGGGAACTGAACTCTGAATAAATACTACCACAAAATTGAATCCTGTTGTCAGATGACTATAGACACCAAATGTGGCTGACACAGGCAGACATAATTGCAGTGCTGGTCACTTTTGCTTGATTGTTTTTCTATTTGTTACCTATTTCTCAGAATTCCAGTCCTCCTCCCCTCCCCCCAACACTAAGGACTTCAATCTCAAAGAGACTAAGTTGGATCCTGGCCCAAAAGGATGTTTGTCTTCTTAGTTTTTGCCACCAGCCAAAATTTTTCAGAAAAATCTCTAAAATAAAACTTAGATATAGCTTGTGCTAAGTTTCATCAGATGTGCATAATAAGGTCTCCAACTCCTACGAGCAATTCAATGTATAAGATTTGTATTGGCTATGGGACAACTTGTATTTCATACACCACAGAAAATGCATAAGATACAAAGAACTCACAAAGATTCGTGAATAACTAAAAAAATAAAATAAGGTACTCACCTAGTGCATTAGATTCTCCTTGGAAAAATAGATGTAAAGGCAATCAGATAATGAGGAAAGAGGAAAATCATAATTTAAAGAGACAGAATCCAGGTGTAGAGATAGTCAATTGTAAAAAATAAAGAAATCAAAAGGGATGAGGACTGAGAAAAGCCCATCAGATTTCTCAGTTAAAAGATCTTTGGAAACATTGGAAAGAGTAATTTTACCTTATTGCATTTAAGACAAAACAAGGCCACAGTCAATATGCTCTTTAGGTAGGTGGGCCAAGACTGTCAGGGAACTGGGAGAGAGAGTCTCTAACCCTCAATCTCCTAGTGCTGGCACCCATTCTCTAACTTGGGTCTCCTACTTCTCAATACTGTTATACACTAGGCTCACTCTTCCTTCCCATCCCATATGTGAGGGAATTTGTATTATATTTTAAAATATATGTGAATATATTGAGAAATTTTTTATGGAAAACAAGAACAGTTTAAATTAGTAATGAAGATAGAAACCTGATTTCTGAGAGATGAGGAATGAGTAAGAGAAGAGGAAATGGAGGCAATGAGTGTAGACAGTTTCTGGCAGTGTGGCTAAGAAAAGGAGAAATATAAGAAGACAGGCAGAGAAACAGACAAACAGACAAACAGAGAAGGGAGAGAGGTGAAAAGGGAAAAGAGAGAAAGAAAAGACAGAAGAGAAAGAGACAGAAGAAAAAGAAAGAGAAAGGAAGAGAGGGAGGGAGGGAAAGAAAGGAAGGAGGGAGAGAGAGGGGAGGATACAGAGAAGAGAAACAGAGAGAGACAGAAAAAGAGAAAGAGAGAGAGAGATTATAATTTTGTAGAGAAAACAGGAGGGGATAAGTTCAAGAGCATATTTAGTATGGAAAGAATAAAGGTCCACATGTGTGATATAATGAGTACATTATTTTCAGACTTTGTAATTATATGCATCAGTTTTTAATTTTTTTCTTCTTTTTTTTTTTTTTTAAAGCAATTAGTATGTAGGATGGTCCTCTGGAAGAAAGTAGAGGGAGAAATACTGGGATAAATTTTAGTGATGTTTTTAAAATAATTGTAAAAGATACCAATACAATTTTATTATTTTAAAAAATAAAAGTTACCCACCTTAAAAAAAAAAAAAAAACAGCTATTAGTCCCCACTTGTTAAGGAAAAGCTTTTTAGCCACAATGCTCTAGCTTCCAAGGGAGAAAATAGCAAGCATATACCCTGAAATGACAGCCAAGAAGAATTCAGCAGCTGTGGGATTTTAGAACATCGTAGTAAAAACTTGTTCAAGTTTTTGAGACTCCATAAATTTTTATCTGTGAGGCTTTCTTGGCAAAAGTACTGGAAAGGTTTGCCATTTCTTTCACTAGTGAATTACCAATCCATAAGCAAACAGAGATGAAGGGACTAATCAAGGTCACACAGCCAAGATCTAAGGCTAGATTTTAATTCAGTTCTTCCTGACAATGAACCTTTCACTCCGTGCACTGCAACACTGAGCTGCCTCATAGCATCCAGAAAGCATGTTACTCAGCCAAGATTGCATGATGTTTGAGACCACTGGGAAGTAGACTCAGGTAGAACAATGTCACCAGATCATCACCAGAATATATTGACATCCCTGAAAAATTCAAAGGCATGAATTGGCCTGTGTGAATGCTCTGGGCCATTAGTTCTCTATATATGTGTCTCCTGGATATCTATGTCCTTTCTGTGTGTGCCTTGACCTATGTATATGTATGTATATATGTATATCAATACATGTGTATATATATTATATAATATATGTATGTGTGTGTATGTGTGTAAAACTTTCCTATAACTATGATGGTATATGTATTTGTGTGAAATGTTTTATTGCTACTTTTCTTACTGTGCTAATTATCAGAAACTCCTTTTAAAAATATCTTGATAAATATATTTCAATATAATTGGTTTCCTTTGTAATTCTACATATTTTATTTCTTGTGCTTAAAAATTATATTCTGCAAAAGGGGTCATAAACTTTCCCAGGCTCCTAAGAGATTTGTGACACAAACAAATCAAGAATTTCTGAATTATATGCCTTTGTTTTTATTTATTGTTTCCCTTACCTAGCTAATAAAAATAGACCCTTTGGGGAAGGCTCATGAATTATAATTTTTAAGTGGTTTAAAGATGTGGGCCCATAAAATATACTGAACCTGTTGTCTTTTCTAAAAGGATTCATTTGCAAGTTGGGGATAGTGTATCCCCAGGTGCTGCATAGTCTTTATACTTGTTTTTGAGATCATTTTGTTGAAACATCATTTAATAACAATTAAAAATGATAGTAATGTGAATTTCAGTATCTGTAGAAGAAATGTGAGGAAAGGAAAGAATATTTACAAACAATCATCATTTTGTTTTATAAGTGATTATAAAACTCTCTATATGGTACCAAAAATAATTACAATGAATTGGAACTGAAAAATATTTTTTCTAATTATGGAACAGATGTAAGAAAGAAAGACTTTCTTTTCTTTTTTTCTTGCCAGCAATAAAAGTAAACTAAGAAATTACTCTTGATTTAGGAAATATTTATTTTTTTCCAGAAATGGGTGCTTATTATAAAAAGTTATGCCAAAAAGAGCAAATTATTCCCTTTTGGAGCATTATTCCTTTTCAACATCACTTGTGTCTAGGCCTTTGTTGCCACTAATGCTCCTTAAGTATTAGAGTTCCCTCTGTAGGATGGATTAATGGGGATTGCTGCTCTAGACTAAAGTCATCTAGTGAAACCCTCTTGTTTTTATCGTCATTCAGTCATATTTGAATTTTTTTTATTGCAGTTGAAGGGTTTTATTGAAGTGATTTTCCATTTCCTTCTCCACCTCCTTTTTACAGATGAAGAAACTGAAGCAAACAAAGGGAAGTGACTTGCTTAGGAACACAACACTAGTAAGTGTCTGGGCCAGATTTGAATCATAGAAATGAGTCTTCCTTTACTCCAGGTGTGACTCTCTATTCACTGTACCACCTAACTGGACAAGCCTCTTGTTAGAAATGAGCATTGCTCTAGTCAAAACCCTATGAGTTGAGATTTGATATTGAAGTGAAATTAGATACTTGGAAGTCCACAAATATTTTCCTTAGCCAAAACATATAGAAAGACTATTTGACATGTATACTCCAGGACTTGGTTCCTAGATTTGGCTCTCCTTGCCTTTATATAGAAATAAATCTTGTTAACAAAGTAGAGTGTGGCAATTTAAGCAGGCTTAAGAAATCTCCTAGTTTGAAAGGCCCCACCTCCACGTGAAGGGTTTTTGTATGCCCTTAGGAGATTGGAGGTTACCAGGAATGGGCAAAAGAAGTATATCTTTGAGCCTTAGCCCTTTGGGCCAGTCAAGTACCAGGAATAGCTTGAGTGCATTCAGGGAAAAAACCAGATTAACTTGCATGGGAAGAAAAATTAGAATACTGCTTCCATCTCATCCATTTTTTTTTTTTTTTTAGAGATAAGGAAATTGAGGCTAGAAAGATTGATAACTTTACCACAGTTATAGGGTTTGTAAATGACAAGGTTAGATTCAAATATGTATTCTGATTCCCAACTCAGGGTTCTTTCCACTGTTCTCTCTTTGTCTGTAGGTCCCAAGTGTCCCACATCTTTTTTAGAAGGTCCATAAATCATTGTCTTTGGAGACACCACTTAACCACCTTGGCTGAGTGTCTACATTGGTAAAATGAGGGTCAACCCAAGGTGCCCATGTCCACAGCTGCAAGGCTGAGCATGGATGGATTGTGGTTAGTACCAACTCCTGAAAAGGTCACTGTCAATTACTGATGCTGCCTCCTTCCCTATAATCTCAGACTCAGCTCACCACTTCCTGCTTAACTCTCTGCATCTTTGGCATATTCTGGGACCTGACAATCCTGTCTCACACCAAAAACAAAAACAACCTTTCTTCCATCCCCCACTCAAACAATGGAGGTGCTGTTTGCTCCCTGGGAGATCCAGAGCTGCTGACCAGAGCACGGCTCTGCAGCAAAAAGACTAGTCTGCCATATTAGTTAAAAAGCAAAGGATCTTCTAAACCAGTGGTTCTCAAAGTATGGTCTAGAGAATCCTGGGAATCTCTGAAACCCTTTTAGAGGGTCTACAAGTTCAAAAATAGTTTTTATTTCCAATATGATAAATGTCTCTAAATATAACCCAGATAAACAAAAATGCTTTGGAGAGATCCTCAATAATTTTTAATAGGATAAAGATACTGAAAACAAAAGTTTGAGAACCACTGTTCTAAACCGTTCTCCAGAGAGTTCCCTATTGCCTGAGCTACAGCCTCATTCAATTTCTATTTGTTAGAGCAAATTCACTCTCTAGATAGCAAAATGGAGGAAATACTTGGCCTGTAGTACTCAGGACGATCAGAGTTTAAATATCAAATATTGCTATATGGAAGCAAATCATTTTATTTATTGCAATGTGTGAGGACAGACTTGAACTCATGAGGATGAGTCTTCCTAAAGCAATGTCTATTCCTCTGTCTCCTATAGCCCCTAGCTGCCCCTCCAGCACATAGCATTTAATAAATCCTTTAACTAATCTACTCATAAAGTCAATAGGGAGTCATTAGAGTTTATTGACTGTGGAATGACATGCAGATCAGACTCATGCTTTATTAAAATTATTTTTAATAATAAAATAAAATTTTTAACTGCGTAAAAGATAGAGAGAAGAAGAATCAGGGAGATCTCCATTTGTAAAGGCAATAATCTAGGTTAGAAGTAATAAGGACCTGAACTAGGGAGGGGTTGTATGAGCAAGGAAAGGAAAAGATGCATGAGGTTTTGTGAAAGCAGAAATTTTGCTATTTGGTACCTCATTAGCTTTATGGGATGACAGAGTCAGGAATTGAAGATGATGCTGAGATTGTGACTTTGGATGATTTGAAGGATGATGATGCTCTCAACAGTAACAGGGAGGTTTAATAGAAGGTTGGTTTGGGAGGGAATAAGGTAATGAGATCTGCAATGAAATTTTTGTCTCAAATTTTCAGTGTCCCTTCACTCTTCATTCTTATTAATTCCATATATGAAATCATTTGTTAAATGTTGTTCCCATCTTCTAAACATTTCTAGCCATCATCCTAGACTTTTACCAACTTTTACCCAGATTATTAGAATAGCTTTCTATTTTTTAAAGTTTTTTTTATCTTTGTTTTTTATATTACAAACACTTTGCAGATTATTTCCACTTCTTGAGAGGTTTCTCAGAGGGAAATAAAACAGTTATTTAAAACTAATAACATAATGACCTAAGTAACCTGGCAGATAGATAGAGCCCTGGGCCTGGAGTCAGGAAGACTTGTGTTCAAATCTTGCCTTACAAGATGTGACTCTGGTCAAGTCACTTAACTTTTGTGGGCATCAATTGCTTTAACTTACTTCTCAGGATCATGATGAGAATCAAATGAGATAATATTATTAAAACATTTATTACAGAGTCTTATACTTACTAGGTGCTTAATAAATGCTCTTTTTCTTTCCTTCCTTCCTTCATCTAAAAGTACATGTTATATTCTATATTCCAAGCATCTACCATCTCTGCATTAAAAAAAAAAATCAATTGGGGGAGGGAGGAAGGAAGAGACAGACAGATAGAGACAGACATAGAGAAAGACAAGAGAGGAAGAGAACAAAAGAGAAGGGGAGGAGGGAGGGAGAAAGAAATAGGGAAGAAGGGAAAAAATGAGAGAGAATGTAACTCTGCATTCTAAATCCTCATCTCTATAAATAAACAGATGTTTCATCATTAGTCCTCTGGAATCATGAATGGTCATTGCATTGTTAATAGTTATTACTTTTAAAGTTGTTTGGTTTTGCAGTGTTATTGTTACTATATTAATTGTTCTCTTGAGTCGGCTCATTTAATTCATCAGTTTATAAAAAAAACTGAAAATTGTTCATTTTTATATCGGTATTATAATATAAATTATTCAGTTTCTATTCACTTCACTCTCCATCAGTTAATAGTTTTCCATGTTTTTTTGAAATCATCTATTTCTTCATTTCTTATAGCACAATAGTGTTCTATCATATTCATATACCAATTTATTCACCCTCAGTTGATGGGCATCACTTTAGTTTCCAGGGTTTTGGGTTTGTTTTTGCCACCACAAAAGAAAAAAAAATGCTGCTAAAAATATTTTTGTATGTAGTACCTTTTTTCAACAGTTGTAAACCTGAGTCAAGAGTCATTAATGAACAAGTGACAGGGAAAACAGTCTTTGGGGTAATTTTCTCTGAAGACAATCTTATTTCCAATATATTTAAGAAATTGATCCAATTGTATATGAATATGAGTTGTTCGACAATTGATAAATGGTCTAATGATTTAAACTGACCATTCTTAAAGGAAGAAATTCCCTATAGGGTTCAGGTTATATGAAAAAAAATGTACCAAATCACACTAATTATAGAAATGCAAATGAAACAATTCTGATATTCTGCCTCATACCCATCAGATTGGCAAAGATGTTCTCCAACCCAGCAGGAGTAAGGGACTCCTTAGCAAAGCAAAATATGTCAGTTCTTTAAGGAATTTGGGTCAGGAGTATTCATCTCCTTGTTGATTTTTTTTTTTTAATTTTTGGCTGATCACAATAAAAAGCCCCCAAACTCAGACATATGTATGTTTGGTCATGTTTAAAGATCCTACAATCTCTCTAGCACTGTCTATTAGTAGCATTGGGCATGTTAGAAGGTGGGAATAGTCTTTTGAGGTTAGCAAATGCTGGCTCCAACCTATTTCCATCATCCTGGTTATACCTATGACTAAAGAACAGAATCTGGCTCAAACAAGGAGGTCTAGTTAGGATATCCCCTTCCCACCAGTCTCTATATTGATCAAATCTATATTTCTCCATGAAGTTTACAAATCTCTGAAAGTTATTAATAATAATTTTTTAATTCAGATTTTTGATTTCATTCTTGGTAAGGAAATTCAGTTTGTCAATGAAAAATGGCAATACTGTGTGACTTAGTCTTAGCTCAAATAAAAGCAGAGTTTACAAAGAAAGGCAAAACACAGATCCTGCTCTTAAGGAGCTCCTAGTCAATAGGAGAGACAACATGAAGATATGTATAAACAAGATATAAATAGGATGAATTGATAAAAATCAATAGAAGGAAAGCATTAGCCTTAAGGGGGAATTGGGATTAGGAAATTAATGAAAAAATTTTCAAGAAAGTGTGTATTTACCTAAAACCTGAAGGAAGCCAGGGAAACCAGGAAGCAGATGAGAAGAAAAGGACATTCCAGGAATGAATGATGGGTACCAAAATAAAGACTGACCTCTGAGAGTTTACAGTTTAATGAGGTAGACAATATGCAAACCAACAAGATATATATGACATAAATAGGAAATCTTTCACAGAGGAAAGGCATTAGAATGAAGAGGGAGTGGAGAAGGCTTCTAGTAAAGGATGGGCTTAAAAGAAGCTAAAAAGAACAGAGGTGAGAGGACATTCCAGACATGGAGAAAGGGAAAGAAAATGTCCAGGGCTGAAAGATGGAGTGTCTTGCTTGTAGAATATCCAGAAGGTCAGTGTCACTAGATTGAAGGACACTTGTTGAAGAGTAAGCTAATATTGGAAAGATGTTTGTTGTTCATTTTCAATCGTGTCTGACTTTTTTGTGATGTCATTTGAGTGACTTGCCATTTCCTTCTCCAGCTCATTTTATACATGAGGAACTAAGGCAGACAGGTTAAGTGACTTGCCCAGACATAGCTGAGGCCATATTTGAACTTAAGAAGATAAATCTTCCTGATTTCAGGCTCAGCACACTAGCCACTAAGCCACCTACTTGCCCAACTGAAAGGTGGGAAGGGCCACATTATAAAAGGCTTTGAATGCCAAGCAGAGCTTTTTGTATTTGATCCTGCAGGCAACAGAGAGCCATTGGGTTTTATTAAGTAGAGTAGTAACATGGTTGTAACTGCATTTTAGGAAAATTGCTTTAATGATCCCAAAAACTAAGAATTGCCCCACTGGGGCATATTCCAAGCTGAACACAATATTCCAACTGTGGACCTTTGCGATCACATTACATCAGTCCTATTTTAGTGAAACTTACATAGGCTCCAAGAGTGACCAGGCAGACATTGGGTCCTGTTCGATAAGGTTTATAGTCATTCTCTTAAAGACAAGTTCTGTTATGGTCATACTGTTTCATAAGGAGGAAAAATAATGAAACTAAAAGTAGAATTTTAAAATAACTTATTTTTTCATAAGTTCCAACCAATTCATAGAACTAGTTTTCAATCTAGTTTTTTTTTTTTTTTTTTTTACTATAATTATGATACTTTTTAAAACAAAAGAAAAAAATAGTCAGGTATAAAGCAGTGGAACTTTATTACAGTATGTTTTCACACAAGATGAAGCTTAAGATTTAAAATGAAACACTTTGCGGGAAGAGTCAAGGACAACTAGAAAAGGACAAAATCAGGGTTGACAGTAGGACTTCAGGTATAATGGTCTCAAGGTCAAGTTGAGTGACCACTCTTGGATTCAGCACATCCAGCTTCCCCAAGTTCTCCATTCTTTCTCTTGATTGGTATGAGATTCCTGTGTCACAAGGAGAAGAAAGAAGCAATCATGTATTAAGTACCAACTATGTAATCAAACACTGCGCTAAATGCTTTTTAAAATGTTATTTCATTCAGTTCTCACAATAACACTGTGAGATAATGCTATTATTATCTTCACTTTACAGTCTAAAAAATTGAGGCAAATAGAGGTTATAATATCCAGAGTCACATAAACTAGTGTCTGAGGCTGGATTTCAATTCAGGTCTTTTGACTCCAGATCCATCAGTCTGCTGTGCATTATGGCATCATGGATATTTAATATAAATAAAGGACTTTCAACCATTCCCGAAAAAACCACGAGAGCTGAATAGAAAATTTAACATTCAAACACAAGATTCAAGGAAGCATAAAAAGGTAAACATAAAAAAATAACAAAATCAAATTGTTTACATTTCTATATGGAAAGATGATATATATATATATAATTACTAATAACTTTATATTATTAGAGCTGTTAGAATAAATCTACAAAGAGGGCATCAGTATGAATCAATTATATTAGGAAACCTCCCCCTCTGAAAAAAATGAAGGAGAAAGAGCTGTGCATAGGGAGAAGAGGAAAGGGAGAGGTAGAATGATGTATTTCGTAACTGAATTTTAAATTATATTCTTTGGGGATATTAATATGATATCTATACATTAAACATAAAGTCTTGTTTTTTTCTTTTGAAAAGAAATAATCTTGTTCCCATCTTATTTGAAAATTCTGTTTCCTTCTTGTATGGACCTTTCTTACTGTTTCTAGAATATGGCATATTTTTTATTTTATTTTATATTTTAAAATAAAACTTAAATATGTTTTAAAATAACTTACAAATTTATATTTTAAGTCATAAATAAATTTATAATTTTTAATTTAAAAAATAGTAGAGGTACAATTAGAACATTTGTTCATATCCATTCAAGAAGTGTCTCTGGGATTCTGAAAAAATTTAACATTTTCCTATCAAGTACTTCCCTTCTATGGCTTGCACCAAAGAGTCACAACAAAATCCTTGTGGCAAAATTGTGGTTGGTTTCTCAAATTCCAAATTTAAAGACAAACAAAACTCAGTTTATTTAGCATAGTTGTTAGGCAATCCTGAAATTTTAAGATCTGACTTCGCATTCTTTCACTGCTGGGGTATCTTATGCCTTCCCCTTAAAGCCTGACTATCTCTATACAATCACAGGACTGAGGATTCCTGGTTCAGCTGCATCATCATTTCCAAAAAGTCATTCAAAACTAAATAATTTATGTAAAGATGATTCTCTTAAAGCTGGGAGGGGGCTTTTTTTCAGACCTGAAAGTTGATTGAATTTGAATTTGAATTAACTTGATTGAAGCTTCTCTCAGCTAGGACTAAGCACAACTAGCTCTTATGAATTTGTCTTTTTCTAATGAAGGAAAATTTCTTTTTCCATCCTCAAAAAATTCAATTCTCTCAGGTTGTTTTGAAAAGAAACTTTTCACAGAATCCTCTCAAAGTCTTGGAAGAGACTTAAACTTTTAGGTTGGAAGGCTTAAGAAAACTGGAATACCTAAAACAGACTAATGTGATTATCTTCAAGGTATTTTCAGCACAATAATCTGCATGGCATTTTTAAAGTCACCAAGTTATGCTCACATTCCTGTAAAATGGTTTTTAAACCCTGCAATGTAGAAGGATAACTGTAGTTCATCATGTTATAATCCTACAAGATTACACCAATGGTTCTGGCTGGGCCTGACTCAGACCAGTCTCCTGGTAGTTTAGGTTCTATATTGGAACAAAATGGGACATTCTTAGGTCATTCAATAGTTAAAAGGAAACTTACTTAGCCATAGCTGGAGAAGGATATTTAAAAAATAATGGGCACTGAGGACCACATAAATTGTTTTAGCTTAGCAAAGCTCCAATTGAGAGTCACCAGTCAAGCATCTAAGAGATCTTTCGCTTTTCATGGCTGCTTGTTATTCAGGTAATGAGAAGTGATGTCAATTGTTTGAGCCCTTAGTCCCCTAAACTAGACAACTTTGAAGATATGTCTTAATACCTTTTAAAGAAAAATTAGCCTACATAGCATGGAAATATGGGAATATAGCATGGGAGAGAGGTTAGGCGATTGCTCCTATTTGTTTCATGTAAGACATCTCCAAAAGTAAATAAACTCATTTGTTCAAGAAAATAGCAAACAGAAATCAAAATTCAAATTAAGTTATATAGAAAACACACAAGAATGAATAAACCTTTTTAGATATAAGTGAGATAAAATCACAGCATAATGAAAAGATTGATCCCAATCTCACTGAAGGGGAAATTTCCTGAAGTTTCTTAGAGAAGCAAGCTGAAAATAAAGGAACATGTTAAGGAGATGGTTTTGTGTACATGTCTGCCTTCTAAAGTCTGTTTCTATCTCCTCGCATGTCTGCAATCAGTCCCCATGTTAGTCTGAAAAGCAACATGTCCTTTCTCAAAACAAAATGAAAAATGGCCCTAATCTTCAAAGCCTCTGACCAAATTTGCCTATCACAAAGTCATGCAGAATTGCATCAAACATTCTTTTCACTATTCCACAATCACATTCCAAAGGCAACATGTCCTTTGATAGTCCTAAGACTGTCCTCCCTTAATCCAGCTTGGTTGGGGAGTAGAATTAATAATACTATGACTAAAGCATTTTAAAGGATTACAACTGTGGAAGACTTAAGAATTAGGATCAATGCAGTAACAATCATGACTAAAA
Source organism: Antechinus flavipes (assembly GCF_016432865.1). NCBI lineage: Eukaryota > Metazoa > Chordata > Mammalia > Dasyuromorphia > Dasyuridae > Antechinus > Antechinus flavipes. Next base: position 157,841,242 of record NC_067401.1, read on the forward strand.
AAGACAAATGGTGCATTATGCTTTTGGCAAAGGACAAGAGGTATAAATGAAATAGACATGTTTCACATATGATCAATGTGTGAACTTGTTTTGTGCAATGATATTTATTTGTTATAAAGGAGGAACTGTATTTTTGGAGAGGATAGGAAGAATTAGAGAAAGGAGTCAAGGTTAATAATATTAAAAAGAAAAAAAGGAAAAAGCATCATTGAATTTTTTTCCTAAAAACACAGAAAAGAGTAAATAGAAGCTTAGATGCATTCACAGACAAGCATGTTAGTGTTGCAACTATCATGTTAAAGTTGAAATTTTAAAAACATATACATCTCAAGTTGTAGGAAATGGAGACAGTTTTATTTTACAATCTTTGTGTTCTATTCTTTGTTTACAGAAATGTCTCTATTTGTCAAGTTCATAATAACTAAAAAGAAAAAAACAGTTCTAGGTATGTGGGAGTGAGGGAACCCATTCTTAATACAAATCTCTTATTTACCAGAAAAAATTTACAGGAAAGGGAACATCTTTGCTGGTTAGGTGATTCACCCTATATTGCCCCTCTTCTTGTGGACTCTGAGGTTGAACAAGATCCTAGGAAGAAGGAGAGGACAAAGGAAAGTGATTGTAAACTTATCCAAGAAAAGGTATGGTGACACTGCTTCAAATGGCTGCTGAAAAAGGAACAATAAAGAAGTAAAATGACTTTAATTGGGTCACTGAAGCTAGTAAGGTTATTTGAGTGTAGCACCAAGAGATGACCAAATGTTAACTGGAAGGGCAAGAAAATGATAACTGACAAATGAGTGAACCAGGAGAATGAGATTGTAATTTTCTCCTCTACCCTTCTCTTCTCTAGACAAAAGATAACTTTCCTGCATTTACTTCCTTTTATTTTACTTTTACTAATTTTTACTTCCCTTTACTTCCTCTTCTTATTGTCCCTTTTAAAAACAATCAATGGCATCTGGGTATGAAAAAATTTATTTAAAAATTTACTTTCATTCTTAAGCCATTGATCAAAGATAAGATTTCTGGCTATCAAAAAAAAAAGTGGGATAAAGAAAAAATCAAAAGTGATTTTGAGATTTTGATATCCAGTTGGCAGTATGTTGGTATTATTTTAAAATGTCATGATAAGGAAAAGTTTTTGAGCAAAAAAATGAGAAAAAATTATTAATTTGAGACATGTAAAGATTTAAATATTAGTAGCACATCCAGACAAAAATATCTAGCAGCTAATTTAAAGTATAAATCTAGAGCTTAGGAAAAATCAGGGCTAGAAGTAGATTTTTTAATTAGTTTTTTTAGTGATCAATAATAAGTATACTTCCAAAGGTATTCAAATTATATTCTTCCAGGCTTTAAATTATAGCATAAAATAGTAATAATCACAATTATTAGGTGCTGGCTTAAAAAAAAAGCAGAACAGCGGAATGCAGTAAATAAAAAATCAGAAATAATTCAACTTAATATCTCGTGTTCAATTATTTGGGATATAATGCCTTATTTTTTTATTAAAGCTTTTTATTTTCAAAACATATGCATGGATAATTTTTTAACATTGACCCTTGCAAAACCTCGTATTCCAAATTTCTCCACCCTTCTCCCTATTCCCCTAGATGTCAAGTAATCCAATATATGTTAAACATGTTCAATTCTTCTATACATATTTCTACAATTATCATGCTGCACAAGAAAAATCAAATTAAAAAGAAAAAAGAAGGAAAGAAAACAAGATGCAAACAAACAACAACAAAAGTGAAAATAAAATACATGTTGTCATCCACATTCAATTTCCACCATCCTCTCTCTGGATGTAAATGGCTCTCTTCATCATAAGATCTTTGGAACTGGCCTCAATTATCTCATTGAAAAAGAGCCACATCCATCAGAAATGATCATCATATAATCTTGTTATAACTTCTTATTTTAAAAGAATTGCTGAGAAAACTGGAAAGCAGTGTAACAAAACTTATGGATAGAACCACATACACCAAAACCACAACAAACTCAAAATGGATCTGCAATTTAAATATTGAAGGTCACACTATTATTAGATAGATAGATGAGATAGATGCTAAGTAAACCAAAAAGGTACCTTTCATAGGCATGGCTAGGGCAAGAAATTATAACCAAAAAGGAATAGATGTCATCATAAAAGAGAGATTTTGCAAGGGTCAATGGTGAAAAATTATGCTTGTATAAGTTTTGAAAATAAAAAGCTTCAATAAAAATAAATAAATAAAAAATAACATTTCTTATCCAAAATATAAAGAGAACTCATGGAAATAGTTTTTCCCCATTAAATAACTGGTTAAAGGATTGAAAAAATAGCAATTTTAATAAGTATCTCTAAGCTTACTCTCCCAGGGCAAGGTTGGATACATCTTTCCCTTAGGTTTCCAGGGGAATAGATGTCTGTCTGTTGGTCGGTCTGTCTCTCTTTCTCTCTTTCTCTCTCATCATTAGCTTAATTCCCCACCAATTATGTCCTCCCTACTGGTAGACCTCAGGGACTAGCTCCTCAGTTCTATATTATCAGGTAACATCAATTTTTTTTAACAAAGGTATATTTGTGTCAAAGCTATAGCAAGAAATACAAGTCCCCCTCCCCCTATTTCTGCTCCATACAGCAGGCATCACTCTTTCCTATGCCATTTTTAAGAAGAGTAGGCTCAACTTTAGCACAATTTGTACACAGGATTGGTCCCATGAAGCTCATATCCTAAAGAAGTGTCCTGGACATGAGTTATTTTCTCAGTTACTATCAGGTTAGATCCTGAAGGATTATTCTTTCTACATGGAGAATTTATGCTGGACTGACCATAAAATTCAGCATGGACTTAACTCTCAGATTCTTATAGATAAGTTCTCCTGATCTTTTGAAACTCACCAGATTCCAGGATGGAACCACTGGATAAATCTCCTTCACTTAAATGAAAGAACAAATCATTAAGGTAGAACCAGAATGGAGATCATATGTTGTCCTAGGATAGATAGAGCTCATTGCATCTCCCTTTACAGAAGTATCTCTCATGAGTGCATATCAATGAAGGATTTAAATTTAGAGTAGATGTATAACCAAAAGATGTCTTTCTGAAGTCACCCCCACCTTTAGTCATTCAATTGTGTCTGACTTTTCATGACCTATTTGGGATTTTCTTGACAGAGATACAGCTGTGGTTTGCCATTTCCTTCTCCAGCTCATTTTACAGATGGGGAAACTAAGGCAAACAGGGTGAAGTAACTTCTCCAGGGTCATTCAGCTAGTGGTTTTCCATTTCCTTCTCCAATTCATTTTACAGATGGGGAAACTAAGGCAAACAGGGCGAAGTAACTTCTCCGGGGTCATTCAGCTAGTGGTTTTCCATTTCTTTCTCCAGTTCATTTTACAGATGGGGAAACTGAGGCAAATAGAGTTCAGTGACCTGCCCAGGGTTACACAGGTGGTAAGTGTCTAAGGCCAGAACTCAGGTCTTCCTGACTACAGGACCAGAGCTTTTTCACTGAGTCACCTAACTAATCTTCTAAAAACATAATTTACTAGTAATCTACATCAGTAGAGAAAGTTCTTCATCAGAAGCTTCCTATACCAACAAAATCAGAGATGCAGTCCCTTCCCCACAATACCCTCTTTAAAAAATAATCACATGAAAGATTCATTTATTTGCATTAACTTGATAATCTTCTTCCCCACATCACTGAAAAACCACTGGCTGTGAGACTGATTATATTTATTCCAGGATAGCTTTGATCCTGTTCTTTCTCTCACCACAGGACTGCTTTCTTCTTATACTCAAACATTTCAGAGACGGGAAGAAAAGTACCTCTTCTGTCAGAAGGCAAAAATCACCTATGCAAGCAGAATATAGATTGACCTCCATATGTTGCTGATGCTAGGACCTTTCTCCCTTCTTTTTTCCCAAAATAAATTGCATGACTCAGGGATGAGTCTCAAGGACTTAGAGAATGCACAGATTTCCCCCATCTCAACTAGTCACTTTATTGATTTGATTTAATTCAATTCAATGAGCTTTTATTAAGCACCTATTATTGCCAGGCGCTAGACTAAGGACACAATGATAAAAAAAAAAAAAAAAACTAAACAGTATCAGGGAGAAAGGGAAGAAAAGATAGAGAACAATGAGCCATTGAGATGGCACACTGGAGAATCACTGTGAGGAAAAAAAACACTCTTTCATCCCCAGACATTTGCTTTTGGCCATGCATCTAGCATGACTCTTCCCTTGACTCTTCCCCTCACATAGGGCAGAATCCTCAAGTACAAACTTTCCAGTTAGATGGTAAAACATTAAATCTTACCATCTTTCCTATTACTGGGTCTTAAAATTCACCAAGTCTTTATTTTTGTCCTCTTGCCCTCCAGATCCTGATCCTGGTCACTGTCAAATCACCAGTAAAAGCAACCCAAAGAGCCTTATCACTCTCCCCACTGCCCCAACCTAGCTGCCCTTTATGTACGTTTAGTTTTGCTATCTGTACTCCTAGCTATGGACTAAGCACTTAAAGCTTCTTCATTCATTTATTCCTGTTTTCTGTCTGAAAGGCCCCAATGTAAAATGTAATGTAAAAAGATTAGTACAAAGGAAAACATTACTAGCCCTTACAGGCAAAAAGATCAGAAATGTCCGTCAGAAGACTAAAATCAGGCTTTCTTTGAGCCATAACCTTTTTATTCCAATACCCTATTTGATCTGCTCATTTCAGACTTGAGCCACTAGGGATCTTTACAATGTTCTGACTCATTCTCCCCCAATAAGACTCTGACTGTGGTTCCTTTTTCTACAAGAAGTATAACTCATGCAATGCCTGTAGCATTAGTAATAGAGACAATTATGTTTGTATTCATTTAAAGAAAACCATAGCTAGTTCTAACCAGTTTGAGCCAATTGTTAAAGTTTCAGCAAAAGCTACTACACATCAGAACTTGATTTATATAGCCTAAAAGTGTGATGTGCTATTTCAAAGAATGAGGCAGTACCAAAAATAAAGAAGGTAACTCAAGGTCTCTCTATAGCTCTTCTCTATAGCTGACATGGCAACTAGGGTGTTAACATAACACCTTAAACCTGTGACAGGCACCCAGTAAATCTTGAGCTTATTTGGAGTCCTGATTTCTGAATATGACTGCTTTGCATTTGGCTTTTCTCCTGTCAGGGTAGAGAGAATTTGTTCCAAAGCTAACAAGCTTCCCTCTCCCAACAAAAAACAAAAGCAGAGTTATTCTGCCGTCAAACTGTCACAAAACATTTTCCATAGATGATATTTATGGGCCAGATTCCATACTGTTTGCATATGTAAAGTGACTACAAAAAGAATACTAGATCAAGCTCTAATTAGGGGAGAAAGGCAGCCTCTGGCTCAGTGATTTCATTTTTTGTGAATTATGTAGTGATAGCCTATGGATTAATGACAATAAATTAACAGATGAGAGCGTTAATCAAATTAGTGCTATCTACACATTCTACTTTCTGACAAGAATGCTAATATTCGCTGACAAAAAAATTAACATAAGTCACCAAAGGAGGGGCTCATTTCATTACTTCATAAAAAAAAAACCCAGAGAGATGTTTTCCGTCTGGTTTTTAATTAAATCATATCTCATAAAATGACATAATGGATGACTATCCTTGGAGTTAGAAAGAACTGAATTCAAATCCTGCCATTATCACATGTTGGCTGTGTAAATATAGCAAGTCACTTAGGTTTTCAGTGTCCCAACAAATTCTCCAAGATGGAGCAAGTTTTCATAAATTCTTTATGTAGATGAACTCATAAGCCTACATCAAATTTAACCACCCACCTAGTACTTCCTTGAAGCTAAAACTTGGAACCAAAATTGGCAAATCAACATTATACATACAACATGAACCACAGTAGAGTTGATCCAAGTTCCATACTTATATTGACTTTCAGTCAGACTTGTCAATGTGGTCCTTTGACTTGGCAACTCAATCCACAGAACCCTACAGACAGACATAGATGCTTTGTTGATATTTCTACATAATTAATAAATCATGGAATGTTAGAGCTAAAAAAAGGACTTTGGACATGATCTATTCTAACTCCCTCATTTCAAAAATGAGGGCACTGGGATTCAGAAAGGTTAAGTAAACTCTCCAAGGTTGCATAGCTAGGGGCAACAATATTGAGAGGAAATTGGGGAATAAATAACTTTTAAGGTTTCTTCAAATTCTAAAATACTGGTTCTATGATATAGTCTATGACTATGACTATAGTATAAATATTATATTTTAAAGATTCCATTATACTTATGAGTTTTCTTTTCATTTTAGTGAACTTAAATCTAATCCTATCTTCTCATTCATTTAACAAATGTTTATTGAACACCTACTATGTGTAACTCATAGAGCAGTGATTAGAGCTTTGGGCCTAGAGTAAAGAAGACTCATCTTCTTGGGTTCAAAATCAGTCTCAGACACTAGCTGTGTGACTCTGGGCAAGTCACTTATCCCTATTTGCCTCCATTTCCTCATCTGTAAAATGAACTGGAGAAGAAAATGGCAAACCAGTCCAGTATCTTTGCCAAGAAAACCCCAAATCGGGACACAGTTAGATATGAGTGAAAAGTAATTGAAAGCAACAAAAAATGTGATGCAAAACTCCTTCAAAAAGCAATTGTAACAAAACAGTAAAGAATTGTGGACCCAGAAGAACTAGAGCACTTCTCTTTCCCCTGTCAGGAGCTCAAGCTCTGGATTCTCCTGGCTCCTAAAGAGTGGATCAAGTGCTTCTTCTTCTTCTTCTTCTTTTTTTTTAATCTTGACTTTTCTAGCTCTTATTATTTGACCCTGAAACCCTATGTACAATCAGGGAAAGTTTAAGTTTGGTTCATGTTGCCCCCAAATAGAGTAATAGAAAGGGACTCACTGTAAAATGAAAATCAGTTGTAGGAAAGCTGTTTATTTCTAGGAAGCAAAAGAATTTTTTAAAACACAAAACTGACAAGTATGCATTGAAAATGACTTAAACTTGAAACAATAACATAACTATTCTCTCCTGAGAGATTAATACTTAAAACATCAAAGCATGAAGCATTTTGCAGGACTAATTTAATTAATTCTAACTTTGACTTTCTGCACTATTTCCCTAAAGCTGCATTTCTTCTAGCAAGACACCATTTCTGTTGGTTGATGAAGGTAATAGGGAAAAAGTAGAGTTTATTGAGTAATAGAGTGAAGTGATCAGATAACTTTAGATAAATAATTTTGACAGTTATACAGAGAATGGATTGAAGAGACTTGGAACATCAAATAAAAACTATTATAATAGTTTGTGTAAGAAGTAATGAGACCCAGAGCTAGGGAAGAAATATATTAGAAAAGAATAGGCTATATTAGAAAGGGATGAAGAAGGGTCATAATGGTAGAGTTGATAGAAAGCTCCTCTCCACAAACTCTTCCTAACAATTCTAGAAAATGCATCAGACCAAATCCCGAGAACATTCAGAGAAAGTCACAATGAATCCTTTGTCCAGTCCAGCTTGGCATAAGGAAATTGAAGGATCAGACCAGGAATAAGCAATTCAAGAAGTACTCTTGTATACCAGGACAAAAGACAGTCTCAGATTGGGGACCACTAATCCCACTCTGGGAATCTGAGATGAGAGCAGATGCCAATAGGTAGCTTTGTCAACCACTCCTCAGGCTCTAGTCAAAGATTCAAGGCAGATTGAGAAAGGTACCTGTCCTTGAGATCCTGGAATAACTAAATACTTAGTACTTTAAGAAAGTAACAATAAGTCTAGCCCAGACCTTCTTTTGATGTTTCAGAGTACAGTCTAAAAAAAAAGTCAGGAAATAGGTGGGAAGAAAGGAGAGGAAAAAGAACTTTACTGTAATCAGCTATTCTGGTGAAAAAAATACACAAAACACAAACAAAAAGGAAAATGATTCCAAAATATCTACAAGAATTGCAACAGAAAAAGATATAGTTTAGGCACAAACTTAACTAGAATTCCTAGAAGAGAAAGAAAAGAGAAAAACTGAAAAATAAATGAGCTATGGAAGAAAGCATTAGAAAAGGAATTGAACAGATTGGCACAAGAGGTATTAAAAAATTTCCCAAGCAACAACTCCCCTGAAAATATGAACTAACCAAATAAAAGCCACTGACTCCAAGAAGAAATAAAAAATATTAAAACAAAGTCAAAAAGTGCAGGGAGTAGAAAGAAGACAAAGAGAATTTAAGATATTTCATAGCAAAGATGTCTGACTGGAAAACATATCAGGGAAGAGAAGTTTAAGGATTATTAGATTATCTGGATACAATGACTAAAAAGGGGGCCTGAAATTTCAAGAAATCTTAAAAGAAAAATGTCTTAGAACAAATTCTTAGAACCAGAAGAGAGTCTTTTCAACATCTAAAACAAAAGCCAAAAATGAATATACTCACATGATTTAATAACCACCATTCTAAAGAAGCAGAGAACTTGGAATATGATATTCCAGAAGGCAAAGGATAGGCACTTCCAGCCAAGAATAACTTAGCCAGAAAAACTGAGAATGAGGTTACAAGGGAAAATGGATTTTTAATGAAATAGAGGACTTCAAGCATTCCTGGCGAAAAGCTCAGAGCGACAGAGAAACTTCAAAATACAAACACTGGAATGAGGAGAAGTGTAAAAAAATAAACATTAACTAACAATGATAAAGGACTAAACAGGGATAAACTATTTATAGTCAAATATTGGGAAATGATAAATGTGTTCCTTCAGATCCCTATCACCAGGGTTTATAGAAGGAATCCAAATATATGACACTGGAAGTAGTTCTTTTATGCCTTGATGATCTTAAGAAAAGAATGAAGAGAGAAAGGAAAGGGGGATACCCTTTAAAGTAGAGGGAGTGAAAGGAAATTGGGGGAAATTATCTCACATAATGATGTTTTACAAGAAGGAGTAGAGATTAGAAACTGATATGAACTTCATTCTCATCTGAACTTTTCTAAAGAAGAAAGAATACAAACACACACATATATACATGTGCATTCACACACCCATACCTGTACACAAGCATATTTACACACACAGTTGGATATAAAAATATATTTCACTCAACAGGGAAATAGGAGGGGAAGAGGAGGAGAAGAGAGAAGGCAGGTTAAGAAAGGGAGTAGTTCTAAGGAGCAACAATATTTATAGCTTTTTGAGGTGAAAAAGAATGGGAATCTAAAGGAGAGCCCAGAAATTGGGCAATGGCTAAACAAATTGCAAAATATGTTCATGATAGAATATTATCCTGCTATACAAAATAATGACCTCAGTAATTTTTAGAAAAGCATGAAGAGATCTCCACAAAATAATGAAGAGTGAAATGAGCAGAACCAAGAAAACATCTTATACAGTAATAGCAGTATTGTTTTAAAAACAACTTTAAGCAACATAAATATCAAAATAATCTCAAAGATCCTATGAAGGAAGATGCTATTTGAATCCAGAAAGGAATATTTCTGTAGTGTAGGGAATGATGAACTGATTTAGAAAAACAAAGAAAGACAGACTTATAAAGGAAGATATTATCCACCTTCAAAGAAATAGATGATAGGAGGAAATAAATGTAGTGCAATCGTGTGTGTGTGTGTGTGTGTGTGTGTGTGTGCGTGTATTTATAGATATCTATGTATATATCCACATACTTGTGTTTATGTATTTATAATATCTATATAAGACATAGATATGTGCCCATATTTAATTAGAGCTTTCTTTATGGGAGGAGTAAAAAGTGCACAGCATAGAACAAAAGAAAACCAACAAGAAAACAAAGACAAGCTGGGTGGCTATAAAAACAAACATGTAATAGTTATTATATAGGTTTTCTTGAAATAGAAATTTATTAGTTTATATTGAATTCTCTCTTATGTTCTGCTATGTGTATAGCAAAATGTTTCCCCCACCCTTTTCTCATTTTGTATTTGTGTCTAAAATTTTTTTAAATAATTTTTTAAACTATTATTTAAAACTGTGGACTCCACAAATATCACCTCCCCTCCCCCCTCAGAGGTTCATAACTTTGGATTTTAAAAAAGATCTTTATTTTCACTAACTTATAATTGGAATTTAGACTTTTATTCTTTTTTTATTTTGTTTTTCTTTTTTTTTTTTTTTTTTGCTAAGGCAATTAGGGTTAAGTGACTTGCCCAAGGTCACACTGCTAGGAATTGTTAAGTGTCTGAGTTCATATTTGAACTCAGATCCTCCTGACTTCAGGACTGCTGCTCTATCCACTGTACCACCTAGCTGCCCCTTGTTTGATTTTTCTTTATGTCTCATAAAGTCATTAGCTTCCACTGGTCCAATTCTAGATTTTAAGGAATTATTTTCTTCAGTAAGTTGTTGTACCTCCTTTTCCATAAGATTGATTCAACTTTTTAAGTTTTTCTCTCCTATGATTTTTTAAATATCTTTTTCCATTTGAATTCTGCTTTTCAAGGCATCCAAAACTTTGGATTTTTGTGTTCTTTTTGACATTTGGCCTATTCTGTTTTTTTAAAGTGTTGTTTTTTCAGTATTTTTTGTATCTCCTTTGCCAAGCTGGTACCTCCTTTATCCTTTTTTCATTATTTTCTTACATCATGTTTATTTCTTTTCTCAATTTTTCTTCTACCTCGCTTATCTATTTTTAAAAATCCTTTTTGAGCTCTTTCATGATCCGAGAAAAAAAATTTTTTTTTGATGCTTTGGATACAGGAATTTTACATTGTTGTCTTCTGGGTGTGTGCTTTGATCTTCCTTGTCATCATGATAACTTTCTATGGTCAGAATTTTTTTCTGTTTGCCCTTTTTCCAGCTTATTTCTTTATTTTTACTACTTATGCTAAAGTAGAGCTCTCCTCCCATAATATAAAGTGCACTGTCCCAAGCTTCAGGATTTTTGTTCATCTGTTTTCAGAGATAATTCTGGGGACCTGTAAGTTTTTAGTTTTTTCAAGGTGGTATGATCTAAAGAAAGGTGGATTTACTACTCTCATATACAATGTACTGGCTTATGAGCAACCATAAACATTCTTTTCAACACTAGAACTGTCAGTTTCCTCAAGGCCTGTTCCTGGTTTGTGGGCCCGGTCTGTACTGACCAGCCTGCACTAGACTATGTTTCTCTCACACTTTGGTGCAACAAACCTTTCCTATCAATCTAAGTTGTCTTGGACTGAAAAACTTTTTCACTCCATATTTCCAGCAGGTTCTGTCACTCTAGAATTTGTTTAGAATTTATTTAAAGGTATTTGGAGGGATTTGGAGAGAGCTCAGGCAAGTCCCTACTTTGGTGTTCACCCATATTGATGCTGCCTCCAGTCTTTCCTTCAATTACAAATGTAGGCAGCAGACATTATTCTGAGAAGGAATCCATAGGTTTCAACAGGCATCAGGGGCTGTCAACCCTACAAAAGCATTCTGCCATCATTACGAAAGGGCCACAGGCCAAGAGTCAGAGTAAAGAGAGGATGCTGGGTTCCTTCAAGCAGAAGTCATTGTCTAGCCAGAAGAGGAAAAGTAAAAGGGGCATTGTTGGGTCAGAAGTGAAATTGGACTCTGGGAAAGGGAAGAGTAGTCCTATCTGACATTAGCTTTCATAGGGACACTCCAGAGAGCAATGGACTTTGGAATCAAATAGAATTTAGGGAAGTTAACTTTTAGTCCCCCAAAATGTAATATATATGTTTAATAGAATCAATTGAAAGGGTTCCTTCTTCATGAAAAATACAATGAGACAGAAGAGACTGTCTTACCACCCAAAGAAGAAAACCAAAATTGTCAAAAATCAGACTGTATCATGCAACTAAACAAGAAGTCTGCTGAATTAGTCTATTGATTTATGTGTATCTTAGATAGGATCTGCAGAGGGACAACAATCTAGGCCCAAAACTCAGGAAAAGGAGAAGACCAGGTTAGATCATAAAACCTATTCTCTTTTTCCTTTTTTATTATATTTTATTTTTATTTTCAGTTCCAAACTTTTTCCTTCCCTAACTCATTCAGAAGACAAGAACTACAGTATCATATATGTGTATGTATGTAATGTAAATAATACATGTATATGAATTCATGCAAAACATATTTAAATACTAGTCACATTCTAAAAGAGAAAAAACATCTGGGTCAATCTGCATTTCCGAGTCCATCAGTTCTCCATCTGGAGGTAGACAGCATTTTTCATCATGAGCTTTTTGGAATTGTCATGGAGCAATTTTGATTATATATTGATTAGAGTTACTAAGTTTTCACAGTTGATAATTTTTACAATAATGCTGTTGCTAAGTAAATTGTTCTCCTAGTTCTGCTTTTTTCACTCTGCAATTTCTCCCAGTTTCTCCTGAAACTATCTCTTTCATGATTTCTTATGGCATAATAGTATTCCTTTACATTAACATACCATAACTTGTTCAGTAATTCCCCAATTAAGGGACAAGCTCTCAGTTTTCAATTCTTTGCCACCTCAAAAAAGAGTAGCTATAAATATTTTTGCATGGGTCTTTTTCCTTTTTATTTTATCACCAGTGTTGGCTTATTGGTAATAGTCTGTCTATGACTCAGGGTACACCGTGACCTCCAAATAATTGAATTTAAATATATAACACAAAGAGCAAAAGAAAGATAGAAAGTGATAGTAAATAGGCTACAACATGTTACCAATGATGACTTCAATTTAGGGAGGGACATTTCAGACACTGACACCAGTATACATGGTTGGAAAAGAAAATGGACTAGTCAAGAAGGATGATAGATAAGATATGGATGGCCCAAGTTGTACCTTGGTACCTTTGAGGTATCCAGTGGAGGAAGCTTGAATAGCCTATCAAAGATTTATGGAAACACATGAACAAGAATCACATAGGTTAAATCTTAGAAGGACTATGATCTGCTTTGATAAAGATTATGCCAATGATAGCAAACCTTCATTGAAAGAAATTAATACAATAGAACTTTAATATAAGTGAGTAGAATACTATATTAAGACACAGATTCACACACAATTTGGAACAAACCTGCCTAGAAGCAAATGCCTGAAAGAAATATACTCCATAGAATAACTGAGAAGATTCTTGTTTCTGAGAATTCAACCATTTATGCCCCAGGTTAAAAATCTATTTTCTCTTTGGGTCTATTATATAAGACATTCTTTGTCTTATATATATATTTGTCTCATAGTTAGGCCAACTAAAATACAAATTTACCTGCAAAACTTCTGGCATTTCCTTCTTAGCAGGAAAATAATAATAGAAACTCCAACCACTGTTTTCTCTCCCCATTACTGAAACAGTGCTTTACATATTGAATTAAATCCAGTTTAACAAGTATTTCTAAGGGCCAACTATATGAAAGGCACTTATTCTAAGCATGGAAAATAGGAAGGTAACTATGAAACATGTCATTCCCTCAAAAAGCTTGCATTCTACTGGAGGGGGGGAGGGTAAATTTTAAAATATGCAAAATAATTTCAAGACAGAGAAATCAAGAAAGTCCTCTTGCAGGATATGGCACAAGTTAGGCTTTGAAAAAAGCTAGAAATTCTAAAGAGCTGAGGTGGGGAGAGAAAAAGAGTATTCCAGATAGGAGGGACAGGCTACATAAAAGTATAAAAAAAGATGGAATATATTATATAAAGACTATCAGAGGTCAGTTTATCTAGAATGGAAATTATCTGGAAAAGAGTAATATAAAATATGAAAGGTAGTTAGGAGACATATTGTTCAGGGCTTTAAATGTCAGGCTGAGAATTCTCTATTTCATCCAAGAATTAGAGAATTACTGAAGATTTTTAATAGGCAAGTAACATAGACAGATATGTTCTAGGATTGTCCATTTGGCTGCTATTTAGAGGATATTAAATTGAGTATAATTTTCATAATTTCACACATCTTACAAGAGAATCTTGAAAAGAAGATATTGCCTTGTTCTCTCAGTCTTTGATTAATAGGAAGCTTTTATAATTAACCTAATTTAAAAATAATTTTTCTCCTCAAAAGACACTTATACTGATATCCTATGTTGGAGAATGTTTTCCATTTGTTTTTTCTGAAACTTAGCCTAAAAAACAATCAGTTATTTCACATCAATTCCTGACAGGTATTTGTGGTAGACCAACAGAAGCAGTTTTTGCAGAGAAGGGGTTCTATATAATTTCATGAGCATGGAGAATTCCTTTCATTAACACAAATCAGGAGTTTACAGTCTTATAGCAAATTGTGGGGGCCTTCATAGTTAATTACTTGCCCAATGTTACACACAGTCATTATGCATTTGTGGAATGACTTGAACTCAGGTCTCACTAATTGGAGATCTGAGTTTCTTAAAACTTTTTTAATGCTATGAACCCTTCTGGAAGTCCATTGATACCTATCAGAATTATGTAACACATAGAGTGATAAATATATATACGTAATTATATAAAATGATAAAATATATGATTCCAAAAGAAACAAATTATATAGTTATCAAAATATTTCAGAAAACAAATTCACAGACTGCAGATTAAGGATGCTCTAAGACTAGCTTTCTCCCCTGCTTTGCTATACTGCTACACTGGTTTTTAGGAGAATTAAAAGTTATTATTACATTCTAACTCTGATAATTAAATGGTTATCTGTTGCTGCTCTCATTACAAAAGAGCCAACTAACTGCCTTTTAAGAATGTCCCTTCTTCTCCAGACTCTCCAGATTACACATCCTTTTCCAAGTTGAGTTGTGAAACTTCTTCTTGGAATGAATCACCCATGATGTGCTGAGAGACATGTCAATGGGAAACAATGCAAGAGAATATAACTTGGTCTGCTGCTGTGGATTTTGTTCAGACCACAAGTTTGCTCAACTTGCAAGGCTGAAAGCAAAGGTAGATTCTATGTTCCCTCCAGTGCCTGTTTCCAGCTGTGATTTTGATTTCCCTCGTGATTGGGAGAACCCAGAACTGTCTCCCCTTCTCCTTCCTGACTGCTGATTTATTGCAGTAGGTTGTTCACTGTACTACCATTATGTACTATCAAAATAAAAGGGAAACTCTGACATATGTGTATTAAAAAGAGATCAGCAGTTAGTTGGTTCTTTTTTAATGACAGCAGCACCCCAATAACCATCTATCAGAATAAAAGCGTAAAGTGAATCAGATTTAGAATCAGAAGACCTGGCTTTGAATCCTAGCTCTGCCCATTCCTGCAGTGTACTGGAACTTGAACAAATTATTTAACTTCTTTATGTCTTGGCAAAATGGTGCTAATATTACTTAGTATTGTACAACCTACCTAATAATGTTGTTGTGAAAAAGAACATTTTGTTATTATAGATATGAGGCATTATTGCATAAAATAGAGGCAGCCAAAGTTTCTGAAATGCCATACAGAAGAAGTTGCACTCAGGCTAATAACCAAAAATTCAAAGAGGGGGCATCTTGCTTAATTCATTTCCTGATTCTAGTAATCTTTTGTAATTTGCACTACTGAGTTGATTAGAGAAAAAGGAAAGAAGGAAGGAAGGAAGGAAGGAAGGAAGGAAGGAAGGAAGGAAGGAAGGAAGGAAGGAAGGAAGGAAGGAAGGAAGGAAGGAAGGAAGGAAGGAAGGAAAGAAGGAAGGAAGGAAGAAAAAAAAGAAGAAAAGAAGGAAGGAAGGAAGGAAGGGAGGGAGGGAGGGAGGGAGGGAAGAAGGGAAGGGAAGAAGGGAAGGGAAGGAGGGAGGGAGGAAGGGAAGAAAAGGGAAGAAGGGAAGGAGAGAAAGGAAGGGAGGGAAAAAAGGGAGGAAGGGAGGGAAAGGGAGGAAAGAAGGAAGAGGAAAGAAGGAGGGAGGGAGGGAGGAAGGCATTCACACATTTTTGAACTGGTGTCTTAAGTTAGGGTCTATAAGATCAAAATTCAGTTTCTAGAATTAACTGTATCAAAAGAAATAGTATATCTTAGAGAAAAGTGGACTGTAAGAAAAATAGGATTAAATAATATTTTGATAGCTAGAAAAAATGTTAGAGGTCAGCTACTCAAAATTCTTGTCTTATAACAGTGAGGAAATCTGGACAAGGACCCTCTCCACATATCCATGGGGTCAAGCCTTTAATTGAAAAAATTTTAGGGAAAGAGAACCTTCCAACTCATTCCATTCCACTTTTATACAATTCTAGCTCTTAGACAATCCCAAAGGACTCATGATGAAACATGTTATCTGTCCGATACTATCTTAATACAAACTGAGACAAGCTATTTTTCTTTTTCTTTTTTCTTTCTTTCTTCCTCCCTCCTGTTTTTCCTTCTTTTCTTTGAGTGTTCTTATACAAAATAACCAAAGTACTAAATAATACTGAATTTATATGTATTTACTCATTTATATGATTTCACATAAGTAACCTATATCAGATTGCTTTCCATCTCAGAGAGGGGAGAAGAGAAGGAAGAATAGAATTTGGAACTTAAAATTTGTTTAAAAGTTAAGAATTGTTTTAATAGATAATTGAGGGAAAATAAAGTACTATTTTTAAAAAGGAGAAAAATATCTTCTTACATGCAGCTTAAAGCTGCTTCTTTTCAACCTCCACCCAGACTCCTAGTTCTGCCCTCTGGAGTCCAGAAAAATAAGTTTAACCCTTTTTTGACACAACAATCCTTTCTTCAAACACTTGAATATTGCTAACATTGGTCCTCCCTCAAGCTTAACTTCACCAGACTAAACATTCTCATTTCCTTCCTTTTTATGAAAAATCGTGTTTCCATGAATTGAGTCAGACCAGTTCCAATTGTTCAGGAATGAAAAGAGCCATCTATATCCAGGGAGAGGACTATGGAAACTGAGTATGGACCACAACATAGCATTTTCATTGTTTGCTTGCATTGTTGTTGTTTGTTTGCATTTTGGTTTTCCTTCTCAAGTGTTTTTTTCTTTGTAGATCCAATTTTTCTTGTGCAGCAAGAAAACGGAGTGTGTGTGTATGTGTGTGTGTGTGTGTGTGTGTATGTGTGTGTGTGTGTGTGTGTGTTGGTTTTAACATACATTTTAACATGTATTGGAATACCTGCCATCTGAAGAGGGTGGGGGGGAAGGAGGAGAAAATTTGGAACAGAAGGTTTTGCAAGGGTCAGTGTTGAAAAATTACCCATGCATATGTCTTATAAATAAAAAGCTATCAAAAAACAAAAGAAAAGAAAAATCTTGTTTCCCACTAGTAGACAATATACACTGAATTGTTTTTTACTTCAATAGTAATTAAAGATTTGCACCTCAGTTGATAATGAAGCCTAATTTTTATAACTCTGTTATAACATAGCTAACTGAGCTAACTAGTCCCTGATAAAAATGAATAAATTTTATTGACTGATTCAATTATTGATCTGATTACTCATTATTGTTTTGATGATGAGCAATCAAATTTAGTTATTCCAAATCCGGATTATGAATAGGATGACTCAGTGCAATTCCAGAGCAAAATGTATAGATGTATAAAATGTCACTCCCAATATGAATATACATTGATTTCCTCCAAGCCTGAAGAATCCCCAAGAACATCAATTGGTTATAATATTAGTTGCAGAATCACTTATATAATTGGAATGGGCCTTTGAGATGGCCTTGTGTTTTAAAGATTATCTTTTAAAAACATGAAAGCAAAGTCCCAGAAACGGGAAATATTATGCTCAAGGTCAGAGTCACATGCATTTGATAAGATGCTTAATAATACTTATAGTATGATTATAGTGTGATGTTTCTCTATATATTTTCATTTGCTTGTGGCAACATGAGAAGATCCAGATGGTTGGAGCATTTAATCTGAGAATTATCGAGAGAATAATTGCACATCAGTTTTGTTTTAATTATAGCTGATTCAAAATTTTAAATGCAATCTGCAATAGGGATAAGCTAGAAGCCTTCCTGATAAGATCAGAATAAATTAAGAATGTCCACTATCACCTCTATTATTCAATATAGCACTAAAAATGTTAGTGTTAGCAATTAAAGAAGAAAAAGAAATCAAAGGAATTAGAATAAGAGATGAGAAAACCATACTATCATATATTGCAAGTGGCTTGATGGTATACCTAGAGAACCCTAGGTAATGAGCTAAAAAAATTACTTGAAATAATTAACAACTTTAGCAAAGTTGCAGAATATAAGATAAGCCCAGATAAATCATCAGAATTTCTTTATATGACTAAGCCTGCAAGAGATAGAAAGAAAAACGCCATTTAAAATAACTGTAAATTCAAAGGTTCTGATAAAGGCCTCATTTCCAAAATATATAGAGAATTGACTTTAATTTATAAGAAATCTAGCTTTTCTCCAACTGATAAATGGTCAAAGCATATGAACAGACAATTCTCAGACAAAGAAATTGAAACTATTTCTAGCCATATGAAAAGATGCTCCAAGTCTTTATTAATCAGAGAAATGCAAATTAAGACAACTCTAAGATACCACTACTCACCTGTCAGATTGGCTAGAATGACAGGGAAAGATAATGCGGAATGTTGGAGGGGATGTGGGAAAACTGGGAGACTGACACATTGTTGGTGGAATTGTGAACACATCCAGCCATTCTGAAAAGCAATTTGGAACTATGCTCAAAAAGTTATCAAGCTGTGCATACCCTTTGATCCAGAAGTGTTTCTACTGCATCTGTATCCCAAAGAGATTTTAAAGAAGGGAAAGGGACCCACATATGCAAAAATGTTTGTGGCAGCCCTCTTTGTAGTGGCCAGAAACTGGAAACTGAGTGTATGCCCATTAATTGGAGAATGGCTGAATAAATTGTGGTATATGAATGTTATGGAATATTATTGTTCTGTAAGAAATGACCAGCAGGATGATTTCAGAAAGGCCTGGAGAGACTTACATGAACTGATGCTGAGTAAAATGAGCAAGACCAGGAGATCATTATATACCTCAACAGTGATACTATATGATAATCATCTCTATCAGGTCTGATGGATGTGTCTCTTTTCAACAATGAGATGAAACAAATCAGTCCCAATAGAACAGTAATGAATTTAACCAACTACACCCAGCAAAAGAACTCAGAGAAGTGAGTGTGAACCACTACATAGAATTCCCAATCCCTCTATTTTTGTCTGCCTGCGTTTTTTGTTTTTTTTTTTTTTTTAATAATTTTTTATTGACAGAACCCATGCCAGGATAATTTTTTACAGCATTATCCCTTGCATTCACTTCTGTTCCGATTTTTCCCCTCCCTCCCTCCACCCCTTCCCCCAGATGGCAAGAGTCCTTTACATGTTGAATGGGTTGCAATATATCCTAGATACAATATATGTGTGCAGAACCGAACAGTTTTCTTGTTGCACAGGGAGAATTGAATTCAGAAGGTATAAATAACCCGGGAAGAAAAACAAAAATGCAAGCAGTTTATATTCATTTCTCAGTGTTCTTTCTCTGGGTGTAGCTGCTTCTGTCCATCTTTGATCAATTAAGGCTCTCTTTATCGAAGAGGTCCACTTCCATCAGAATACATCCTCAAACAGTATTGTTGTTGAGGTATATAATGATCTCCTGGTTGCCTGCGTTTTTTTTTTTTTTTTTCCCTTCACAGGTTAATTGTACACTATTTCAAAGTCCGATTCTTCTTGTGTAGCAAAATAACTGTATGGACATGTATTTAACATATACTTTAACAAATTTAACATGTATTGGTCTACTTGCTATCTGGGGGTGGGGGTGAGGGGAAGGAGAAAAACTGGAACAAAAGGTTTTACAACTGTCAATGCTGAAATATTACCCATGCATATATCTTGTAAATAAAAAGCTATAAATAAATAAATGAAAAAAAAACCTAAAAAAAAACTGTAAAAGATATAAAATATTTAGGAGTCTACCTGCCAAAGCAAACCCAAGAATTGTATGAACACAATTATAAAACACTTTTTACATGAATAAAGTCAGATGTAAACAACTGAAAAAAAAAAATCAATTACCACGGATAGGCCAAGCCAATATAATAAAAACGACAATTCTGCCTCAACTAATTTACTTATTCAATGTCATGCTAATCAAACTACCAAAATATAATTTGATAGAGTTAGAAAAAATAACAAAATTCATTAGGAAGAACAAAAAGTCAACCTATATTATAAAGCAATAATCACTAAAATTATCTGGTATTGGCTAAGAAACAGAGTGGTGGATCAGTAAAATAGATGTGGTATACAAGACACAACAGTTAATGATAAAAATAACTTAATATTATATAAACACAAAGACCTCAATTTTAGGGATAAGAACTCACTATTTGATAAAATCTCCTGGGAAAACTGGAAAACAATAGGACATGTACTAGGAATAGATCAATATCTCACACTATATTGCAAGATAAATTCAAAATGGGTGCATGATATTATACATAAAAAACAGACACCATAAGCAAATTAGAAGAGCAAGGAATACCTGTCAAACAGGAAGGAGGAAAATTCATTATTAAACAAGAAATAGAGAGCATTAAAAATGTAAAATAGATAACTTTGATTTTATCAGACTTAAAAGTTTTTGTACAAACAAAACCAATGCAACCAAGATTAGTAGGAAAGCAGAAAGCTGGGAAACAAACTTTACAGCAAGTATCCCTGATAAATGCCTTATTTCTCAAATATATTAAAAACTGAGTAAGATTTATAAGAACACAAGACATTCCCCAGTTGATAAATGGCCAAAGGAAAAATAAGCAATTTTCAGATGAAGAAATCAAAACTATTTATAAGTGTATAAAGAAGTGCTGTAAATCACTTTTTGATTATAGAAACTTAAATTAAAACAACTTTGAGATACCACTTCACACCTACCAGATTGCCAATATGACAAAAAAGGAAAATGATAAATGTTGGAGGAGTTGTGGGAAAATTGTGTCACTAATGCACTGTTGCTGGAGTTCTAAATTTATCTAGCTATTCTGGAGAGCAATTTGGAATTATATTCAAAGGGTAACTAAACTGTGCATACCTTTTGACCCAACAATACCACTGTGTCCCAAAGAGATCATATAAAAGGGAAAAGGATCTGCATGTGCAAAAAATATTTATAGCACACTTTTTCATGGCAACAAGATATTGGAAATTGAGGGGATATCTTTCAATTGGGGAATGGCTAAACAAGTCGTGGTTGTGTAATAAGAAATGATGAATAGGCAGATTTCAGAAAAACCTGGACTTGTATAAACTGATGCAAAGTGAAATAAGCAGAGCCAGGAAGACTTGTACACAGTATCAGAAATATTGTGTGATGATCTACTGTGAATGATTCACCTCCTCTCAACAACACAATGAATCCAAGAAAAGTACAAAGAACTCACAAAGGAAAATGCTATCTGTAACTAAGTAAGGAACTGATGGACTCAGAATCAAAGCATTTTTTTTTCAGTTACTTTATTCTTTCTTGTGACATTTTTCCCTTTTGATCTGTTCTTCTTTTACAACTGTGACTAATTAGAAAACGTTTTACATGATAGCAAATATATAAATCATATCAAACTGCCTGCCATCTTCAGAAGAGGGGAGGGAGGGAGAAAAGGAAGGAGAAAGGGAGAAAAAATGGGAACTCAAAAATCTCATAAAAATGATTGCTAAAAATGTTCTTGGCATGTAACTGGGGAGGAAATAAAATGCTATTAAAAAATAAAATATTAAATGTAGCCAGATTTAAACAATACAGGGGTTAGGAAGAGTCTGAGGAAGAACCAATAGAGGTTTGAAATGGATATGTGACAAAGGACTGGGAGGCATCTGAGCCAGATAAAATGTAATTTGATAAAAAGTATCATGATGATGCACTTTTGAATTTATGTGATCTTTGAGGACAGAAAAATCTGAAACCACAAATCAAGAGTATTGTTGAAAACTACAGTGACACTGAGGGTCTTCATTAAATTCCGAGGTGACATTTGTATTAATTCAGCAAAACCATTCACCATGAAGGAGAATGTTCCACCAGAAGTTGTGAATACAGGTAAATACTCTATTATTGAGACTGGAAAAAAAAAAAAAAGCAGTGGTACATTTCAAGAAATCAAACATTACCAAAATTACCTAATTTGGCAGAATACTGTGAGGATATCCTAAGCTAAAGGTATAGTTAACAAATGTCATATCAACAAGAAAACATTTGATTTGTGAGTAATTGCTAAAGAAAGGGAAAGTATTTCACCAATGAGCTGAATATACAAGGTAGACCAACTCAGGAAAACTCAACTTTCTAATATCTCCAGAACCTAGATGTAAGCACAGAAGTATGTTGAGAAATGGAACTATTAGTATAATCTTTTTACCTGGAAAGACAAAGAAACAAGGGAAGAGAAGTCATAACAATTTGAAACAAGAAAACCCAGAAAGATCAAACTGTTTATTTTCTGTTTCAAATATATGTATGGTCATATATCAAATGCACTTGAGAGAAATATGACAATTCCTTATAGATCCATCATTTAAACTTATAGAATCTTCCACAGAAGTGAAGTTAAAAAATGAGAATGTGGAATGCAATGGGTATACCAGACAGTGAATCATAGCAACTATCATACTATGAGAAACATTTGAGAATAATTCCACTACAATTTATGAAAAGGCTAGGATTTGGTAGACCAATTGACAAATACCACCCATACTTAGGATATGTAAGTGACATTGAAGTTTCCTAAAGAAGTTTTTGGTGTCAGCTTGAGTCATTGAAATAGTTTCCTCTTTCCTTAAGGACAAAAAAGTCAAGTTTAGCACCATGAGCTTATAGATCTGATGAGAATGATAATCAGCTAACTCAGGAAGAGATGCAGAAAGGTCAGTATATACAAAAGAGCCAGAACTATTTAACTTGTCACCAAGTTAACTAACAATATTGTGAGAGAAGCAAGAAAAATCTAACCCATGTAGCTAAACAGTTCAAATGCTTGCCCATTTTAATGTATTCCTTGCACATAACTGCATATGTTAATGGATGTGTTAGTGTTAGCTTCTTGAATGTAAATAACTATATCTGTTTATTAGATATGTATAAAGTTGCTACTTATGAATATGCTAGTAATTAGACAAGTTTTGGTATTATATAAGTCTATTGATATTGTTATAAGTTATGTTAGTGGGGTATTTTTTGCTATTTGTGATTATTTGCTTGGGTTTATGAATTTACATGTATTGTTATAATATATGTATGTAATATGTCTTATATACAATTAATATATTCAGTCTGATGCAATCTTGCCTATTAAATTAGCATAAATTTTATGTATGTAATACCAATGGGTAATTACTCATGATTTAGAAAAACATTATAATGAATACTGATGTTACTAACATGTCTATGATGTACAGTTGCACAAGTCACATGGGTATTAAGTGGCAGAAGAGATTCAAACTGAAGCTTCTAACCTCAAGATCTAGGGCTTATTCAAATAAAACAAAAGCCTCCTTTTATGGACCAGGAAAGTTATGGCTCCTCCTGTACATTTTGTCTAAGCCAACTGATTCATCCCCCAATTAATATCTGATAAATCTGACTGAGTCAAAAGAGAATATCCACATTGTGCAAAAGGAAAAAAAAAAAAAATCAAGTTCCAAATAAATGCTCTCTTCCCTAGAAGCTCACTAAGTTGATCTGGGGACTCCTATAAAATAATTTATAATTTTAGCCAGATGGATGACCTTAGGCAAGTCACTTAAACTCTCTCATCAAGAAAAGTAATAATAACAAATGAGCAAAATGAATAATAATAGGACTCAAAGGACTCCCTCAAAGGACTGTATAATTTTTTAAATCAGAAAGCATTATATAAATGCTAGCTATTACTATAGTCAAAGTCATGATTCAAACCAAGATCTCTTAATTCTATTATACCTCTAAGGTTTCTCTAAGAGTTATTTTACAACTTGTTATGATGTACTGGTTTCCAATACTGACCAGTGTCTAGGAATCTGTTTAGTCATCTGAATAACTGCCACAAGGAAAAACCTGCAGATCCCTATTATTTGGCTATAACAAAGATTCTAACTGATACTTGTCTTCCTTTATGGCTAAACTTGAATGATGCAGTATTTTCTGAGTGTTAAAATTAGCTAAAAGGAAATGCAGTACAGTATCCAGAACTTGATCCAAGATTCAGTTGATGTGGTAGTCCTTGTGCAAGGGCAGGCCAAGGGTGTGGTAGTGTGGCAACAGCCACAGGCTATGTGCATTGTGGTAAACAGAGGAGATAGAAAGGAAGAAGATATCTCATCGGAGATAATAGGAAACAGTCTTATGACTTGGAACTTTAAAAAAAAATAATAATTTCTTCTGAACTTAAAATGGATAATATTTATGTAATAATTCACAAGGCCACTAAGGAGACCCTAAGCTCTGGACCATACATGGATCAGGTTCAAATTGTGATCCTTCAAGCCCCCTCCCCAGATCCCCAGAAGAAATAAAAACACTTAAGGCTCATGTCTATAGTGTTCTCATTAGAGAATAGTAAGATGCTCAATGTGCATTGTAGATCAGGTATAGGACAGTTTTTCTTTTTTTTTTTTTACTATGAAAGAAATGCTTACAGCTCTAAAGACCCATAAACATACATTGATATATACTTAAAATATGATATAGTAATCTACAACTCCTATTTTATATTTCTAGGATGCCAATACTTAAAAAACTAATCATAAAATACTTAGTAGGACTACGAATAGACATTTCATCTTCACCTTAACTTTGTACTGTCTGAACAACTCCCTGAAGGTTCATGTCTTCTGGTCAGCCAAGGCAGAAATTGGGTTCATTATCTCTTTATGATCATTTTCCCCTGGTAGGGCATAGAAATCTCTTCCTGATATCAAAAAGCTCCAGCTGAAGACCCCAGGAACTCTTGAAGTTGCCTCCAAAGTTGAAAACACCCATCTCCAAATTAGCGTTTGGTCACCTGTGTTCAGGGAAAGAAACACAAACAGAAGAGGCAGACAGAACCTTGAGACCCAAATGCCGACTCAGAGAGGCAGCATGTGTACATTGCTTCATGTGTGAGTTGCTACTATGATTTCCTGGTTGTGGAAAAAGGGCTGTTCTTCCCTTACCCAAAGGAAATCCCATGGGAAGAGTTTGGTTGGGAGAGGAGAGGAAGGAAAGAGGAAGGATAGAAAAGCAGAATTGGTCTCTCTTTTTAAATTCTATTCAGTGGGTAGCTAGTCCTTCCAGAATCATAATGTTGAAAGATGAGTCACCCTAACAGCTTTGGCAGTCCCCAGGCTGGTGTCGCAGGTTTTACGAAAGAATTCGCCGTCTCAGTCTCCAAGTTAAAGGTTGGCAAAGGAGAGTTTATTGACACAGAGGCTCTCAGCCGGCTAGTATCCTGATTAAGAAGATAGTAAGGAACTGAGAGACAGAGTTTAATTTTATTTAGTCGTCTGTAGTCCAGGACTAGGGATTGATCTCCTGAAGAATTAAGAGTGGAAGGTGGTCTGAAGAGTAATCTTCAGGTGAATTAAGGATGGAAGGATTGGGATGGTCCAAAGCCAAAAGATTCAGACTCCCCTCACAAAGATCAGGGGATCAAAGAGTCCTATGACCTCAATAAGGGGATTGCTTCATCAACTGAAAACAAAAAGTCCTGCAGCACAGTGAGCCAGAGACCATGTGATCCACTGTATATATGGGTTAACCCCCCATTATACTTAAAATGTAAAAGTTTTGAGTTTCAGTAACTGGAATATACAAGTTTGTAGAAAGGAAGACAAATACTAAAGTTTGAGAAAATGGCCATAAAAATACTTCAGTGAGAAAAATTCAGGAATATCTGGGAATAAATAGTCCTGTATTGGACCTAGTATACACACACACAAATATATGTGCATGTGAACATATTTATGTATGTGGACAAGTAGTAGCATTGTGGGGCACTGCACTCATGATTTCTTACTATCATGACTCAGATAGTAACTCTGACACTTACTAAACAAGTCACTTAACCCTGATTGCTCAATTTTTCACTTTTAATTGAGCTGGAGAAGGAAATGGTAAACCATTCCATATCTTTAGCAAGAAAATCCAAAATGGTATCCTAAAGAATAAGATATGACTAAAATGATTCAACAACATGCAGATATGTATATATACATACAAACATTAGGAATATAGATATAGAAAAATGTGCATTAGGAGTTGATCCCTGAGGCTCTAGTACTTAATCACAGAAAAGAGATCAAAAGTGATGCTTAATTAAAAATGGGAACTAACCTGGTGGTCCTTCTTAAACAATGAACCAATCCCCCCCCCCAAAAAAAAATTAAATTTACATTTTCAAAAAAAATTTTCCTTAGGTTTCAAAACAAAGAGAATGTATCAGTCACAACAAAATTCCTATTAGTATGAGTAGTACCATACTGTTTCCAATCCCTCCAAGGCCATTAGTGCCTTACCCTCCCTTTTAATAATAATAATACTAATAATAACCCTCTTTTCTATTAGGTTTTAAGGTTTAGAAAGCACTTTTCCCAGAAATATCCTGTAAGGTAGATAATGCATATAATATTACTTCCATTTTTCAGATAACAAAACAAGAACAGAGAATTGATGAGCCCTAATCACAATAATACTGCTAAAAGTGCTAGAGCTGGAGAAAATCCAGGTCTCTTGGGCCTAAGTCCAGAGTTCTTTTCACTACTCAACACTGCTTTCCTTACATCCAGCTGAAATCCAATTAACAAGTCTAGTAACTATTGTTCTAAGTCATTCCTCTCCTTCTCAGCCATACCATATCTCAAGATGAAACTGTCTACTCATGTTATCTTTACTTCTCCTCTCAACCACTTCTAAACCCTTTCAACATAGTTTCTGACCTCATCATTCAACTGAAACTAAAGCTTTCTTCAATATTAACAATGATCTTTTCATTGCAAAATCTGATAGACTTTCTCAGGTCTCATCCTTTACTTCTCTGCTACATTTGACACTGATAACCATTGCCTTGGATACCCTCTACTAAGTTTTCATGAAACTATTCTCTCCTGGTTTGCCTCCACTTTTCCTGACTATTCCTTTTCCATATTCTTTGTTGCTTTATCATTCATATCATACTTCCTACCTATGGATGTTCCTCAAAGTTCACTTCCCATACATTCTGCTCCATATCATCTCTATGCAGATGATTCATAGATATAAAAATGTAACTATATATGTATAAAAAGATATGTTATATGTGTATATATAATAATATATGAATATACTACTATATTAATGGTTATATATACTATATGCAAATTATGCATATATAATATTGTGTGATACATAATATATATGACTATATACATAGAGTTACATACTTATATTTAAATATTAAATTTTATGTATGTTTATAATATATGTGTATATGTTTATATAATCATATAGGTATAAAATTTTATATAGATATTTATATATTATGTTTTTTATATATGCAAAAATATGTATATATTTTATATATAGGGCAAAACAAGATACAGGAACTTAATTCCTATTTATATGACTCTGAAGGCTCCAGTCTCTCCTCTGAGCTTTAAAGCCTTCTTACCAAGTCCCTATTAGATATTTCAAACTTCATTTTCCAAAAACACCTAAAACTTGAAATGTCTCAAATTGAATTCATTATATTTTGCTCATCCTAATGTCCTTACTCTTCCAAATTTCTGTGGAAGTTACCACTATTCTTCCAATCTCCTCAGTTCAGATTTTAGCATTATCTCAGACTCCTCACTCTTCCTCACCCCACACATCCAATGAGTTGCAAAATTTTGTAGTCTTTGTCTTCACATCTCTTTTATCCTACCTATTTCTCTCCTTCAGCACTTACACAGCTACTGACTTAGTTCAGACTCTCTTCACCTTTTATTTAGATTATCACAGCAACCTCCTAATTGGTCTCCCTGACTCATCTTTCTCAACTCCACCAATCCTATACATTGTTTCCAAAATAATTTCACTTAAATACCTGGTCATGTATCTCACTCACTCAATCATTTCCAGGTACCATTATTTTTAAGATTAAATATAAATTATATAATTTTTAAAACCCCAATCTATCCTTCCAACTTCATTGAATATCACTTTCCCTCTCATGCATTCTATAATCTAACCAAACTTGTCTTCCCTTTGTTCCTCACCCAAAACACTCCATCTCCCTTTTCTGTGTTTTGTCTTCCCATATGCTTAGGAGACAGACATTCCTCACCTCCTCCACCTCACAGAGGGCTTCTCTTCTTTTAAGAAATTAATTCTGAAGAAAGCTTTTCCTATCTAACCAACCTCTATTATAAGTGTCCTCCTTTTCAAGAAAGATTATATTTATTTGCTTTATATTTATATGTATAATTGTTGCACTATAAAATGCAGGTGCCTTTGGAGAAGGTACTATTTCACCTAGCACAGCACCTGGTACATAGTTAGATATCAATGTTTGTTGATTGATTGGATGATTCTTGACTTCTCTGCACTATTTGCCACTGCTGACTATCCTCTCTTACTACACATTATCCTCTTTAGTTTTTTGTGATACTGCTATCTCTTGGTTCATTTTTTAATTCCTGATTGCTCCTTATTTTCCTTTGCTGGTATCATCATCATCTATGTCTTGCCCTTTAATTGTGGTTATCTCCCAAGGCTCTGTACTCAGGCCCCTTGTCATCTTTCTCTACACTCTGTTGGTCACTATTTCCAACTCCCCTGGATCTGACAATATTTATTCTCAGATAACATAATATATATATATATGCATATACATATACACATATGTGTATATAGAAACATACATGTGATATGTGTGTGTGTTCATACATACATATAGCTCTAGTCTCTCCTGAATTCCAGTCTTATATCTCCAAATAGTTATTAAATGATATTATTAAAAATCCATCCCTCTATGTAGCTACCAAAATTATTTTGTAAAACAAGTATTTTTTTAAAATTACATTATAGAATTTAGATTATTGTCAAGATCAAATAATAAATAAAAGCAGTAGCTGCCTATTATTTATTTTCTTTAAAACCATGTCTCATTATATATAAGTATAATAAATATTATTTAAATTAATATAATCAACTATTATTAATTATTTTATATATCATATATAAGTATATGTAATATATTAATTATATGTAAAATAAATAATATAACATAAACATATATATATATAAACAACCTCTAATTTTGTAGTGAGAAAGCAGAAACCAGGACAAGTTAAGTGACTTGATCAAAATTATTCAGGACCTAGAAACAAAGCTGGAATCCAAGTTCAGGTCCCCTAAGTCTAAATAGAGTAACTTCTCCAATGTAACAATTATCCAGTCTGGAAC
Organism: Antechinus flavipes; assembly: GCF_016432865.1. Classification (NCBI taxonomy): domain Eukaryota; kingdom Metazoa; phylum Chordata; class Mammalia; order Dasyuromorphia; family Dasyuridae; genus Antechinus; species Antechinus flavipes. Next base: position 157,870,529 of record NC_067401.1, read on the forward strand.
TTAAGAGTTCAGGTCATTTCTGCAGTAATAGTATGGAGTCATAAGTTATTAAATCAGAAGTTTATAAGTTGATGACTACCTATATAAATCTTTCTTATGGAGGAACACAAAATTATCCAAGTTTCTATCAAATCTTGTAATACAATAGCCTACCAGTGGTATTTGCTCTGCTCCTCTTCAACTTCTACAACACTTTGTGATTGGTCAAGTACCAAGTTCTTAAGAAGTTGCCTATTTGAACTGGAAGCAGACAAGTACAATGGAAACAGCCTTGGATTTGGAGTTAAAGGACATAGTTCTTCCCCTCGCTACCTGTGAACTTTGGTAAATCAAATTCTCTCTATGTCTCAGTTTTCTCATATGTAAAATAAATCACTTGAACTGGATCAGAGAATGTCATGATCTGAGAGCCAGAAGGGACCTCAGCAATATCAAGTTCAACTTGTATATGAAAAAAAAAAATTCCAACTATAAGATATCCCACAAATAATCACTTAGCCTTGTCCTAAAGACTTCTAAGGAGGAGATCGAACTGCCACTCAGGGCAGCCCATTCTACTTTTGAAAAACTCAAATTGTTTAAAATGGTTTTTGATGTCAAGCCTAAATTGGTTTCTTTGCAACTTTTACCTAATGCTCTTGGTTCTATCCCTCCAGAGGCCAGAACCTGATAGCTCTTCAATTATTTGAAGTCGACTATGACATCCTCCCTCCCCCTGCCCAAATCTTTTTTTCTCCAGGCCACATATGTTTGGTTTCTTCAGTAAGCCAATAAGCAATTTTTTAAGCACCTATCATGTGACAGGCACTGAGCTAAGTGCTAGATACACAAAGAAAGGCAAAAACCTTTTCTTCAAGTTCACAAGCTAATACGAGAGACAATATACAAACATCCATGTACAAACAAGCTTCGTATAGAACAAATAGGAAATCATTAATGGAGGGAGGCCCTTGAATTAAGAGAAATTGGGAAAAGCTTCTTAGAGCAGGTGAAATGAAAATTGAAGGAAGCCGGAAAAGCCAGAAGACAGAAATGAGGAAGAAGCAATTCCAGAAAATGTCCAGTGACAAGAGATTGAATATCTTGTTTGAGGAATAGGAAGGAAGCCATATATAAGCCATAATATCAATGCAATAGATTATGAAGGCCCTTGAACACCAAACAGGAAATTTCATATTTGTTTCTAAAGATGATGGAGAGCTAATGGAGTTGATCGAGTAGAGGACATGATATAGTTGGACCTGCACTTGACAGAAGTGGAGAGAGACTTGTGACAGGCCGGCCGACCAGCAGGCAATTGAAATAGTCCAGGAATGAAGAGATGAGGGTTTAGTAGCAGTATCGGGGAGAGAAAGGAGAGTATTTGAGATAAGATGCAAATGTAAAAATCTGTGATGACTGCGTATTTAAAATCAGCTAGAGTCAGGAATTCAGGTTAAGGGAAAAATCTTCAATCTTTATTCTCAGTAGAGGTAAAGAAGAATTGTGATAGCAATATGGGCAGCTGCGACAGGAAGCCAGCTAGCAGAGGTGAAAGGGGGATTGCAGGTGAGGAGGGGATCAGAGGTGAAGGGCGGTCACGATAGCAATGCGTGCAGCTATGTCAAGACGCCAGCCAGCAGTCTCTCTTTCTGCTTCCTCTTCCATTCCCCTGCCTCCACCCACCAAAAACGTCATTTCCTATACAACACATCAGGACTTGCACAAAGAGTGGGTGGGGGCCATTCTTTCTCCAAGCTTATATATTACTAGAGTATGGTCCAATTACTATTTAGCCTCACATACTTGGGATCTCAATGCATCAATTCAAGCCTCAGCCCATTACAAAAATCAGCAGATTTTAGCAACCGATTGGATAGTGGCAGGTAGATAACATCTAGGTTATAAGTCTGGAACTTTCAAAAGATGGCAGTGCCCTCAACAGTAATTGGAAAATTTGAAAGGGGAAAGGGAAAAAAAAGAGTCCTGTTTTGAACATGTTGAATTTAAAATGTCTATTGGACAATCAGTTTGAAATATATAATAGGCAGGTGGAGATACAAGACTAGAAGTCAGGAGAGAGGTTAAAGCTGGATAAGTACAATTAAGAGTCATCAGCAAAGAGATAATGAATTCCATGCAACCACTTTGCATAAGACATTACTTAAGATCTGTCATCTCAGTTATTTTCCTCTAGACACAATTTCCAGATTCTTAAACTATGGTGCTCAGGATGCAATATAGTGCTCCGAATGAGTTCCAATGAGGATAGAGTACAGGGAGACTATCACCTTTCTGTTCCTATAAACTCTAACTCCTCTTAATGCAGCCTAAGATCTCAATGTCTTTTTTGAATACTATATCATAATAGCATCTCAGGCTGAGTTTAAGGTCTACTATCCTACCTCTAGATTTTGTTTTCATAACAACTTCTGTCCATCCATGCCTTCCTCATTTTATCTTGGTGAAGTTGATTTTTGTATTTTAGTATAAGTCTTTACAATTATATCTATTAAATTTCATCTTATTAAATTCAGCCTAGCTTTACAAAATTCCCCAATGCAGCTTGAACTAGAATTGTAATTGAGAAAGGTTTAATAAAAATAAGTAAAAATACAATGCAACATAGAAAATGTTGATTTGTGGTTTTCTGAGTCCATTTCTATTTGAGTTTGACATCTCTGGTTTAAATTGTTGAGGTTCTAAGTATTAGCTATTCCCAACTTGATGTCATCTGCAAATTTGGTATGTGCTATGGCCTTAATCAAAATGTTAAACAGCACAAGATTTGCTATAGATCTGGGGTTCTCATTGACAAGACACATCCTGTCACAGGACATTGAGCCATTAGCAACTACTTATTGAGTCTGGTCAACCAACTAGTTCTAAATTCATCTAATTGCCTTATTGTCTAACCCATATCACTCCATCTTCTTCATAAGTATGAGATTTTTTATCAAATGCTTTGTTAAATATACATAAACTATATTCACAACATTCTCCTCATCCACTAATTCAATACAATAAATGTTTCATTCTGATTGTTCTTAAGCACATAAATGTGGAAATATGTTTAAAAGAATTTCACATTCTTCTATATTGGTTTCTTGCTGTGTAGAGAAGGGGGAAGGGGGAAAGGGAGAAAAATATGGAACACAAGGTTTTGCAAGAATGATTTTAAAAACTATCTTTGCATATATTTAAAAAACAAAAAGCTATTAAAATATTTTTTCATCAATTCTTGATGGAGTCATCCAAATACTCTGTAACTGTCACTTCTGTTTCTATATGGCTTGTCAATCATCTTTCTAATAATCCATTCTGGAATTTTCCAGAAATTTTCTGCATCAAACTCACTGGTCTTAAGTTTGCAATTCTATTCCTTTTCTTTTAAAAGAAAAATGAGACATTTGCCCCTTTGCAATCTTGTGTAACTCCCTTATTTTCCATGATCTTTCAAATATCTCTAACAGTAGCTCATTAATCATATCTGCCAATTATTTCAGGACCTAAGGGTGTAGTTCCCCTGGACCAAATGATTCAAATTTATTTAGATCCTCTCTTATAGTCTTCTTTCAAATCTTGGCTATTGACTCCTTGTTAGTCATTTTTGGTCCTCTCCTTTGGAGAGATAATAAAAACCAAATAAGGAACATAGCAGCTCTTCCATCTTTCTGCTGTCAGTTACCATCAAGTCATCTGTCTCAAGAAATATCAACAAAACTTACATGTTATATGTCAAGTATTGTTTTAAGTTCTGAAGACACAAAGAAAAGCAAAGGCTGACCATTCTTGCTCTCAATAAACTCACTTTCAAAAATAAAATAAAATAAAATAAACTTACTTTCTAGTAGAGAAAACAACACCACCCAAAAAAATGTATACACAAAATAAGTACAGTGCAAATGGAAGGTAATCTGTAAAGGTGAAAGGGGAATGACCAGGAAAGGCCACCTGAAGGCTGTCTGTGGAAAATAGGATTTGATCTGAGTCTTGAAGGAAGCCAGGGTAACCAAAAAGAGCATTCCAGGAATGGAATTTACATTTCCAGTGAAAAGCCACAAATTAGTATGAGGGAATATAGTTTCCAAGTAACAGCAAGAAACTTGGTGTTGCTGGATTGTAGAGTAAGTGCAAGAAAGTAAGTGTAAGAAGACTGGAAAGGCAGGAAAGAGCCAAGTTGTGAAGGGTCATAAAAGCCAAACAGTGTTTTATATTTGATCCTGTAATAGGAAGCCAGTGGAATTTTTTCTTTTTTTTTCTTTTTGGAGTGGTGAGATGACATGGTAAAACCTGTGCTTTAGGAAAATCACTTTGGCAGCTGAATAGAGGATGGATTGGAGTTGGGAGAGACTTGAGGTGAGGAGACCACCCAGAAGGCAATTGCAAAAGTCCAGGAGTGAAAGGATGAGGGTCTGCACCAGGTCAGAGTCTGTGGGATAGAAGAGGAGAGAACTTAAATGAAGACTTGGCAACAGACTGGACAGATGAAGTGAGTAGAAAAGAAGGTTAAAGAATGACAACCAAGAATTCAAGGTAAGATAAGGGGAGAGCTTAGGAGGAAAGAATGAATTTCTACTCCACTTTGATCCTCATTTTTTCTCCCAAGGTAGCTCACCATCATCATCACATCTCCCTCCTCCCCAAAAAAACATTCCAGCTCTAAATTTATGAAGATTTTCGGAGAGGAGCCCTGCCCCACCCCCACTTCCAGGAAGAAACTTTCAGCCAGTACTTGGCACTGATGGGATCAAACTAAAAACAAACTGGAAAATATTAAGATTACAGTTAAAACTGATGTCTTAAAGAAAGATGAACATATCAAATATATTCATAAAGATTTCATAGCCCAACACATTACCTAGGTATTTCACATTGTGAAAAAATAAAACGATCCCTCATCTGAAAGAGTTTACTGGAGATAGGGCATAACCTGAGCTGTGGATTTTTATTCTTGTTCTTATAACTTTAACAATTAAAAATAAGAAGTCTTATCCCTGCCAAGTTATCTCCTCCAACATACCACAGCTGAGCCCCAGTTATAAAGTTCAGAGAAAGAGTGAAGGGCCAAAGAGTGGGTGAAAGTTTAATGACATGGAGAGCCAAAAAGTGGAAGGACTGAACTGGTCAGCGAAATCAAGAACTGGCTGGAAAACTGCGGTAAGGGCAGGTGCCAGCTAAGAGTGGGTGGAGGGCTGGGCTCTGAGCCAGAGCCTAAGGGAAGGCAGTGCGTTACCTCTGCCTCTGGGAGTGCAAGCGGGCTGGCAGAACTAGCCGGGAGAAGCCCATCCCGCCTGCCGACCCTACCACTAGCATACACCCTCGTGCTTCCCCCTGGCTTTGCCAGCCTGGGGCACGGACGTCCCCACCGCCTGCTAAAGGAACCGCAGAAGCAGCAGCAGCCTCTGCAGACGAGCCTCAGGCAACGCAGCCGCTATTTTCTTCCCCTAAACTGACTGGCCCACTTTTCTCCTTTACCTCGACGCCTCCCACCCCACCCCACTTCGAGGCTACTACTAGCCCGGGGCTTCCGGGCATACCGCAGGTCTGCACTTTGCTGGCGGGGTTTCACCTGCTCTGAGCGGGTGTTCTGGCTGCAGAGAAGAGAAGGCTCAGATCAGACATTCACTCGCTCCACTTCCCCTGCCTCCACATTTGGTTTGATGGAGTTTGGTCGCGACCCCGAAGAGTGGATGGGTGCTGTCACTGACAGATTGATCAGCAGCTTATCGCCTTAGCCAGCCCCGAGCCTGCTTCCAGGGCTCTCCCAGCCTTTACATTCCCTTGCTCTTACCCTTCGTAGACCGGAGGCTCCCATTCTTCCGAAGATCGGGTTAGTCAGCCCGCCCCAGTTTGGCCCCTTCGGCCCTACCCAGCCTCCGCCATGCTGGGACTCCGCCGAGACCGGCTGCTGACCCTGATGTTGCTCGGGGCGCTGCTTTCCGCTGACCTCTACTTCCACCTCTGGCCCCAAGTGCGGCTCCAGCTGCGGCCACGGAAAGGTCGCAGGAGCTGTTCTTGCCCAGATTCCGCTAGCCACCCCCCCGCCCCGCCCCCGGACTCCGCAGCTGCGACCACCTCCCGCCCGGGCGAAGCTGCACACAACTTTTCCCAAGTCCAACCCGGCGAACGGAACATTGAGCAGGGCGGCCGCAGTGCTGACCGCCAGGGCCTCGCCTCTAAACTGCAAAACCTCTTTGCCCACCCGCTATATCGCGCTCTCGAGGAGCCGTCTCTGCAAGGACCCGAGGACACTCTGCTGTCCAGCCGGGAAGCACTACGCTATTACCTAAGAAAGGTAGCCCGTTGGAACAGGTGAGATGGGCCCCAGTTGCTCCACCAGGCGGCGTCACTACCAGCTCCCCTGCAACCAGCCTTCTAGGTACCTTGGGGCTGGCCCTGCTACCTATCCGCCCGCTCAAGCTGGTAACTGACCAAAGCCCTCCTACCTCTTTGGGCCCTGTGCCCAAATTCCCAGCTTACACACGCGCGCGCACACGCGCGCTCCGTACTGTCTAGTATTGATGACCACCAGGACCCATCCTGTACACCTCACATCCCTGAGACCTGGACCCCGTAGATATTAATGACTCCCAGAGGTCAGTTTGAGAGAAGGCATAGGAAAAGTTTATATATCAGACACATTTTAAAAGCTGTTTCACTTCCCCATGCCCAGATCTCTCTCTTCCTTTTTTTTGTTTTTCTGCCTCACTCCCTTGCTTTGGGTCTTGACCCATTTTTTCTTTCTCTCCTCTGTTCTGTTGTAGATTTTGCCCACATGTACTTTCCAATGAAAGTAACCACGTGAAGGCATTTTTGGCCTTGGGGCAAACTCGAGTGGCTCTGGAATTAGTTCTAGATCCAATCTGACTTACACCCATCCCTTTTTCTTCTTCCTGTCCACTGTTGGAGGGAGGAAATAAGACATTAGTGAAGACAGGAAGCATATAGTAGTCAAAAATTGTTTTGTTGTTAGGATTACAGAAGGTAATTTGAAGGTGGCTGTAAAGAGGATGTCTTTCTATGCTGATTTATTTATAGAAATTTTACCCCCTACATATATGAAAACTTTTGTTTTTAACATAAATCAGATAGTTATCTACTTGGGAGTTTTTAAAACTCCAAGTAAACTGGGACAAAATATATCAAGTAATGTAAGAAGGGAGGAAGAAAGGGAGAGAAAGAGGGAGGGAGGAAAAGAGGAGGAAGGAAAAGAAGAAGAAAGGAAGGAGAGAGGAGAGTATAGGAGAAATTGTGTACTCTTCCAGTTAATGGCAAAAAAAAAAAAAAAAAAAAAATTATGAGTGCTAAGAGCTCTATTTTGAATCCTGTACCTATGTGATTTTTTTTGCTATCCTGTCCATAAACTCCATCTACTAAAGCTGAGGAGCAACAGTTCTGCAATTTAGGCAGTTTCCTCAAGTAACTGGAAAGTTAAGTATTTTGTCTATAGTCACCCAGCCATTATAGAACAGAGACCAAACTTGAACTCACATCTCCCTCCCTCCAGACTAGTTCCCTATCCATTGTCCCATGCCACCTCTCTCTGAAATAGAAATTTCTATCACTTTCTCGAAATTCACTTTTCTTCCTTTTTTTAATGCAAAAGATTTCAAAATAAGATGTCATGAAATTGTGTTCTTTCTCTGCAAGGAAGGAGGGCTTTACCAATAAATTTGTTAAAGCAATATACTACTCCTTTCCCAGGAGTCACAGACTGATTGTTTGATGTCACTTTGTAGAACCATAAGAATTTTTCAGCAACTTTCAAGGAAATGAAAGAATAGGAAATCATCATCATTATTTCCAAAGAGAGTATTCTTGACTGAAATCAATGAAGTAAAAGTCCAATTGCCATTCTGTTACCAGGAGCTTTATATTAGAGAAGGAAGGAGCATCAATGGATTTCATTTCTAATTATATGCAACATTAAGGTAGCTTGGGATTAATATGATTTTCAATATTTTCTTGTTTTCATCCGTTGTAGGGTATATCAATAGAAGGAAAGTTTGGCAAGGCTTCTTAAGTCAAGCTAGAACACAAGTGGAACAATGACAAAAGTGCTAACTTGGGGGGGATTTAAATTCAAATCCTAGCTTTGCCACTTAATGCCTAGAGGACTTTGTGCAAGTCTCATAATTTTGGGCCTCATTTCCTCCCTGGTAAAATTAGGAATTTAATTCAATCGACATTTATTTAACCCCTACCAGTTTCTAGACCTGTACAAAGTGATTGAATTCTAACCCGTAAGACATTTTCTAGTTCTAAACCTATAATCCTATAAACCAAAATCTTTTCCTCTAGGATATCCAAAAGTCATCTTTTGAAAGACAAACCCCTTTGGACTTGAAGATACAATTTGTGTGGAGAGTCACTTGAAACTTATTTTTGAAAGTGTTGGCACCATATTGTTTAACAGCTATGATCTCTAGTGTGCTCAATGCAATTTTGATGCAGTAAAAAGTCATAGTTGGAACGCAGCCTTTAGCAGAAACTTAATTACAAACCTGGCCAGGTGTCTATTTAGAGCTGTCTGGTTTGTACAGCTTATATAATATCAAAGGAAGGAAGGAAGGAAGGAAAAAAGGAGGGGAAAAATACAGGAGAGAGGGAAGGAGGAGGGAAAAAAGGATGGGAGAGAGAAGAAAGAAGGAAGAAGGGAAGGGAGGAAGGGAAAAAAGAAGGAAGGAAGAGAAGGAGGGAGGAAGGAGGGAAGGAAAGAAGAAAGAAAGGGAAAGGGGGAAGGAGAGATGGAGAAAAGGAGGTAGGAAAGAGGAAGAAAAAAGAGAGAGGAAGAAGGAAGAGAGGAGGAAAAGAAAGAAAAAACACAAAGAAAAACTAGCAACAAGAAACCATCTGGAATATAATAGAAGATAAATGGAATTGAGCAACCTTGCTATATTCAGTGGTAAAACTGTGTTTCTGTGTGATTGGTGGAAACTGACAGTGGAAATTAGTAATCTTGCTACTCTCTGATAAATGAATCAAAAAGCATATATTAAACACTAAGTACAAAGCATTTTGCTGATAGCTAACTCTGGGATACAAATAAAAACAGAGAGAAAGTGCCTATTCTCAAGTTGCTCATCTACTCGGGAGAGACAACACATATATATTTTAACTGCAAGTCAAATGAAAAGATCCCATTGCCCTTAAGTTATAATATATCTTCTTTCATGTCATTTTAATTGATAAAATCATAAACACTTCAGACATTGGATCATTTGACAGTGCCAAGTATTTCAGTAGTATGAATTTCTCCTCTGAATTTTCAGTAGCTGGGGCTGCTGAGAGGGCAAGAGCTGCATTACCTGCAGAATGGTTACTCAGGATAATGGTTTTAGGGACTGAAAGCACTGTCATTCCAGATGCTCTTGGGATTAAGTGAAAGTTAATGACAGTCAGCAGTTGGTATTGTTGGTTTTGATGACTATGCATATATTCATGGATAAGGTACATGTGCTTTAAGAATAGATAGGAATTAGATACTGCATTGAATCAGATATTGGAATTAGAACTGATAAAAATATAAAAATGTCAATTCCTTCAACTCAATCCTTACTAGAAGTGTTAATATAATTGAGATTAGGATTGATTCTATATCATTTCCTTATCAATCCTATTTACCAGTAATTGATTTTGTCCTGTAACTACTTAACTCATGATTCTTTGTCTCTGAACTTAGTTCAGAATTCAGCAGTCCTGTAATGAGTTAATTCTAGAAATCCAGTTCTGCTAAACAGGACTCTTCTTCCCTCAAGGGCTAACCTTGAGGAATGTGCATAGAAGAAAGGGAGCTGGGCCTGATATCTTTACTATGCCATACTATCTTTCAAGGATATCTGGTTTGCTGTCCAAAAGTCTATTTGGCTCATGAGAGAAGAAAAGAGGTCATTGCTGTGCCCCATTATCAAACTTCCAACTAATCGTGTTGGGACCTCCACCTCAGCTCTATAACTAATCATGATGCCCTGAATCTTGTGAAAGCATCAGCCCTGTTCTGTGCTTTTTTCTGTACTCTTCAAAAATCTATAAAACAGGAATTGTCTTTTTGTTTAGAGTCTTTGGCATGAATGAAGGCAAACCATTGTCCAACTTGTTGACAGGTAATATGTCCCTGCTAACAAATGTTGTCTTGTACAGAGATGTACCTCAGTTTACCCTTGTAATTTATTACATTGCCATATAATAATGCTGATAAGCATGTGTTAAGTATAAATATGCATATTCAACACATGTGTATAATATTTAAGATGGAGTAGAGACTAATATCAGTATAGGGAATATCCCTCATCAAAAAATATCTTTTTCACCAGTTTAAATCTATCAGAAAAGTAAAGGACTAGCAGAGAAATCCTGGCAGAGAGATAAAGAGAGGTTAATGCTGAGAGGAGAATGTCTTCACAGCGGGCAGGGTCCTGACAGGCAGCTATGCCAAGGAGAGGGAGGTTCCTTGACATGGCATGGTTCTGCTTTGGGCCTCTGCAAAGAAATGAGCCCCAAATTGCCCTAAAGAGATCTGAGACTGAAGTGTCAATTGAATGAGATTCCTTCAATGTTGTCATTACCCCAGGCCTAGATTTCCTGTTGAATGAAACCATTTACTGAGCATGGTCCTGAGCCAATTTTCAAATAGAGGTCCATCTCTATTGAAATATCAAAATCTAGATCTCCAGCTAAATGAGACCACTTAAGTTCAGGCTAAGTAGGAGTGGTCCTGGACTCCACTAGTCCCACGAAGGTAATAGAATAAAACCACTTTATCTTGATTCCCTGAGGCAGGCCTGTCCCAGAGGAGAATCAAGTGCAAGTTCAAGGAGAGTTTTTCAAGAGTTCCCCACCAAAGTCAGAGGACAACTTCAGGGTTCCCTTCATTACAGGAATATATTCAGTATCGTTCATTTTGGAAAACCCCTTTCCTCTTTCCCTTTTCCATTGGAATTTAAAAGGTTCATGAATTCCAATTATGTTTGTAGTTCTATTGTGAGGCATAAGACTTTTTAAATGTTTATGCCTTGATTATTAGATCCAATATGTGAACTGTTAAAACATAGGTTTCTTCTGCAAGGTTCAAGATTGGTATTGATTAAGGATAGATTAAGGATAAAGTATCTAGTTCAAAATGTTAGAGTTAACAGAAATATAATCCTTAATTTGACTTTTTTTTTTTTTGCTAGTTTTTTCCCTCTTTGTAGACACTGATACACTTTGGTTTTTTAAATCTTGAATACATGGTCAAAATATAACCTGTAACATATTATAAATGTGAGCATGCCATTCTAAAAATAATGTTATAAAATTTAGCCATTAGCAAAAGGGTTTTATAAGTTAATGGTTGCCTTTGCCATAAGAAACACAAATGTAACACAGTCCATCAAACTTATGTCAGCATTCTTTACAACCTGATTAGCAAATAAAATTAGTCACTTGGTTGGGGAGGGAGGCTTTGCTAGGCCAACAGACAGCAGAGTGATAACAGAAAATGCTTTTATCCAATTTAAGTATCTTATAGATAATATACCTTTGCCTGTGTACTCCTTTCCCATTTCCCCTCAATGAAAAACTGAAGCCAATCAGAAGAAAAATATATCTTACCACTAGTAGTTTAAGATTTAAATTCTATTTGATATTCAATGCTTCTCCCGTTTCTTCCTTTTTTTCCCCAGTATGTTCTTTTTCTTTTCTTCTACTTTGTTCTCTGAGAATTTAACCACAATTAACCCAAGTTAATAAGGTTATAGGTGAAAGTTGTCATAATGAGAGGCAAAACCTAGTGAAAATTTAGGACCTGATTTAGGAGATAAAGAGAAAAGGAATATAGAATGCAAGGTCCATGAGAGTAGGGTTTATTTCGTTTTTAATCTTTATATCTCCAATTCTAAACATACTTCCTAGCACATAATATAGCCTTAAATTTATTATTTATGCTTCAGATCTAGAATTGGAACCTAGATAAAATGGTAACCAATTACTCATCCAAAATTAGTATTCTTTCTCCTATACCACACTGTCTTACCTTTTGTTTTCTTTCTTTTTTTAATAGCAAACATTGGTGTATAACTGTAGATAGTGTTTTCCTATAACTCAAGTTTCCCCATTTTTCAGATTTCTAAGTACATACTATAACTTCTGTGTGTGTGTTTATAGTATTAGATTTGCATTATATAGTCAGAAGATGTCTTTTTCAATCTTTCCACAACATTGCTATCACAGGGGAAAAAAAAAAAAAAAAAAAAAAAAAAAAAGCCTGGTCCTGCATCCTGCTATGACAATTTCAGAAAACTATATTAGAAGATATTCAAAAGTTACAGTTATTTAAAGATAAAATGAGAGGCAAATTGGTTAAAGTTGTTGGTTTTTTTCTTGAGGGGAGTCATTCTTTGAGAAGCTTCAGGTACAGGGTAAGAAAAGATGGAGGTTTTCAGGGGAACTGAAACATGAAGGGGGACAAAAAGAGAAAGGGAAAAGTTAATCAGAAAATAAATCTCTTGGTGTTTTTGAGAGAAGTTCTGCCTCTTCAGTCAAAGACATATATGTAAATGTCACAGCTAATATATATATATAGCCAATAGCAAAAGGATGTTATCAGTTAATAGTTCCCTTTACCAAAAGAAATATAGGTGTGACATAGTCTATTATCCTCAATGTATGTATATGATGCCATTAGGGAATCAAATGATGCAGTCAGTGGCAGTGCAAAGAGTTGTGGGAACCCTTCTTCGGTCGGTGCAGGTCCAATGTGAAAGAATTCAGGAACCCAAAATATTAGACTGGCAAAAGGAAGTTTATTGTTGGCACTGAAGAAGTCAGCCCTGTCCCCAGGCCAATTGAATAAGATCACTTAAGTTCGAGCTAAGTAGGAGTGGTCCTGGACTACTGAGCTGAAAGCTCAACGGAGGGTGCAGCTATTCAATAGAAATATCAGGTCCAGATCTCCAGCTAAATGAGACCATTTAAGTTCGAGCTAAGTAGGGAATAGTTCTGGGCCCATTTTAATTAAACCATTTAAGTGCCTCGAAGGGTGGGTCCCTGTCAGGAGAGTTTCAGGGCTCACCCCAAAAGTCAAGGACAGTTTCAGGATTCCCCCATCATATATACATGTACGTGTGTAAATGTACATGTGTGTGTATCATTTATACATATATATAATTTTAAAGCTTACAAAGCATTTGGTATATATTATGGGATACCTATGGTGTGTGGATATGATCTCATTTGAACCTTACAACAATCTTGTGTGATATGTACTATGTGTACTTATTCCCATTTTATGGATCATAAAAGCTTGGAATCTCTAAACTAGAAGGACTTCCAGTCAACAGATTAAAGAAGATCTCTAACATGCCAGGCTCTATATATTCAAATAGTTTACTAGTTTTCTCTCTATCCACTCTCTCAGAATACAATTAAAATAGTATCTTGGTTTTTATCTAAAGCAAACAAATATTAAAATACCATCTCACTAGTATGAAAGCAACTTCAAATAATAGGAAACTCTTGGGAATATCTGTATTAATAAAGCAAAGGAGAAAACATAGTGAAGAAAGTCAAAGGGTCTTAGCAATATCTTGGGGTACACACAGTCACTTCCCAAGTGTATTCTTCCATATACAGAACAGCAAGCAGAGAATCTCCTTGTCGTCAGTTCCTAGGTGACTCTAGATCAGGTTTCTCACTGTAGCATCCTCCATCACTGCTTTGGCATCTGTAACTACTCTTAATCCCCTTTTATGTACCATTTCAAAAAATTTGTGAACTCCCTTCTACAGACCATATATTAAATAGTTTAGCCTTTTTCTAAGCTACAAAAATTATAATGACCAGAAGTCCATGCAGTTATATTAAAAAAAATTTCCACACACTCCAAAAACTCCAAAAACAAACCATAGTATGGAATTTCCAAAAGCTTTTTTTTAATGGCCTGAAGCTTGCTGTATGTCCTGTAATTACAATTTTAAATTAACTCATGATTAAATTTTAAAACCTAAACCTTTTCAATGCATGTTGAAACAATAAACATTCTTCATTTACTTAGTGCTACCTGTGTAGATGGATAAATCAAATGCCTTTGGGTCATTATAGCCCCTCTGTAGTCTCATCAATGTACTGGGAGTTGATGCAGTTAACACAATTTCATACATAAATAGCATCTGAAAGACCATACCATATATCTTTGTTCTCTTTAGTGTTATTTCTATTTCCTTTATAAACATATGTAGGACTGTGGTGTTAGGTCCCAAATGTGATGATTTCATTGCCCTTGATGTAGTAAACAGTTTGTTATGAGGATTCATGCAAATTTCCCCTTATTTTTCCTTTTTATTCCTTATTCAATTTGAGGGATGATTTTGATTAATTGGATTTCCTGCCCCCAAAAGCTGATATATATTTTTTTTTGTATGCATTGTTTCTTGCTCCTTCATGAGTTATGCTCATAGGCCATCCTTCTTCATAAGATTTTACAAATGAGTTTGTATTCATTCCCACCTTGACTCATTCTTTGGACTTCTCCAGGTTTTCATCAGCAGCCTTACCACTATGAAAATGCCTCTGCCCTGAGGCATGCTCTGCCAAGTGGGTAAACTCTTAAAACTTTTTTTTAAATAGTTCAGTTGAAATGTATTTACATTTATCTTTTGTGAGAAAGGGGTAATTTAAAGGAAATGTTGGGAGTTCTGGAGGTAAGAATCAGAAAAAGCAAATCAAAGTCATTTGAAAAAAATGACTATTCTTTCCAGCTAACCTTCTTTCAAATCAGAGGGAATATTTCTCAGCCCCTGGAGAAGCAATGAGGGAAAGGATGAGAACAACACAGTGAGAAGACCCCGGTAATTTATGGCATTCTGGAAGAAACATGCGTAAGTCACTTACCAGTTTAGAAAATAAAAAAGGCAAACTGTCCTGTGGGGCCCCCTTCTACAGAAGGGGCTTTGGTAGACCATTTCATGACAGGTCCAAGCATGTCTTACTTGACTCCTTGGACTTCTTTCAACAGAAACTCCCTATCTCCTCCCCACCAACTTTCAGCTACACATTGTATTGTCTTTCCCCATTAGATGCTAGGAGCTGTTTTGTTTGTCAATATTAGTATTCCTAAGCATTTAGTATAATGCATGTGATAAGTGCTTAATAAATGTTCTATCTAGTTGCCTAGATATCTATTCATATTCTACTTCAGTGCTGCTTTTGGCAGCCAACTCTACCCATTGGCAAGTAAGTCAGATATCTGCTGACAACTTTCTGGATACTTTTGATCTTTATATAGAAAATAATTTTCTTCAGTTACATTTCTAGATGAAGTTATAGTTGGTATTGATGTCATTTCTGTCATTGTATCCTAAAATTTTTGAATTTTTTCAGTTCAGATAGTTAAATGTTGTTTCAGTACTGATATTGTGTCTTTTTTCTCATTGGTATTCTTGGTTTTTACTTTTTTTGATCTTAGTTTTACTGTCTTCATAGTCAATGGACACCAATCACTGACTCAGGGATAGCTCTCATATTAATAAAAAGTTTCTTCCATTTGTTCAAAATATAATCTCTTTCTTGATAGTTCTATTTGATGTTAGCTATGGTTAGCACCTAAGTATTTTTTTCCACAAATTATTCATGATATCAAAGCATTCAGCTTCTGTGTAATTATCAAGTCTTTGACTTCTCTCATGTTTTGTTCCTGAGCTATGCTTTCCTATATACTTCTCCCCTTCATCACTTTTTTCAACCTTTTCATCAAAGTCACCAAGGGTATGACTATATATTGATTTAATTTGGAGGATCTTATCAAATTCTCTATAGAATTTCTCTACCACTTTATCCTCAACAAGAATGATGGTAGATAACCTGAAATTATTTTCACAAATCTTTATCATTAGCAGTATCTTGGGGTACACAAGTTTATCATCAGTACTACAATACATGATAATCAAATATCTCTCCAAATGTTTCTTGTTGCTTATCATAATACTTGCTCTAGCAAGTCCTTTTTTCTTCAAAAAGTACCTATGAGCTAATTCTTCCATTAGCTGTGACCTTCTTTCTTCTGTATTTATTTATAGCAAGAATGTCAAGGCTGTTACTATTCAGCTTCTCTTCTAAGATTTCCATTTGCTGGATATTAGTCAAGAATCTTGCATTAAAACACCAATAGTCAAATTCAAGCTAATAGGTGGTCTAAAAATTGTGTGAGTTTTTAGCAGTCTTTCCCTTTTTTTTGCTACTCTGTTGTCACTGAAGAAGAAGATAAAGCCCACACTAAAAGCCACATTAATTTTCCTTTGTTTTATAGATAATTTTATGACCAAATTAATTCATCACTAGATGAATAACCTACTGGTAATATGCCTTTTCATATTTAGCTAAGTTGGTTGTGGGAAACAGACCCAATCTTTGGTTAGATCATACCCAAAACTTTTCCAGCATGGTAGAATCTGACAGAGCTAGAGATCCATTAACATAGCCTTTAAGAATCCAAGGTCACTTCTATGCCACAATGAGACATCAGAATAATACCTTATGGAGATTGTTTATCAGTACCTATAATTGGGATTGAAAATTGATAGACAACAAAATGAATCAAGAATTTAATAGGAAGGGCGTGGTATGCATAGTCTTTGGAAACTTGTAAAGCTCCTTTATTGACCCCAAGCTTCTCATCAAAGGAAAGCCTCTTCTTTTACTATTATGATCCCATTGGTGATATATCCTACTGCAGGAAGACATGAAATATAACTTCCTTTGAAGAATTAAAAATAAATATCACAGGAGGCAATGAAAAGGCAAGTGGTAAAAAGCAGCAGACTGCAATATATAACCAATGAGGAAATGGGTAATAAATGGTGTTATTCAGGAACTGAATGATAGCAAGAGAAGATGAGTTTGCCAGCATGCAATAGTTTCTTTTATTATAATTCATAGGATTAAGAGATGGATGAGAATTTAGAAGTCATCTAGTTCTAATCATTCATGGTTTTGACAAAAAAAAATTACTTGCCCACCAAGGTACTAGAGAAACGGATTCAAGCCTATTTCTTCTGGCTCCATATTCAGTGCTCTTTTCCATTACAATAATTTTTTTTAGATGACTTTCTCAATTTGATCACTATCTTGCCCAGCAAAGTGCCTCTTGAATCATATCCAAACCCCCATTCTGGATCTGTACTCTAAGATGATCTTTCTATGAGGTCAAACTCCCTGATAGCCTTCCCCAAAGCTTTTCCTCCTAACTTTTTCCTGTAGAAGGAAGAGCAGGATGTAGGTTTGTCACAAAAAGGAAGGGTGCTGGTGCTGATTATTGAACACTGAACTACATTGTATCATTTGGAGCTGTATACTTAATAATTGCTTTTTAATGATATTGGAAGTGATGCTATTGAAGATGGAATCACTGAAAGAAGGAACATCTCTTTTCTTGATTGGTAATTGGTCAGTACTTGTTGGAATCCTTACAAAGTATAAAGTCATTAGAGTTGATAGAGACAATAATTATCTAATTTAGCATGGTTCAGTATGACTGATCTGATCTTACAAGGAGATGTTATGGGCTGGAAGAAACAAGATACTAAATGGAACTGATAGAAACAATGCTTGTGTTCACACCTTTAGAGAGCTCATATAAGCAAGAAGCTCTTAGGGCCAGAGAGCACTCTGGGAGGAAACCCATAATCCCACTCTCGGATCCCACAATCCCACTCTCAGAGGAGGAGTCAACCTTTTACACTGAGCATAAATAGAGCTTCAGCGAGCCAGTCAGAGTTAGTTCAGCTGAAAAGATTGAGAGGGGAGTGTCAAGTCAAGTCAGCCTCTCTCTGAGGCACAACCAGATTTATTCATCCCACGGTGGTGGCTCACCTCTTGCACTTCCCCCACCGAGACCAAAGCTGGTCTGAAAGGCTCCAGAAAGCTGCCCAGCCCCAGGCAAGAAGACAAGACTCGGAAGGAGCACTCTGAGAGATTGAGAGCCAGAAGCCCTCTCTCGGAGGCAAGAGAGATTCATTCTATTTTCCACTTTTGTGCTGGCTGAAGGACAAACCTTTGGATTTGGAGACATTCAGAGGGAAGTCTTGGAACCAAGCAGAGAGATAGGCCACCAAGAAAAATAACCAGTGCAACAATTGCATCTAACTGCTCCATTGGACTCTGCCTACTCCACATAATTGAAGACCTCCACAGTTTTCCCACAAACATGGTTCATCACTTCAAGGAAAGGGAAAAATAAAAATTGCTAAAGATAGTGAGCCAAGGGGAAAGAAAAGAGCTTTTCTTTAGCCTGATGTCATGGCTGCTACCAACAATATAAGAATAAGCTGGCTTACTTGTGGCTCCCTGACACTAGGAATCACTTGAGTAGGATTGCCATGACATCAGGCTAAAGAAAAGCTCTTTTCTTTCCCCATGGCTCACTATGGTTACATCTTTGACATATAGTCAAAAGAATAATAAACTCCAGGAACATTACATACTAAGGGGCTACACAAAATCTGTGTTATCATATTTAAACACCAAGTCTTTTCATCAATGGGTCCCCATTTGGCCAGAAGCAGCTTCAAAGTTGCTACAAAATTTGCTAAAATGCAACAGAGAACATCTATGCATGCTCCATGAAATACCAGTTATTAAAGTAGTATCATAAAATCATAAATTTAGAGCCAGAAGAAACTTGATAGATCACTAAGTCCAAACCTCTCATTTTACAGATGAGGAACTAAAAGATTAAGTGACAAGTCACAAAGATAGTAAGTGTCAGAGCCTGGATTTTAAACCTAAGTTCTCTGATGCCCAAACTAGCACTCTTTACACTGTGGCAAGCTACAAAGTCTTCAAAGTGATAACATTTCCATAATCAAACCAGCTAATTTTACAAAGCAATGACTTTCTAAGCAATATGTTTAATAAGCTTCTAATGAAAAAGAAATGTTATAAAGAACATTTTTTTAACATCTTTCACAGTAGATTTCTTTGACAAAGAGACCTAACTCAGTTTCAATTGATTAATGATGGACAGAAGCAGCTACACCCAAAGAAAGAACACTGGGAAATGAATGTAAACTATTTGCATTTTTATTTTTCTTCCCGGGTTATTTTTACCTTCTGAATCCAATTCTCCCTGTGGAGAATTGCAACAAGAGAACTGTTCGGTTCTGCATACATACATTGTATCTAGGATATACTGCAACATATTTAACACATATATGACTGCTTGTCATCTAGGGGAGAGGGTGGAGGGAGGGAGGGAAAAAATCGGAACAGAAGTGAGTGCAAGGGATAATGTAGTAAAAAATTACCCTGGCATGGGTTCTGTCAATAAAAAGTTATTATAAAGTAAATAATTTTTTTAAAAAAGATATATTAGACTGACATAGCTATTTAAATTTATATTTGCATTATTCTAACTTTTATAATTAAATATTGGTGATGCTTCTAAAATATATAAATATACATAACTTCTTCCACATATGCATAGCTACACAAATAAACAAATATATATATCACAAAAAAAAAAAATCCTTCACAGAGAAAACAAAATTCCATATGCAGGCATCCACCTGACTGATAAGCCCTAGCATAACTTCCAGTCATCTTCAAAGCTTCTTTGAAATTCAATAACAATAGTTGATATTTACATATCACTTTATGGTCTGGAAAATTATTTACATAATTATAAACTCTTAATAAATGCCCACTGAATTAAAATGAATTTAATCTTCCAACCCTGGAAAGTAGGAATTATTATTTTCTATCCCCAGCTAATAAAAAAGGAAACTGGCTGAGAGAGATTATTAAATGACTTTCTCCAGATCTCTTAACAAGATTTGAACTCAGACCTCTCCTGACACCAAGTGCAACATTCTAACAGTAAGTCAGAAGTTGGCACATTTTCAATCAGTCTTCCTGCCATAATATTGTGGTCACTTAACACTTTCTAGCTTGACACGCAAGAATTTACCTAAACTGAAAAAACTTTCAAACATTTCCCAAGAATCATAGAACCAAAGATAGAATGGTCCTTAGAAGCTATTGAGTCCAACTCCATCGTGTTTTGGAAAAGGTAACTGAGTCACAAAAAAGGTAATTGATTTCACAAGAGTCAGACAATAAATATCTCAGTCAGACTTGGAGATCTTCCTGACTTTTAAGACCACTTCATTATTCACTAAGCACAGTCAGGATCGGTGCTATTCTCACTGGTAAGACCAAAGTTTGTCAGTAATACTAGCACACTTCCTGACTCCCTATGACTGTCTGATCAGAGTGGCTCCCAATTAGGGAGAGAGAAACACTGGGAGTATGGGATGGCTCTTGCTGTCCTAATATGTCTGCTGCAGACCACTCTCAGTCTGCTCTATCAAATATTATCCAATTTGGTGACCAAGGAAAGAATACTGCTTAGTCTCTTAACAATCAAGAACTGTTCATTAGTTACAGCTTTTGGCAAGTCATCTTTAGATTTTATTCTTTTTAAACGGCAAAGTGCATAGAGAGTAAGAGCTGGAGTCAGGAAGACTTATCTTTCTGAGTTCAACTCTGACCTCAGATACTAGCTGTGTGATCCTAGACAAGTCATTCCATTTTGTTTTAGTTTCCTCATCTGTAAAATGAGCTAGAGAAGGAACTGGTAAACCATTCCAGTATTTTGCAACAATAACAACAACAACAAAAATCCCAACTAGGATCACAGAGTTAAATATGACTGAAAATGATGGAATAACATAAATGAAATTACATGGTGGGATTTTTTCCCCTTATATCAAGTCTATGCAAGGTCTATAATACATGTGTGAGTTTCCAGAGTGCTGTTTTCATCCTTCATAATTATCCCAAATCTATTATAAATGTTATTAAATGCTTGAAATAGTTAAAGCAGTACAATGATAGCACTTTACCTGGATGGAACAGAGAACCTTTTGCATCTCTGACTTTCAAACTAGCCATATTATCTAGTGACTGAATTAACTGAGCAACCAAAGCAAATTGTTCATCATGAGTGAGACCAGTTTAATGCCAATGAAGGGATTCAACCAATCTAAGTTGCTAGTGTTAATATTAGTAACTTTATCCAATATAAATCCAAGAATTATTAGTCAGTGCTTTAATAGAGACTTTCTTCATGTATTCATTTAACATTTATTGATTCTTTGATTTTCATAAGGCTAGATTTGAAGGCATACATTTGGTGATGGGATAGAAGGAATAATAGAATCAATTATTTGTAACTCCTGATCTCAGGAAACTTTAAATTCCATGAAAAGAAATATTAAATGTAAATAAATAATAAGAATGAAAGGAATAATATGTTGTGTACTGTAATCATATTTTTGCTAAGAGGAAAGAAATAAGGAAAGAAGCAAACATTTATTAAGTACCAACTATGTACTAGGCACTATGCTAAGCACTTTACAAATATCCTATTTAATCCTCACAACAACCTAGTAGATAGATGCTATTTTATAGTTGAAAAAACTGACGCAGAAAAATTGAAGTGACTTGACCAGGGTTAAAGTGTTTGAGGTCAAATTTTAATTCTGGTTTTCCTGAATCCAGGTCCAGTGTTCTTTCTACTAAATCATTTAGCTTCCTCTATTTTCTAGCTATTCATCAGCTCAAAAACAAGCATTCTTTCTTTATGTTAGACAAGAAAAAACTTGTGGCGAACTTGACCACTGTACATGAGTACTTGAAGGCCTTAGAAATGGAAGAAGAATTAGAATGTGAATACATTTTGCAGTAATGGAATCTAAGTCATAAAGATAAGGGAGCCATTGATCCATCCAGAGGGATACCTGTGAGTGCATATTTGTGTTAGAAAACCATTTTCTTTACTAATTTTGTTAAATATTTTCCAGTTACATTTTAATCTGGTGGCCAGCAATGCTGTAGGATATTTGACACTTCTGCCCTAGGATATAGAATAAGACAAAAGAAATGGAAGTTGAAAATAGGTAGACTAAGACTCCAATACAGAAAAACTCCCTTAAATCATTTCATTTACCCATCTATGAAATAGACTACTTCTAGAAGAAACAAATCCTCCTCCTGGAGGTTTGCAAAGAAAGGCTTAATGACTTCTGTCATTGTAGAAGAATTATTGTTCAAATATGGGTTGAACTAGAGTTCTTAGGGTTCCTTACTTAGAAGGGAACCCTCTTTGTATATGTCAGAGAATGACTTCCTTAAATCATCCTAGTTGCTAGTGCTCTCTTTTTTCAAATTACCTTATATTTACTAAACTAAATTTCTTTGTACATATAAAATCATATGTATGCTTCCAGTTGAATATGTTTGTGGGAAACTATTTGGGTTTTTTGGAATTTTTGGTAGCCCCCATATCAAGAATAACACTTTATTAAAATCTAATCAATGTCTATTGAATCAGCACTGAAGTGGTAAATTTGACAAAATTGTTCCTAAAGACAATGATTTACAAAGAACTAGAGAGAATTCAGGAATAGATCTTATTTCAGTATTTACTGTGAGAAAAAGTACTACTAGACCCAGAGTTTTCCCTGAACAAAAATATAAAGGCAATTTTCTCAAAACTGATATCACTCATACAAAGTGATGAACAATTTTTTTTGGTTGCTCACTCAACTTAGTCCCTAGATAATATGGCTATTTTGAAAGTTAGAGAAGCAAAAAAATTTTTCTATCCAGGTAAACTGCTTTTCATGGGAAGCATGGAATCACACAGAGAGAGCACCTGCACCAAAATATCTCTGTGGAAAAAGAAAAGGACATGATTATTTACACTTCTAGTCAGCTGGACAACAGGTGCTGGAACCATTAGCTCTTAGAAAATCAGAGCATTTGCTGAGCAAATATACTTAGGAGGCTGAAAAGAGAATTATCATTCCCAATGTAATAATACATTCTGGTAGGGCCAGGTCTATCTAAGTTGATTCATCCTCTCCCTTTTCTCTGAAGAATCCCTCTTATCTCTGGAGGAAAGAGAGACCTGACTTCTAAAGAAAAGGGTCAGACTGGTTTTTTATTATCTCTGATGCAGGGAAAATTATTCAAAGCTTCAGTATGGCTCTAAGATGTCACTAAAGAGAGGTGAGGGAAGTAAGAAGCTACTCAGAATATAACAGAAATCAGGTGTGGAATACAAAATGTTAAATACAAAAGATTCATAAATGAAAGGTGACCGAAAGATTCAAAACTAGAAACAGTTAAGATAACTATTGTTACATTCTCCCTGAAGATTGATCTTTTAAGATACATTTTCAGGACTGCTGATTAGACCTTTTACATCTTGGCTTACCACCATCCAAACAATTTCTTCCAAGTCTATGCCTTCTGGAAAACCAAATCAAGGTTTGGGCTCAACTTTTATTTATTGTTGTTTTATTAATCAGAAAGTATTACAGAAGATAGAGAGTGTGTACTTCTCATACTAAGGACTCAAGATTTCTGTACCTATAAAACTTATGAAGTATATTCCAAGAGTTATCATCTCAAGATTGCTGCTCAATTACTTGCAATCTGGCAAAAAACAAAACACAAAACAAAAGAGGGAAACAGAGGCCCAATTCAAGTTCACCCGAGTCCCACTATAATTGTTTTATACAAGTGGTCACCATGTCACCTTGTTGATGAAATGGAGAAGGAGGGAGAAAAACCTACCCTCCACCCTCATGGAAATTCCTAGAATTACATGATTCCACCAGGAAAATAAAAGGAAGAGAGGCTACAGGGAAAAAAATCACTCTCTTAAATAGGCCCACGCTTCCTGGCTTAATGTTTCTTTTCCTCCCCTTTGCTTTTGGCCATCACAATGTGGGGAACCAAGGAAGCAGCTTGGGTTTGCTAGATAGGTCCTAAGTTCTTAAAAGGTGAGCATTCAGAAGTGGTCAGGGTAATTCAGTGCATGCTCTAAGGAATGGCCCCCATAGACCCGTGTCTGTTATGCGATCCTTAACATAGACATAACACTAAGGGTGAGTGGTTGCCACCACAAATCCATTATTCTTTTATGTATTATACCTGGAAGACAGGAGTTGTATTTGCTAATCCATTAATATCCAGCTTCATTCATTTATACTTTCTATTTGAGCTCATGCTGCTGAAAGAACATTTGCCATCTCTGCATTTTGTTCTTTATTATTTATTGCTAGAAGAAAATCATGGCTCCCCAGATTATTCATTTGCCCTTGTTTGATTTATCTATGTCTAAAGCTTTGAGAACAGGGAAGATATTTATTGATCTCTGCTCAGTCATTTTAACATTTATGTGTGTGTGTTTATATATATATATATATATATAAACATTCAGAAAATTTGATCAACCTGTTAGCCTGCCCATTTAAGAATTACTCCTTTGGCAGAATGAAAACTTAGAGCTTTGAATAAATCTGATTATAAGTTCCTTGATGGGAAACACTATTTCACCATTGATTTTTTATTACTAGCACCTAGCACAGGGTAGGGTAAGTGCTTAATAAATATTTGTTGATTAATTGATGAATTTGCTCTATTTGCAGTGATCCTAATCCTTCCCTAAGCTATTGGAAACTTCTTAAGGAATCGCATGTAATGTCTTACATAATTTTTGACAAAGTAAGCTAATGCCTATAAAATTACTTTGAAAACGTATGTAATTATGATATATTACTATCTTTTATCCTTAACTCCTTAACTTAGAGGCTTCTTGAGTCTCACATTCCTTAGTTCACTAACAAATAGGCCATTTATTCCAAAATAGAAAATTATATGAAATCTAGAAGAATCCTTGTGTGCATTAACAGAACAGTTTAAACAGAATTCCATAACTTATAGTCATAGTTTGTATTTGTTGTGATGCTAATAGTTAAGTCTCATCAATATGTTAAATTATTTGAAAGGCTGCTGATTAGTCATTTTACATTTCATCTCAGCACTAGGGAGTCCATTCAATAACTCTTAGCACTTGTTGCTGGTAAAATGGGCCAGATTATTCAGTGACAGCTTTCCTTGCTGTCAATCAGTCCACTCAAGTGAATATCTGTTTCTCTTATGCCCCCGAGTACTATTGCTACTTTCATGCTATTTACCATCTTTTTTAAAACTCATAGAGTACCTGGACACTTTCATCTCAAGTTGATAGTTGATCACCTACTCATAAAGAAAAAAAGCAAAAAACAAAAGAGGAAGCTCAAACTTAGACCCAATTGTTCCTGGTCAGGACATGGGTTGATGACCACATGGAAGCCAGGTAGAGAAACAGGTTCCACTCCCTTCTCTCCTCCATTGGCTCTCAGAAGGCAGTTCAAAGCAGTCCTCACTTTCAAAAGGAAATGTGAGAGGCATACCAATGGGTCATCTTTTGAATATCCATTGAATTTTGGCTTAGCAACCAATTAAAGAGCTTTTCAACATTTCTGTTATAAGCCCCTGAGTGTTGAGTTGTACAGTACTTACCAAATATTAGATTTCACTAAACATCTGCAAGGTCATATAGGAGAAAACAGAGAGTATCTGTTCTTAATTCATATAACCAAGAAGAAATCTGAATATGCTCCATGACCCTATTATAATAAAAGTAAAGAAAATTATATGTATGTCTATATATGTGCATATGTATATATAGGTGTGAATGTGGACATATAGATATATTTGATATTAATGTGGCATATTTAAATATGAATGTGGATTAGATATAAATATATAGAAGTTAGGCAAATATGATGTTGCCAGAAGAGTAAATAGAGTAGTAGAATAGTAAAAGAGCCCAAAACTTTCAATCAGAAATTCAGGATTTGAGTCCAATTTCTGCCACTTACTACTTGTGGTACGATCTTGGACAAGTTACTGGACTTAAGTTTTCTCATCTGTAAAATGAGTAGTTTGGAGCAGATAATCTCCAAAAGCCCTCTCAGCTCTAAGTAGGATCAAGAAAACATTATCCATGTAACTTCCAAAATGCAAACTGAAAGGAAATAAAGCAAAACTTGAATATTGTCTGATTATAATGAAAGGTTGGCCCTAAAGAAGAAGTAAGAAAAGGTTTCTAATTATTGAGAAAGATCTTGGATGGTCTCTCCTTATGGAGCCCTATAAGGCTTCTACCAAGCAGAATGTTATAGAAATGATGGGAAAATCCAGACAAAATATTACTAGAAACTTAAGGAAGAAGAGAAGGTTTCATGGAGGAGATAACATTGAGTGGGAACTTGAAAGAAAGGAAGAATTTCAACAGGTGTAAGTGTGGGTAGCTAGGTGATACAGTGAAGAGTACAGGTTTCAGAGTGAGGAGAACCTGGCCTTGGACACTTACTAATGGTGTGATCCTGTTTGCTTTAGTTTTTCTCATCTATCAAATGAGTTAGAAAATGAAATGGCAAATCACTCCAGTTTCCTTTGCCAAGAAAACACCAAATGGGGTCATGAAGAGTTGGACACAACTAAACAACCATAGCAACATGGGTGTGAAGGAAGTTTACACAACACATGAGAAATAGCCTATACAAATGCATAGAAACAGGATAGGAAAGGACTATGTTAGGGAATAACAAATATTGCAGTTGAATTAGAAGGCATATAAATTCCCTTCTGGTCCTAAATCCCATGACCTATTATTTCTATAGCTCAATTTAGTTTGAAATTTTATATTTATAAAGATAATTTATTAAATTACTGGTATAGGTTTTTGCAAAAATTTCCAATAAAGTAGATGAAGTCCCCACTTATAGCATAGGATCAATGGGCAAGGGTAGAGAAATGCCAAAGAGTTCACATGATACAATCTTTTCCTCCTCCTTTTGGGTTCCTTAAAGAATATTACATGTGTCTGTGTGTGTGCACACGAGAGTGCTCTTATTTCTCTTTTTTACTTTGGAATATCTTGAGGCTTATGTGTTGGGGACCAACATTGTGGGACACTGGTGCCATCCAGGACCAGACTTATTTGAAGACCATCTCCCTATTTTCCAGCCTAACATCAGCTGCTGAATAAGATAACAGGTTTGTTTGTTTTTTATATTCAGGACTCTAGTAAATCCTCCTCATCCTTATCACTCCCAAATAACAAGGTAAATACAAATTTACCTTGAGGGTAAATACACCCTCAGTTTTCTTTAATCTAGCAGTGATATAATTCTTTTTTTAAATTAAAGCTTTATATTTTTCAAAACATGTCCATAGATAATTTTGCAACATTAGCCCTTGCAAAATCTTGTGTTCCAGTTTCCCCCCCCTTCTTTCACCCTCCTCCCCTAGATGGCAAGTAGTCCAATATATGTTAAACATGGTAGAAATATATGTTAAATCCAACATATGCATACATATTTATAAAATTATCTTGCTGTACAAGAAAAATCAAATCAAACCAGAAAATAAAATGATGAAGAAAATAAAATGCAAGCAAACAATAATAAAAAGAGTGAGAATGTTATGTTGTGAAACACATTCAATTCCCACAGTCCTCTCACTGGGTATAGATGGCTCTTTTGATCACGACCATTGGAACTGGTCTGAATTATCTCATTGAATAGAGTCATGTACATCAGAATTGATCATCGTATAATATTGCTGTTGTCATATACAATGATCTCCTGGTTCTGCTCATTTCACTTAGCATCAGTTCATATAAGCCACTCCAGGCCTCTCTGAAATCATCCTGTTGGTCATTTCTTATAGAACAATAATATTCCATAGCATTCATATACCCTAACTTATTCAGCCATTCTCCAACTGATGGGCATCCACTCAGTTTCCAGTTTCTTAGCAGTGGTATAATTCAATAGCAAAAAAGAAATGGACAGAAATCACAGGTGAAAAGTAGAATTGTGATGATGTTGTACATTGCACAACCTCAGTAACTAGGCCACCTGTGCTCTCTCTCAGGGAAGAAATAAAGAACAAATTCTAAAGGAATGGGTTAAATAAGATAGCCACCTCTTTCCCTGCTCAGACTCATGGAGGAAGAAGGTTGTCCTAGAAGGCATGTCACCCACCCTAGTCCTCTAAGCTTGTAGAGTTTACCTTCATAATATTTCTTACACATATCCACTTCTCTGACACTCCCACTTTGATTTGCCTCTCATAAATCTCTCTCCACTCCCATATATCACATACTAGCTATGATTGATTTTCCTAAAACTTCAGGATGGACTATGCCCCCCTCCTCGCACCTCAAACTTTTATGCCTTCCAATCACTTTCAGGATCAAATACAAAATCCTTTTTGGTGTTCAGAGCCTTCCCCCACCTTTCCAATCTTCTTAAACTTAATGCCTCTCTCCTCTTCTCTCCCCCCATCCCCACCATACTCTGAAATCCAGTAACACTGGATTTCAATCCAAACAATCATTTCCTGACGCCAGTCATTTTTATTTCAATGCCATCTCATTTCTACTTCCTGGATTCTTTCACATCAAAGCTAGACTTATCATCTTCTGCAGGAAGTTTGTCCATACCCATAGTATATAGTTATTTCCTCTGCTAGTTTCCTCTGATAGTTATTTCTAATTTTTTTTCTATATAACTTTTTATACATAATTGTTTGTACTTTGTCTTCTTTATGAGTTTGTAAGCACAGAGAGCAGGCCCTGTCTTTTGCCTTTTTTTGAACCTTCAGTGCTTAGCATAGTGCCTGAAAAATAATGGGCACTTAATGAATGTTTATTGACTAAGCCACAAACTGCCTGACTTTAAACTCTACACTTACTTCCCTCATTCATTATCCTCTGTCTGAACCACTATTATCAAAACACCTGTTTTTCTCAGACTCTTAGGGGAGTAAAGAAGCAAGAATCTCATGTTAAGTGTTTGATCCTGCAAAATCTACATCTAGCCTTAAAATTAAGACAGCTCAACCCTTTAACCTGGGTTATGGCTTTCTCCTTTTAGCATTCCTCTCCCAGCTTAATTTCAGTCAACTTTATACAGCCTTCCCGGTGTCTCTGTTCCAAACTATCCTTAATGGTGTGCATTATAGAACTGGTATACCTCACCAGCTAGGATTTAAAAGGAAAAAAATAGGAAATCAAACCTTAAAGGGAGGTTGGAATCAAATAGGAGAGGATCCTACATGCTAACTAAAGAGATCATAGAATTGATTTATTATTTATTCTATGCACAAAGGGGAGCCATTGAAGATTTATTAGGAGGGGAATGGCATGATCAAATGTGTGCATTAGAAAGATGATTTGGAAGCTGTGTACGGAAAGGTAGGGGAGAAAGACTAAAAAAAGAAAAATCATTTATGAGATTATTAATGAGAACCTGAACTGGAGGTAGGGAAAACCAGTAATAAAATGATACACTGTGAGGTGGAGACAGAAAGAGACAGACTGTAAAAATAAAAACAATAGAGCTAGGAAACTGATTAGATGTCTTAGAAAGAGGGGTAGTAAGGAAGAGTCAATGGTGTGTCAAAGATTTTAGGGTTGAGTGATTTAAAGGATGGGGGCAGTAGTACTAGCAATAGAAATAGAAAATTTGAGGAGAGTTAAATTAGGATTAAGAGGGAGGGAGATAGGTAGTAAGGGGCAGATTATCCAATTGTGAATTAAAGAAGAATTGCTATTTCTCAACATCACTTCTAATTTTATAGTCTTTATATTCCTCATATATGCTTGTCATATTCCAATTTTGTTATATTCATTTAAATATGTCTTATCTTCACTGTTATACTGTCAGCCTCTCAAAGACAGGACCTGTCATAACTCTCCCAGTTTTCAGCATACAGCTTTAGATTCAGTAAGTGCTGAATAAATACAGCCAGTTAAGAGATTATTACAATAATCCAGAAGAGAAGTAATATGGATTTGAATTAGAATGTGATAATGTGAATGGAAAAGATAAGAATGATAAAAATGGGGAAAATTTAGGAACTCATTGATTTGTAAGGAGGGGCAAAGGTGATAGGATAATCAAATCTTTCTGGTATTAACTTTACTAACAAAAACTAAGAGAAAACTCAAACTTATAACTACTCTTTTTTTTCTCTGATGCAATTTTTTTTTTAATGGTACTTTTACTTTTTTAAATTATAAGATATTTTTCTTCTACCTGCTCCAGGGGGAAAAAAATATCTTACAAGGCTACTCTTTATATATTTGCTGTGTTCGGGTTTTATACAGTAAGTTTTCTAGTGAAGAGACTCCAAACAAGGACATTAGATTGATGTGTAAATATTGTTATATTTGCAAATCAAGACTGATTTGTTTTGTGTGTGTGTATGTGTGTGTGTGTGTGTGTGTGTGTGTGTTAGTGTGTGTGTGTGTGTGTTTTGTCAAATAAAGCCTGTGTTGGGTTTTGTCATCATATGTCTACTAAGGTGGTATAAATCTAACAATCAATCAAGCCAAATTTGTCTTCTTCAAAAATTACTAGATCACAATTTTGTTTATTACTGTGCAGAAAAGCTAGAAAGAGGCTGTAAATATAATGATAATGACAATGATGATGATAATACAACATTTTAATCTTTGCAAAGTACTTTACATGTTTTATTTGAATGAACTTTCACAATAACGTTTGAAGATAGGAATTATCATCTCCATTTTACAGATAAGGAAACAGAGGCTAAGTGAATGTAAGTGCTGAATTTGGAGTCATGGAGAATTGAATTCAAATTTGATCCCAAAAGACTTAGTAGTTATGTATTGTACCACCTATTTGCCTATCTAAAGAAACTTACATGATATTTACTACAAATATTCAACTAACCTGAATCAAGAAATAATTATGGGTGTTTTCATTATATTTCTTATCAGTCAGTATTAAGCACTTACATTTGCAGGTGACTCTTTAGATCATACCTAAAATAGCCATATCGCTGAAGATCCCAGAACTTTGCCTAGGACTTCTACCTACCTAAGACAGTCATTAAAATCTGATATGGTATGGCAAAAAAAAGTGAAAGGGGGATTTTAGGCAACTTAACCAATTAAGAAATTATCATTTTCTGGGTTAAGGAACCAAATTCTATGAGAGTTAGCCTTTCCAGTTCCACTATTTAATATTTTATTAATATTTTATTTCCAAATTCTCTCCTTCTTTCCCTTCCAATTAAAAAGTCAAGAAAAACAAAATTATTACAAATGTATATATAGTCTTACAAAATAAAATTCTGCCATGTCCTGGCAGAAAATAAAAGAAAGAGAAAAAAAGAAAGTCTGGTTCAGTCTAAACTTTGAATCCATCAGTTTTCTATTTGGAGGTGAATAACATAGTCCCTCACGAGTCCTTTGGAACCATGGTTACTCCTTGTGTTAATCAGAGATATTGTCTTTCAAAGTTGATTATCTTTACATTATTGTTAGTATAAAGTTACTTCACTTTACATCAGTTCATATAAATCTTTGCAGATTTTTCTGAAACTATCTCCTGGATCACTCTCACAGAAAAATAGTTTCAATTCATATATCTTAACTTGTTAAGTCATTCCCCATTTGATAGCATTTTCAGTTTCTAAGTCTTTGCTAACACAATAAAAGTTGCTATATTTTTATACATATGGGTTTTTTTCCTCTTTCTTCGATCTCTTTGTGATATAGAGCTAATAGCAGCATTGCTGGATTGTACAATTTAGTAGTTCTTAGGACATACTTCCAAATTACTTTCCAAAATGTTTGGACTAGTTCACAGTTTCACCAACTGCATATTAAAGTATGACTTGTTTTCCCACAGTCCCTCCAGCAATGGTCATTTTCCTTTTTTGTCATCTTACTCAATCTGATGAGTATGAGATGATACCTCGGAGTTGTTTTAATTTGAATTTATTTACATATTAGAGATTTAAAGCATTTTTTCATATGGCTCTTGATAACTTGGATTTATTCCTCAGAAAACTTCTATCTATATTTTTTGACCATCATTATTTATTAGGGAATGGTTCTTATTCTTATAATTTAAGGCAGTTTTCTGCATATTCTAGATATTGTACTATTGATTTCTGTGACTTTTTATTGTCTGACATTTTCTGATTGTGTGAATTTAGGCAAGATATGCGTGTATATATAGATATATATTCATAAGAATTCAGTGGAAGTAGCTTCAGAAGTTTGTAGGAATCCCCTCTACAACATATTTGGCAAATAACCATTCAGCTTTAACTAGAATACCTCTATTGATAAGGAATCCACTACTTTGGATTCTATAATTTTTAAGTTGTATTTTATTTTGCCAAATATATGCAACATAGTTTTCAAAATTCACCTTTGCAAGGATATCAACAGACCATTTTCAGATGATGAAATTGAAACTATTACCACTCACATGAAAGAATGTTCCAAATCACTATTGATCAGAGAAATGCAAATTAAGACAACTCTGAGATATCACTACACACCTGTCAGATTGGCTAAGATGACAGGAAAAAATAATGATGAATGTTGGAGGGGATGTGGGAAAACGGGGACACTGATGCATTGTTGGTGGAGTTGTGAACGAATCCAACCATTCTGGAGAGCAATCTGGAATTATGCCCAAATAGTTATCAAACTGTGCATAACCTTTGATCCAGCAATGTTTCTATTGGGCTTATACCCCAAAGAGATACTAAAAAAGGGAAAGGGACCTGTATGTGCCAAAATGTTTGTGGCAGCCCTGTTTGTAGTGGCTAGAAACTGTAAAATGAATGGATGCCCATCAATTGGAGAATGGCTGGGTAAATTGTGGTATATGAATGTTATGGAATATTATTGTTCTGTAAGAAATGACCAGCAGGATGAATACAGAGAGGCTTGGAGAGACCTACATGGACTGATGCTAAGTGAGATGAGCAGAACCAGGAGATCATTATACACTTCGACAACGATATTGTATGAGGATGTATTCTGATGGAAGTGGATTTCTATGACAAAGAGATCTAACTGAGTTTCAATGGATAAATGATGGACAGAAACAGCTACACCCAAAGAAGGAACACTAGGAAACGAATATGAACTATTTGCATTTTTGATTTTCTTCCGGAGTTATTTTTACCTTCGGAATTCAATTCTCCCTGTGCAACAGGAGAACTGTTCGGTTCTGCAAATATGTATTGTATCTAGGATATACTGCAACATATTTAACATATATAGGACTGCTTGCCATCTTGGAGGGGGGGGTAGAGGGAGGGAGAGGAAACAACGAAACATAAGCGAGTGCAAGGGATAATGTTGTAAAAAATTACCCTGGTATGGATTCTGTCAATACAAAGTTATTATTAAATAAAATAAAATTTAAATTAAAAAAAAATTCACCTTTGCAAAACCTTGTGTTCCAAAGCTCTCTCTCTTCCTGCTCTACCTTTCCTAGAGGGCAAGCAATCCAATATAGATTAAATATGTGCAATTCTTCTAAATATATTTCCATGTTCATCATGAGCAAGAAAAATCAAATCCAAAGGGGGAAAATACATGAGAAAAGAATAAAAAAATCAAACAAACAACATCAACAAAAAGGTGAAGATAACTACATTTTGATCCACATTTAGTCTCCATAGTTCTCTTTCTGGATGGAGATGGCTCTTTCCACCACAAATTTATTGGAATTGTTTTGAATTATCTTATTGTTAACAAGAGCCAAACTGGGCTGCTATAATTGTTAGAAAATGTATCCTATGTATTACAAAATAACCTAAATCAGATTGCTTACTATCTCAGGGAACACAATATTCCAGGTATAGTCTGAACAGGATAAAGTCCACTGAGATTATCACCTCCCTTACTTTGAATACTATCCTTCTCTTAAAGTAGCAAACCAATTGCTTTTAAATAGTAGACTGCTTAGTTAGCTTTCAATTATGAAGGGAATTCATACTTCTTAGGTTTTTAAAATATATATAGAGAGATAACTCTTGACTATCTAATGCCTGATAATCATTAGGACTTTTTGATCTCTTCCTCTTAACCTCAGTTTCATCATTTGTAAAATGAGGGGGTTATACTATGATATAGCAGGAAAAAAAAGGACTTTCTCATTATAATAATGTTTTCTAGTCTATTGAAGTCAATTTAAGAGAAGTACTAATAAAAACATAAAAAATACTGGATTGTAGGCAGAATACCTTGGTTCCAGTTCTGCCTAAATCATTATCAATCAGTGAAATGACAAGCATTTATTAAGTACCTACCACATGGCAAGCATTGTCCTAAATACTAGAAATAGTGTCCTAATACTAGAAAAAAAAGTGAAACAGTCCTTCCCCTCAAAAAAGATACATTCTAATAGGGGAGACAATATATAAATTGGAAGGT
Organism: Antechinus flavipes; assembly: GCF_016432865.1. Classification (NCBI taxonomy): domain Eukaryota; kingdom Metazoa; phylum Chordata; class Mammalia; order Dasyuromorphia; family Dasyuridae; genus Antechinus; species Antechinus flavipes. The sequence continues at coordinate 157,904,667 of NC_067401.1, forward strand.
TAGAAATAGAGCATTCCAGAGATGAGGGGCACTGAGACGGGAGATTGAATGCCATGTTGAGAAGTGCAAAAAGACTAGTATGGTTGTATCATGAAATTTGTCAGTCAACAAGTATATCTTGTGTGGAATGGGGAGTTTTATATATATAATGAAATCGGAAAGGTAGAATGAGGCCAAGTTGTAAAGAATTTTAAAAGTCAAAGAAATTCATTTTGATCCAAGAAATAATATGAAGTTTTTGAAATTTACCAAATTAAGGGGTTGAGATAGTCCTACACTGTAAGAACATTACTTTGATAGCTTTGTGGAGCATGCTTTGGAATAAGGAGAGACTTCAATAGAGAGCAATTAGGACGTCCATTATTCTGATGGAAGGTGATAAGGTTCTAAACTAGGATAGTAGGTGTGTTAATAGAGAGAATAAAGTTTGAGATAATGTAGGCATTGTAGATATATAAATGATGAGATCTCAGGTTGCCATGGAGATTGTTAACATGGGTAACTGACCAGTAGTGGTGTTCTTAAGAGAAATAGGGACTTTTGAGGAAAAATATAAATTTGAGGAGGAAAGAAAATGAGTTATGTCTTTGTTTTGTTGAGTTTGAGATGTAGATGTCCAGTAGCCAATAGATGAGATGATAGTAGAATTCAGAAGAAAGCCTAGAGCAGGATATATAAGTCTGGGAGTCATCTGCATGGAACTCATGGGAACTGATAAAGTTATGTGAAATAGAGAAAACAGGAGGAGAAGGAAGAATACTGTCAGTCATGGGTAATATATGGATAATGAAACAGCAAAGGAGGTAGAGAAGAAATACTAAGATAGGTAGGAGGAAACCCAAAAGACAGCAGTGTCACAAAAACCCTGAGAGAAGAGAATATATCTAGAAAATGAAGGTAAAATCAAAAGCCCAGGAAGAATGAAGAGATTGGGAAAAGACCATTATATCCGAAAATCAAGAGATTTATTAGTAATTAGCTGTTTGACTTTGGATAGTCATTTGTTGTCTCTGGGTTTCAGGTTTCTTATCTTTAAAATATCTAGGACTTACATCCTATCTAATTCTACCTCTGTCTCATCTATTCAATAATATTCAGCCTTGACAATAAACAAGGAAATCTAGGGTAAGAGAAGCCAATCATCATGAGAGCAGAATCACGGGCTACACCCAGGAAGATGATTCCCTTTTCTCCTATGATCATTTAAGCCTCAGTTCTCAAGGACACAAAGAGAAAAGGCCAAATGGTGGGAGGGATTGAAATAACTGAAATTAGAAATGTGTTGTTAAGGTCCTTGGAGTAGAAACAGACAGGGAGGTGCTTTGTCAGCATTTTGCGACCTCCTAGTTGTGATGACACTGGCAAATTTCACATAGGTTTGTTCCTGTCTGCTGAAGGTAGTTTGTTGTGCAATTTGTCATTCTGGTTCAATCTCTCTCACTAGAGAGCATATTTGTCAGGGTTTATGTCAATACAGAACATGACAATAATAAGAGTGCTCACATTTGTATATTTCAGGAGTTCTTAACCTTGAATCTATAAGTTATTTTTTAGAACTATGATAACTATTTCGGTGTAATTGATTTCCTCTATATGTTTTCTTTCATGTATTTTAAAAATATTATTCTGAATCTGTGACACATATGCACACAAAGGTTAAGAATTCCTGAATACTGCTTTAAAGTTTACCAAGTATCTATACATCACTTCATTTGATCCCTGCCTCTCAGTCCAGCCAATTATAGATTGGATGTCAACCATTTCCTATAAACACATATGCACTCTCTTATATCACTTTCATGTAATTAAAGCCAGAACTAGCACTGCTAACAAGTTTAAAAGGTTGGAAAAAGACTTGCTTCCTCTTCTTCCCCAACCCCCTCCCCCTCCCAGTACTGACCAGCCCCTACCTTCCCAAGGTCCCAAAAATGGTGAAATTACAGATATGTCCCAGGCAGAACTACTTGTTGTTGTTGTTGCTCTTATTGTTATTGAGTCATTTTCAGTCTTGTCCAACTTTTCATGATTCCTTCTGGAGTTTTCATGGCAAAGACACTGCATTTGCCATTTCCTTCTCTATCTCATTTTGGAAATGAGGAAACTGAGGTAAATAGGGTTAAATGATTTGCCCAAGGTCACACAAGTAGGAAGTGTCTAAGGATGGATTTGAACTCGGCTTTCTTTACTCCAGGCCCAGCACTCTATGCATTGTACTAAAATCTTTTCTGAAGGCAAAGCAGGCCGTCTTTTGCCTTACTTCTTAAATACTCTTTAATCACTGAATGGGTGTTGCCTCAGACAAATTGAAACCTGGGAAAGACTTTAGCTTAAGAAGGCCAAGGTGAATCCTTGCTATATCCAGGGCTGTTGCCAGTCATCTTGACCTGTGTCTTACAACTAAACTCCTATGACTGGAGAAGAGAGTAAGACTAATGATTTTACACAGCAATAGTTCATTTTAATCCAATTTACTTGTAAGTTAAGACATCACCCTTTTGATATCCTCCTTCTGATATATTGGTCTTCTTTGGAAATTGAAGAACAAATAGCTATAATTCATTGCACCACCTATCTGCCCTCAGTGGACAGAAAAATGTACTGTCTACACTGGTACCCAGGTTGATCAAGAGAAAAGATGGAATTGTGCTTTCTTTCACTACCCCTCCACCATAGAAAATTAAGTCCTAGACTTCATTCATTCCTCTCTTCCACTTCCCCAAATTTTTCCATTGTTCTTTTAGTAGTGTTCTCTATTGTTGACAAAATTTTCCCTACATCCTAGAACTCTTCCTTTCATATTTCTTTTATTTTCTGATGTTCATTAAACCTAGCTTTCTTTTAAAAACACCACATATCTTGGTATACTCTCCAAAGATGGCTGCAATTTATCTCACACTAGTGCTACAGAAGACACTGACAATTACATCCTCTTTGCCTCTTGTTACCAATTTTATCTTTTTTCTGCTATTGCTTCGCAACCACCTCTTCTTTTCTAAAGTTTATTTCAGTTCTTACAGTTCTTTACTTTTGTCATTCCTGGATTTTCAAGTATCTCTCCTTTCTCTTTAATAAATTCAGCACTAGTCTTCTTCACCCTAATCCCTGCCTCTTTCATACATCCCAGAGCTCTCTTCCCTTCTAGCTCTCAACCCTTTTCTATTCCCATACTGTTTTCTCTAATCTACTAATAGGAGTGAACATTGAATATTATAACCAGCCTTCCCTAAATTTACTCCAGAGGCAAGAATCTCTGCCTCTTTCATATATCTTGACCTTTAAGTTCCTCAACCCTTTTCAGTTCCCATGATTGACTTCTCTAATCTACTAATAGGAGTGATGGGGTTAAGGAACCAAAATGATGCAATTAGTGGCAGTGCAGAGAGTTGAGGTGTGAGAATCCGCTTCTGGTCTGACTGGCAAAAGGGACTTTTATTGGCACTGCAGAAGTCAGCTTTGCTAGGAGACTGACTTCCTCAGTGGCAAGGTCCTGACAGAGAAGTAAACAGAGGTGTTAATACTAAGAAAAGAATGTCTTCACAGCTGGCTGGGGTCCTGACAGGCAGCTATGCCAAGGAGAAAGGTTCCTTGACAAGGCATGGTCCTGCTTTAGGCCTCTGCAAATTATGACTTAAAAATTGCCCTTTTTTATAAGAGGTCAATTGAATGAAATTCCTTCAATGTTGTCACTGCCCCCAGGCTTAGATTTCCAATTGGATGAGATCACTTAAGTTTGAGCTAATTAGGAGTGGTCCTGGACTCAACTAATCCCTCCAAGATAACAGGATGAAATCTTATCTTGATTCCCTGAGGTGGGTCTCTCCCAGGGGAGAGTTTCTCAAGAGTTCCCCCATGGCTTTCCCCCCAAAGTCAGAGGGCAGTCTCAGGGTTCCCCCCATCATTTCTCCCTTTCAAGCAGTCACCCTCAAATTCATTTGGAGTAAAGGGATGAAGGTCTCTTGGGCAATTGCTTCAAGCAGGCAAGGGTTATAGAGATGTCCCTAATTTCACTTGGGGGTTCATGCCAGGAAGGGAGGTGTGAGATCTGTGATTTACAGTCAGTCCTGCCATGACCTCCAAGCTGGAGGAGCAGTTGAAAATTCACAGCTTGAGGTCTAGAGGAAACAAATCTCAAGAGCAGATTAAAAGTGGGGTGTCATCCAGGATTGAGATGGTGACGTTTGGTAATGGGGCCTTTTGCAAAAAATACATCAGATCCTATCTGTGGACTACCTTAAGAATGCTGATAGCCCACCCAATAATGCTGAATGCCCCCACTGCCCAAAGAGCTCCCTAGCTGAAAGTAGTTAAGAAATTAATTATGCTAATTGCTGGCAGGGACATAGAATGCTAATCAAGAAAAGTAGGAGAGAAAATGTTAGAAGCAAAAAAGTTCTCATCCTTATGAGATATACCCCTGCAAGGTTTAACAGCTCCCTCAGGATTCACTTGGGCACAAATTGGGCAGGGCTGGTCAAACCAGATAGGAGGAGAAAGGATGTACCCTCTTTCTTCTGCAGGGTTTTTTTCTTTGTTGTTGGTTTTTTTTTTTTTCTTTTTTCTTTTTGTGAACTACAGGAAGGGGTATAAGAATCAGGGAGTTGCGGGATTAAAGGTGCCATAGTCTAGCATAAAGGGTAAATGGACAACAACTTTAGCAGCTGAATCTGCAATCTGTTTCCCTTGGCCTGAAACAAATCTCCTTTGTGGTGTCCTTTGGCTACTAAAATGCTCTGGACCCTGGGGGTTAAAACCTCTAATGGCTGTTCCAAAGTTAATTTTGAGGCCTCTTCAATTAAAAGGGCCCTGGCAGCCACTGCTCTGAGGCAGGATGGCCATCCCAGGGAAACTGAGTCCAATTTTAAGAGAGAGACAACCGGTCTGGGATGGGCGTGTCCCTGCCTGTCAAGATTGCAAATCAAGATATGACTGCCATAAGCTTCTCAAAATCTCCTAACTTTCTAACTAAAAGTTGGTGTGCAAAAAATTTCTATGGAGGTCTGAGAAAAGAAAATTGGGTCCCCAATCTCACCATTAAGTCACCAAGTTGGAGAGGCAGAGGTCTCAAGCCAGGTCTCAAGCCAGGTCCCAAGCCCCCTTGCTATCCCCACTCTATAGGGGGAGGGATAGGAGAGACCAGAGGGCCAGAGTGAGAGTGAAGAAGACTCTCCCATCTTACCAGCTGCCAGGTGTTGGGCTGTTGTAGTGGAGCAAGGAGGAACTTGAACAAGCCCCAAATTCCTGCCAGAGGGCAGGGCATTGGGGGCACAGCTCGACCCCTGTAAGCAATCCCTCCAGTGATTCTATTGCTTGAACTCAGGACAAGGACTGGGGAGTCTCCCATGATACCTAGAGCATGAACTTTTGGAGTTCTCAGAAATAGCAGCCAAAAATAGGGATGTTTCTCCAAATCTCGCTTTAATTCTGTGGCCTCTCTCCTTGACTAAAGACTGATTCCTATCATTAAATACTCCAACAGCTGTTTTTAAGGGAGAATTTTGAGGGACCAAATGTGGCTTCTGCAGCTTCTTCCGTATATCTGGGGCAGATTCATTAACATCTCCCCAGGACAGATCAAGGAGGGCATTGGCCTTGGATCCCTCAAAAGGTTGGATGTGGTCCCCAGAACAATGGCCAAGTTTCTCCTCAGTCTGGGAGAGATTTAACATTGAAAGAAGCACCTCTACTCTGAGTGTTTTTCCCAGGAGGTAGAAGTTGCCTTAAGGAAAAGAAAAAGAGCTTGGAGTCCCAGGATTTGGTTCAGATGAGAGAGATAAAGAGATATTGCCGGACATAAGTCTTATTCTGAAAGGGATTTAGAACTGCATAGAGATGCAGAGAACTCCTGAGTCCTTAAAGGACTTAAAGGAAGGAAAGAGTTTGGTTTCCTTCCACCAAATTTAAGCAGCACCCTACAATGCTGTTTTAATTTAAGCCTTTTAGGTTTGAGACCTTTCAAGATCAAGAAACAAAGGTGTTTTGTCCCATTTTTGCCAAAAAGCCTTAGTTTCCCTGACTGTATAGAGCCTCTTCCATCTCTAGATGTTTCTAAAGATGGAGAGGACAAAATGTTCCCTGAATAAGGGGGCCTTTTTGTCAGAAAATGCAGATAGTTTCATACCAGGTCTCCCTGAGAGAATTCTGCTCTAGCCTACGGCTCTGACGACTCAAACCTTCCCAGATATTTGAGTGTCCAGAATAAAACAATAAGAAAAGGCTTTACCTCATCCAGGTTTTCTGGGTTCCTGGTCAGTCAGGGAACCAAATGATATGGTCAGGGAACTGAAATGATTCAATTTCCTGTCAGGGAACCAAAATGATGCAGTTAGTAGCAGTACAAAGAGTTGAGGTATGAGAATCCCCTTCTGGTTGGCGCAGGTTCAACATGAAAGAATTCAAGAACCTGAGAAGTTTGACTGGCAAAAAGAAGTTTTATTGACACTGAGAAGTCAGTCCTTGCAGAGAGAGAAAAGTCCTAGCAGAGGAATCCTGGCAGAGAAATAAACACTGAGAAAAGAGTGTCTCTTCACATAGGGCAGGGATCCTGGTAGGTAGCTGTGCCACTTTGGACCTCTGCAAATTATTAGTTTAAAATTGCCTTTTTTATAAGAGATCAATTGAATGAAATTCCTTCAATGTTGTCACTGCCCTCAGGCCTAGATTTCCAATCCAATGAGACCACTTAAGCTAAGTAGGAGTGGTCCTGGACTCAACTCAGTAGAGGGTACAGCTAGCCCCACCAAGATAACCACTTTGTCTTGATTCCCTGAGGTGGACCTCTCCCACAGGAGAGTTTCTCAAGAGTTCAAGGAGAGTTTCTCCCCCAAAATTCAGAGGACAGTTCAGGGTTCCCCCCATCAGGAGTGAACACTGAATGTCATGACTAGCCTTCCCTAAATTTACTCCAGAGCCAAGAATCCACTGCATCCAATAATATTTTTTACAAGCTGACTCCATCCTTCACTTGAAGGTATATCTGCAAGGGATACAGTGTTTTTAACTCAGTCCTGTGGATGATAATAATAAGTTTCAGCTGAACCAGACACTATACAAGATTAGTCAAGTTCCCTGACACCACAAATACATTTGCATTGGTAAAGGGAGTGGCCTTACCTATGAAATTACAGATTCTTGAAATATTAAAGTATAGGTTAAACACAAGTAAAAAAAATTCAGAGTTTGCAGTCGCTTCTCTTTTTTTTAGTGCTGCCTTCCTAAAAACATCATCTTGTTCCAAATATATTCTTTCTCACTCCCTTATGCAGTGAGTCAAACCTTATAACAAAGACTTTAAAAGAAAGAGAGAAAAAAAATAATTCAGCAAGACCAATAAACACATTGAATGTATCTAACAGTATATGCAGTCTTTCACACCTATAGTCCTCCACCTCTGCAGTGAAGGGAGATGTGTATATGCGTGTGTGTCTTGTATTCTTTTTTTAAATACCTTTCATTTTGATATCATATTCATTTCCAAATATATCTCTTTTTCCTTCCATTACTCAGTGAACCATCCCATTTGACAAAGATTTTAAAAAGGCAGGGGGGAGGAGGGGTGGTAAAGGAAGGGGAAGAAAGCAGGTCAGCAAACTGCTGAAGACATCAACCAAAGTCTGAGAGTATGCAATATTTTACATAATGGACCCCTTAGTGTGCAAAATGAAAGCACTGAACAGTCAGCAAAATCCCCTACTGACTTATCATATCATGTACAGTGCAATGTTTTGTCTCCATTGCCTACTCCTCAGGCAGAAAGCTGAAATTTGTTTTCTGTCTTCACTTTTAGATTATACTTGAATTCTAATAAGGCATGAATCTATATGTAAAGAAAATCTTTATATTTTATTAAATATGAAATTGTTGTGCTTAATGAAAAATAACTTTGCAGGTACACAATTGGGGGAAGTATGATTAGAAATTCTAAGGATTTTAGTGAGTGTGGATATAACATGAGTTAACAATGTGTGTGATATGAAAGCCAAAAGTATATCATTATTGGAGGCTATGTATATGAGAAGCAGACTCATCAGAATAAGGGAGATATTGGTTCCATTGTGCCCTACTGTGATCATTCCTAGAGTTTTCTCTTAGTTCTGGTCACAATTCTTTAGGAGAAAACTTCTATACCCAGCCATCAGACCACACGTTATAAGGATGATTAGAAGCAAATAGAAATTTTAAACCTAGAAAAGAAAAGCTTTTCATAAGATATGATGCTTATCTTGAAATATGTAAAGGAATCTCTTGTTGAAGAAGAAAATTTATGCTGCCGTTCCCAGAATATAGGATTGGAAAGAGATCAAAAAAACTAGTAAATTTATGCTTAATGTAAGGAAAAAATTCCCAACAGTTATAGACAAAAAAAAAAAAAAATTAGTGTTAGAAAGGGCTACTGAAACCTTATAGGTCAACTGATATCTGAACAAAAATTCCCTCTACAACTCACACAATTAGAGATCATTAAGCTTCTTCCTGAAGACTACCAGTGAGGAGGAACCCACTGTGAACTGAAGTAGCCATTCTACTTTAAAAAAAAAAATTGGACCTAAATATACTTATTCATGACTTCAATCCATTTCACTTATTTCTGCCTTATGAGCTAAGAATAATATATTCAACCCATCTTCTACATGACAGCTCTTTAGATATTCAAAGACAGCTCTTATATTCAACTATATATCTCTTCTCCAAGCTACATATACCCAGTTTCTGTGAACTTTTCTCATGTGACATGGTCTTAAAAGTTCTTTGCTATCTTTTCCAGATGTTCTGGATCTTAATTTATCAATGTCCCTCCTAAATTAGATGCCTAGTACTCCAGATGGTTCATGACCAGGTCTAAGTATGGCAGGACTATTACCTTACTAGTTCTGAATGTTATGCCTCTCTCAATTCAAAAATAAAATGTAATTAAATATTACTATATTAAAATGCCAGTCTCTACTGAGCTTGCATTCCACTAAAATCTTCAAATTTTTTTTCAGATGAACTCCTATCTAGACATACTTCTACCATTCTGTATTTGTGGATTTAATTTTTCAAACTCATGTGTATGACTTTTATCTCTATTTAAATTTCATTTTAGTTCAACCCTAGTCAAGATCTCATTGGATCCCATCATTCAGTATGTTTGCTAACAGATATATGTTGTTTGTAAATGTGATGTTTATCTTTCATTTTTATATCTAAGTCATAGATTAAAATGTTAAATTGGTGAGACAAAGTGCAGATGCCTACAGAATCCACTAGAAACTATTCTCCAAGGTGATATCAAATCATTAATAATTATACTGGATCTGGTTATTTAACTAGTTCTGATAGTAGATTACGCCACATCCTTCTATCTTTTCCATGGAAATAATATTAAAGAATTTGTCAAATACTTCATTAATATAATACCCCTGCCAGTTTACCTTTCCAACTCAGTGCTCAGAAATGTATTTTGGATGTCCAGGAAGGGTTACAAGCCCAGGGTTGATGTATTCTCTGAATCTACACTACTCATCCTATAGCTCATAAGCTTACATAATTGAGTTTGACTATAATAGTTAATCAATAGTTATAATTAGCTCAAAGCAAAGACTTTATTGAGGTAAAGTTATCCTTTTCCTTTATAAAGTTAAGGCATGCTTTCTCATTGAAGCACACAGTAACAGTAACAGACTAATAATATGCTAATAACAATGAACAGGTATAGTGGGCACATTTGGCTAAGGCAACTCACCCCTCTAATATTATAGGACCCCAATTCCTCCTTCTTTTCATAGAATCTTCACCATGATTTCCCCTATGGACATAAGCATCTCTGCTGAGAAGGCCATTCACTTGGGCTCCCTGGATTTAGTACCCTGCAGATTAGCTCTCAACTGTTATGATATTTCTCTTATGAATCTACAATTGTCTCCATTTTCTGCCTTTTATTGTCAAATTCCGTTAAGCTGCTTTTTATCTTGAATATTATTACTATATTCCCTCCTGTGGACATCTTAAATTGTCTAGACTGTTTGACAGTTGAATCTCTTCAATTCTGCAAAACTTTCTCTGCTATATGTGGACAAGAAGCTTGAGTAAAACTCAATGGGCTATGAGGAAGAGAAAATCCCCTCCCCTCTATTTCACTTCCTGCCCTTTGATAAAGGTATGGAGATTACATTCCACGGAGCATTCCCCAGTCTTAAACTCCTTAAACTCTCTGACGAATTCAAATTGTCCTCAGTACTGGTAGCTTTAGCTTTCTAAAGGATCTCTAGTGGAGTATGGCTGACTTTTTTGTAACCAATGGCCATCTGCCCTTCTAACCTAATCAAAGAAATGTTTCACATGTTAAAAAAGAATGACAGTAGTAAGACACTTTTTTATGCCTTATTAGAATAATACCTTTGTTATATGTCCCTTATTTTCTGTGATTACATGAACTACACTAAAATGTAAAAAAAACTATATCCATATATTATTCTTCCCATCAGTCTAATTGAATCTAGTAGATCTATCTGTAAAAAAAAAATAAAAAAATAAGAAAATAGATTAGTTTGTCATGACCTGTTCTTTCTTTTTTTTACATTCTTTTAAAATATTTTATTCCCTCCAATTATATGTAAAAATAATTTTTATCTTTGGTTGTTTTTAAGGTTTGAGTTCCAAATTTTATCCCACCATCTCTCAAATTCCCCCTCTCCTTGAGATGGTAAGCAATCTAATATAAGTTATATATATGCAAGCACATAAAACATTTCCATATTAGTTATTTTGTGCAAGAAAAAAGGAAGGGAGGAAAGGAAGGAAGAGAAAGAGAGAGGAAAGAGGAAGGAAGGAAAGGAAGGAGGGAGGGAGGGAAAAAAGAAAAAGGCAGGGAGAGAGGGAGGAAGGGAAGGAATATGCTTCAGTCTATGTTCAGATAACAGTTCTTTCTCTAGAGGTAGATAGCATTTTTCATCATGAGTTCTTTGGAATTGCCTTGGATCATTGTATTTTAGAGAATAGATAAGTCATTCACAGTTGCTCATCATACAATATTGCTGTTACTGTTACAAAGTTCTTCTGGTACTATTCACTTCCCTTTATATCAACTCATGAAGAACATGTTGTGAGTTCAAATGTTGGAGTTCTTGTTCTTCTCAAAACACAGCCAGTTTAGCTTAGAGCCCTCCAAATATCTCCAAATATCTCCAAAGGTTCTGTCCTTTAGCCTCTGCCTCTGCTTTCTTCAGCCTCCAGCCAGCACAAAGATGGAATGACTGTCTTGTCTCCTTCACTTGGGGCTCGGCTAGCTTTCTGGTGAGTCTTTGAGACCAGCTTGGTCTCAGTGGGGGGGAGTGCAGGAGCCCAGCCACCAACCCCAGTGGTGTGAGATGAAGATGAATCTGGTTGTCCTCTGACTCGTAGCTTCTTCCTCTGAAGAACACCTGTTCTTGGTGTTCACTAATTATTCTTTTAATAATATATTTAAGAAAGATGCAAAGAATTGAAGCCAAGGTCATTGACCTTTGAATTTGAATAGGCCATTCTATTTTTGAACGTGGGAATCTTTATCTTTCTCTAGTCCTATGGTATCTCTTCTATTTTCTAACATTCAAAGAAAACTGCCAGTCATTCAATCATATCCATTTTTATCCCCAGTACTTCAGGGTGTATTCCCCTGGGCCTGATAATTAAACTCATCAGTAGTAGATAAGTGTTCTCTCAATATCTCCCTAATTATCTTGAGCATCAAGCTCTTATTAGCCATTTATGTCCTGTCCTTTCCAGTCCAAAGATCATCATGGAAGAGAAAAACAGAAGCAAAATAATCATTAAGTACCAGGCCTTCTTTTCATTGTTTATTATCATCCTGTTAATCCTGAGAAGTGGTTTTGTGCTTTCTTTGATTGATCCTTTGGCAGAGATTTCATTTCAGATGTCCATATAATTGAAACTTCCCATCATTTGCATATCATGCCTTTATTTCACACCTATGATATTTTCCAGGAACTCTTCCTTTTTTTTTTCCTTTTTCAATCTAAGTTGTCTAGAGTATGCTTCAATGACATTGCTTTTGTTTCTGTCTTAAGTGATTATAACCAAAGTATTCTTCACTGTGCTTTTTCACTCTCTTTCCTATGTTTCCTCTTGGGTATGTCTCCTTGAATATGTCTATATTAAAACTGCCCAAATATGTAATGAACTTTATTGGGAGGTAGTAGGCTGCCCATTGCTCAAAGTTAAGTGGAAGCTGGATGAAAACTTGTGATTGTAGAATAGAAATGCTCATTTAAAAAATTGAGAAATGTTTAACAAAATAAAAATATAATGAACATAAGTAATGTTAATTTGTAAATTTTATAAGTCAATATGTGGTTTACAAGGATCGATATAATTATCATAGAGTAGTCTTACTCCATGATAGATTGGACTATATGACCTATGAGGTCTTTGACTTCTAATTCTGTTTTTGTAAAGGGTAGGTAGGTGGCATAGGGAATAAACCTGGGCCTGAAGTCAGGAAGACTCAAGTTTATGAGTTTAAATCTGATTCAGATATTTACTAACTGCGTGACTAGCTGCACAAGTCACTTAACTTTCTTTGCCACAGTTTCCTCATATGAAAAATGAATTAGACAAGGAAATGACAAACCACTTCAGTGTCTCTGCCAAGAAAACCCTAAATGAGATCAGAAGAGTCAACCACTACTGAAAAATGACTGAAAAAACAACATGAAATCATTATCATCAATGTCTGAAATCCTAGAATTTCATCTTACTTTGGCTTTAGATTCCCCAAGGTTGTAGATGGAAATGCCTATATATTTATGCCAAGTCTTGGTCATTATTAAATTTTACCTACCCAAATTCAAGGAAAATGGCTCTCGATTGCTCTTTATACTATATATATATTCTGTTAGAACCTAGGATTCTCTTATTATTTCCTCTTTATAAAAATATTTGACATTTATTCTTTTTTTCTCTGTTAGAGTCAAACAGTTATAGCAAGTTCAGGCTTGAAACTCTGCCACATGAGTCTTGAAGTACAGAGTCGAATATCTAAAAATTTTCTTTCTCTCTAATACCAATGACTTAGTCAGATAGCAGCTACAAAATTTTGTAGCAAAGTCTATAAAGAAGATCAAACTCAAGATTTAACTGCTTCTCTACTCCTTCAGATGTTTTCACATTCACTAATTGTGAAGCCTGTCAAGTAACATTTAAAACATTTTTAATGTAAATAATTTTAGAACTTTAGACTAGAGTAGGAAAGAACTTACAGATCATGTAAACCAATCCCTCATTTTACAGGGCAGGAAACTAAGACCCAGGGAAGGAAAGACCCAGGAATCACTCAGCCAGTAAATGACAGATTGGAATCTAGTTCTCCTTTCAAGTTAGTGTTTTTTCCACTGCAACAACAGTGTTATAATAGAATTCTTCCAGAAGAATTGCCTTATCCAAGAGATAGGCAATCAGAAGATATGAGAAGTTTTAAAAGAAGAAATGCAAACTATCAACAGCTCTATGAATAATATTCCAATGAGAAATGTAAAATTAAAGAATTCTAAGGTTTAATCTCACATCTACCAAATTGTCAAAAATGTTAACAGATCTAAACAGTACTTGTAGAAAGAAAGTACTTTCTTATGTAGTAAGAAAATTAGATGCACTAATACATTATAGATGAAATTGTGAATTGGTTCAACTATTCTAGAAAACCATTACATTAAAAAAATAGTTAAATTATTTATGTTCTTATTGGATTACTTGCCATCTAGGAAAGGGGATGGAGAGGAGGGGAAAATTTGGAACACAAGGCTATGCAAGGATCAGTGTTGAAAAATTATCCATGCTTATGTTTTGAAGATGAAAAGCTTTAATAATACAAAAAGAAAGAAAGAAAGATTTTTAAGTTCTTTGACTCACTGGTTTCTCTGTTGAGTCTTTATCTCCAAGGAACCAAATGACAAAGGAAAAGTCCCAAATAGACCAAAATATTAATAACAGTATTTCGGAGGAAAGCAAAAGAATAGAACTAAAGTAGGTAACCAAAAATTGGGAAATAGCTAAACTCCTATATAAATGTAGCAAAATATTGTTTTGCTAGTAAAGAACAACAATAATTTGAGGAAGTCAGAAAAATTACAAATACTTTAATAAACTGATTCAGACTAAAATAAAATAAGAGTACAACATATATGTATCATAGAAATTGGGGCTACTCTCTCAATCCTCACTACCAAAATTAGATCCATTCTTAAAAGGCAACCAAAATTTCTTCCAAATGAAGAAAGTGAACTCAAAGTAATTGCTACAAATATTTGCTCCCACCAAGTTTAGTTGGCTGAGTCCAGCATATTGTTCCTCAGGGTTGGATTCTCAATAAACTTGGATGTTTTAGTTACTAACAGACTCCACTGTGATCTCCAGGTATTAAGCTTCTGGTGACTCTTCTGATTTTTCAAAATTCACAACCTGGTCTGCTCCCTCTCAGATACTCATGCATCTAAGATCAAGAAAGAGCAAAAAGATACATTGAAATGAAGGTACCATTTGTTCATAGCCACATGGCTACCAAGTTGGAGAGATAAAACTATCACTACTGCTGTTACCATTTTTCTGAGCCAGAAGTCTACAATAATTTTCCTTTGATCATGACCAAGGAATAGAGAATTCATCCATTCTAGATTTCTTAAAGATACCCTGTTCCAATTTAATGACTTTTCTTTTACCATGTAGTAATCAGACAAACAAAAAAAAAAAAAAAAGAGAGAGAGAGAGAGAGAGAGAATCTTAAGTGGGGAAGGAAAGATCCCCTTCATTGTGCATTTCTGGAATCAGGCTTACAAAACTTTCACATAAATATTGTGGCAGGCTAAGCATATTGTTCATCCTTTAAAGACTGGGTTCTCTTTGGCCTTTCTTCCTGTTATACATTCAATACCCATAGTAATTCAAAGGAAAGCAGCCCTAAATGACATAAGAACTGTGGTTAATTTAGTGGCTAATCTTGATTTTAAGATTTTCCTTCTCTCAAAGGAGATATAAAACACTACAGATACAAAATGTTGCCTATGCCATTAGACATAGTCTATCAATCTGTTTTTCATTAACTTTTGTCAGTGTTTTTACCAAAAGGAATGGTTCTATGATAGGAAGTTGGTAAAAAAGAAATACACACACACACACACATATATACATTCACACACATATATGAGTATATATTCTAAATAGTCTACAAACTTTAGCTTCTCTCATTTCTCAATCTATATCTTTTGGTTTAGGCTCCTGTTTATCTTCAAGTTATTGAATATTAAAACATTGATTTGTTTTCCAAAAAAGCAAAATAATTCATTCTTTACACATAATTTATTTACAATATTGTATAAATAGCATTTAATATGGATTAACCAATAGGAAAAAAAAAAGATTTCTGTGCCCTAGAGGTACTGGCATAGAAATAAATTTGACATTTCAATAATTCTCCCCCCTCCCTTTACAGTGTCCTTTCTCTTTACTCCTGTCTTTGAACATATATTAGTCCTGTTGTTCCAACTTTAAAGCTGAGCAAAATGATGTTTTTCAGGTCCTTGTTGAAAATGATGTGGTAAATGAAAGAGAGGGCCAGGAGGATTCTTTAAATCCCTCTGTTTCCTAATCTTTTTTCAATCCTCTGACTCACCCTGTTCACCTTCTCTTCTTGAAGCACTCCCAGCACCTGGCTAATTAACACTACTCACTCCCAAATTGTTTCTGACTTCCCCTCATTCAAGAAGAAAAAGAAATATTTCTTTTAGCACCTTCCAGATGTTCTCATTTTCCCACATCTAAAGAGAAAAGGAGGAGCAAATAGTTGCCAAATTGCCCAAACCCTCTACTCCTACACCCTCACATTCACTCACCTGCCATGCTTAGTTCTGTCTAAACAGGTCTTAAAAGCCTCATTAATTTGGCTACTGCTTACTTTCTGTCCTAAGCGACCTCAGGGAAGGTTCAGCTAGATCCTAATTAATCAAAAAGCAATTATTGCCTAGTACTACGTTTGTTACTGTGTTAGGTGCTGAAGATACAAAGAAAAAAATAATCCCTGCCCAGAAGGAGTTTGCATTCTATCAGGGAAAAAAAATATCAGGGAAAAGAAATATCTTAGTAGATATGAAAGATATACAAGGTAGCATTTTTGTAGGGGTAGAGGGAAGGTAAAAAGATTGGGACAAGACTCAGAGGGAAAGGCACTTGAGTTGACTCTTAAAAGGAAAAGGAAAAGGGGTTCCAATAGGCAGAAATGAAGATCCAATCCATTGCTCTCCCAGAAGAGAGAAGGTCAAAATTTTCAATCTACAGAAAAATTAGAAATTATGAAGACTGAGGAAAGGTCACTGGGCTTGGCAATTAAGACAATCATTAGTAACTTTGGAAACAATAATTTCAGGTGGGTAATGTAATCAGAAGTCAGATTGCAATCTCTTTTGGATGCTAAGGTTCTCCATGGAGCAATAATGACCATATTTAATGGTTTAAAATATGACACACAAAAATGTTATTTTCAAATATAGGATGATCCTTTTCCCTAAAAGCACAGTACTTTGTTATTACTCAGAAAAGCAGTCTTTTTTGAGATGTCATCAGCTTCTTAGTCTGTAGTCTCCATGACAACTACTCCTAATTGGTTCTTGCTCTACTCCGTATGATCTAAAATGTTCAAATGCTATACCACAGTTACCTCATCGTTTAAAATATTAGATTTTAAGGATAGCCAAAATCATTGTCACCAAAAAGAGACCTTTTCCACGTTGTTTCAATTTAATTCAATGAACAATTCTTTTTAAAGTACCTAATCTGCACACTATGCTAGGCTCTAAGTATAAAGTATATCCAGAATGAAACTCCTTCCCCATAAGTGAAGTGGAATAAATATGAAGTGAAAAAGTACAAAAAAATGTTGCTTTTCATCCTTCAATTTCAAAGAGGGCCAATGATATCATAGTTGATGTCTTGCCTTGCAAATAAATTGGATTTAAGAGAGGCAGAGTTGCACAAAGTTGTCATTGAAGTGCAATAGCAGAACAAAATTCCAAGAGGATTGGTGATGCAATGGATGACCTTGATGTGTTCAATGCCTGACCAAGCTCTAAGCACTCCATAACACCTGCTATAACTGCCTTCCAAACCACTGGAACAAATTGTTCTCATCCACTCATTAGCGGGGAGTAGTCTTCTCATAGGCTTGGAGTAAACACATCCTCAACAGTTAGCCTCAGCTTGGTTTAACCCATCTGTTGAGAAGGTTTACCAGATGTGGCCACTTTGCATACTACAGCTCTTTGGAGCCACAGGTGACAGATGGGTGCATGTGAACACCAAAAGTGAATAAGCAGCCTAGAAAAGGACTCAGCAAGTTTTCACACAGAAGTGCTAGCCCTAGTGAACACCCCCTACATCCCATATGTGTGTGTATTCTAAATTCAAAGAAATACAAAATAGAGAGGAAGACACCAGTATTTGTTGGGGGAGGAGGGATTTAGGAAAAGCTTTTGAGTTTGTCATTTGACATATGAGTTAAGTCTTGAAGAGAACTATGGATTCTAAGAGGCAGAAGGGAAGAAGTGCCATGTGTGAGGAATGGTAAGAAGTCTTGTTTGACTGGACCATAGTGGGAATAATCTGTGATAAGAAGTGATAATAGGATGAAGCTAGTGTGTGAAGAGCTTTAAATGTCAAAGGAATTTATATTTGGTTCTAGATCAGTGCTACTTAATCTGGAGTCCAGGAATTCTTTTCTTTTCTTTTTTTTTTTTTTTTGAAGATTTTGATAACTGCATTTCAGTATATTGGTTTCCTTTATAATTTTATATATTTTGTTTTATGTTCTTAAAAACATTATTCCAAGAAAGGACTTTTCCATGGACTTCACCTGCGGAAGAAGTACATGACAAAAAAGAGTAAAACCCCCTGTCTTAAAAGTAATGGGGAGTTTTTTTTTTTTCTAAGAAGGATTAAAGAAAAAATTGTCTAACTTATGTTTTAGGTATGTCACTTTGTCATTTATATGGAAGACAGATTAAACTTCAGAGAAACCAGTCAGAGATTAGAAAACCATTAGAATAGTTTACATGAATATTGATAAGGGGCAGAGCTAGGAAGGTCATGATTATAGGAAGAATCTTCTGGAGAAGATTTGAGGGATAAATAGTGAAGGGTTGGTCTTACTAAAGAGGAACTAAAGAAAAACATGGGAAACAGTGTCAGTGATCTGGAGATGTTTAGAATGGAAGAAAAAATGTTAATGGCAGATGGGGAGGGAGAGAGAAGAACTCAGAGAGGAAGATGTGGGTGGATTGAAGAGTAACAAAGTTTAGAATAGCCAAACCAACTTTCACAACCTCACTTAGCCGCAGAGAAGTTGACTCACAGCTACTCAGTATTTGAATCAGAATTCTAATTACCTTTTCTGACCCCAAGTCCAGTGTGTTGTGTTGTTTTTCCATTTTTGTTCAGTCCTTTTTAGTCATGTCTGACTCTTTGTGACCCCTTTTGGAGTTTCCTTGGCAAAGATACTGAAGTGTTGCCATTTCTTCCTCCACTCATTTAACCAATGAGAAGTTGAGACAAACAGTATTAAATGACTTTCCCAGGATCTCACAACTAGTAAAATGCCTGAGACTGAATTTGAACTGAGGTCTTTTTGACCTCTTATCCACTCAGCCATCTAGCTTCCTCTTTTTCCATTTTTACTATGCTTCTATTTTACCCGTTTCTATGAAAACTTGTAGGAATAGTTTGCTGACAGAAAATCCAACTGTGACTTTCTAGAAAGACAAACTTATTCAGTTTCTCAAACCCTAAATTTATGCAAATTGATATGGACCAGTGCACCCACTAACACAAGAACTCTTAAGGTTTCCCAAGCCCAAGGCATACAATACCACCTCAATACCACTACTCCTAAGCATCCACCAATGTTACTACACTAACAAAGTATAATTACTTTAAAGCAAAAGATAGTGCATAAGCTGCATAGAATGACCCTCTTCTCCCTCCCCA
The DNA here is from genome assembly GCF_016432865.1 of Antechinus flavipes. Taxonomy (NCBI): domain Eukaryota; kingdom Metazoa; phylum Chordata; class Mammalia; order Dasyuromorphia; family Dasyuridae; genus Antechinus; species Antechinus flavipes. The sequence continues at coordinate 157,923,669 of NC_067401.1, forward strand.
GTCCCATACATACAGAGGTATATTTATATATTTCCACATCACTGGTGGGAAAGGGAATTATTAACATGCCCAGAAAACATGGGTGAGAAAATAAATAAATAAATAAATATCACTGTCAAATATATTCGAACTCCTAAGGCTCTGAGAGTGTCCAGGATGGAAACATTTTCTGCCTTTAATGTAACTTGCTAATATAGGACTCCTTCATGGTTAGATTACTGGACCATGAATCAGAAAGGCCCAAATTCCAATCTAGCTCCAGACTTGTGTTATCTTAATCAATTCACTTAACCTATGTCTTTCAATTTCCTCAAATGTAAAATGGATAATAATATCACCTTCTTCTCAAGTGTTGAGAGGAGCCAAGAAAATAATATTAATAAAGTGCTTTATAAACCTGAAAGTGCTGTATAAATGCAAGCCATCCTATGCTGGTCTACTACAGGGTTGAATTCTGCAGATCCTCTCTTGTTTCCTACTGTTAGGGCTGCCTCTGGCTGGCCTCTTCTTTACAGAGGAAAGTTTGGTGTTTTGTTTTTTTTTTTTTTTTTGTTTTGTTTTGTTTTATCATAGCCCCAGGGACTCTCAATTTTCTTTGTAATTAAGACTCATCCTCTTAGTCACCCATTTCCTTTTAAAAATATATTTATTCCGAACTTAAAAAAGTAAAACAAACATTTCCATAATATAATAAAATGGAAGGAGAAGATAATTGTATGTGACACTGCAAATATATTATGTACAAGTTGCTATTACTTTTAAATATATAATAAAGTTATCATGTAACTTTTTTTTCCTTTTTTTTTCTTCCCTCCCCCTCCCCACACTGTATGCTTCTTCAGCTCCAGCCCCTCCCCATATGGCTCCCCACTTTTACAACTTCAGTGTCATCCTCTCCTTATTGTCTCATCCTCTACACCCAATCTATTACAAAAGCCTATATATATATTTTTTACTTTTATGACATTTCTTGCATATTTCTCTTTCTCTGTAACACTGCCACCTGGTACAAATCATCACCTCACACTTGGACCAGTGCTATGGTTGATCTAGTTGTCTCAGTTTTCTCCCAACTCCAATCTATCTTCTACTCAGTTGTCAATTTGATCTTCTTAAAAAGCACAGGTTTGACCATATGACTCTCCTACTTAATACACTTCCATACCCTTCCAATCTTCTTACAGCTTATATTGCCCCCACTCACAGTCACTAAATTGAGAGACTGTATGTTCCTCAACAAGACTCATCATTTTCACTGATGATCCTCCACTCATGGAAAGTTCTCCTTCCTAATTTCTACCTCCTAGCTTCCTTCCAGCTAAAATCATACATTCCACAAGAAGCCTTTCCTAATCCTTCTAAATTTAAAAAAAAATTTTTTGTTATAGCTTTTTATATATAAAATATATGCATGGGTAATTTTTCAATATTGACTCTTACAAAAACTTCTGTTTGAATTTTTCCCCTCCTTTCCTCCACCCCTTCCCCTAGATGGCAGGTAGTCCAATACATGTTAAATATGTTAAAGTATACGTTAAATACATGTATACATATTTATATAATTATCTTGTTGCACAAGAAAGATGAGATTTAGAAAGATTAAAAATAACCTGAGAAGAAAAAAATAAAAATGCAAGCAAACAATAACAGAAAGGGTGGAAATGTTTTGCTGTGGTCCATACTCATTTCCCTATGTTCTTTCTCTGGGTGTTGCTGGTTCTGTTCATCCCAGATCAATTGGAACTGATTTGGATTCTCTCATTATTGAAGAGAGCCACATCAGAATTGATGCAGATGATCAGAATTGATCATCATACAGTATTGTTGTTGCCGTGTATAATGATCTCCTGATTCTGCTCATTTCATTTAGCATCAGTTCATGTAAATCTCTCCAAGCCTCTCTGTATTCATCCTGTTGGTCATTTCTTATAGAACAATAATATTCCGTAACATTCATATACCACAATTTATTCAGCCATTCTCCAGTTGATGGGCATCCATTCAATTTCCAGTTTCTGGCCATTACAAAAAAGATTGTCACAAACATTTTTGCACATACAGGTCCCTTTCCCTTCTTTGATATCTCTTTGGGATATAAGCCCAATAGTAACACTGCTCGATCAAAGGATATGGGTAATGTGATAACTTTTTGAGTATAGTTCCAAACAACTCTCCAGAATAGTTGATTCCGTTCACAACTCCACCAACAATGGATCTGTGTCCCAGTTTTCCCGCATCCCCTCCAACATTCATCATTATCTTTTTCTGTCATCTTAGCCAATCTGACAGATGTGTAGGAGTATCTCAGAGTTGTCTTAATTTGCATTTCTCTGATCAACAATGATTTGGAGCACCTTTTCATATGACTAGAAATAGTTTCAATTTCTTCATGCAAAAATTGTTTGTTCATATCCTTTGACCATTTATCAATTGGAGAATGGCTTGATTTCTTATCAATTAGAGTCAAATCTCTATATATTTTATAAATGAGGCTTTTATCCGAACTGTAAAATCAGTTTTTTTTAGCTGTAAAAATGTTTTCCCAGTTTATTGCTTCCCTTCTAATCCTCTCCACATTAGTTTTATTTATACAAAATTTTGTGATCAATAACGACCTCTAGTTCTTCTTTGGTCACAAATTCCTTCCTCCTCCACAGGTCTGAGAGGTAAACCTGATCCTTCTAAATTATAGTGCCTTCCCTCTGTAGATTATTTCCCATTTGCCCTGTATTGAGCTTGTTTGTACCTAGCTATTTGCATGATGTTTCTCTCATTAAATTGTGAGCAACTTGAGGGTAGGAAACTGTCTATTGCCTTTCTTTATATTCCTTGTGCTTAGCACAGAACCGTTACATAATAGGTGCCTAATAAAATATCAGTTGACTTCTTTTCGGAGAAGGCCTTAGACATTGCCATTTTAAACTTCCTTTATTTCTGCCTAACACCATGACAACAGGTTGGCTACTATCTGATTTAGGGTTGGTGAATGCCTCTCAGCTCCTCTCCACTCTTATCAATGCCCATTTTGACCTATGAAAATCTCATTTTAGGAGCTGGATTGAAAAAGATTAGGTGAAACTGATGAACTTTGCCATACTTTTTTGCTGTTAACATAGCAACTGCTCTCCCTGCATATGTCAATTATATTTTGGACAGCTAAGCAGTATAGTTTTCTCCACAGATGGGATAAAAATAGAGAAAATGATTATATTTATTTACAATTTATGCTTTCTTAGCTTCAGAAAAGGATGAACATTAGCATAAAAAGGGATAAGCCCTGGCAAGCAGAAAAGAATCTCATACAAATTCTGTAAGCAATTATAGTTTTAGAGTCACAAAAGCTGTTGCCAAGCCCATCTAACTTTCCCTTGCCCCAAGCCTGTTCAGAAGTCTTTCAGTTCTTTCACTACCCCTGTCTGTTGATCCAATTAGGGCTGGAGTAACATCTGAAAATACAAAATTATGAAATTAAACACCCTCTATTATAAAGATGATTATCACCTCAGAGGGCATTCAAATCTGGTTGTCATATAGCCCATGAAAGTAAGGAGAGCAATCAAGTATTCTACCTGTTGTAGAAGTCCCACTCATCTATTCATATTTCCATCTGTGGCCTAACATTATAGTAGTTTGTCTAACCCAACAATTTTCACAGTGTGATCCATGAGGATCCTGAGACTATTTCAAGTGATCTCTGAGATCAAAAGTATTTTCATAATACCAAAATAGTATTTCACTGTAAAAAAAAAAAACAACTTACCCTTTTCAACTATATATCTGTATGAAAGTAGATTTTCTTTACATACTTTGACCAAAACAACATATCACCAAAAATTGAATGACTCATTGAACATTGAAAAGATTTGCAATAATATCCAAAACAAACAGAAATATCACTCTCATCATTAATTTTTTTTATTTGGAAAGAATAGTTATTTTTCATTTTAAAATATGTTAATATGTATTTTTCATTGTTTTGTTAAATTGACAAATATTTTTAAATTGTATCCATTTTTATTTTATTATGGTACATATTAGTAGATATAACCCAAATAAACCGAAGATCTTTCGGTTCTTCAGTAATTTTTAAGAGCATAAAAGGTTCTAAGACCAAAAAAATATGAAAAGTCCTGACCTAGCCTATGGATGGAAGTCATGTCGCCTGTGTTAAAGTTAGAGAGATCTTAGAATTCGTCAAACCCCATAATTTTTGTCAACAGACAATCCCAATTTCATGAAAAATGTGAAATTTAGGTTTATTGCTAGAGAAGTGAGTATGCCTGTGGAAACCAAAGAGTTCACAATCCATACAGAGGTTTACATATTTATGACAACAGGACAAAAGAGGGAAGAGGAAATCAAATCTCCATCTAAAGGAGTGTGAAATGGGAAGAAGGAAATGCTAGTAAAAATAGGAAAAAGACAAAACCCCTCTCAAAGGGAGGAATACGGTGATGATGAAAGCCACATTTCTTTCCCTTAGGAACTGATAAACTATGAAGATAGGATGGTCTGTTTATTTATGACTCCCAGCTACACAGGGTGAGAGAACTTTGTCCTTGGCACATTTAGGGCCTTCTGAATGCTCTGGGTTCAATATTACTGGAAAATGTAGCAATTCAAAAGGATAAGTTCAGAGAACTCCTTAATGGTCCTTAACATTTTATAAATAGGGAAAATTTAATATTGCAGATAAAGAAAATGACTTCCCCAAAATATCATTGTTAATCAAGACAGATTTTTCTATATGTATTCAACTGTTATCTCCCACTTGTTCTCAACTCAAACCAGACTGAATTTCTCAAACATTCTATGCCTATATCTTCTCTCATTTTCTCTCTCTACTAATCAAAATTCAGTACTTTAAAAATCAGGTGATTTCTATTATAAAGCCTGCCCTGACCATTCCATGGTGATGATCCTTCACTATCTTGGGTTTAGATATGGCAGTTTTGTTTTCAATTGTGTCAGATTTTTCATGACCCATTTGGGGTTGTCTTAGCAAAGATACTGGAGTAGTTTTCCATTTCCAACTCATTTTACAGATGAGGAAGTAAGGCAAACAGGGTTAAATTATTTTTCCCAAAGTCACAATTAGGAAACATCAGAGGACCCCAAGTTCCTTTCTACTTGTGTCATTCTACTGTGTCATATATGTTCCTTTGCCCCAGCCTGAACCATAAGCTATAGTTGATTTTAAATAGTATTGTATTTTTTCTATTTCATGTATGTAACTTCCTATCTACTCAAATATATTATAAGCAGGTGTGTGTTGGGACATGTTTAACAACTAGCTCTTCAAAAAGAAAAGAAAAATTTATTTGTGGACACATTTCTATATTTAATCTACATTATTAACGATTTCTTATCACTGAATTAAGACAATCTACAAAACAACAAATCAAATCCTGATTTGTAGCCTATTGTGATTTCCAAGTTATAAATGTTCACACTGAAAATTTAACAGATTCTAGAGTTAAGCCAAGCTGACTTCAGCCCACTACTGATTGTAAGCCTATTGAGGGCATCTAGATGCCCCAGTGGATAGAATGCTAGGCCTGGTCAGGAAGACCTAAATAAAAAATCTAACCTCAGATACCTTAGCTATGTGACTTTGAACAAATCCCAATCTCTTTCAGGCTCACTTTCCTTTACTGTAAAACAGGAAAAAATAATAACATCTGCCTCCCAGGATTGTTGTGAAGATCAAATGAGATAATATTTGCAAAGGCTTACAAGCACAGTGCCTGGAACATAGTAAAAATGGTATAGATCCTCCCTTCCTCCCTTCCCTTCCTCCATTCCTCTCTCATCCTTTTCCTTCCCCTCCTTTGCCTTCTCTTCTGCAACAGTGTCCAATACAATGATAACCATGATAACCACATAGTAAGCTTTTTTTGACTCTTAGTGATTAATCTAAGTCTGCTTTCTTCAATAGTCATCTTGTGGTTCTTATATGACTTTTCCAGGTCCCATATCACAGATGTGATTCACTCAAGCTTTAGAATATAAAGTATTTGAATTTGTATTCTCCATCATTCAATGAAAAGTCTTAGTATCTTCTTTCAGACGACACAAGGCATATAAAGAGAAACTCAATCAGACCTCCTCAGAGGCCCCACTACAGTTCCAACATGAAGCCAGCTGGGTCCAGTTCCAACTTGGTATCAATCGCCATGGATTGTACTCCAGATCAAGTCCCACCATCAACAAACTCCTTCATGACATGAGGCACTTCCCTACCATCAGTGCTGGTGAGGTTTCCTGGAATTTACTAGGTTTTTATCACTTTTTCACTATAGGGTGGGTACATTGTCCCCAGGGCCCAGCAACACCCTAATCACTGAAGGGGAATGATTTGAGACACTTTATAAAATAACAGTAAGCTATTACATTATTAAAATGTTTTTAAACTTATAAAAGAGTTATCACATTTTTAAATTTTATATTTTCACAGCCATTTTATGAAGTAGAATACACAGAGTTAGAGCTGGAAGAGAATAGAGATCATCTATTCATTTTGTTGTTGAAGAAATTGGATCCCAGAATAGGGAAGTGTTTAGCTCATTATCACATAGCTGGTTGATCACACAGCTGGAATTCAATCCAGTGTTCTTTCTATGACAAGTTACTGCCTCTTAGATATAAGGAAAGAGTTTTAGTTTTTTCCATTTTAGAAAAAAAGAAAATGAAAATACTAAGATGCAAGTTCAGAGAGTATCAGAATCATAAGGTACCTGAAAGACCTTCTAGTCTAGTCACCTGGTTTTATAAATGAAGAAACCACAGCCCAGAAGCTACTTGTATAGGAACATATAGCTAATATATGGTAGTTGAAAGATTAAAATTAAAATTCAGATTTTTTGACATGTCCCAATCTGGCCACCATATTTCCCTAAATAAAGGAACTTATCAGAGTTCACATAGCAAGTAATCAGCAAAAATGGGATAATAATTCAGGTCTTCTTCAGTGCTTTCATACTATCACATATTCCACTGAATTTCAGTCTTGAGAGGAGGAAGACAGGAAATTAGAGACCTCTGGGAATTAGCAGGGATGTCTGTTGTGTAGGCAAGATTGGTTTCACTCTGCTTCCTCTCCTTTGCAGATTACAGTCAGGATGAGAAGGCTTTGCTGGGGGTATGTGACTGCACCCAGAGTAAGTGACACACTCCCACCTCTGTCTGGCCCCTAGTAAGTGTCTTGTCACGGATCCTATTGTCTACATAGCAGCACGGAAGGGCTTGGCCATCCATTCAGACATATTAAGCACCAGGAAGAGTCCTGGCACATAATACATGAAAAATACAAAAGCTTGACTGTTTCAATAATAACAATAAAACCTAATTTGAACACTTTCAGAAGTGGAAGAATAAAATCAAAGAGATTGCACACTAAGGATACTGGGGTTCTGCCTACAACTCTTAGAAGAAATCCCATAGATTTTTCAGTGAAAACCAAAAACAGTATGGAAACAGCTATAGTGTTTCCTTTTCCAGTAGGGGAAAGAAAAGCATTCCTTGAAGCCACCAGTATCCTGGAGATTTTCCCTATGGGCAATATAGAAGGCATCCTTTCCAATAGAGACATTTCAACCATCTGCTCATTACAGTGCCTTGAATATAATAGGAGCTTAATTAATGGCTGCTGAAATAAATTGTTTCGAGCTAAAATCCTGGAATTGGGAGGGAGTCAAGATATAAACCAGATCTGGTCAATTAATAAGATTAGGGTCTGAACCTTAGAACTAGGAAACTTCTAAACTCATCCTTCTATCCTATGCCATTGTCCCAGTTGTGAAGCCCAGTGGAGTCCACTTGAAACTGGTTCTGAGGTTCCAAGACTTCGGGAAGGCAATGTTCAAACCCATGAGGTAAGCACCAGCCTTCCCCACTTCTACTGTCTATCTCATGCCCCATTGGGTATTCTGCCTCAACAATTTCTCCTCGCATTCGAGAAAAGCAGCACAAACATTCCAAGTCAGTCATTTAGAGTTTGGCAACTTTCATGTAATGAGCAAGCATTTATTAATCAAAAGAAGTAGATGTTTTTCGAACACAATCCTTCCTGTCTGTGGGATGGAAGACAAAGAAAATTTTAATGTCCACTTAGAAAAGACCTGAGGGAAATGCAACTTGTCTTTTCTTTTTTTACAACTCAGAATGTACTTTCTTCTGAGAAAATCCAAAGATGCTGATTTAGCTGAATCCCTAGTATTTATCTAATTCTACTTAGGGGATAAGTAGAAAGACAGTGTTGTACAGGGGCAAAGACTAGAAATCAAAAGATCTCAGTCTACAACTGGCCAACTATGTGATCTTGTACACATCACTTAAATTTTCGAGACTTAATTTTCATCTGTAAAATTGGAGATAAATGGATGAGATGATCTCTAAGACCCTTTCTAGTTCTTATATTCTATGAAGAATTTGGGGAATGGTGGTTCTCAAAGGCTGTTTACTGAATTGGGACTATAAGCATCCTTCCCTTTTAAAATAGGGAATCTTGACTAATTTAAAGTGAAGCAGTACCAGAACAATTTATATACTGACAGCATTATAAAGAAAAAAATAATTTTCAAAGACTTTAAAAGAACTCTGATCAATGTTAAATGTTAAAATCAGTATTCCAAAGGACCAGAGACAAAACATACGGCTTGATATGGACCAAAACATGCAAATGAAATGAATATTTTTATTTATGGCCAATGTGGAAATTCATTTTGTGTGTCTATATATTTGTGAAATTTTCTTTCTTTTATTTTTCTTTTTTTGATTTAATGGGGGGAAGGGGAAGGAAAGAATGAATGCTTGTTAAATTGGAAAAAATTGAAAATCAATGTTGAAATAAAACTTGCAATAATTTTTTTTCAAATGAGTGATCCTGCTTTTGTGTATTGATATGGATCTGGTGTGACTGCATAGCAAGTTAGGAGAGATTTTGTTTTGTTTTCCTTTTTTTATTCTTTTTCTTTTCATTTGCAGCTTGCAAATTATTGTTTAAATTTTTGACTACTTATTTACATTTTATTTACATTTAAACTGCTTTTGTAGCCCTATCTCAGTACCCTTCTTAGCTTATGAAATTATTACGAAGGCATTGTCTTTCATGTTTCTGGCAAAGTGAACACTAAGACTAATATCCACATTTAATTATCTTCTTCATCTGTTAACGATCATTGTCATATTCCAACAATAGAATTTCTGTTGGTACACAGGTGTTTGTATGTTGTGTCTCCCATTAGAAGGTAATCTCTTTGAGGTCAGAGATCATGTTTTCACCTTTCTTTGTATCCCTAGCACTTGGCACAGTGTTTTATTGATAGTAATAAATAAAATAAAATAAATTAATAAAAAATTGTTGACTGATCTGCAGCCTCCCTAAAAGATTCCTTCATAGACATGTTGTATTTAAGAAGAACCCTGAAAAGATTTTAAAAAGGAATAGGTGCTCACATTTCCTTCCTCTTCTCCAAAGGACTGCTTGATATAGTGGAAAGAATTGTGAATTTGGTGTCAGAGTTTAAATTCACTTAACTTCTGAGCCTCACTTCTTTCATCTACAAAATGAAGAGTTTGGACCAGAAGAACTCAATTCTGAATTCACAATTCTATGAACCTTCCCTAACCTACATAAGGCCTTTCAAAATAATCAGTTTCTTCTAAGACTCAAGATAGCATGAAGAATAGGGACATGATAAATTTTCATCAAAGTAAGGAAGTCTATTTCTGCTGAATTGATCTCATTCTGTTTCTTTGTTCTCTTCTGCTTGCTTACACAGAGCTCCCACCAATTCTCTGAAGTCTATTTCTCAAAATCATTGAAAGTTGTTTAGTTCTCCCAACTAATTCAGATTCTGTCTGTCCAAGAGCTCTTAATGATGAAATAAAATTCCTCTAAATATTATCCTGGACAAAAGCACTGAACTTGAACTCAGGAAACTTGGGTTCCAGTTCTGGCTCTCTAATCAACTTCCTGGTGTTGGAGAAGAAGGAACCTGAGTTCTAATTCTATCTAATTGTAATTCTACAACAAACGCTTGCTTGAAACAGATAACTATGCTCTTCTGTGGCTTAAAAAGGAAAAGAAAAAAAAAAAAAAAAAAAAAGGACATGAAGTAGCCAGTACATACTCAGATCATCAAATCATGATATCTCTGCTGTTTCACTGCTTGTGTGACCAAATCATAATACTCCCATTGTTCCTTTATCTATTCAGTGTAGGGATTGAACCTGTCCTTTCAATTCAATTAGCATTGATAAAGCACCAATGTATGCAGAATGTTGTACAAAGTACCAGTGGAAAAAGATGAAGAAACAATCTTTTGCATGGAGTTTATATTTTAAGAACAGAGGTTTTGAACATATTCCCTGCAAGCTTCATTGTGACTTACAACAAATACTGGCTTGAAACAGATAAAAATATAATTAGAAAATATTTATCAGAATAACTAAAAATACAACAGAACAAAGATAATGTTAATATGTGATTTTCTATATCAATATACAACTATAATGATCTTTATATATGATTTGGTGGCTCCCATTTCTCTGAATTTGACTACACTGGTCTAGGATATGTTATAAGGTATATACCTATCAAATCATAATATACATTATAGGATTATGCAATAGAGAGATACTCCAAAAAGCATGGTTTAAAAGAAAAGGTTCTTATTATTAAGAGTAGTATGTAAAAGGATATGTAGAAGAGTTAAGATTTGAAGGGATGTGCTGGAATTCAACAGGAAAAGGAATTTGTGAGGTTATTTCTTGCACAGGAAAGAGTAAGCAAAAGCACAGTGACTGAAAGTGTAGGCTGTGTAAAGGGGACAGCAAATAGCCCTGTTTGATTGAAATATGGAGAACATGGAGGAGATAAAATCAGAAAAATAGTCTAACATCAGACTATGGAGGGTTCTACAAATGAAAGAACCTGAACCTCTCTCTGGGGCTAGTTTCCCATTTGTAAAATGGAGGTAAAATTGGAAAGGGAATTGGGATTGCTGAGGTCACTGCAGGATCCCAGCATCTTGTTATAAAGACAGACATCTATTTTTACTCTCATATACGCTACCAACTGATACACAATTTAGTGGAATTATAAAGGACTTTCCAAAAAAAAATTAGATAAGAAATTCAATGCTGAAATTAATGAGCCTTTATTTAGCACATTTTTTTAGCCTTTAGACCATGGCAGAGGGAAGATAAAATTCATGAGGGTACTGTGAGATACCTTTCCCTGGATTTGCAGCATGGTTACACCAAACTTATCCTTTCTCCTAATCTGAAGGGTAGGATCTTATGGATCTCATTGCCATTTCAAGCTTCAGGGAAGGCCATAGATATAGCATTTTTACATTTAATATTAATACAATTACAATAATAATGTTAATAACAATAAATATTAATAAAATAATATTTTATCAGGAGGGTCAGTGCCTTAGATTGGCTTCCCACTTCTCATGTCAAAGGGAAGGAGCCTCCCCTCTCTTTCCTCCCAGTGAAGCTAGAAGTTTATAACAAATATATATGTATGGGAGGAATATAAAGAGGTAAAGGAACCATATAAAGCAAAACTAGCTTATCAAATGAAAAACTGCTCCTAGAAACTAGAGAGATTTTCTGGACTACCATCCAGATCAAGAAAAAAAAGTTTTTTTGTTTTTTTTGTTTTTAAACTTTGGCCATACCATTCTTCTATGGCTTAAAAAGGAAATGGAAAAAAAAAAAAAGAGGATATGAAGTAGCCAGTATATATGCTCAGATCATCAAATCATGACTCCTTGCTTCTTTTCAGACAGCAACGGGAGGAAGAGACACCTGAAGACTACTTCTACTTCATTGACTTTCAAAGACATAATGCTGAGATCGCAGCTTTCCATCTGGACAGGTGGGTGCTATTAGCCTGAAGACCAAGTAGATGGTATTGAGAGGGAGGTTGGGGTATGACCTTCCTAAGACTGGATCTGGGCCACCCTTCTGACTATCTGACATTTCTTCCTACTTATCCATTTCCTTTGGATTCCTCTCCCCATCTCACCACTTGTAGACAAACATTATGACACTACAGTTAGTGGCTAGGAATCTTCATGCTACTATTAACTTGTTTCCAGAGGCAGTGTGTAGGAGGAAATAAAGTGCTCAAATTGGAATTAGGAAGAGTTAGATTCAAACACAACTTCATATACCTACTTGTTCTATTCCTAGTAAAAAGGGGATAAAAGCATCCATGTCACAGTTATGAGGACCAAATAATTGAATGTATATAAAGTACTTTGAAAAATTTAAGGTGATACATAAGTGTTTAATGATTATTAGTAATTTTTAAAATTTAACTTCTCTGCAACACAGGTCTCCTATTTTAGAATTGGGGAAAATGATTTCTGCCCTAAGCTACTGAGATTTTTGGGAAACCAAATATAGTAAATTGAAAGTACTTTTCTCAAGTTTCCTATTCCTTTTGGAGATGAATAAATAGTTTAAGGCTCAGCCAGGAAGATGACTGGTATGGCCAAGGGAAAGTGATGAAGTAGGACTACTGCCCCACTTAATTTAAAATTGAAGCTTCCATGGAGGATACTATCAGTTCTACCCCATGGTTACTCATTTGCTTCTCCTGGCTAAACCTATTTAGAATCCTGAACAGGCATCCAAGGTACAGTGAAATTTGGCACTGGCCTGTGAAATGAGATCTGCCTCTATGGTGTGTCTAAAGAGTACAGCTGAGGGGTAGTACTGTGGGGAAAGGGTTCTTCTCTGTTATAACAAAAGAGATTCAATAGCCATTTCTTGAGCACAAATTATGTGTAAAGACATTGTTCTAGGTTCTGAGGACACAAAGATAAGACACAGTTGTATTCAAGAAGTAGCAGTAATGGTCATAGTAACAATAATAACGTAGGAGGAATCTTCTGATTTGGAGTCCCACATACTGATGAAATCATAGATCGATGCTAAAAAAAAACAATAACAACAACAACAATAGTGACTGACTTTTTTATAATTTATATACATCCTCCTCATTTTATCCTCACAATGTACGGATGGGACTGGGTATTGAGACTCACAGGGCTAAGTGACTTATCCTTGAGCATACTGCTAATAAATATCAAAGGCAGAAAGATTTCTATTAAACAACTGTTAGAGGAAGCAAAAGTGGTAAATTCCATAAGAAAGGTTGGGAGAGGGAAAGGGATTTGTAAAGGATACAGAGATTAGAACTAATGCCCACCCCCCTCTCTTTCAGGATTCTGGATTTCCGTCGTGTCCCCCCTACTGTGGGAAGGCTGTTGAATGTCACCAAGGAAATTTTGGAGGTCACCAAGAACGAAATCCTGCAAAGCGTATTCTTTGTCTCCCCAGGTACAGAACACCAGCCCCAACACTTTTTAGGGACTAAGTATAGAGTGAATAAATGTGGAAATGGAGTTATCATCCCACTGTCTTTAGTGCATATACTTTGAATTGTTTTTCCAGTGATGAAGGGGAGGGTTTAGGTTCAATCTTCCTACTCCATCTACTGACTGGGGATTGATAGGTGCCATCTGTGGGTAGGAGACAGAATGTTCTGGGTATGTGATATTAACTGGTTTGATGGGTATTGAACCTACAACCTTAAGCACATTTATGTCCTGCTGTCAATAATCAAACCAAAGGATGATGAGTCTCTGTAACCACATGGACACTATAATAGGGTACACTATGAGACTGAGGTCAATGTATCCTTTCTCCCAGTGGAAGTTGTTATCAGAAATAGCACCCAGATTCCTGTTTAATTACAACTTGTGAGAATTAAATGATGTAATTCTAGAAACCTTAAAAAACTATTTTGGTTAGAAAAAAGCTCACAGGATACTAGATTTAAGTTGGAAAAAACTTTAGAAATCATTTAGTCCAACTCCTTCCCTTTTCACAGATGAGGAAACTAAGGCTTAGAGCAAATAAGTAACTGGTCCATGGTGACTCTACTAGCCAGATATGTCTCAGTTCTGAATCTGGATTTGAACCCGGGTCTCCCTGACAGATGGTAGAAATATTCTACCTACTATACCATGAAGTAAGCTTCATTTCTTCTATAAATGTGATCTCCCCCCACCAAAAATAAATAAATGCTCCAATAGAAAAAAAAAATGCTTTAAGCAGAACCATTTCTTTGCTATATGGAGCTCCCAACAAGAGAGGGTTTAGTACAGATTTGCCTACCATGGAAAAGATATTTCATCAAGATACTCCATTGGTTAAGGAGAATGTAGGTCCCTTCATTTTTGTTTAGTGGGGTGTTGTCAACCAATACAGCCACAAAGATTCCATCTAATTTGTGCATGCTAAATCTCGTAGACTGAGCCTTTTATGCTTTAAGTGAGCTAGAAACTATGTTAAAACCTTAGTCCCCTGAACCAATTAAGTCTGGAGAATGATTTCCCCCTTTCTAAGGAAAAACTGGCTTAATCTAAATGAGAGGAACTTTGCTCCTAATACATTTCACCATATCATAGCTTCAGTCAACCTCTCAGAGGCAGAGTACAGACTTCTCCAAATCCTATAATGCTGGAAATCAGCTCAATGACAAATTCTGTGTCTATTGTCTGAAAATTAGTCTGGCTAAATATGGAAAAGCTCGCCACCAAAAGATTGAAAATTTTTTGCAGGGGGAGGAAGAGGGATCCACAGGAACTCATGAAGATCATGAAACAGTAGAAAGTGGACTGATTAAAAGTCAGATGACCTGAATTCATAGTTAAGCTCTAACATTTAACTACCTATATGATCTAGAACAAGTCAGTCACTTCACATCTCTATTCCTCAGTTTCTTTCTCTGAAAAATAAAGTTTGTACTAAATGATCTCTAAAGTCATTCCAATGCTAAATTTATGATTACATGTTGTACCAAGGTACAAGAGGTAGACATATACATGGTGACAGAAGTACTCACCACAATCAAATCAGGGCTTTTTAAAAGTACTTTTTGAAGTTATTTGAAGTATTCTCTTTATCTGTTTAACAACAACAAAAAAAATTGTTTACATAGCACACCCTCCCAAGCTAAAGAATGGAATTACTCTTTTTTCCAACTGCTCTCTCCTTTTCTAGTAATTTATATTAGCCAGCACTTTTACGAAAAATTTACAAAATATTTTACATGTATCTTATTTGACAATACAGACAATTCTCCCTTTACATATGTGCATTCTGTGCTAAAGTAATTTTTATATTCTGCTAATTTGCCCAAAGACATGGAGAAGGAAAGGAAAGAAGGGGACCACAGGCCTTAAAGAGAGGGAATTGAAATATAGTTCACGGACACATGAGGGCCAGGGACAAAGAATCGAGAGCAAGAGGAGGAACTTGTTAGGAGGCTTATCCAGGATTGAGAGGAAGAACACAAAGTTGCAGGGGGAGAACACACACAAACATGTAGGGGCCAGACACATAGACAGAGAGAGAGAGAGAGCGCAAGAGACAGAGAGAGAGAGAGAGAGAAGGAGGAAGGGAGAAAGAGCACACAATACTGACAGTAAAGTAACATAGGTGGTTTCTTGGAATATGGATTTCTTTCAGAATTCTTTGCATAAAATTTTGAATACAGATTTACATAGAACAAGAATGGTCTACATATGTATTTTTAATGAGTGGTTTTCAGCTAAAAAGACAGTGTCCTATTAAACTCATCCTTTTGTTCCTGCTTTTCTCCTCCCCCATCATCTAGCCAGCAATGTGTGCTTCTTTGCTAAGTGTCCATATATGTGCAAGACCGAATATGCTGTCTGTGGCAACCCTCACCTATTGGAGGGCTCCCTCTCAGCATTCCTGCCATCTCTCAACCTGGCCCCAAGACTATCTGTGCCCAGCCCATGGATCCGATCTTATTCACTGGCAAGAAAAGAGGAGTAAGTCCCTATAGGAGTTGGGAATTTGGAGTAGATGGAGAGAGTTAGCCTATTGGCCCCAATACATACTTGTCATAGTCCTACAATCCATGTCCTGTTTTTTATCAAATATAGATGAACCATAACTAGAATTGTATCTTACTTTCAAAGAGCCATCTTCTCTCCTTAAAAGTCAATCAATAAATATTTATTAAGCATCTACTATGTCCCAGACACTGACAATTCTTCAAGACCAGACTGGTTAGTCACCTGTCCTGGTTAAGTGTCTATCCTTGCTGCCAATCTGTGTGCTTACAGGCTCTTTCTTCTTCCTGTCCAATTTGAAATTCTCCCATATCAGCTATTTCTAAAGAGGGTCATTTAATTTGTACCACTCTCCCACATTTACTGTCTCTCTGCATTGACAGGCTGAGAGATTTGTAACAGCCTAGCTCTGACTGATGTGATCTAACCTTAGACTAGGGTCCATTCTCAGGAAATAGATCCATAATTACCTAAATAATCATCCTAAGTCTTTAGGGATTGACTCTGGCTATGTCTGAGTAGCCTGTGTTTCACTGAGAAATCCCATAAACTCAGAGGGGGATGAATGGATCTAATGGGGAAGTGGGGAAAATGGAAGGGACTCTGGGACCATTTCTGTGTTCCTAGCCTCCTGGATTTTCTTCTTTTCCTTAGGTGGGAGGTGAATCCACTGTATTGTGACTCAGTGAAGCAAACTTATCCATATAATAGCAGCAACCGACTCCTCAACATCATCGACATGGCCATCTTTGACTTCTTAATAGGTAATGAAAAATGATCCATTTAAATAACACTTAAAGAAGCAGAGTGGGGTAGTGAATAGAGGAACAGCATTGGGTTCAGAAAGATCGAGGTTCAAGTCATGTTCCTGACATAAACTTAATTATGTAAGCATGGGCAAATTGTTTAATCTCTCAGTGACAGCATCTCTATCAAATTGTCCAAGTTATACAACAGTTACTGACATTGAGTTTTAATACAGCAGGTTCTTTTAAACCAGTTACATCACAGGTCTGAGCCAATGATTGTGTATAAACACTTATAATGTATGCATACATGTGTATGTATGTATACATTGTATATTGCATGTATGTGTACCTAAGTGTGTTAGTGTGTACAGATATGTGTATATACATCTATGTGTTATATATATATGTAAAGTGAGGATGACAGTACCTTCTCAGTCTACCTCATAGAGTTGTTGGGATTACATGAGGTAATGTTTATAATGTACTTTTTTTTTTTTTTTTTTTTTTTTTGGTAAGGCAGTTAGGATTAAGTGACTTGCCCAGAGTCACACAGCTAGAACATGTTAAGTGTCTGGGGCAGGATTTAAATTCAGGCTCTATCCACTGTACTATCTAGTTATCCCTATAATGTACTTTTTATTTGCCAAGTGTTCAAACTCTGCTGCAAAAAGTGCAACTCTTTGACCACATTGTTTGAATGCCAAAGGTATGCTTGCCTGTAAGATTATTTTATGGAGGATTCACACAAGGCAAACACTCACATGATGGTTAGAAAAAGCGATACAAGGGCACTCTCAATGTCTCTGTTTAGAATTTTGGAACTGATTGCACAATATGAGAGATACCAACTTAGAACTGCCCAACAAGACATACTTTCTTCAGAGAAGATGTGCTCTATGAGTAAAGCAGAAGCTTTCTTTTTAGCTCAGAAGAAATGCAAGATGTCCAAATTTAGAAAAATCCATCCTAAATTTCACATGGACTATTTGACCTGACCCATACTAGAGCATTATGAGCTTATATTGCTGTAATCAGCCACAGTCAGTGGTCTACTGTACCTTGATTCTAATACAGTGGTGTCATTTAGGTCCTTTTCAAGAATTAAGGATAGCAACCAACCAAATTTTTAACTGTAAAATGTTTGTGTTTTGTGTGTGTGTATGTGTGTGTACATCACACACAAATACTTACATACATTATACAAACACAAATAACATGCATCTTACAGTATAGAAACACTTCATATGCATATACATGCATTTACATGTGTGAATATGTGAAGTGTTTTGTATAGATAACAGTTTACAGCTTTAAAGTGTATTAAAAACATTGTCTTACCTGATCCCAACAACCCTATGAGGTAGATAGGGCAGGTATTGTCATTCCCATTTTACAAAAAAAAACAAACAAACAAAAAAAAAAAAACTGAGGCTGACCTTTTTGTAGTATCAAGGAACTAAAAATTGAGTGGATGCCCATCAGTTGGGGAATGATTGAATTAGTTATGTTATATGAAACTAATGGAATATTATTGTTCTATAAGAAATGATAAGCAAGCTGATTTTAGAAAAGCCTGGAAAGACTTATATTAACTGATGCTGAATAAAGTGAGCAGAACCAAGAGAACATTGTACATAGTAAGAGCAGGAATATGTGATGACCAACTATGATGGACTTGGCTCTTTTCAACAATGAGGTGACTCAAGGACTTGGGGTAGAAAAAGTCATCTGCATCTAGAGAGAAAACTATGGAGAGTGAATGTGGATCAAAGCATAGTATTTTCGCTTTTGTTGTTATTTGCTTTTTTTTTTTTCCTTTCCCATGTTTTATTTTTCACTTTTGATCTGATTTTTCTTGTTCAACATGACAAATACAGATATAGATTTAGAAGAATTGCACATGTTTAACCTGTAGCAGATTTCTTGCTATGTTGGAGAACAGGGGGGGAAGAGGAGAAAAATTTAGAACAAAAGGTTTTGCAAAGGTGAATGTAGAAAACTATCTTTGCATGTATTTGGAAAAATAAAATAGTATTTTAAAAAAAGAAAGAAATTGAGGCTGAGAAGGATGAAATAGCTTGTCCAGGGTTATACATTAATGCAGGAGCCAGGAATCAAACCCAGGTTTTGTGACTCCAGATCCTGTTTCCTTTCCTCTTGGGAGCAGGGAATGGAAGAGAGAGAGAGAGAGAGAGAGAGAGAGAGAGAGAGAGAGAGAGAGAGATTGAATAATGATGCTTAGTCCACACCCTCAAAGGGTAACATGAAATACTGAATATGAAGGTACTTTGAAAAGCAGAAAGGGCAACAGCCATAGGAAATGTTAAAAACTGCAGCTTAAAAGATCAAGTTTACAAGAAAAAGAAATTAAGCTTTTTCCCTATTGTTATTGCTTCTCCATTTCTTCACAAAGCTCAGGGGTTAGAGGAGGAAATAGGAAACATAAGTGGCTAAGATTATTAGATTTGAAGCTTAGACAATAAACATTGGCCTGCTTGACCCCTTCATTTCCCAAAGGAAGAAAATGAGATCCAGATAAATAACTGATTTGCCCAAGGTAAAGAGGCATATGAGGGTAAAGATAAACATATCGTTAACCTTCATGGGATCTAGAATCATCAGGCAAGGAGCCAAAAAATAAGCCATAAACCTGAATCTCATTTTATTCTACACCACAGATTGACTTTCCAAAGATTTTTGAGTCTGTTGAAGGCAAACTCTGGTATTCTTTTACCTGAAGAAACTAGAAAAGATAGAATGACTCAGTCAAGTAAAGGGATATTATTGTTGCCGTTTGTCCTTTGTTCTCTTAAGAGGAGCATGACATCAGGGAGGTGATGCCATGACATGAAAGTGAATTGCATTTAAGTGAGGGAGAGCTGGGCAAAGTCACCTGCCTCACTTTCTCCTCAAGTGCCATCTGGGCTCAGTAGCCAAACAGATCAAGATGACTAGAGATGAGTCACGTTATATGGCACCCAAAGGTTTCAAGCTTTTAATAAAAATAGTCTACATTCTGGATCAATTCTAGCTGGGTTCCCACTACTGCTACCCTTATGAGCAGCTTCAGGATCTCTCATTTCATTACTCTGGATTCAGTTCTGTAACCATGGGTTAGGGCAAATTACAGTTCTTGTAGCTGCTATTTGCCCCTCTTCATTATTGAGAGGAATAAAAGGTCAGGAAACTGACACAATGACTTATGGTCTGTTTCTTTCTTTTTCTATATAGGAAACATGGACCGTCATCATTATGAAATGTTCACCAAGTTTGGGGATGATGGGTTCCTTATTCACCTGGATAATGCCAGAGGGTAGGAGATGTTTTCTTCCCTGCCCACACCAAAAAAAAAAAAAAAAAATCCTTTTCTTTGCTCCACACCAAAGTATATCTTCAAACAATTCTGAGAATTCCCTAAGTCCCAGCAAAGAAAGGACAAGGCATTTGTGTGCTTTTTCCCCAACCCTCACCCTCTGGATGACTTGTCCAAAATCCTCTGCAAGTCAGCAGCCTAGCAGGCCCTAGGCCTGAGGTTTACCTACTCTTCACTAAAGGTTTTGTAGCTTCACACCAACTCCATGCTCTCATAAACATATTAAAAATATTCTATTTATAAAAATATTTTAGAATCCAATTTCAGTTCCTATATGGCAATTTCTTGACTATCCCTAAGCTCGGGTTCAGAAAGAACTCTTGTTCCTCCCTTTCTCCCTTTCCTCATTCCCTTCTTTCCTTCCAAATTCTTTGGGAAAAGGAACCAAGTTGTCCCTCCAATCTATGAAATCTAATTTTTCTAAGAGATAGATATTGTTTTCTAATTACTATTTTAATTATAAAATTCTACAGAGTAGTTTAACACTCGTAGATTTCTGTACTTCTCATTCTCTTGGGTTTCTTTTTAATAACCAAATAGGAATTTGCCTTTTAATTTCAGTGGGGACTTTCTTTTGAAGATTAGTCTCCTTATCATTTTGACCATTTGGATATCCTGAGCCATGTTTCAATCTTTCATTAGTAAAGCAAACACGGACCAAGAAATCACATGTCTTAAGTCACCCCCCTTTACCCTCTACCCTTATCAATTTAGAAAATCTGGGGAAAAGTTGGCAATGAGAATAAAATGGCCTGGAATTAGGATCTGAGTTCAAATCTGTCCTCAGATACTTATTAACTATGTGAAACTGGGCAAGTCATTTAATCCTGATTGCAAAAGAAGCGAGGGAGAGAGGGAGAAGGGGAAGGAAGTGGGAAGGGAAAAGGTAAGGAGAGAAAAAGGCAGAAATGGAGGGAGGGAAGAAGGAAAGAAAAGAAAGGAAAGGAGGAGAAAGGGGAAGAGAAAGGAAAGGAAAAAGGAGAAAAGAAAAAAAAAGGAAAGGAGAGGGAGAGAAGAGAGAACAGGAGGAAGAGAAGAGAGAGAGCAGGAAAGAGGGAGGGAAGGAAAGGAGAAAAACTGATGGAGAAAAGGGGTGGGGGAAGAGGTGGAAAAAGCTTTTAATCATAGTATCATGGTCTCAAGGAAACCAAAATTCACCCACATATCAATATCTTTTCTTAGATTTGGGCGACATTCCCATGATGAGCTCTCCATCCTTTCACCTCTCAACCAGTGCTGCATGTAAGTTTTCTTTCATCCTCTAAGTTAAGCACTATTAACAGATGACCAGAAGAGATGGTGAAATGACCTGAAGTCCTCTGAACCCAAATCTTATAGATTTGGACAGGGCACATAGCAAATGGATTCAATGTTCCTTTCCGCCCTTCCCTTCTATGACTGATCAGAAACACTTATCACTAGTAAAGTCACTTTTTATATAATGCTTAGTACAATGCCTGCCTCATAGTACGCACTATATAAAGTGGGGGGGAGGGGGTTGGTTTTTACTCTTTAATAATTCAACCACCTAGTTTAAGGACACTAAGAAAACTTGTAATGTTATCATCAAGTCCACTGTTTTCCCAGCTTTGGAAATTAGGTGCTAAATGTGGTTTCTTTTAGTCCTAAACAGCACCCTTAAATTCAGTTCTTCAAAATGATTGAAGTGAGATTAAAGAAAAATTTTTACATATTTTGCCTGGCCAGTTTCTCTCTAGGTAATATCTACTCTGCATCGATGACACTTTCTCTGTTTGAACTACACATATAAAATTGTCCTTTCTGCAGCTATTTCAGCTCCCTTCAGTTAAGTTACTTATATATCTAGCAAAAGTCCCTCATTTCCAGATGAGACTTTTAAAATCAAAATCCTTGATCTAGTTTTCTTGCTAAGTTCAGTCTTCATCCATCTTCATACCACTACATTTACCCTCATTTTACTGTCTGTCTTATCAGTATAAGCAGTTCCTGTTTGTCAATCAAGAGGGAAGAGAGAAACTCAGGGCCAGATAGCGGAAATACAAGCAAGCCCAGGAATCAATACCATTCCCAGATCCTTACCTGCTCAGTACCTTATGAATAGAAATAGGAATAATTTAAATTGGGATTACATACTTGTAATCCCAAATCCTGGGAATAATGAGGCTGGTAGATCTCTTAAGCAGGTTGAGTTCTAAGCAGCAGGTGGACCATGCTGATTTGGTATCCGGTGTTCACTGGGTGGTATTAATATTATGAAGCCCCAGAAATGGGGGGCTACCAACTAAAGAAGGGCAAAGCAGTCCTTAATAGAAATGGAGATCAGAGCTCCTGTACCTATTAGTGATTAGCGTAAACAGCCCTTACATTTCTAGCCTTGGTGAAATGGGGAGAGGCAGTCTTAATACATTAAGATGTTGTAAAAGCTGGATTCAGTATTTTACCTCTCTACATCTCTTCCCAAGTCAGTACTAAACTACGCTGGAATGCTTCTGGGGACCAAAGCCCACTTTGAATTTGGTTTGAGATTAGTAGTCACTAACATAAGCAATGAAGTATCACATGAAAATACACTTGAGATTCTTAATTTGGAAATCCCCTTTTTTTTTTTAAATACTTTGATAATTTGTTTATTCACATATATAATCGGTTTCTTTTTCAATTTTGTGTATTTAAAAATCTTTTTTATGAGAAACAGTAAATACTTATTTACTGATTCACCAGACTGCAGGTCCATGACATTAACAAAAAAGTTAACTCCTGGCTAGTATTTTTATCTGCAACATTCAATATAAAAGACCAAAAGGTTCTTTTAGGTCAAGGACAACAAATCAGGCAAAGGTCCTTTACATTTGTCCCTTTCTCTTTTTGCTTAGTTTTCATCATAATGTATCTCTGAGAACATTTACCAAGCAAATGAGCTAATGTATATAGTTAAAAAATTTTTTTTTGTTTGTTCCCCTCCCCTTACCCCTCACCCCACCCCCATAATTTCTTATCATTTCAGGATAAAAAAGAAAACACTGCTGCACCTGCGGCTGCTGGCCCATCCAGACTACAAATTGAGTGATGTAATGAGGGAATCACTTCAGGAAGACCAACTAACTCCTGTCCTCACAGAACCCCACCTTCTGGCCTTGGACAGGAGGCTACAAGTCATCCTAAAGACAGTGGAAAGATGTATAGCGATTCATGGAGAACAGAATGTTGTAGCCACTGAAGCATCAGAACTTTTAGACCCAAACTCTAACCAAGTAGATTTGGCAAGCTAGGATCTGGAGATTAAAGTGGAAATATCAAATTTAAGAAAAGGTCCCAGGAGACAGGCAGTGTACTGAATCATCAATTTCACCTGTTGTGTCTACTGCTGGTCCACGCTGAGATATCACAATCTCAGGAAAGATGTCAGGAGCTCAGTTGATTCTAATAAGTAACAAAAGTCTCCTGATCTTGAACTTCATTCTTTGAAGCAATATTTTTATAGCTGTTGCTGCCATATTTTCCCTAGAGAACAGGAACTCCACAAAGCTCACAATACTGCCCCTGGGCATCCAACATGAACCCAGGTAGAGAAATGGGTCTAAATCAGTTATCCTCATATGAAGGTTTCAAGTTTTGACACTTGACTCCTAGTTAAAGGAATTAATGCAAACAAGAGGCTTTGAATAAAAAGACAACAAACTGAGTGTACAATTACTCCTTGATTCTAGTTTTGATATTGTGAATGATGAAAAATGCTTTACACAACTTTAATAATTCCTAGGATACCCAATGCAGGCTAAAATAAAAAGTTGGGAAAATGGAGTAATCCAACTATAGTGAGGTTCTTTATCATCACCATCCCCACATCCCCACCCTACCCAGCCTCACCCCCACCCTCCCCCTTCCCACCTTTAGAGCTCAATTGAAATACAGTGATACCTCTTAATGCATTCCAAAGACACACTTTATCAGAAGCTTTGTTAGCAGAGGCAGAGATAACAACAGTTATAGAGAGCTTTAAAGTTTGCAAATAGCATTACATACATTTAACCTCACAACAACCCTGTGAGGTAGGTTTAAAATACATTAAGTCTTCCTGGACATCAGAAAAGGGAAAAGTACATTATTTTAGCTAGTATTTAATGTCAAATACTCCACAAGACAAAATATGTATGTATGAGGGTCTTGGAACAGGAAAGAGAGCTAACCCAGGCACAAACAAGGGAAGGTTAAGTCTGCTAGAAGACAACAATGGATGCGTTCCTATGCTCCTAGCAGCTCCCAGATGACTTTCATTAACCATAGCTGGGTTAGTCCCTAAAATCCTTCTGAGAGAGACTGATTATTCCCCATCCCCGTACCCTAATGGTCTAAATTGGGTTTATATTCAGAGTCTACTACACAAATAGGTATAGGGTCATTTTCTAAATACCTCTCTTCCCACTTGCTGAAGACTGAAATTCTTTAACACAGGTTAGTCTCATTCCAGAAATAAAGACTTAAAATGCAATTGCTTAATTGAAGTGCCACAGTGATATCTATCCTAAAGCCTCATCAGTTGACTAATGAGACTAACAAATTCTTTTCCTGTTTTGACAGGCTATTAAAAAAGTAGGGTAGGGATGATTCCAGAAGCACAAAGGGTTTTTCCATCTGAACCCTGAAGTGGAGCTGAGGGAAAACTCTAAAGATGAACTCTTTTTGAGGAATGTCACAATTTTCCTAAGGTGAACCATTATCTTCAATTGTCAAAATAAGGTGTGTGAGGGGGGCTATTTCTCCTACACACACAACTTAGGAGTCTGTCACAAGTCAATACTGCTTCACGCTATTCATCAAGCTTTCTTTTAGCTTTTTAGCCACATTAATTACAAAATAACATAATTCTGAGAATTTGAGATACTATTATTCTGCACAAGGTTTCCTAGTTCATTAGCCATCATTCCTATTTATCTCATCTGTATCCTGTAGAAAATGGGACAATCAGAAAAAGTGCTAAAAAGCAGGCTTAGAAAAAGTCCAGTTTTAAAGGACAGAAGCTATTAATCAACTAAGGGGTCACAGTGGTATTACTTCAGACTAGCACAGCCCAATTCCAGTCTTAAACTGAGTCATTTAACTGCTACAAGTACACAAATATTCACAAACAAATTTGGCTAGTTTTGAAGCACCAGAAGGAAGCTTATTGCCCCTACAAGGAAAGAAATGGGGCGGAACTAAGGCTGGACAACAATCTTAATAGCTAACAGTTTTAAATGCTTCTTTTCACCTATCCTGCATTTCCCTTTCTCCTTTTTGTCTCACAAAATTCAATTGGAAACATTTGACTACTAATGTAGTCCAAAAAATGATAAATTGAGCTAAGAATTCAAATTTGGCTGTGTAGGATACCAAACCATTTTTCTTCAACCTGGTATTCTAATATTCTTTCTGACCAAAATTCAAAGGGAAAGAGGTGGGCTTTGGTTTCATTCATCAAAAATACCAGAAAACCCAAACTGCCATTCTTAGAACTAACTACCAACATGTTCTTTTTGAATGAATTAATGAAATTTCTCTAAATAATGGTCTTATTGCCAAAAAACCGAATACCAAATAGAACTGTATAGAGGGAAAGAAATGTCAGGTTGAAGGGTAAAACTTAAATTTAAATGAGCTTTAGAAACAAAAATAATAACAAAAATAAGATTCTCCATCTAGTGGTAGTTTTTTTGTTTCTTTTTTAACTCTGAAAGCTGTTTTACACTTTCTACTAAAAAATGCACAGGCAGGAACTGTTTTACAAAATGAACAGAGTTGCATTTGGTTGAGTTTTAGGGTTGGCTGAGGATGAGGTCACAGAACTGAAGTCAAAAAAAGAACATTAGCTCTGCATGCATATCAGAGCTGGTTATCATGGAAAATATCCCATGAATTAGGAGGGGAAAAAAAGCCCAAGTCACCTTTCTTACCCTCAGGTCTACAGACTCCCAAGTTTTTATGACTAAGTTTTGGGAGGCATAACAAGGAGCTACCTAAACATGCATTCCTCAATGTCACTTTTATTCATTTAGAAATATACTGGGGAAAAAATTTTGGTCCAGACTTGTGATTTCATTAAGGAACTCAATGCAAATAGGCAATTGCACTACAATTTATAGTCTTAGAGACTTATTGAGGAGCACATACGCAATATTTATCAGAGGCGGGATTTATATCCATGCCTTTCAACCTCTGAGGTTACTCTATATATGACACAATACTGGGAATAAATGGAAGAAACAGCACTTTTGGCTATGAATTTACATTTTGGGGTAAAAATGTTGTATTTTTAAAATTCAGTTTAAAATCCCGTCAAGAAAAATTGTAGCAACATGATATTGGTGAAAATTCAATAAATATTTACTGAGCTCTTATTATATGCAAGGCACCATGGGGGATACAAAAAGGAGTAAGACACAGACTCTGCCCTGGAGAAGACAACCTCCAATTGGAGCTATCATTTTAGTGCTCTGCTTTGGCAAAGGGCACATATAACTAAGGATCCACCCAAAGGAATTGCTGTTGAGTAGGATTCTCTTTTGGCTGTATCTATTTTGTCCATGGCCCCCAAAACAATACTGAACATGTTCAAGCTGTTTGCCTTGGAAAGCAAAATAAATGGGGGGAAAAGGTTTTTTTTGACAACATCTGAATATACTAGTCTTACATTTCATTACATGTGAGAATAAATACATTCACATGAACTAAACTGCTGTATGTATTAACAAGGTAGAAGTCTTCTTTCTGCCTATGGTCAAACATCTGAGGACTGACCAACTGGAAGCAAAGCTAATGTGGAGTTAAATATAAAGCTAAGCAATATGTCAAGCTTTATACCAAATTAATAAGCTGACTCAGGAACTATTGTTTTGGTTTTCTTGTTCTTCTATAAAGTCTAGGAAAAAAGCTCAAAGGTATTAACTTTCTGCCTTCAGAGTAGGAAAAAAAAAGTTTTTGCTCTGGAGGTCCCTTCCAGCTTTAAGATGCTATGATTATTGTAGTCTGCCCAAGACTGACAGTACTCTCTTGCAGCAAATTTATCATCAAAATATATTTCAGATCCATTCTTTGGTTGGTAAAGACTGAAATGGGTCTCTCTGGAAGTAAACTCTTTTTAGTATATTAACATAGTTCTACACTAATTAATTTCTAATTATAATCATTTCTGTTTGCTGAGATAAAAGATTATTATTGAAGGGGGGAGAGGATTATATTTAATAATTTAAATCATTTTTTATTTGCTTTATCTACCATTAGGTCAATCTTTAACAAAAGCAATAGAATATATTAGGATATACAGTATACAGCCTGATAACAATATAAAAATGGTCCGCTGGTCATCTACTGATTGCTTTCTAGGGCTGTAGCTAAATGGAGCTTTTGAAAAAATGAGTTCTAAAGCCCTGACTGTTAGTTACAGCAACTATGCCAATTGTGGTTTCTCACATATATTTTAAACTTCATACAATGGTAAAGCTAGCACTGATTAATGTTTAACCTAGACCTAGCTTATCTTAAAATCTTTCAGGGTAAAGCTAATACAAGGGGTAAAAACCACTAGTTAAAAGACTCAGCAAGGAAATTTAATTAGAATGCAAGCATTATTATATTTATCTAAATAGGTATAGCTACATGTATATAGATCTATACAAATATATACTGGAAGTATGCATTTCTGTGGCATTCTAAACTTGTTTAAGTACATTTCTGACATTAATAAGGATCAGTTTTTACAATAACTAATGTAAGAAGATAGACTTAGATAAAAAAAAAAACTTTTTAAATTGAAAAAAAGATACTTATACATGAAGGTAAGTACAAGAAACTTCACTCAACATATTCTTTTCAAAAACAAATATTTATACACGGTGATTTTTTTTTAACCTTCCCAAGGATCATGCCTTAGGATTTGAAAACCATTTAAATCTCAGAACAAAATACACCATGACCAATGTAAATGCCCAGGAAAAAACAGAAAGCATTTTAAGCCTGTTATATAACAAATACAAAAAATGCTTGTCTTTCACTCCCAGGTACAATTTTCCTCTATAAGATTACAATGAAAATGAAACCTAACAAAATTGCTTACATTATGAAACTGTGGAATTTTGTTTAAAAAAAAAAATAGAATCACTGACATACTTAGAATATAACACAAAGCCAGTAAATATTGAAATATATTAAAGACTCCGAGACGTTTTACTTAAAGATTGTTCTAGAACTTTAGGTTGAAAGGAAAAGGAAGTCTGACATGGCATTCTACATAAACTTAAAAATAAAAACACATACTCCCAACCAGTATAATTTCTGGTTAACACAGAAGAAAATTAAATCATAAGCATTTTTAGGGATAGGAAAAGGTACCTGACACCACACTTGATCCACCTCACAGTTCCCACATTAGCCACAGCACCTCCATATTAATCCATGGTGACAGGGTTTTCCACATGTATACACTCCCAGTCAAACCAATCTCCTGGAATCAGGCAGAGAAACTTATACAGAAATTAAAGGAAGAACATACAAGAAGCAAAGTCTACAAGGAAAAAACAGAAAATTTATCTCAAATTCTTGTACTGAATCCGATGCCTGACATTTAATATTTGGCACTAATTGGGTAAATAGAGGATTCAGTCTACAATCTGTGAATCATCGGACAAATATCATTTAATATTAGTCCAATTTTTGTTTCTAACAATGAGAAGTAGATAATGGCAGCTGGATATATGTCAAGCAGAAAAGCTTCTTCTATGAATTAGGAAAGTTACATCAATATCTAGTGTGAGCAGAAGCAAGCAATTAAACATGACAACCAAAGAAATCTGGAGTTTTTTAAGAAGAAACCATGGTAAGTCATTTGAAAACCAACAGACAATGGACACATTTCCTGCTATCTCTAAACATCATTTGACTAAAGCAAACGCCTCTCCACTGCACTGAGAATTAAAGAGTACCCATGCATTTTTTAAACTTCAGAGATGTTTTTTTGACAAAAAAAACAGCAGATAACCACAGTCTAAAATATGCTTACAATAATTGGAAAAGAATGTTTCATTTTTTAACATTTTTCCACTGTTATAGTCTTGCTCTATGGTAATTCATTTGGTGGTGGGAATCACCAAAAAGCATGGCACTCACTGCCAAAAGCTGGGACACTAACACTGCACAAAGAGAAGCAGTAACAGCAAAGTCTCCATATAACTCTATTTATTAAACTGGACACAGAGCACTTTAACTAATGCTCCAAATTAAAAATGGTGCAATGAAAGCAACTTTTTTCTTTTTTTTATATAAACAGACAGGAAGCCACAATGACAATGGCCACGTGGTGCTGCAAATGAAGAAAAGGACTGGTGAAGCATGGGCTCAAGCAGGGGGAGCCACATTTCAGACAGACAGTGACACAAAGCTGTTGTACTGCTGGATGTTGCGTTTGAGGATGTCTGAGCAGGGGCCGAGAACACGTTCAAATCGGGGTCGGTCCAGTTTAACACATTTCAAGGGGCCACGAGCAACCACTGTGGCAGCTCGTGGACGATTCATCAAAAGTGCAATTTCACCTGAAAGGAAAAAAAAGAGAAAATAAGAGCAGGCTAATATCAACCACTTTGAACATTAGCATTCTTCTAGGCCAGGAGGTTTTTTTTGTTTTGTTTTGTTTTCTTGAGGCAATTGGGATTAAGTGACTTGCCTAGGATCACACAGCTAGGAAGTGTTAAGTGTCTGAGGCACATTTGAACTCAGGAACTCCTGACTTCAGAGCTGGTGCTCTATCCACTGTGCCACGTAGCTACTTTTAAGGCCAGGAGTTCTTAAACTAGGGTCCATAACTTATTCTTTTTTTTTTTTTTTCCATAATATTCTTTAAAGACAACTAAATTTATATAAATTTGGTTTCTTTCATAAAGTCTACAAATTTTATATACTTAAAAATATCATGAGAAAGATTCCATGATAAGAATTCTTTTCCCAGGAGATTTCTAATAAACTAGGACTAGGGATTGAATCTACGATTTCATTAACTTAGGAAGCTTCCAACAATATGGGATATAGAACCTTCTCTGTAATTTTTAGGGTCAGTGCTCAGACTCATACAACTAATATGTGTTGAAGATGGGTTTAAACGGTTATTTTCTGGGCTCCAAAAACCAGCTAGTCACCCAACCTTTCTACTGATATTGCCAAGAAAACAGAATAACCAGATAGAGGAAGGGAGATTATAAGTGTTTATATGGTGCCCTATAGTGTACCAGGCACTTTGCAAAGGGCTTTTTATCTCATTTGAGCCTCACCACAAACCTGTGAGATGGATGCTATTTTTATCCCCATTTTCAGCTGAGGAAAGATAGTGAGGCAGAGTTTAAGTAACTTGCCCAGAGTCACACATCTAGGAAATATCTGTAGCCAGATCTGAACTTAGGTCTTTTTCACTCCAGATTTAGCTTTCTATCTACTGTAACAACTAGCTACCAATGAACATATTTCAATCATTTAGTAGAGCATATTTAAAAAAAAAAAAGTAACAAAAGGCAATGATATGCCTGTATTAGACAACTGACTTGAAGTTTCTTCTTATGTAACTTCTCTACCAAAGTAGTCTAGAACAAGAATCCTGAAATCTTATACCACTTTCCTAAAAATGTCCAAAAAAAATCTACAGCAAAAGCTGCTCTTCTTGAAGACATAAGATAAGAAACATCCCAATGAAATATTACAGTTTCTCATGAAAAGTTTAAGTACAGGTAGACTATGAACTAATCACATACCAAAATAATCAGAAGGCCCCAATCTTCCTACTTCAACAAATTCTTCATTCTCCGACCTACGCTGTAGCACAGCAGCTGAACCCTACAATAAAACCAGCACATTTTTTATCAAGATTACAATTGGCAAATTCTTTTGGTCTATTTGTACAATTTCAGAATCTCAGCAAAATATATCAACTGATCTTTCAAATCTACCAGTTTTTAATGTGAAAAAAAAGTTGTTGTTTTTTTTTATTTCTTTGCCTTTACTGCCCTCTTGTGGAAGTGTTCCTTCCTTCCAGCAAGCTATAATAGAACCAGTGATATAGAGGTTTCTTTAAAAAAAAAAAAAAAAAAAAATCTTGGATCTAAGTGTTCTGTTCCTTTTCTTCACAATTTCATGAAAGTATAAATCAGTCTTCTAGAAAATATCCTGAAATCTATTTCTTCATTATGACTTATCACACAAACAATACTGATATATACACTGACATTCATAGTGTACTTATTAGTTTATTCACTTAAAATATGTTCAATGACAGAGCTCTGTTTAACTAGCATGTCAATTAATCAGGCTGAGTCTGAGAGTTTATCTTTTACTTCACTGTCTAGAGTACTCCGACTGCATTTTTGTCTCAGCAACTGAATTCATCTAAGCAACAGCCTTTAGCCAGGGTACCAAACAAAACAGCACCAAAAAGGTATAGATACCATGATATTTCAGTAGGTATCTTCAGAACTTATATTCAATCAATACCAGAGGTTTCACATGTTATTTTCCTAGTCTAAGTAGTTGTAAAAGTTTGCAAGTTTTCAGTTTCTTTTCCTGTCCTTTGTAAATAACCTTTACTCACCTCTAAGATAATGAAGAATTCATCTCCTGGTTCTCCTTGCACTACAATCTTCTGCCCATCTTCAAACTGAACAGGTTCCAATGCATCAGCTACTGTGAGACGCTCCCATTTGTCCAGAGACTCTGGAAGACAAAATAAAAAAAAGTTCCTTAGTATTATTTGGTGATGTTTTTCTTCCCACAGCCATGAGTTTGGCATCACTGAATCACAAAGTATCCTTGGCCCTTAGATCTTCACTTCAGGAATTTATTTGCCCATAATTAATTTCAAATACATCCAAAAGCTTCAGTTAAAAGCAGCTGTGCAATCCAAATGTGAAAGAACACACTTAATAAGCACAGGACCCAAAACAACTAGTATTATTACTAATTATTTTATAGGTTCAATTCATTGTAAAACATCAAATGACATAAAATCTGATACAATTTTTGCTAATTTTCCTATAAAGATTTGCCTCCAACAAGAAGATTCACATATCTTATGGACACATCATGTTTCTTTAAGTAAAATCTTGATACCTTTTTTGGGGGAGCTGAGGTAATTGGGATTAAGTGATTTGTCCAGGGTCACACAGCTAAAAAGGATTAAGTGTTTGAGGCTAGATTTGAAATCAGGTCTTGACTTCAGGGCTGGTGCTCTATCCACTGTGCCATCTAGCTGCCCCCCCCCCCCCCCCCCCATTAAAGTCTTAAAACAATCCTTCCTTATACCTCCAGAAAAAGAAGTGATATTGCTTGAATATACAGAAGGAAGCATGTTTTCAATTTCTTTCATTTTTTTTTTTTTTTAGTCAAGTGTTCTTGTACAAAATGACTAGTGTAGAAATGTTTTACATAATTGCATGTGTATAACCTATATATGATTTCTTACTGACTTACGGAGGGATTAGGGAAAGAAAAGGGAAAAGTAAAATTTGGAACTCAAAACTTTAAATAAAAATGTTAAACATTAAAAAAAAATTGCTGGAAAGAAAACTGGTAAATTATAAAATTACTGCTTTCTAAGTAATCAGAGACCTCCATAAGATGGAAACTCCACATATCACAATGATTTAGTAAAGGGATGTATCTAAAGCACTCAAGATGAAAGCGTCAATGACAATTATGACAACAATAAAATGATAATTATGGCAACAAGTCCTACAACAGCATAATTAACAGTTCAATAAATTAATTTCAATATTCATGGTCCACCAACTCACCTAAAATAGAAACTTTGCTAAGGAATTCTTCATACATCTTCCGCTTTCTCAATGTGCTTCCCTACAAAAGGAAAGAAAAACTGAAATTCAATGTAAATGTCTAATTGCTACTCAGTTCTGTGAAAAAACAAAAATGAAGCTTCGTATAGAAAAATGATTCAGTAAGTCATTTTTTAAAATGCACTGAATACTGAACCGTCTTTGCTATGAGGTTTTTTGAAAACATCTAGGTAATTGTAAAGATTTCCTATAAACAATAACAAGTGGCAGGGGACAGAGGTATTCAGATCTTAACCTGACAACCAGACATGGCCACAAGAAATTTCCTAACATCACCCTGTGAAATTACAAGCAAATGAGAACTCTAGACAATTTTTTACCATAAGGATTCTTCTGTAACTGTCTCGGTCAATGCCCCATAATTTCACATTTGTCTTAGCTTTGACAGTTGCTGCTCTAGGAGTTCCATAAATCAAGGCAAGTTCTCCAAAGCTCCCTCCTTCTCCAACACTGGTTGCCCACTCATTGTTGACATAGACCTAAAAAGCCAAAAGATATGATTACATTGTTTCTAGACAAATATGTACATAGAACAAAAATCAGCTATTTTCAAATGTTTGGGATCCTGTACTTTTATTTCAGGATATCAAATACACAAATGTTTAAAAATCAAAGGAAAGAATACCATACTTATAGTTTACAATGAGTATAATTAGCTGTGTATTTTATTTATCTAATAAAGGCCATCTACAGGTGTAGGGTAGGAGACCAAATTAACCTAGAGAAGAATTCAAAACCAGTATTTAATTACAAAACACAAATAATGAGCATCACCACCTAATGCTCCAAAAAGCTTACCTAGCTCATCAAACAATTCAGAAAAGGGTATGAATGAATACTGGTTTTACTCACTTCTGAGACAGAACAAAATACCTGTTTCTTTGGCCATTAGTAATAATATTTCCTACTGCTTGAAGACAATAGAATTATATTTGTGACTTAAAAATATTTTTATATCTTACATCCATCTCTCCTTGATCAATCACATAGAAGTTATCTCCTTCATCACCTAAAAGAAAGAAAACCACATTATAACTATTTCAGAAAAAAAACATATTTATGAAGTACTTACATAGAAAAAAAAATTCACAAATGGGACAACTGCAGTGTGTTAAATGCTGTAGAGGCATCAGTCCTTTGAGAAAATTCCTTAAGAGGCACAAATTTACTCATTTTTTTTGACCTCCACAACATGTGACATGTTAAATACTGTTTGATTTCTTGTATACTATCTCCTTTCTTTTTTTTTCTCCTGTTTGAAAGCTCTTTTTAAATGTCGTCTTTGCTGAACCATTCTTTTCTCGTGTCAATATACTCCAAAACTACAGAGTCCCCTTTTCTCTATGCTTTCTCTTGACCTCATTAGTTCTCAGGAGTTCAATTAGCATCTCTACATAGATGATTCTCAGTTATACATATCTAGAGAGCTCCCATCTCACATTACCCACTGCCTATTGGACATTTTAAAGTAGATGTTCCAAAGGTATCTCAAATTCATCATGTTTGCACCAAAATTTATTCCCTCCTAAATTCATCATCCCTCTTTTAAATTTTAACTTTATTCCTGTCACAAACATTGTCAGCTTTAAAATCACTCAAGATTAAAAGCCCCAAGTTATCTTCAAATTCTTTACTTTCTTTCACCATACATATCCAATAAAGTGTCAAGTTTTATTGACTTTTTAAAAAATATCTCATATTCATTTCCTTTTTTCCACTTTCATGGTCATCATTTATATCAGATCCTTCCCTGGACTACTTCAACAGTCATAACCAAATAAAGCTAACACCATGTTGGACATTCTTGGAGATCCCAGGAAGTCCTCTTGGACTCAACCGGTCAGACCTTATCTAGAGTATTACATTCAGTTCTGGCACCATGACTTAATCTGGAGAGTATACCATGGGAACAACTAGGATGGTAAAGGATCTTGAGTCTATTTCGTATGAGAATCAGGTAAAGGGAAAACTCAGGACTATGTGGTGACATAACAACTGTCTTTAAGTATGTGAAGAGCTATCACATAGAAAAAAGATTAGACTTGTTCTTTTTTGCCTCAAAGATCAGAACGAGGAACATGTGGAAATTGCAAAGAGGCCAATGTAGATTTGTCAGGAAGTTTCCTAACAATCAGACTTGTCCAAAAGCAAAATGGGTTGCCCTGAGAAGTGCTTGATTCTCTCTCCTTGGAATTCTTCAAGAAGAGACTAAATAATATTCTGTCAAATAAATCATAAAAGGAGATTCCTTTTCATTTTGGCCTGCACTAAATGAGATTCCTTCCAACTCTCAAATTTTGTGCTTCTATGATTCTGTTTGGTTTTTCAAATACTTCCCAACCTGATCTCAAACTGTTTCTTTAATTTCTTTACTTCCTTAATTTCTGGCTAAAGTGCCTTCTTGTCCATTCTTCAGACAAAACATTCCATATTTGGTATTTATTTATTATTACTTACAAATTGCCTTAAAAAACAAACTTCTTGACAAATTTCATTTTTTATCTGTAGCACCTAATCTAATGCACAATGGAATAACTATGTCACTTCCTTTGATTTATGATTAACCACATCGATAAATTCTGGTGGCTCCTCATTATCTACAGAATCAAATACAAACTCCTCTACTTGACATTTAAAGACTTGCACAATCTAATCTCAATTTACTTTTGCACTTATTACACAAGACTCTTCTTCACTCACTGTAATAAGTCCAACTGGCATTCTTGATGTTCTTCACATGATTTCTCATTTACCTATATATTTGCAAAGGATATGCCTTATGCCAGTAAAACACTCCCTATTCCTTTTACAAAACCTCATTTCCCTCAAAGTTTATTCAAGTGCCAATCTCCTACATTAAATTCTTCCCTCTAAGTCTTAAAACCACACTTTCCTCAAAAATTACCTTGTATTTGTCTTTTATATATTTTGGGTATCTATACACACAGATACACGTTATCATCTATCAAAATATAAAAGTGTAAGTAAGGTTCCTGTTGGCAGGAACTATTTATTTTTCTCTTTGAATTATGGGAGAGAGCAGGTGCTTAATAAATGTTGACTGCAATCCAAAGGGAAAAATCATCAAAAACATGAAAAGGAAGTAGAATAATTAAAAAAATAACACAACTTAGATTATTTTTTTCTGATTAAAAAAAAAAATCATGCCACTGACACATTGTTGGTGGAACTGATCCAACCATTCTGGGAGAACAGTTTGGAACTATGCTCAAAAAAGTTACCAAACTGTCTTAAAGGAGGGAAAGGAATCCACATGTGCAAAAATGTTTGTAGCAGCCCTCTTTGTAGTGGCAAGAAACTGGAAACTGAGTGGATTCCCATCAATTGGAGAATGGGTGAATAAATTATGGTATATGAATGCTATGGAATGCTACTGTTCTGTAAGAAACGACCAGCAGGATGATTTTAGAGAGCCTTGGAGAGACCTATATGAACCGATGCTAAGTGAAATGAGCAGAACCAGGCGATCATTATATATGGCAAGAACAAGACTATATGATGATCAATTCTGAAGGACATGGCTCTCTTCAACACTGAGATGATTCAAACCAGTTCCACTTGTTCAGTGACGAAGAAAGTCATTTACACCCATAAAGAGAACCATGGGAACAAAGAACACAACATAGCATTCTCACTCTCTCTGTTATTTGCTTGCATTTTGTTTTCTTTCTCAGTTTATCTTTTTCTTCTTTCTTGATCTGATTTTTCTTGTGCAGCAAGATAATTGTATAAATATGTATACATATAATGGATTCAACATGTGTTTCAACATATTTAACATATATTGGACTACCTGCCAGCTAGAGGAGGGGGTACGGAGGAGGGGAAAATTTGAAACAAAAGGTTTTGCAAGGGTCAATGCTGGAAAAAGTACTCATGCACATGCTTTGTAAATAAAAAGCCTCAATTAAAAAAAAAGAAAAAAAAAGGCAAAATAAATAAATATATAAAAAATAAAGTCGTGCAAATGATGGTCCTTACCTTGTTGAATTACAGTCTCTCCAGCAATAAAGGAGGCTGGGAACATGGCATCAAAAATATCACTGCAATGGAGAAAAATACTTTTAATGTTATATTTTAAAATATGCTTCTATCTAAGGATATGCAAATTTGAGTGTAGGCTATTTTAGGCTAGGCTGCTATCAAAAGGATATAAGTTCTATCTATGTTAACATTTAGCCCTTTTCTAAAAATTTTAACTACAAAAAATAATTAGGGCAATTTACCTAAAGAAATGACAAAATCATACTGGTCCAAGAAAAAAGACCTTTACCAGACACCACGGGGGAAATAATCTATTCAACAATACAAGGAGCCTGAGAGCAAAAATGACCTGGCTGAGAGTACCTCAAAATGCTTTTATCACTTTATAACCAGTTTAGCCCCATGATATCAATTCCTACTCTTGACTGTCAGGCAGGACTATGATTTCTATGGCTTATCTTCCCTACTATCAAAATCAATCTCATCCCTCCATTGGTATCTCTATCCTACTCTTTCTCATCCATCCATCTTACTGTCTGGAACTCTATCACCATGCTAATAAACTGTCTTTCACATTAAAAATGTGATTCCCCATTCCAGAAATTACTTTATATTTGTAAATGCTATTCCCCCTGCTTCCCCCCTCCCCCCACTGAAAGTAAGCTCTTTTATGGTGCCTGGTGTTTATGAAATGCTTGTTATTTCAAATTGAATACTAACATTGCCAGGCAAAGCAAAATCTACCTTCTCTCGTTGTCATCAAGATGTGAGAACAATACATTCTTCTCAATGGCTTTAGCTAAAGCAGCCATAGTCTTGTAATCTTTCGGAATAACCTAGAAAAAATTTTTACAAGATCTAATGTTACAATTGCTTTAAAAATATATATATACATTTTGTAATCTGTATACCAACTTAATACCAAACTAACCTATGAATACTGAGACACCACTCTTTCAAGCATTTATCATGATAGTCTTCCAACAATTGTGATTCTCACAGTAAATAACAAATGCTAATGATCAATCTATTTAATACTCAAAGCAAGTTGGTTTCCAGCTTAAACTTAATAAAACAATGTATCAGCATTTTCACTCTTTCTGTTATTGTTTGCTTGCATTTTTGTTTTCCTTCTCAGGTTTTTTTCTTTCTAGGTCCGATTTTTCTTGTGCAGCAAGATAACTGTATAAATATGCATACATACACTGGATTTAACATATATTTTAACATACTTAACATGTATTGGACTACCTGCCATCTGGGGAGGGGGTGGGGGAAAGAAGGAAAAATTTAGAATAGGTGGTTTTGCAAGGAACAATGTTGAAAAATTATCCATGCATATGTTTTGTAAATAAAAAACAGTAATAAAATAAAATATAGGTATATTCTCAAAAAAACAAACAAACAAACAATATGTCCATACAAGGTATGCCAGAAAATGCAGCTAGGTGGATACTTATGGCTGTGTGACTCTGAGCAAGTGATTTAATTTGCCTCAGAGGAAAAACTGTATGAGGGATATGGATCTCAAATTACTTTCTGAAAGTTGACAATGCTAACAATGCTGATAGTTAGGAATCTCTAAGAAAGAAAAAGTCATTTTTTTTTTAAAGTAAGCATGGCACTGATCCTTTAGGGAGAGTAAGATGAACTGACTAAAGGGTAAGTCTAAAGAAGAAGGAAAGTGGAAGACTCAGAAGAAAGGGTTACCAATCATGAGACATACAGAGTGTCTAAATTCAAATCTTGCCTGTCATTTACTATCTGTGTCATCTTGGCAAGTCAAAAAAACTCTCTAAATTGCATTGTGCCCATCTGCAAAATGAAGAGGTTAGATAGACTAGATGACTTCTAATGTACCTTTCAGCTTTAAATATGATTTTAATCTAACAAAAGCAAGGAGTACCTACTTTCCTCTTCTGTAACACAATAAGCTTTGGAGTAGGAAAAGATTCAAATCCCAATTGTAACCAATGGCATAAAAATACTGATGAGTTATTTGTAACCTTTTACTGGCAGCCTGTAGAAATCTGAAGACAAGATTTTACAACAGACTGTTATAAGTGAGAGTATAGAGAACTTCAAGTTTTTGCTTAATCAAAGTTTAAGTTATCCATTTTGAGCCTTGAGGACATTTTTCAAATTTTTAAGTGGACTTCTAAACGTGAGCGATTTCCCACAGATATTTATAATATATAGAAGGCATATTATCTTAGTGAGTTCAACAAATGATATTTCATTGGCCTTAAGGTCAGTGTGTGTGTGTGTGTGTGTGTGTGTGTGTGTTTTGAGAGAGGTGGGGCGGAGGGTGAGGTTCTAAGTTTACTAGTCTGTCACTGATCTCAAGGTCTGAGACAAAACAGACTCAGATCTGGATGGCCACAAACTGAAACAGTATTACCTTTCTAACATATGATGCAGCATCTTCCTCGGTATACACCTCTGCACTGATAGCCCCCCTTCGCCTCCGACCCTTAACCACAGGATTGGGAGGTGGAGGAGAAACTTCTTCTTCCCTTGATTCAGATTGAGTACTTGCTTTCTGCAGAGTCTGGAGCTGTTTTGTTTCCTCCTAGGAAAAAAAAAAAAAAAAAGGAAAAAACATATGTTCAGGGCACAAGATCATCCATTGTAGAAAACTACTATTTTATTTAAATCACCCTACTTTTCCTCTGGAAAATATGAGGGGAAAAAGTTAAATAAGGAGAGGGCAAAAAGAAATTCTGAGAAGATCTGCAAGAAATACTCCTAAAATTCAGCATTCATTCTCAAATGGGATTAGATGTTATATTTCAAATTCAATTTCTTTTAATACTAATGACAATCAGGTAGCAGTTTTTGAAATTGGAAGATTCCACATTAGGTGAATTTTTCAGATAACTGAAACTTACCAAAGAGGTATATTGTTGTTTTTTTACCTTAAAAATTTTTTAAATCAAATCAATAAGCATTTATTAAGTACCTACTATGTGTCAGATACTTTTGCTAAGCACTGGGGATAAAAAGGCACAATTATATCACAGATATCCCTGCTACTTTGAACAGGATACATTTAACAATTTAAACTTTATCGATTAACAACCATCAATATAATCATGACTTATTGTATTGCAATTTATGAGAACAAGAGCCATTCCCAAGAAACAAATGGTCAAAAGGATATTAATAGTTTTCAAATGAAAAAATCTAAGTTTATCAACAACTATATGAAAAAATGCATAATTAATAATAATTATAGAAAATGAAATAAAAGCACTTTTGAGGTTCTACTTCACATCCATAAGATTAGCAAAGAGGATCCCCTGAAAAGAAAATGACAATTGTTACAGGGACTGCAGAAAAACAGGCACACTGCTGCAGTGTTAGTGGAGCTGTTAGCTAGTTCAGCCATTCTGGGAAACAATGAGAAACTATGCCCCAAAAGTTCCTATATATAAGCTACTATATACCACATATAAAAGTCACATACTCTTTGACCCATCCATAGACTTCGCACTAAAGACATATTCCCAAAGAGATCAAAAAAGAAGGAAAATGCCCATATATACAACAATTATTTATAGCAGTTCTTTTCAAAATAGGAGATTAAAAGGAGGACCTATTTATTTAAGAAAAGCTAAACAAAAAACAAACATGTGAACTATTATAATGGAATATTATTGTTGTAAAAGAAATTAAAAAAATAGATAATGGTAAAATGTCTATGAATTTATGCAGAGGAATTATATATAATAATAACAATGTTATAAAGAAAAATAATCCTTGAAAGCTTTTAGAAATATGGTCAATACTGT
Source organism: Antechinus flavipes (assembly GCF_016432865.1). NCBI lineage: Eukaryota > Metazoa > Chordata > Mammalia > Dasyuromorphia > Dasyuridae > Antechinus > Antechinus flavipes. The sequence continues at coordinate 157,964,346 of NC_067401.1, forward strand.
GATAAACTAGTCTAGGGGACTGAAGATGAACCATTCTAACATCCTGACAGATAAATGATAGAATAAAATGAAACACAAGAAAGACATTTTGGGATGTCACCACTATGGGAATCTGTTTTGCTGAACTACACACACACACACACACACACACACACACACACACACATTTGTCATGTCTTCCTTTTTTAAAAAATTGTTCAACGAAAAATTTTGTTTTCTGGTACATTCAAGTTCACATTGGGAGGGAAAGACAATAAATGCTTGTTAAAAAAAATTTTTTTTCATAGGAGTGAAAAAGCAGAGTCAGGAAAGCCTGTTATAATCCTGTTTTAGAGGCTATCTAAAAGTAATGACTATTGTTGTAGTTTGTCCTTTGTCCCTGATATCCATAACATCACGGAAGTGATGTCATGCATTTACACAAGCAAGTGACCTGGATTTGGGTGAGGAAAGGCTGTGCAAAATCACCATCCCCACTTTCTCCTTTGAAGTCATTTGCATCCAGTGGTCAGACAAAAGATCAGGACTAGAGATGGCCCTGGATGCAGCAAGAGACCGTGACCATTTTAAGCTATGGCCTTTTAACAGGTCTCAGTTTGAGGCAACTAGCCATTCAGTGATTAAGGCTAGGCAGTGAAACCATAAAGGAGAGGATAGATGTTAAAGATGTTGCAGAAGTAGAATCTAAAGGACTTAATAACTGACTGGATATAACATAGAGAGGAATCAAAAAAAGTAAAATCAAGGTTCCAATAAGAAAGGAACAGGATGATATATGGTGCCACACAGAAGTGGTAAAAGTTAGAAATAGCAGTTTAGAGGTAAAATTTTAGACATTTTGAGCTAAGGAGTCATCTATAAAGAGATGATAGTTGAAACCACAGGAATGAAAGAAATGAATAAGGAGTAGAATACTGAGATGGTCAAAATAAAACTATTTTTATGGATATAATTATTTCATACTAAAAGCAAAGTAAGACACTGAGATTAACAATTTTAAAAAATACTTTTAAAATGAGAATCTGTAACAAACATGCATCTCAAGAGAATGTAAGCTAAAATGCAATGTAATTTGTATTATGATGAAATGCTTATTAAAATCAGTTAATGTTCCATATAAGACTATTCAAACCCAATTTGGATAAAATGGTAATTAACAAAATTAAAGGTTCTTTCATTTTAATAAAATTATAAATAACAATTTGACTCCCAAAGTTAATAAATTATAACTCAATTGCTCACAAAGAAATCACTTCAATTACTTAATCTTACATCTCACCTTGGTTTAACAACACATTATAATAACAGCAACACATTAACAAATTGTGTTCCATCCTTGTTCTTCCTTTTTTCCTTCTCCCATACCACATTCTATAACAAAGATTCTTAATCTTTTCTATGTGTATCATAAAGCTCTTTGGCAGTCTGAAGAAGCCTTGAACCACTTACCAGAAAGTCTGCTGTCTAGAGAGTCTTTAATTGAAGGAAATGTTTTATTTCAGTTAGTGATTTGTGAAAATATTTAATTTTATTTTTCCCATCCAAGTTCACAGAATCTTTGAAACGTATCCACGGAACTCAGGTGTTGAGAATCTTTAATCTATAGGCCTATACTCTTATCCTTAGATACAAAAAAAATTAATTTCATAACTCCAAGATAAGGGAACAACATCTTAGAGAGTTATTCTGAAAGAGATCATGAGGGTTTTAATGAACTGAAACTCAAAGAGTTAGCATTGTGATATGACAGCCAAAAAGCCAATTTTAGATTGCATTAAGTGGGGCATAGAGAATATGGGAATAATCTGGGAATAGAGAGGTCATAGTTCTAATGTTATCTATCTTGGTAGAATTCACCTGGAGTATTGTGCTCAGTTCTGGTATCGTGATTTAAAATAAGGATGCTGTTAAACTTGAAGAGTATTCAGAGGAAAGCTATCAGGATGGTAAAGAATCCTGAAGAAGAAAAGATATACAGAATAGGGAAATGATAACCACCTTCAAGTATCTCAAGGGCTGTCATATAGAAGAAAAACAGATTTTTTTCAATTTGGCACCAGATGGCAAAAGCAATGAGTAGTAGTTGCAAAGAAACAATTTGGGCCTCATGTCAAGAAAAACTTCCTAATAACTAGAGCTGTCCCAAGAGAAATAGGCTGCCCTGAGAGAATGTAGGTTTCCTTTTTCTAGAAGTCTTCAAGCAAAGGTTGACTGACCAAACATTTGGGTAGCTAATCGTAGAGATTACTCTAATAACTGATTAATTACTTTGTTGTTATCAATGACAACTTACAACTTAGATTTGTATGATTCTGAGCTTGCAGTCCTCTAAAACCCTAAATCTTTTTTCAAATAAATTTAATTCTAACCATTCCTCTATTTTGTACTTGTGAACTGCTATTTTTCCTCATCAAGGGTAAGACTTGACATTTATTTCTGTAGAATGTCAATCTTATTAGATCCATCCCAGGGCTCTAACTTATCAAAAGACTTTGACCCTGTCCTCCACTTTGTCAACTATCCCCCCTCAGTGTTGTATCACCTGCAAATTTGATAAGCATAGCATTTCTGCCTTCATCCAGTTACTAAACCTCATATGGCAAAGCACAGATCCATGGAATAATTACACTGGAATATTTCTAGCCAACTTAACAACTGCTCTTTTAGTTAAGACATCTAACCAAAATGGGTCCATTGTTGTTATTATTTTTAGTCCACATCTTTTCACCTTCTTAGAAGTCTTATCAATAGTGTAACCAAAATCTAGATAAACTACTGTCTCAGAATTCCCCTCATCCAATAATTTAATAATATTGTCAATAAATGAATGAGGTTATTCCAAAATCATCTTGTTTGGAAGCCCTATCTTTAATGGTCCATTAATTTTCTCAGAAATCAAGGTCAAGCCTATAGTTGTAAATTGTTTTCCCTCTTTTGAAAACTGTGGTAACATGCTTTTCTCCAATAGTATAGTTCCATCTCCTGATCTTTCATAAACTACTGCTAGAAGTGGGTCAGTCATTTTTGTCAGTTCTTTCTGTGCCTATGGATCTAGTCTCTAGTCTCTCTAGACCAGATGACTTAAATTATCCAAGGCAAGTAGGTACTCTTTCACTATCTCTTTACTTCTCAATTCCCAGAAAACACATTTTGTTCTGCCATCTTCAGTGTAGTGTAAAAGTCACTAGCTTAGCAAAGAACAAAGAATATAACATAGAGCAGTTTGCCTTCTCTGTTTTTCAGTTATTATCATCTGATCCATACCCAAGCTCAATTATTTCTTTGATCCTGTTTATCTCAACATAGCTTTAAAAAAAGACAAAAAACAAATTTTGTTGTCCTTTGCTGTCCTTGTCAGCTTCTGCTCATTCTCAACTTTCATACCAGTGATATAATCATCCTCTGTCTTAGAAAACTCCTAGAATTGAGGACTTAAGTAATTTGATCATGATCACACAGCTTTAGGTTTCACAGGTAAGATGTGAACCCATGTCCTGACTCCAAAATTAGTTCTGTATCTACTATATGACACTGCTTCTCAAAGTGGGTAATATTGCATTTTAATCTTTTTTTTCAATTTTAAAGTTCTTAAAAAATTATTCATAGCTCAGAATAAAAACTCCAACTAAAAATATCAGTATGTTTCCTAAGCTAACTTTTCTATCCATGCAGAGAAGCAACTAGAAAGGTTCTACCTACTAGCAAAGGTTCTTAACCTGGGTCTACAAACTTTTTTTTTTTTTGATATTTCTTAATTATACCTCAGTGCAATTAGTTTCTTTTTATAATGCTAGATAGTTTATATTAAGGTATTTAAAAACATTCTGAGAGGGGACCAAGGCCTTTTCAGATTGCCAAAAGGGTCCACCACACATACAAAAAGGGTTAAGAATTCATCTTCTTGAGAGATGATCTGGTCAGACAGCTCCATGATGTTAAATAAGTTATCCAGGATAGAGATGTGCACAAGATCTCGGTTATTTCATTCATCAGTCCTTAAGAAGAAAGTGAATTTAAGGTTTATTCTCAATAGAGGAGAAAAGCCTTACAGAAAAACATGCTCCAGCAACATCAAGATTATATGATAATCAACTGCAATGGACTTGGCTCTTTTCAACAATGAGATGATTCAAGCCAACTCCAACAGACTTGTGATGGAGAGAGCCATCTGCATCCAGAGAGAAGACTGGGGACTGAATGTGGATCACAACCTTATATTTTTTATCTTTTTATGTTGTGGTGTGTGCTTGCTTTTTTCTCTCATTCTTTTTGCTTTTTGATCTAATTTTTCTTGTGTAGCATGATAAATGTAGAAATAAGTTTAGAAGAATCACACATGTTTTACCTATATTGGATTGCTTGCCGTCTAAGAGAGGAAAGAGGTGGAGAGAGAGGGAGAAAATTTGGAACACAAGATTTTGCAAGGATGAATGTTGAAAACTATTTTTGCATGTATTTTGAAAAATAAAAAGCTATTAAAAAAAGAAAAATGTGCCTCACATGAGTCAAGAGTTAATACAGAAATTTCAGAAAAATAAAAAACAAAGAGATCAGATACCTCTATATCACTTTCTGAAAAGGAAAACTGTTTCAATTTTCTTTATACAAATGCAAAGGATGTGATAAAAAAGTGTTAACTGGGGCTCTCTTGATAGATCTACCTGTTTTAGAACAGTAAGTTTGATTCATTACATATAAAATCACTTTCTATAATTATAATATTTTTATAATACAGCCTGGGCTAGGCTAAAATTTACATTGGTACTAATCATAAAAGAAATGGAGCTCCTCAGGTAATTATATTTTTTTCTTCTTCTTTTTTTTTTTTTTTTGTTGTTGAGGCAACTGGGATTAAGTGACTTGCCCAGGGTCACACAGCTAGGACATATTAGGTGCCTGAAGCCAGATTTGAAGTCATGTCCTCCTAATTTCAGCGGTAGTGCTCTATCCACTGCACCAAGTAGCTCTCCTGGTAATTATATTTCTATAAATAAAACTTTTAATATACTCATTTAATATAACAAATTCACTATATTGCATACTTACCAATTCTTAATGAAGACAGATCTGTCATTTCAGATCTTCAGTTAGCCTAGACACTTTTGAATGCACTTAAAAATGATAAAATCAACTGCATTTAAAAATCTATTACTTTAGACTTTTCATAGACAAAGACCCTCCCATTTAGTACAAATTAATTAGATTGATTAGCAAGTAAAATTTATCAACTGTTTAAATCTCATTGTTCCCTTCCCATATTTTTTTCCCCTTACCTTCTCCAGTCTCTCAAAGTACTCCCTAAGGAATGCCATGGGTCTATCAGGCCGAACAGTACAGAGCTGTACAATGGAATCCTTGAGGAGTGCCTGGATATTATGCTTCTGGACATAGAGTTCACATTCCCGGAGGCTCCGCTCCTCCTCAGTGGTGGTGCTACTGGTTGCCATTGCCTTTAGCTGAAAGAAAAATGTACATATACATTTGCATAAACTATTTGGAAATAGAAAAACAAAATTCCACTTCTATTGTGCGCAATATTTTAAGCCAATGATTCACAGGACATCGTACGATTATGTATTTCTGATTTCAGTGCTGCTCACAGTCACTGAATGCTACTTTAGGAACTAGACTTGTTCCTTAATGAAATACTGTTTGACTTCATCTTTGATTTTTCCCTTGCCATCTACCTTCTTTTTCAGGGGAAGGAAGGAGTAGGGGGAAAGGGAAGAAGGTGGAATTAAAAACGTAACTAATATTCTTCATTAAGAAACAAGTCCATTTCCTAAGGCAAGACTGGTCATAGTGAACATTTGGAGATAGTAAATTAAGCTATGAACCTAGAATTTTTCAGCAGCTATTTCTCAGACTGCTGAAAAGTTAACTCCTTGAGGACATTTTATTGACTGTACTTTATCTTAATAGTATGGGATTATAGCAAAAAGAAGTATTATAAAGGCAAGATTCTAAACAACTGTGATTTATTGCTGATGTATACTTCTATCTACTTAAGAGTGTCCTAATATGTCAGGTACATCAGCACTTGGCTAACTAGTGATCCTGGCTTTTTTTTTTTTTTTTTTTTTTTTTTTTTTTTTTTTTTTTTTTAAACAAACCACAAAAGGAATAAAAAATAATAAAATTTGAAACCATTTCAGAATCTCCTGTTTATGAAATATTTGTTTGTAATCATGACTGATGACTTTCCTCGTAGCAGTTTCATCAAAATTTTCCTTTAAATAATCTTGAACATCTTTTTAATGTTTGGCTTAATGGAAGACAGATGGATTCTCATATCTGCTTCTGCATTTCAATCTGTTGCTCTGGTTGAAGTATATAAAGAAAATCTGGTCTCACTCTGATCCATAGTAGCCAAAGGGAAGAGAATTTAATGTTTTAGTATTATGAAAAATTTTGTCTTTGCAAACTCCCTGAAAGAATCTCAGAAACTCTTGGGATCCATAGACCATACATTGAGAACTACTAAATACAGTTTAACCCTTTTATTCAGGAAACTGAAGTCAAAAAAAGTTAAAGTAACCTGCACAAGGTCATTTAAAAAAGTGAGAGACAGGACTCAAACCCAAGTCCTGTGGTATTCTTTCCATTACACTATACTGCCTGAACATTTTAATTATTTTTAAAAGGATGCAATTGGTTTGCGTGGCTTTACAACATATCAAATGCCTTAAAAGTTTATACATTTTTAAAAGTTCATTTGAAAATTTTTGAAACAGGCTCAAATTACTTTGATACAGGAATGAGAATGAGTATAAATGAATAATTTACAAAATAAGTTACAAATTGTCAGTTATAACTTAACTTAAAAAAAACTTGATCATTAAAGTTTTTTGTAATTAGCCATGAAAAACTAAAACATCATTCATTTGAAATGTCACATCTCTCAATTGCAAAACAGATACCACAGGCTAAGTTTATCAATCAAGCTCCAACCATGTTGTGGTGTTCCCCTCCCCCTTCAGCCTTTAGCTTAAAATTAAAATGCAATTGAAGCTAATGTTAAAAATAATAATAATAATAATATTTCCCAACAGGGGTATACTAATGAGTGGAGAATCGTTTAAAACACATTAATTTACAAGGTCTTTTTTTTTAATTCCTACACAGTCACTGCTTTTGTTTTGACAAACTCTAGGATACAAGCCAATTATAAGTATACTCCTCATGCCTTCTCATCCTAAATATTTTTTAGAAAATAATTGTGAGATCCTGGACAAGGTGTCTTTGTACATGATCATACAAAGCAAAATCTATTCTATTTTAAAAGAATGGAATTGTTATTAATATATTATTTACTATTCACCATAGTAAAATTTATATATTTACTATTCACCATAATAAACACATTAGTCCCAAAGTAGACACACTAGAAGCACCTTGCTGCTGCAATTGATAAAAAATGGCACCCTGCTACAAAAAAAAGAGGCATGTAACAACATCCACTTAGACTACTCGTTTTCCAAGTTATTTAACAATGTGAAATAAGGCTTCATTCTTATTCACAAGTACTAGGGAGATGACTGCATGTCAAAAAACCATAAAAACCAGTAACTGCTAAGTTAAATTGGATTATTTTAATACTTCAAAATCTGAAATTATTTCACTTATAAATGACAAAAGTTACCATTATGATAATAACAAATTAAATTATAAATATTAATCCTATCCTTCTGAGTCAAACCACATTGTAGCTTAGTTTTTTAAAACACAGAATTACAGATCTAAGGTTAGAAGGGACCTCAGAGAAGGAAAAAAGCTACACCTCCACTTTACAGATAATTAAAGGGAAGGGAAAAAAAAATACATAAAATCATTCAATTCCCTGCATAACTTTCAACATGCTATCATCACCTGTTTGCAGACTTATTTTTAAGAATCTAAATCCACAAAAGCTCCTCCCAAACAGGTTAATTATTCTAGATACTACATTTCAATGTAGTTCAGCAATTAAATATTCCTGCCTTGTGATTCTCAGTCTAGAACTGGCTACAGGGGCTAATCACTGTCCTTAGATTGGCCTCCATTTTGGCAGTGGGAAATGTATTTGCCAAGCCGGTAATGTTTGGAAATGAAGTTCCCATGTTAAGAGAAACTTCTTGAACCTTCCACAATAGCATAAAATCTGTAAGAGTTTTGGTGATAGTTGTTATGGTTGGCCATGTCATGTGGATGTTATATATACCAGACATTTTGTTTATTTAGAATTTCAGTGAACATATTTCTTCAGTTTAAATAGTCTGTCAAATGATTTAACATCTTATTTTGCCAAAATCTTTCTGCTTCAGAACAATTTCTATTTAATAGGAAATCCAACCAAAAGCTGAGCTGACAAAGGTAGACAAAAGCCTGAGGGAGAAGAGGCACAATGTTAACAATAGAAGTATATTAATGATTTTGTAGCCCTTAAATAAAAGCTACATTGTAACTATTGTGGACCTTACAATTTTCCCCCTATAAAAACTAATTTTCCTTTTGTTGTCAGATCTTCAAATTGAAATAAATTTCTACCAAAATAAAAAATTGTGGTCCAACTTCCATATGGGGCAGAGGAGATTAAGAGACCCTCAAGAGAATTAAATTACAATTCATTGACGATGTATAGCAGGACAATCAAGACTGCAGGTTAGGACGTTTAACCATAAATCAGTTTGGGTTTTTTTCCTGTGGTTTGGTTTTCAAGGACAGAGGAAAAGTGCCCTTCACTTCCTTTATGCCCACAGGGAACTCCGTAAAAGAGTGGAAAAGGAAAGCCAAATCTCCATCCAATAGCAGCAATCAAGCAACAGTAGATGAAAACAGTGAGGAGAGAAGAAAAGAGGGCAAGAGCAGAATGGTGTAAAAACCTGGTTTAAGAGAGAGGTGAGGAATAACAAAGAAAATCGGAGAGGAATTCGGCTCAATGGAGTATAAAAAAGGGAAGAAAGTGAAGAAGATGAAGAGAAGAAGCTGAGGAGAGAGGATGAAAATAAAATGCCGTTATTATGGGAGTTTTCAGGAACAAAAAGATTTGTTAAAGCAGGATAGAGTGACAGATAATAACAAGCACATATCTATAACAATAACATATACACGTAGCGCTTTACGATTTGCAAAGCGCTCTAAAAAATATCTGACCTTAAGTCTCACAATCACAGGAGAGGTATTATTGTGTATAGAACATTTTAAAGTTCGAAAACCACTTTCACATATTTTATTTCACTGGATCAGATTCAGATGTTTCACTTTCAGTAACGGGAGGAGGGGGAGAGAATCGCAGGAATGAGAAAGGAGGGGGCTGTTCAGTGATGGGAGAAGCAAAGGGAGGGCGTGAACGAGCAGGGACTAGGGAGTGCGATTTGTAGACGGAGGAAATTGAAGGTGAATGCTTCAATGGGTGTAGGGGATGGCTGCAGAATACCGCAACAGGGGGTAGGGGGCGGGGGGCGGGCGCGGCCCGGAGGCCTGGCGGGGGAGGGGGAGGGGTGATGACGGGTGGGTGCGGCCCTTCCCCAGAGCGCTCCCCGAGGCGCCATCTTGGATCCCTCCAACCGCAACAAACGAATCGGCCCGGCAGTGAAGCGCGACCGAGGCCCGACCCCGGACACGCTCCACTTACCGAAGTGCTGGCAACCGCACGCTCACTGTTTCCAGGACTGGGCGGCTGAGAGCCGCCTTCAACCCGGTTTGCGTCTCCCCCCTCCACCTCGGCGGCTCTCAGGTGATCTCGACTACTCGGAGGCCCCCCCAACCGGAAACGAAACAGCAACGACCAATCAGCGCTCGATCACTGACGTCAATGGGCCTCGGTCTGGTCAAGGTGGTTGCTCTGGGCAACCTTAAAGGGGTAACCACCGCCCCTCCCCCCCACAGTCTCAATTTTTCGAACCCCATCCCCCCTTCCCTAAGGATTCTTCTACCTTTGGCTCCTTTCTCCTCTTTTGCAGCCTTCCCCCATTCCTCCCACTCCTCCCTTCCCCCCTTCTTTTTCGGGTCTTTTCTAACCCACGGTCCACTCACCTGCTTATCCACAATTCTTCCTCTTCTGGCTCTCCTTTCTTCCTTTCTCTATTTCTATTTCTCTTTCTCTATATAGCTATACCTCTCTTTTTCTGACTCTCGATCTCGGTTTAGACGCTATGTGTCTAGAGTGAGTGCCTCGGTCCCCTTTTTTCTCCCTGTCTCCCTCTTTCTCTCGGTCGGTCGGTCCGTCTGCCTATCTCTCGGTCTCCTCGAGCTCCACCTCTTCTAGTAGAGCTCCACCTCTTCTCGTGGGGCTCCTCCTGTCGCTTCTGTTGCACCCTGTTCCTTGTCCTTTTCTTCCTCTGCTCTCCTCTCCTCCGCCTCTTCTGACTAGTCTGTCTTGTCTCCCCCTTTCCTAGCCCCAGACTCCCTCACGTGGGCAGAGAGGAGGGGGCAGGGAGGCGCCTCTGCAGCTGCGCCCTCTTCTCTGCAGACCCTGTGGGGGGTGGGGCTGAAAAGGGGGGTTGTGGGGAAGGTTTCGTGCTGTTACTAAGGCCGGGGCGGATGCTTAAGGACTGCGGCTACTGCGGCTGAGGCTGCGGCTGTGGATGCGGCAAAGCTTTGCTACCATGGCAATTGCTGCAGTGTCTGGCAGCTGCAGTGGCACGTCCCAACTTGGCCACTCCCTGCCCCGAAGACTCTTGGCGGTACTGGGTGTATGAGATAGACTAGATTATTCTCTACAACTAAAAAACCATCAGCCCCATCATTCTTCAGAGAGGGAAACTGAGGTCCAGTAAAAAAAAAAGGGGGGGTGGTGAAGGGGGAGGAGAGATGATTCTCCTTTCCAAGGGATTAAGTAGTTTAATCCCAATTCCAATTCAGGGTACGTGGGAATCTGGATTCTAATATAGGCGACCTGACTCCAAACAGTGATCTTTGCTCTGATATCTTATTAAACTCACGTTTCTCTTAGACCATTTTCCTTCCTTCCTCCAAATTGTCAAATGTAACATTAAAGACCTTTCAGGGACCCGAAATAAAAAGTGTTTAAGCCTTGGACTTGATTCGTAAAGGAGAACTGCTTGTTCTTATTGCCGATGAAAATCAGTCATCCTGAAATCTGTGATGACTTTAGAATAACCACGAAAATGCTCGCAAATTGATGAGCCAAGGTTATGAAGAAAATTAGAAGTCTTAAGTAAAATCAGGTTTAAGAATTTTAAAGAATAAACATATTAAGAGCTTCTGGCATATAGTTATATGCTGCTCTAAAGCAAATGATGTCATTTGATGGTACCACTTAGGGAAAAGCCAATCAATCTTCTCTTGAATGCATCATCACCAATTTTGGCAAAGAGAGAAAAGAAAGGGAGAAAACAATTGGATTGTTTTTAAGACACATAATCTAATCAACTCTCACAATTCATATTGAAATTTCCCTTCAAGCCTGGTTGCAAAACTATAATGATCAGGGAAGGAAGGCAGGGATAATTCAAGGATAAAATGATTCCTTTGATCATTTTTTCACAGGCTCTGTCCCTTACTGATCTAATTCCTATCTTCAAGGGAAAAGGGGGAAACAATTGTTTCAGAAGAATTGTTTTAAGACTTTAATTAAATCTTACTAATAAGCATATATATGTATGTATACATATCCATATATCCATATATATATATATCCATATATATATATATATTGCTGTATGCTTTTGCACTCCTTTCACACGTGTTTATGCAGAACCAAAAGAATGAGCCATGAGTATTCTAACAGGAAAGAAACCAAGAAATAAAACATTTTTTTTTTTATTTATGATTACCCTCTTACATCAGAAGCACAGACATGAGACATGCTTTAAGACTGAACAAAATGAAAAAAGCAGCCAAATGCTGGAGAGAGCTATAGCTGGAAGTCTCCTCTCCCAAGGGTATTCTGTGATGAACATCACAGGTGACATTTACTCTGTGGCATGCCTGGTATAGTGTAATGGTAGGATAAAGACAGCTTCTTTCACACAGGATTTCACACCTAAGAGCAAAAAGAGAAGGGACTGAAAATTTTGTTCTCAGCTGTCATGCAAAAGGAGGGAATAGGATACTGTGAAGCTAAAGGGTCATTCAAGCTACAAGGTTATACCCTTTTTGGATTATGTGGGCTCTGTGCCATGTTTCATTTTGGTGCAATATTTTGATGAGACAGCCTTGGAGAGCCTATGAGAAAAGAAGCAGTAAACTGGGAATATTAAAGATTTTCTCCTATGTTCTTTGAGTGACAGTTGCTTGTTCAGTAAACAATGAGGTTTTTATTCCTACCCATCTGCACTATAGGCACCATTCCAACCAACGGCAAGGACCATATTATTTTCTCTGTTGATAGCAAATGCCAAATCCATGTTTATTAGAAAACTGGAAAAAAACAAACAGGAAGAGAAGCTGCTTATAGCTGAATTTGAGTGAGGTTTGCTAAGACAGCTGTTGATTTACTTTTTTTTTTTAAGTCATAATGGCTTATAAATTAAGTCTATTCAATTCCAAACAGATGAATACAAGATTATATGTGATATTTTTCAATGGATGTTTTTATATAATATATAATCCTTGCCTTATTGTGTTTTCAGTGTAAAATTCCTCCATGCTCTTAATCTAAAGCGTCTTTTCCTATTTCTTTGAATAAATATAGCAAATATAAGTGAAACTGAGAGAAGTAAAATTAAAACAAAAGAAATAAAGCACTTTAAAGCCTATATCGATGTTTAAGATTGCTCTTTGCCAAAGACAAATTTATAGGCTTCAAGTGGAACAATTAAGACAAAATTCTATTCTGTTTATACTATTGTTGAATGTTTTGCACCTTGTGGAACCAAAAATATTCAAATTCCCTGAAATATTTCAGATTCCAAACAACTTTTCTTTAGGAAATACTTAAATTATTGGAAAACCATGCTACCATGGTTTGCATGTAATGGAAAGAGCACTGGATTTGAAATTGTAGGGATCTGGATTCAAGACAACTCTGCCATCCATTGTGTGATCTTCAACAAGCCATTACACATCTGTGGGCTCTAGTTTTTCACTAATGTGAAGGAGGAGTTGGGGAGAAAATTCACCATCCTTTCTAACTCTGAATTCTATGTTCTTATAATTCCTATGGAAAACAATTTTTTTAAACCAATCAAGAACCATTTATTAAGCCAAACAGCTTGTTGGCTTATATGTGGCTGATAAGCCAGCAAAAGAGATAGAGTGAGTAATCAAACAGGTAGGAGAACCAAGAGAGAATATATTCTGTATGTGATGAAAACCCAGAGAGAAGAGAATATCCAGGAAAAAAAAGGTAGTAAACAGTATCAAATGCAGCAGATAAATCAAGAAGGATGAAAACTGAGAAATGGCTATCAGATTTGTCAATTAATCAAGCACTGGTATCTGAAGAGAGCAATTTTGCTTGAGTTATGAGCTCAGGAGCCTATATGCAAAGGTTTCAGGAAAGAAGAGAGGAATTGAAAGAAAGTAATAAGGAATTTATCTTGAATATTAATAGAAATTATAAATCAAATTTTATGCAAATGGATCTCAAGATTCAGATCTCATTGAGTTCTCAGTGAAGATGAAAGTATATTGAGGGGCAAGCTAGGTAATGTGGTGGATAAAACACTGGCCCTGGAGTCATGAGGACATGAGTTCAAATTCAGCCTCAAATACTCATTAGCTCTGTGAACCTAGACAAGTCACTTAACCCTGATTGTCTCTGCCCCCCTCCCCACCCTCAGCCAAATAAAATGTATTGAAAGTCACCACATTCAACAATAGAACAGTTATGGAGCAAAACAATAGTGGCAAATTTGAATTAGAGAAGGTAAAAAGTAAAAGAGGGACAAAGATCATCCCATTAATCCATATAGGTGAGGATGAAGCCCTATACCAAAGTAGAACAGGGAAAGAATATAAAACATGCTATGGAGAAGAAAAAAAATTTTGTGGGGAAGCTGATTGGATTTGGGCATGAGGAAGATGGAAGAGTCATAGATAGCCCAAGACTTTTAAATCAGAATTTGAATAAATGACAACTCTATTTTTGGAAATACTTAAGGTTTGGTCAGATATCCAAGACACTAAGAGCCAGTATATCTACTGCATCCTGGGTATCCAGGCACCAAGGGCATCCACTATGTATATATACTGCATGCTAGATATCCAGTCCTTTTTACTTTTTTCTTACTACTAGACTTTGATGATTCAGAAAAAGAGAATGAGCCTGATAACTTTGTGTAACTCTGCCTCACTTAAATCCAATTCACATAAATCAAAACATCATCTGTTAATATCTTTGGTCCTCTTCAAAAGCAAGGGATGAGCAACAACTCTCAGAAAAAATGAAGGAACAGCTTCTTGCAGAAATGTAATAGGCTCATTTTTGGACATATTAAGTTGGAGATGTCAATGGGAAAGCCATGGAGATTCTATAAACAAATGAAAATGCAGGTCTAGACCCGTGGAGAGAAATCAAGGCCAGAGAGAGAGTTTTGTAAGTAATCTGTGCAAAAGTCAATAGAAAACTTGGTAAGCACTTAAAAAAAATCATCAAGAAAAGAAAGAAGTATTGTGTATTTAATTTATACTTTAATATATTTAACATCTACTGGTCATCCTGCCATGGTGGGGATGGGGGGAAGGAGAGGAAAAATTGGAACAAAAGGTTTGGCAATTGTCAATGCTGTAAAATTACCCATGCATATAACTTGTAAATAAAAAGCTATTTAAAAAAAAAAAAGAAAGAAAGAAAAGAAAGAAGAATGAATGAAAGAAACACTGATCAGATAAACAAGCAAAGAGCCAAGAGAGAATGGAGTTTTTTAAATCAAGAGTGTAAAATGTTACCACTATCAGGGAAGCAGTGAGCTGAAATCTGTGTTTGACAAGAGAGCTGCAGTTTTCATAACCCAAACAAAAGCCCCATTCAGCCTTTTTCTCTGTCTATAGGCAGTAGGTAAAAGCAAGGAGAAACCATTCCTTCCAGCTTTTTAAAAAATATATAATATTCCCCCTTATTACGAAGTGTCCTAGCTGATGTTTAGGTTGGCCACTTCTAATGAAACAACAGAGATGTATGTCATAATAGCAAAAAGGAGCAAAAGAACTGGGTGAGACCTCTTCATGCATAATGATATGGCTTAGAGCTGGGGATGAGGAGGGAGGAAAGGGGAAAAGGAGGGAAGCATTATTCTTAAGTGGCTTTCCTTGTGTATTTAGTTTAGTGTTCCCATGTCTCAAGCAGGCTCAAGTTTTAAAATACAATAAGTTCTTGTGGAGCATAAAAAAAAAAAAATTAAAACCACCTTTACTAAGAAAGGATTTAAAAAAAAAACATAATTCCAAAGTTAAAAAGGGATAAAATACTTCCTCAATAGTTACCAAGGCAACTAGAACATTAAAGTATTCCCCTGGTGGGCAGCAATAGCAAAGGTGAAATATCAATCTTTTCTCCAGGCTAAACTTCTTTATGCTTCTGTTCTTCCTTTAAAACAGTACTGTATATATAAAGGAATGAGAATTGGTAGGAGTTGGAGGAGAAGGTGAGGAGAGAAGGGAAGAGAATTGAGTTGTGGCCACAGTAGCTACAAGACTGAATGCCTACTTCCATTCTCATTGGTTAGGTGAGTTAGATCTACCAAATCCCACCTTTCCATGACTACAACAATATTAAAACAACCTTAACAAAGCAGGAAGAGGATAGGAGGAAGAAAGGGGAAGAAGAAGCTTAATACAAATGAAAAAAATGAAAAAAACAACCATGGTATCCAGGATCAGCAATAGAATGGATGTTCCACTGAATAAAAGAATGATACTTCGAACACAACACAGGTCACAATGTTGACCTGAATTAAAATAGCTAAGAATACTTCTTTTATGCAACTTATATGTGGCTTTAGTTGATTTTGGGACTCATATTCAGTGTTCTCAGCCCACCAGCCAAAATTTTCTCCTTATTTAGAACCCCATCAGAAAGATGATAATGAATTCTAGTCTATATAATTCTTGTCCTTTTAGAAGTCACTACTGAAGGCTACCCCATTTTTTTCTAGAGGAATTGGATGAAAACTTCCCTTCAATTTCATCTAGGGCAGGGATTTTTAATCATTTTTTTTAATGTGTCTTGGAACCATTTGATAATCGGGTGAAATCTATGGATGTCTTCTCAGAATAAACTGAAATGCATAAAATACAATGCATATGATTACAAAGGAAACCACTTTTATTGAAATAAAGATACAATTATTCCCATCCAAGGTCATGGATCCTCTAAAATCTATAATCCCTCATCTAGAGGCTCTAAATTATTATCACCAGATAAGTTAAATAAAGGCTCCCCCCTTTCCCACATAAATTCCCAATCATCACGGTTTGAAAAAGACAATTTCAGTTTCCCCATAACATGAAAAAAACCCTTCCCAATAATTCCACTTCTGTTTCCCCAAATCCATTCTTTAAAGAACTATCTAAAGTGAGAGGGGAAGAGAAAGGCAAGAAATTTGTCAATTATGGAGTTTTGAATCATTTCCATGTACAACAATCCTTGAAGGGACAAAAAATTTGAAAAGGTAAATCTGTTCAGCTAATGGAAATAAGAAAGGGTTAGAGGGGGGTCAACTTAAACTATATACAACAATAGTTCATTATGATAAGAAAAGCCCTGAAAGCTAGATTCAATAAATTGCTGGACTCTCTCTTTTTCAGTATCTGCTGATCTATCAGATACACAGCCTCTGAAAGTTAGGGCACCTAATTCTGATATTCCAAGGCATCACAATAAAGCTGCTATCTTTAATAAAAAATCCATTTCAGTGCTCCATAATATCAGCTGTATAAGGATGGTATAGAAAATGGAAAACTTAATAAATATACTAACAATGAGCCTATTTTGGAATGTTTTTCCAATAATTAATACTTTTGATCAGAGTCAGTGGTACCAATGAGCTCATATAGAAAATGGACAAGTTCTGTAAGTGCCTTTTTTGCCATGCTGATTCTTTTTTTAAAATAGCTTTTTATTTATAAAACATATGCATGGGTAATTTTTCAATACTGACCCTTGCAAAACCTTCTGTTCCCACTTTCCCCCTTCTTCTCCTCCTCACCCCCTATCCTAGATGGTGGATAGTCCAAAACATGGTAAATATGTTAAAGTATATGCTAAATACAATATATATATACACACACACACATATATACAGTTATCTTGCTGTACAAGAGAAATCAGATCTAGAAAGAAGGTTAAAAAAAAACTGAGAAGGAAAACAAAAATGCAAGCAAACAACAGAAAGAGTGGAATTGCTATGTTGTGGTCCACACTCATTTCCCATAATTCTCTCTTTGGGTGTAGCTGATTCTCTTCATTATTGATCAATTGTAACTGATTTGGATCCTCTCATTGTTGAAGAGAGCCATGTCCACCAGAACTGATCGTCATATAGTACTATTGTTGAAATGTATAATGATCTCCTGGTTCTGCTCATTTCACTCAGCATCAGTTCATGTAAGTCTCTCCAGGCCTCTCTGAAATCATCTTGCTGGTCATTTCTTACAGAACAATAATATTCTATAACATTCATAAACCACAATTAATTCAGCCATTCTCCAAATGATGGGTGTCCATTCAATTTCCAGTTTCTAGCCACTACAGAAAGGGCTGCATAAACATTGTAAATGCTTTTATAGTGGCTATTTCAGTAATAGACTTAATTGGCACTTCAATCCCATATCCTGAATAAGTATCATTTTTAGTGGAGGAACTTCTGGTCCTTTGATGGAGCAATACCAACATAAAGTATTTACGAATCAGAAGCATTAAAATCCTGATCTTGGATTTCTCCTTACAGTGTTAATAACATTCCTACAGGCAGATTCTCAGTCATATACTTATGTACCCCCACATTTTAAAAAGAGCAAGCAATTTACCTTCCAGGAAAGAGTAGAATCATTCTCTGATAACCTAACGTGGCAGTGGGCATTATATTTCCTTCCTTCTTTCATAGAGTGTCTATTTGTATAGATATTCCTTTTTCTTCTTTTACTAGAGGTACATTAATCTCTCATTCAAACTTTACCAATTGGTAGACACAGGCATGTAGAGTGCTGTGGTCTTAAAAGAATCATAGCTAAGGCCTAGTCTACTCTATATAGTTCTGTCCCCAGAAACTGGATGTAGCTAAAGCTAGATGGTTACAGAACAGAAGGTTGTGGGGGTGAGTTGATTTTAAATCACTCCTTTCATTTTTGCTCTCCTTTGGACAACTTGGTATATACTACAGTTTCTTAACCTGGAGATCCCAAACTTTTTTTGAAAATATATTTCATTAAAAACTGAGCTTTTTAAAATAATATTATGTATCTTGCTTTATGCATTATTCTAAAAAGGGTCCATACTTGCCAAAGAGAATCGTGACACAAAAAAAGGTTAAGAACTCTTAATATAGAAGGAATTCATCTTTATGGAGCTGTATGTGTAGAATTTTTAAAGGAATAAATAACAATCCCCATTTGGGACCTGAGTTGACTAAAATGATTTTGCAAGAGCATAAAATCTATAAGATGTCCTAGTGAACAGAATTTTGCAACTGACAAATGTTCCAAATTATTCCATTATATTTATATATTATTATATCATATATAAAATATATAATATTTATATATTATACCCTTATTGCATACTGTATTAGTTTATCTTTTACCCACTCAAGTTTATTAATTTTAAAAGCTCACCCATCTTATGATTCCCAGATATTTGAACTATATGGCCTTTCTCTAGTTAATTTTGAGGCTGAGCTAGCAATGGATAAAGGTCTTGAAGTCATAAGGACCTGAGTTCATCTCTTGCCTCTGACACATTCTGGTTGCTTGACCTTGGGCAAGCTACTTTGCATTTCTGTATTTTAGGCAATTCTCTAATATTAGAAGTTTCCAATCTATTTTGCTAGTGGGAATTTCTTCACCAAGAATTCATTCCCTGTGCCAGTGAAATTATAGTCAAACATAACCAGACAGGCCAAAAGACTAACAAAAAACCTAACTAATCAATGTACCATACAAGTAAATAAATAAATTGACTAATTAGTTAATACATTAATAGAGAATTAAATGAATGAGTGAATAAATAAGGAGTAAATAAAGTTAACCTAGCCTCTGCTATATTTAATCAACTTTAACCCCATTGGTAGCTATACATCTCTGGCTGCCAGGGCACACCTGTTAACTCTTGTCTATTCAAACTCACCAGGCTACATCAGAACAGGAGAGAAAGCCCCTATAAATTACTATGTTCCTGGAATAATGCTATGTACTGAAGCTACAAAGTTAAAAATGAAACAATAATTGTCTTTTGAGAAGTTTACTTTCTATCTAGGGTGAAACAACATCAACATATATAAGAAAATACAAAATACATACAAGTTAAATACAAGACATTGGGAGGGGCCAACTTAAAGCTTAGTAAACATTTCATGGAGAAGGTGGAATTAGATATAATTTTGAAGGAAACAATGGATTCCAAGGGTGGAAATCAGAAAAGAGAGTATGTCTCAGTATGAGAGACAAGAGATAGAAATTTATAGGGGAAAGCTAGAAAACTGTTGTGAATGGATTGTGTGACAAAATCAGACATTAAAAAGGTTTCAAAAGTAGTTTGGCATATATTTTAACAATATTTAACACATATTGGATTATTTGTCATGTAGGGGAAGGAGAGGAAGGAGGGGAAAATTTGGAACACAAGGTTTTGCAAGGGTAAATGTTGAAAAATTATCCATGCATATGTTTTAAAAATAAAAAGCTTTAATAAAAAAAAAGTAGTTTGGGAGCAGTTGTTAAGATTCAGAGGAGTTTATATTTGATCAATAGGGAGCCACTGAAAATTATTGATCTGGAGAATGATTCATGATTGGACCTGCATTTTAGGAGTCATTTTGATAACTGTGTGGAGGAAGACTTAAAGACAGGTCTTATCTTCCTCAGTTCAAATTTGACCTCAGACATTTACTGCCTAAGCAATCCTGGACAAGTCATTTGACCTATGTCTTTTGTGACTGTTTGACTCAGTTTCCTCATCTGTAAAATGAGCTGGAGAAGGAGATAGTAACTCATTCCAATATCTTTACTAAGAATATCCCAAATGGGGTCATGAAGAGTCAGACATGACTAAACAACTACTTTTGTATTAGGATAGTGACCATGTGAGGAAGGAGCAGATGAAAGAAGTTTTGTGATTAAAATTATCAGTGATCATAATTCTGCTCTTCTGTGCTTTGAAGTTAAACAGGCTTTGCCAGACTCTACAGTGTCTTCCCTAAACGTCCCCATCCAAAATCCATTCCCTTCCTGTTCCCTCTGACTGGATTCAAATAGGTGATTGCTGACCCTAACCTGCTTCCTTTAAATCCACTTATGTTCTTCTCCCTGATGCTACCAGAGATTTTCATGAATTCCAACTCAGCTTTGACTCTTGACCTTATACTTTTCTTTAGAATAGCTGACCTCTTAATCATGACTCCATAACCCAAACAGTTGTTCCATCTCTTGTTATATTAATAATTGAAGGCCTTTATGATATCTATTCCTAAAAATTCACTTCTCCAGGAAAAATATCTCCAGTTTGGTCAACCAATTCTCTTATTGTCCACACACTGAGATCCTTCATTGCCATGATCACCCTCTTTTTGGTATTCTACTTGCTATTAATGTCCTTTCAAAATGTGGACATAAGACTCTAGTGCTCTAACTAGAGTAGAGTACATGTAACTGTCATCTCCCTAGATCTGAATACTATTCAGCTTTTGATATACCTTAAGTTTGCACTAAATTTTCTGACTGGTATAATAAATTTTTTTGCTGTCAGCATACAATTGACTGTTACTGAACATGCAGTCCACTAAAAGCCCTCAATCTTTCCACAGGAATTTCTCTCAAGCAATCCTTATGAAGATGATTTTTTAACACACAACTTGATATTTATCTTTATTAAATATAAGTATAGTGTTGTATGTAATTTGTGGAATATTTTAGGATTTGATTTTGTCATCCAATATGTTAACTATCCCTTCCTGCTTTGTGTCATTTGCAAATTTGGTAAATATTCCATCCATACCTTTATTCAAGGTACTGATTTCTCTTAAAAACTTTACTATTGATTGCATGACATGGGAGATACTGGCACAAGACTGCCCAGCATAGAATGCCCTCATCAGAAAAGATGCTGTGTTCTATAAGCAAAACAGAATTCAGAAAAATACAAGATATACAAAATTAGAGAATGTACCTCAAATATTCATAGGAACTCTTTGTTCCTGACCTGTGACAGAGCACTCTGAGCTCGTATTGGTCTGATCAGCCACAGTCAGACACACGGCAACTTGAAAACAAAGAACAACAACCAACCAAGTCACTGATGAAAATTTTAAATAGTATAAGAGTCAGATTCCTGAGGTACTTCATTGGAAACCTCCTTAATTTCAACACAATGGGTCTACCCAATGTGTTAGAGGTCCTCCTCAGTTTCTCCTAACATCTCAAGCATACCAGTATACCACTTTAGCTATCAGTATATTGTTGCCTACTTTTGTCATGTGAGCAGTCCATCCCCTCTTCCTATCATACATGGCCCTCAACACATCTTTTACCCTTGGTTTTTGTTTTTAATTTATGAAATAAAACAATTATTCCCATTACAGTGGAAATTAAAAAATGATTACACATGAAACTGCAAATTTTTATTATGCATAACTTTCTATTTCTTTTAAATATACAAAAAAGTTATCATATGAATTTATTTTTTCTTTCCTCTCTCCCCCATCATAATGGTCACTGTTAGACACAAATAAATATACACGTGTAAAAGTATTCTATACATATTTCTATTTATTGGTTCTTTCTCTGGATAGAGTTAGGAAGAATCAACAATGTCAGATGCAATGGCAAAGTCAAGAAGAATGAAAACTGAGATAGTCATCCTAATTAGTATTCCCCTGTGCCTAACACAGAAGGTTATTGTCCTTCATTCTGGAAGAAGACATCACTACGTAATGAAATCACCATGTAAGAGTCAAGTTAGTGTATCTGACTGGCTTATCTGACCAATACAAACTCAGAAGGTTCTGCCACAGATCAGATACAAATAGTCTGTATGAACATTTGGGGTACATTCTCTAACTTTGGGCATCTTGCTTTTCTTCTGAGCTAATTAAATTCTATTTTGCTCATAGAACACAGCATCTTCTCTGATGAGGGCATACCATGCCGAATGGTCCTGTGCCAATGACTCCCATGTCATATAATCAATTCTAAAGTTCTTTGAGAGTACCTTTGCATCACCTTTTCTTATCACCTGAGTAGTTGTGCTGTGTGAGTTCTGCATAAAATAATCTTTGGGCAAATAGACATTTGGTATTTAAACAATGTGGCTAGTCCAACAGCAATGTGCTCCCTGCAGTAGAGTTTGAATGCTCGGCAGTTTAGTTCAAGAAAGAACATATAGCTTAATAACGCCTTTTTGGATTGGACTGGATTCTTGAAAAGGTTATCTTTACCTAATACCCCCATTACTTTACTACATCTTTCTCCTCGGCCCTTGCAATCTAGCACCTGTCTTCATGCCACTATATTGAGATTTGTCTCTTAAATGTAATCTAACACTGAACTCAAATACTTTTAAAAAAATTCTTCATCCTCCTTGACTTCCCTACTGCTTTTGACATAGCTAGCCATTCTTTCCTATTTGATCATCTTTTCCTCTTGGCTTCAGAATACTTGTTTCAATTCTCTCTCTCTCTCTCTCTCTCTCTCTCTCTCTCTCTCTCTCTCTCTCTCTCTCTCTCTCTCTCCTTCTCTCTCTTCTCTCAATTCTCTAACCTCTTTCCTTCTTCCATTGGCTTCTTGCCCTCTTTCCAATGTGGGTATTCCCCAAAGGCCTGTCCTTTGCCTTCTCCTCTACCTTTAAAATCTTTCCTTTGGTAATTACATTTACTCCCCTAGTTTTAGCTATTACCTTCATAAAGATTTTTCCCAATTTTTATCTCCACTCCTGGATTCTCTTGGTTCTTTAAAGTTTCTCTTGCTTACAATTAAGAAATTCCTACCTGGATTTCTACCACAATTTAAAATGAGTATGTCTAAAATAGAACTTATCTTCTTCACCCCTGCCTATAATTCACATTTTTGGGGGGATGTGCCGTTTGTCCAGTCTATTAAGTCTCTATCTTTGTGTTACCTTTGATTTTTCTTCTCCCTTACCTCTCACATCCAATCATTTGTCAAGGTCTGTTGATTCTACCTTCACAGCATCTTTTCATTTGTATTCTCCTCTCTCTTCCCATCGCTGCCACTGTAGTAAGACCCTTATGACCATCTTCCTAGGCTGCTACAATAGCTTTTTAACAGATCTTCCGCGTAGCCACTCTTTCCCTTCAGCATTTCTCAACTTGGGCCTTTCACTGTACTCAGTCATAAATAAGTTGTTAAGTACTTATTATGTGTCTGGCATTGTTCTGAATACTGGGAATTCAAAGAAGGGGGGGAAACAACAATGACAAGAAAAATTTAAAAAAATCCCTATTCTCAAGCAGTTCACAAGATAGTTGGGGAATCAAAAAGTGAAACAACTGTGTACAAACAAGATAAGACATAATAAATTGGATATAACCTCAGAAGGACAGCACTAAGGTTAAGGAGAACTGGAAAAGACTTCTTGCAGAAGATGGAACGTTATCTGAGACTTGAAAGAAACCAGGGAAGTGAAGAGGTAAAGGGGAAAGGGTTCTAAGCCTGGGAGACAATGTGTTTTGCAGTGGAAAAGGGAGTTTCCTTACTGGACATTTCCTATAAACCTAACTTTAATTAGTGCAAATAATGAATCCCCTGAAGTTATTGCATCATTTGAATTTGTACCACATTTTCCATTGTGCTGGAATCAATTATCATATTTTATATAATTATAAATTTGAATAGTGTTAATTTGAATATATACAACCACTTCAAGGAAATTCTTATTCATACTAATCAGGACACTGGTTGCACTGATTAAATTACTTGTCCAGTAACAAAAAATAAAATGGGAACATAATAGCTATGTTCATAGGATTTTTATGTAGATCAAATAAGATAATGGATATAAGATTCTTTGCAAATTGAAGAATGTTATATAGATGTTATCTATTCTCCATCTTTTTTTTTTTCAAACTAGGAGCATATGTGCATCCTTTCAAGGGGAAAAAAGATACCTGTTTTTGATAGACTCTTCCCACCCACCCGCTCATCATCTAACCTGTGGTGGTACTTCTTCTGTTTGGTTCATTCTAGTACCATAGTTTTTTGTTGGGCAGGCAAACACTTTCAGTTTGGTCAGTAGAGTTATCCTCTCCTAACCCTAGTCTGTTCCTCCCTTAAACTTTCTATTTTGAATAATAGATCCCTAAGAATAAAACTAGATAATCTTGATATCAAAACTGTTTCCAAAGAATAAAAGCACTTTGAATCTAAGCACCTACATTCAAAACCATCTCTGCCATTTATCTACCATGTGACTCTCCAGAAATCATTCCCTTCTCTGGGCCTTGCTTTCTTATTTGTAAAAGAGGGGTAACATATTAGAGAACCAGCTCTCAAAACAAATGAAGGTGCCCAGGATATCCCAGATCATTAAATCTCTAGCCCTGTGGTATTAGAAATATTGAAATGCTGTTAGGTGCCTTATTTTTCTCCAATCCATGTAACTCTATACTGATGTCTCCTTTCCTTCCCAGGACACTCAGAACAGGAAAGCATATATCAGATACCAGAAGTCAGAAAAGGGATTCCTTAAGGATCCAAGCCCAAACCTTTGCCAACTTGGTTATTTTTTCCCAGTACAACATGAACCACCAACCTACTTATGCAAATGCAGCAAGATTTGATTTAAGACTAATTTGCTGATATCTGGACTATTCATGGAATCTCATAACAATTCAGAGGCTATTATATTGAGAAAGATTTATATATCTTCTCCCTAAGCTACGGTGATTTCAAGTTTTGTGGCTGAATTACAATCTTATAGTGTCCATATTGGCATCCACATAAAGTTGGATATTTAACTTTCCAAATAATCTAGGAGGCCTACATCTGCCACAATATTAATATTTATATGTTTGTTTTGGAACTATGCTCAAAAAGCTATAAAACTATGCACCCTTTGATCCAGTAACACCACTGCTAGGTCTACATCCCAAAAACATCCAAAAGAAAAAAGTGGGAGAAAAACTTATTTGTACAAAAAGAATATAGCACTTCTTTTTATGGTGGCTAAGAATTGGAAAATGAAGGTTGTCCCTCAACTGCGCAATGGCTAGACAAACTGCATTATATGATTGGGATGGAATATTATTTTGCTATATAAGAAATGATAAGCAAAGTGATTTCAGAAAAACCCGGAAAGATTTACATAAACTGATGTAAAGTGAAGTGAAGAGAATTAGGAGAATGTTGTACACTGTAATAGCAATATTGTTCAAGGAAGACCTATGAATGACTTAGTTATTCTCAGCAGTACAATGATCCAAGACAATTCAAAAGGACTAATGATGAAGCATACTATCTACCTTTAGAGAAAGAACTGATATTTTTAATACAGACTGAAGCATGATGTTTTCACTTTCCCTATTTCATTCTTTTCTCTTATGTGTGTCTTCTTGTACAAAATGACTAACATGGAAATATTTTACATAATTACACTTGTATAACCTACATGAAATTGTTCCTGAGACAGAGAAGGGTTTTGAAAAGGAAAGAGGGAGAGAGAAAATTTGGAACTCAAAATTTAAAAATAAACAAAAAAAGTCATAAATTGTGTTAGCATTTAATTGAGGAGAACAAAATATATTAAATTATTAAAATATTCATGTGTTTAAAATAATATTTCACTATTGTATCTCCCATAGTAGTCCCATATTACCATCAGAGTGCCCCATAAGGGACAAGGTTGATGGTCCTTTGAGTATTATTAGTGCCTTCACAAAATTGAATCATTTTGTCAAGTCAAAACCACTCTTCAATTAATATCAAAAATAATTTGCCTATAGACTTCAAGCATATATTTGCTATCTCATTCAAGATCCGTTCCATGTTCTTAAGCTTCCTCCTTCAAGTTCAGTTGGGATGAACTCTTTCATAGCTGAACAATCCTGCCTCCTCCAATAGCAATTGAATGTATAATCATAGAAAGTTGTCTAGGAGATAGTTGAGGAGAAATAGCAACCCTGAGAATCCTTATAATATTCCCTTCTAAGCAACTTTAAAATAATTCATCAAGAGAGCAGCTAGGTAGTACAGTAAATAGAGCACTAGCCCTGAAGTCAGAGGACCTAAGTTCAAATCTGACCTCAGACACTTGACATTTCCTAGCTATGTGACCCTGGGCAAATTACTTAACCCCAGTTGCCTCAGCAATAATAACAATAACAATAACAATAGTAATAATAAAATAAAATAACTTCTCAAATAAAATTTCAGATCATCAGAAACAACAAAATTTCAAAGTGAGACAGTTTTCCAACTTAAAACAACTCAGGGGGTCAACAAGAAAGATCCTGAACAACAAGAAACACCCCTGAAGTTTGGGACAGTTTCTCCCCACTCTCAGGAGAGCAGAACCTAACTTTAACATAAAATACAAAGTCAAGAAATAGGCTGGAAAATGTACAAACTACAAAAAAAGAACTTGACTATGAAAAGCCATTACAACAAGAAAAACCAAGACATAAACTCAAAAGAAAACAACAATGTGAAAACAACTACAATCAAAGCTTCAAAGAAAATGTTAATTGAACACAATCCCAACAAGAATTCCTAATAGAGTTAAAAAGAAAGAGATAAGGGAGTGGGGGGAGAGGAGGGGAAGAGATGGGAAAAGAAATTAGAGTGATATAAGAAAATGATGAAAACAGTTTGGTAGATGAAACTCAAAAAAAAACTGAAGAAAATTATTTTTAAAATATAATTGGCCAAACAGTAAAAAGAGCATAAAAATTAACTGAAAAAAAAAAGAAACCCTCAAAAATCAGAATATGCCCAATAAAAGGAGGCACAAAAGCTCACTGAAGAAAATAATTCCTTAAAAGTTAGAATTGGGCAAATAAAAACTAGTGATTCTATAAGGCATGAAGAAACAAGTCAAAAGAATGAAAAGAAGAAGAAAATGTGAAATATCTCATTGGAAAAACAACTGGAAGATAAATTAAGGAGAGATAATTTGAGAATTATTGAATTATCTGAAATCCATGATATAAAAAGAACCAAAACTTCAAGGAAAACTGTCAAAAAAAATCTTAGATTCAGAAGTTAAAATGAAAAGGGAAAGAAGTTACCAATAATATCCTAAAAGAAATCCTCAAATGAAAAGTCCCAGGAATATTATTATAACTAAATATCAGAACTCCTAGATCAAGAAGTAAATATTGCAAGCAACCAAAAAGAAACCATTTAAAATATTAAGAAACCATAGTCAGACTCATACAAGATATTGTAATTTCCTTATGAAAGAAATGGAAGATTTGGAATATGATATTCTTGAAGACAAACGAACTAAAATTAAAACCAGGAACAACCTACCCAGCTAAACTGAGAATCATTCTTCAGGGAAAAAATAGATATTTAATTAAATAGAAGACTTTCAACCATTCCTGATGAAAATAGCAGAGCTGAGTAGAAAACCTGACATTCAAACAGAAGACTCCAGAGAAGAATAAAAAGATAAACATAAAAGAATAATATAAGGTACTCAATAAAGTTAAAGTGTTTACATTACTATATGGTAAGATAATACTTATAACTCCTAAGAACTCCTAAGAAGAATATATATATATTCTTAATTGGGTATAGAAATCCATCATACCCAATACAGAAATGGAGGAAGGTGATGAGATTTGGATCATGTGGATATGATAGGGAATGACAAAATGGAGGACTGATTAAGGGAGACAATATTAGAAGCAAAACAAACTTTTTAGGAAGAACAGGATGAAAAGAGAGAGAAGAATAAAAAGAAGAAAATAGAATTAATTAGCAATGGCAATTGTGAATACGAATGGGATAAATTCACCCATTAAATAGAAACCAGAATCCAACAATATATTGTTTATAAGAAACAGACACAGAAAGAAACACAAAGACATGAAACAATTAAAATAAAGGACTGGACCAAAATCTATTTTGCTTCAGAGAAAGTTTTTTTTTTTTTTTTTTTAATGGAGCAAATAAAAGAAATAATCAGGGAAATTACATTTTGCTAAAAGATACTCAGATAAAAAATGAATATCAAAAATTTTTATAATAGTTTTTGTTACAAAAGGTCCGATTTCTCAAATATGTAGGGAACTGAGTCACATTCATAAAAATAAAATCTATCCCTTAATTGATAATTCATATTAAATTATATGAACAGGCATTTTCAGAAGAAATCAAAGCAGTCTATAGTCATATGAAAAAATATTCTAAATTATTATTGATTAGATTAGAGAAATACAAATTAAAATCACCTATTAGAAATGACAAATGTTGGAGCAATGAGGGAAAATAGATACACCAATAAACTGTTGATGGAGTTGTAAACTGGTTCAACCATTTTGAACAATTTGAAATTATGTCCAAAGGGCTGTAGAATTTTTCATACTCTTTAACCCCAAAATACCACTAATAGATCTGTACCCCAAAGAGCTCAAAGAATAGGAAAGAGAACCTATATGTACAAAATATTTATAGCAGCTCTTCTTGTGGTGGCAAAGAACTGGAAATTGAAAAAATGTTCATCAATTGGGAAATGGTTAAACAAGTTATGGCAGTGATGGAGTGTTGTTCAGTCATTTTCAGGCACATTAGACTCTTTGTGACCCCATCTGGAATTTTCTTGGCAGTGATACCAATAGTTGGCCATTTTCTTCAGCTCATTTAAAGCTGAGGAAACTGAGGCAAATAGAGTGACTCATCCAGGGTCACCACATATATCTAGTAAGTACCTGAAGCTAGCTTTGAACTTAGAAAGATGAATCTTTTTGTTTCCAGAACTAGCATTCTATCCACTGCACTACTTGTTGTCTCTCTGATGAAGTACTATTGGATATAAGAATGATGAGGGGTGTGGTTTCAGAAAAATCATGGCAAGACCTATATGAACTGATGCAAAGTGAAGTGTGAAAAAGCAAGAAATCATTTTACATAATAAGAGCAATGATGATATAATGATGATCTATTGTTAAAGACTTGGCTACTCTGATTAATATAATTATCCAAAGGACACATGATAAAAAAAAATGCTATTTACCTTCAGAGAAAAATACTGATGAATTCTGAGTACAAATTGAAGTATAATTTTCTCACTTCATTTTTTGCAATATAGCTGATATGGAACTGTTTTGCATAATTTCACATATATAATTATATAATTCTGTTTGTCTTCCCCTTGGGTAAAAGGGGCATGAGGACAGGAGAGAATTTGAACCTCAAATTTTAAAAAAAAGAATATTTTAAAATAAATAAGTAATAAATTATGTTTCTTTCCTCCCCAAAAATGAAAGTTATCTGGGGCACTGAGAAAGTAAATCATTTTTTCCCAATCTCATGGCTGGATGTATAAGTTTTTCTGATTCTAAGGACAGTCTTCTGCCAAGCTGCCCCTCATCTTAGTAAGTGAAAGAAACCAGCTATTTGATCCTATACTATTGTCCACATTTTACAGATAAAGGAATAAGACTCATGTGGGATGCTTAAGACTTGCATTACATAGTTAATAGATCTTATAACCAGAACTTTACTTCATTTTTAAAAAATAATTTCTAATTTATGGAATAAAACAAGTATTTCCATAACATAGTATAATAAAAAAAGATGATTGCACACAAAATTGCAAATCTACTATGTACAATCTGCTATTTCAAATATGAAACAAAATTATCCTTTTTTATTTGTACATTGAAACAAAAAAAAATTGTAAAATCTCTCTTTATATCTAGGTCATATATCTGTTTTGATGTTATCTTGGTAAATACTGTTTTCCAATTTTCCCAACAATTTTTTAACCAAATAATGAATTCTTATCCCAAAATTGTCATATATAAGGTTATTATGTTTATTTGCTGCTGTAAATTGTATATCTACTCTTATTCCATTGATCTACTTTCTATTTCTTAGCTAATACCATTGGTTTTAATAATTATTAATAATTAAAATTTGGTACTGTTAAATCTCCTTTCTTTACACTTTTTTTCATTATTTTCTTTGATTTTTCTGGACTTTGTTTTTCCAAATGAATTTTGTTTTTGTTTTTTACCTCATTTCTAATCTTGGTCAATAGCTAATTCTTTCAATGAGTCTTCAGAATGATTTGGGACCATAATTACCAAGTGTCTTAGCTGATGTTCTTGTAGCTACAAACAATTAGGTGCTACTTTTTAGGAAAAACATCTCTGTAAGCAGGAAAATGTTCAAAGATAGTAAAGAACTTAAAGATGAAACCATGTGAAAGTTAGTAGAAGGAAGTTGGATGTTAAGCCTGAAAAAGAGATGATTTAAGGTGAATGTTGTTCGTAACAGAAGCAATATCATAACAAATGTTGATAAAATGTCTTAATTTTAGAAATCAATCAACCAATAAACATTTATTAAGTATCCATAATATATCAGACATGATACTAAGCATTGTGATTATAAAAAGAGGTGAAAGACAATCTCTAGTCTCAAGGAATTTACAATCTAACGGGGAAGATGGTAGGCAAATATATACAAAGCAAGCTATATGCAGGATGAATAGGAAATTATTAACAGTGGAAAGGCACTGGGATTGAGAAAGTTTGGGTTAGGCTTTCTGTAGAAGGTAGTATTTTAGATGAAATTTAGTTAAAGGAAATAAGGGAAATCAGTGGTCAGAAAGGAGAAGAAAGAAGCATGGGGAGACTTTCAAAGGGAATGCCTGGAGCCTAGAGGTGGAGTGTCTTGTTTATGGAATAGCCAGGAGGTCAGTATTACTGGATCAAAGTACATGTTGGGGAGTAAGATGTAAGGAGAACAGAAAGTCTGAAGGGATTTGAATGATAAACAGAGCATTTTGTATTATTTCTGAAGGTAATAGCAAGGTACTGGAGCTTTTTTTTTTTTTTTTTTTTGGTTGGGGGGGAGGAAAGGAACATGATTGTTTTAGGAAAATCACTTGAATTATTGAATAAAGGATGAATTAGATTAGGGAGAGACCTGAAAGAGGCAGAGCCACTAACAGGCTATTACAATAATCCAGGTGTGAGGTGATGAGAACTTGCACTAGAGTGGATTCATCAGAGGCAAAAAGGATGATTATTTGAGAGATGCTGAAAATGTGTAATCCAGAGACCTTGACAACAGCTTGGTTATAGAATGGGATAGGATAGGGAAGTGAGAGATGGTAAGAAAGTCAGAATGAATCCTAGGTTGTGAATTTGAAAGACTGTTTAGTGTTGCCCTCAATAGTAATAAAAGCAGTAATAAGAGAAGGTGATAATTTGGGAAGAAAGATAATGAGTTCTGTTTTAAGCATATTGAGTTTAAAACATCTACTGTACATACAGTTGGAGATATGATGTTGGAGATTTTGGAGATGTGAGATTGGAGATTAGAAAGAGATTAGAAAAGGATAGATAGATTTGAGAATCGTCAACACAAAAATGATATTAAATCCATCATCAAATGAAGAAGCATAGAGGGAAAAGAAGAAAGGTCCCAGGATGGAATGCTGAAGGAAATCTACAGTTAGAAAGCATGGTTTGGAGGAGGATCCAACAAAGAGACAAAGAAGGAGCAATCAAATGAGTATAAGGAAAACCAGGAGAAAGCAGTTCCTGGAAACTTAGAAGAGAACATCAAGGAGAAAAGAATGCTCAACACTATCAAAGTTCTTTGAGACATCAAAGGATCTATCATGAGATTTTAAAAGAAGCAATTGGATTTGGCAACTAAGAGATCATTAGTAACTTGAGAGCATCGAGGTGGCACAATGAATAGAATACTAGGTCTGAAGTCAGGAAGCTGAGTTCAAATCCAGACTCAGATACTTATTAGCTATGCAATTCTGGGCAAGTCACTTAATCCTATTTACGTCAGTTTCCTTACCAGTAAAATGAGCTAGAAGAGCAAATAACAAACTCTTTTCCAAGAGAACCCCAAATGGAGTCACGAATGGTTTGACGTGACTGAAAATGAGAAAAGTAACTTTGGAGACAACATCTTCATGGGAATGATAAAATAGGAAGCCAGATTATAAGAGATTAAGAAAAGAATGAGAGGAGAGAATAGCACCTATTATGGCCACTTTGCTTTTTTTCCCCTCTCCTCGAATTTTTTTTAATTTTATGCTTCATTTAACATGCAATGTTCTGTTTATTCCTTTTCCCATTGAAGAATCTTGACGCCATCAATTGAATAACTTTTTCCAATACAAGCAGCATATAATACAAACTTTCCAAAAAGTCATCAATTGTGGATCCACCTTGGGGGTTTTCTTTGGGTAATATAGGCCTATAATGACATTGCTAGGTCAAAATGTGTGCTCCAGCTAATAACTTTTGTGTCTTAATTCCAAATTTCTTTCCAGAAAAGCTGAATCAATTCAAGCATCACCAAGAGTGCATCAATGTGCTAATTTTGCATAGTTCCTCCAGTATTTATCATTCTGTCAACTTTGATAATCTGATGAGTATGAAGTAGAACTACAAAGATGTTTAAATTGAAAATTATGAAATAAAATAATAAGATTAGACTTTTATAACCAGTCTTTGTTTATGTATCAGCAGGAGGATTCTGTTCTGTACTAACATACTGTCGAAATAGCAAAAAAAAAAAAAAAAAAACTATTTGTGGGACTATTTTAATCAATGTAAAACCTTGAGCCTACAATTTTTTAAAAATTTATTTTTACTTTTTATAGGGTTTTTGTTCTTGTTTTGTTTTTAGACTGAATCTTATCTTTCCCCAAATAAAAGAGCAGCATCCCTTCATGTGCTTGTTCCCATTGATAATCAGCATAGAAGCTTTGACCCACTCAATTTCTGTCCTAGGTCAGTTTTCCCTTCCTTATTCATAATGGTAGCTCCATGCTCCCAAAGACCCACCATATTGATGATGCTGGACTTAAAATTGATTCACTAGCTTCAGCCTCCCCATAATAAGGATTACAGTCATTGGCTACCATGTCTAGT
The DNA here is from genome assembly GCF_016432865.1 of Antechinus flavipes. Lineage (NCBI taxonomy): Eukaryota > Metazoa > Chordata > Mammalia > Dasyuromorphia > Dasyuridae > Antechinus > Antechinus flavipes. The sequence continues at coordinate 157,997,534 of NC_067401.1, forward strand.
AAGGGATATATTTTTAGAAAATGACCACTCTCTTTTAGGTTGGACTGGCAGTATGGTGTGGTGGGAACAGCTATAGATTTGGAGTCAGGAGCACCTTTTTTCATGTGAGTTAAGAGAAATCTCAATTTGAATTTTGCCTCTGAGATTTTATAACTCTGACAACAAGTGAGTCATTTATTCTCTCTGTCCTTGAATTTCATCTGTAAAATGAGAGAAATAATTACCTATAGTACTTCCCTCCCATTGGACTATTTTGAGCATGAAACAATATTATCTATCTATCTATCTATCTATAGCACTTTGTGAACCTTAAGGTACTATAAAATAGCATCCACCATTATTATTTTAGTAGCTAGAAGCAATATCATCTTCTACAAAAAATTTGTGACCTGGAATAGGATTGTTTTCTTTATTATGAACAAAATTTCAGAAAAGATTCAAAATTGTGTTTACCAGGTGTACAAGGAATTAACTACCATAATTTCTGAGTGTATACTGAAAGATAATGGTAGGTAAGATCAAAAGAATTTTTAAAAACCTGATAAATAATAGATGCCTTTTTCTTTGGGGAATATTAAAAGCTGCAGTAAAAAGAATTTTGAGACTGTGATCAAGAGATCTTTTTGAATCTGGGTTTTGGGTTTGCATCTTAGTTTTGTTTCTTGATACCTATGTGACATTGGGCAATTTATTTAATCCCTGTGGATTAATATATAATAAAATATGATAATACAATAAATAACCTTAGGACCTTAAGGTTAAGAAAATGAAAAAATTGTATTAGTTGACTTAGAAGGGCCCTTCCAGGTCTCCAATCTAAAATCTCAATATTAATAGCTAGCTAAAAGGGTTAAATACAAAAACCATGAACTTTCTTTCCAAAAATATAAAGTAAGAATCATACAATGTTAGCTCTTTGATGGCCAGCATTCTTACTTTTTCATTTGGAACCCTAGAACCTAACACAAAGCCTGGCCCATAGCAAATTTAACAAAAGGTTGTTGGTTGATCAATAGATAAATAAATACCAATGGTAGAATGTTCCTTGAGGGCAGAAACTGTTCTCCACATCCTGAGTACCTCCAACAGTGCCTTGCACAGAGTAGGTGCTTAATAAGTGCATATTCAATTGAATTGAGTAGACTAGCTCAAATGGTCAGCAAATGGTGGAACCCCAAACTTGGCTTCATTGTATCTCTCAAATTGTTTAGAAGAACATGTTCTGTGAAGCACGTACTGAAATTTTGGTCTTTGTTTTAAGGGGAAGGGGAAAAGAACATACATCCATTACGTATAATCACTTTTAAAATTTATCATTTGATCTTCACACCAACTCAGGAAAGCAAGTGCTATTATTACCCATTTTTTAGATGAGAAAACTGAGGCTGGAAGAAGTTAAGTTAAGCTATATAGCTTGTGCTGTTTAAGGGTAAGTGTCTGAGACTGTACTTGAATTCAGGTCTTCCGGACTCCAGGATCAGCTCTCTATTACAGCACCTTCTCTGATAGCAAATAACCTAAAACAGAAACTTTCACTATTCCCATAGGTTTTCCCTGGATATTTTTCACAGAAAAATTTGGCAGAACTATTTACATTTTTTTATTTAAAATTTCAAGACACAGCCCCTATTGACATACTGGGGTATGATTGGGATCTAAGAACTTGATTCAATTCAATAAACAGTTATTAAACACCTACTAAGTACCCAATATTATGTTAAGTTTTAGGAATAAAAAGACAAAAAAGTCTCTTTCAATGAAATGTTTACATTATATATTTAAAGGGGGCTTTTCTTTTCCCCTCATAAGATCATAATACTGTATCTTTTGAGCTATGAGGGAATTTATAAATCAGCTATTCCAATGTCTACAATTGCAGAGGAAGCCCAGAAAAGTGAAATGTTTCCCAAGGTCACACAATAAGTAGCAGAGATGAGATTTCAATGAAGAACCTCTGACTACAAATCCTGTGCTTAGAACAGAGATAAGTGGAGCCAGAGCCAGCTCGGCAGGGAGCCCAATGACGTCAAAGAGTCGTGGATGGGTGTGGTTATAATGCTATAATGACATTGTGAAATGATGTTGCCTGGTGCAACACTATGCAGGTTATGCCTGCTAGACTCTGAGAGCCAAGGACTGAATAAACACATTAAGAAACCCATCCGGTATTTTCTGCTCTGTTCAGGCATTAGTCTGACTAATGCAGAACTGATTGCAGACCTCACTGATTCCTTTGAAAAGATTTTTTTTTTTTTTTATGGCACATCAACATGGACTGAATCATTAAATATCTCATACACTCCTGAATAGACTTAGTTTCTTTAAAATCACTCAAAGAAACATCAGTGAGTCAGGCAGGAGCTGAAAGAAAGGAATATAATGGAAATGTGATTTCTTTCACTTTCTGTGACTGCTCCCCCTTCCTCGCCCCCCCCCCCCAAAGTAAAATAAAGCCTTTGTAGTGACGATATGATCATTATTTTACCAAAAAAAAGGGGGGGGGGGGCAAAAGGAAATTCAGAAGGCCTTATTGTCCCGAATAAATAAGCATAGGATCAAAATGACAAGGTGAAAGCTGAAATATTTTTTTTTTTTTGTTCAGCTCTGACTCATTGTTTGTGGGAGATGATTTATTCTCTTTTTCTCTCTGTTCCTTCTGCAGGAAAGCCAATCAAGTTTCTTTCTTCTCCATCTTAGACACAACTGCCAAATAGATATACCTAAAGCAAAAATCTGATCATATCCCTCCTTTACTTAAAAAGCTTCATTAACTTGTTATTCTCTCTAGGAGATAAAACACAGACTCCCGTGTTTGGCACATAAAACCCCTCACAATCTGAATCCATTATCCTTCCAAACAGATTTTACATTATTGTGACATTCTATTTCTTGACCCCATGTTTTTGAAAAGGTCCGTAATCTTCACCTTCACCTACTAGAGCTCTTAGCTTTCTTCAAGGGTCAGCTTGGGTACTTCTTTTTACAAGAAGTCAATCTTCATCATTTTTATTGCCAGCTGCCTTTGCCGATTCTGGGAAATTTCTTTTTATTTACTTATTAAATATTTTATATCTATGTATCTGTGTACAGCTTGGTTCCCTTCTATAAAATGTAAGCTCACCTTAGGACAGAGACTTTTTTTTTGTCTTTGTAGTTTCAATGTCTATTGTTAGTGCCTTCAAGACAATAGGCATTCAATAAATGCTTATTGGCTTGAATTGAATTAATGTTAAGCCTGTACAATCTTAGGTTTTGAAATATCTCAAAATCCTAGAATAATATACTGATAATATGATGTTAGGCTTATCTAGACTTATCTAAAGGATATCAGTCAGCATCCAACTGTTTATGAGAGAGCAAGCAGTTAGAACCTTATTTTTTTTTTTTTTAACTCTAACCTGCTGTTCAACTGACCTTTCATTTTGAACAAACAGCATAGAATGTTTAGTCCTCTGTTTTTCCAGAATCTGACCCAGGATGGTCTGAGTCATTTAATATTGTTTATTGCAGGGGGCAGCTAACACTCCGAAGTCAGATTTTTCCAGTGATGGCTGATAGATTGTCTTTTTCAGCCCTCATTTAAATGACTTGATCTTGTACCTGTTTATCTTTTACCTGTGTCTCTAAAAATATGCCCTCCCCCTGAAAAGAAAACCAACAAAAACCTAATATCCAGGTGGAAACTATTTGTTTCATGTTTTATATTTTAGAGTGAACATTTTTATTAAGTGAAGTAAATGTAGTCAGGCTTGAATAATCAGGTATAAATCTTCAAGTGAATCTCTAATATTTATTTTCATGATCATTTCAGAGATGGTTTAATTTATTGATATGCAAAATAAATAAATAAATAAACACTGTGAACATCCAATCCTGAAAAAAAAAATGCTAATCCAGAATATTAACCACCTACATCTTATCTCCTACTTACCTCTCTCTCTCTCTCTTTTTTTCTCTCTTTCTCTCTCTCTTTGGCTGAGGCAATTGGGGTTAAATGACTTGTCCAAAGTCACTTAGCTAGGAAGTGTTAAGTGTCTGAGATCAGGTTTGAACTCAATTCCTCATAACTTCAGAGCTTGTGCTCTAGCCACTGCACCACCTGATTGCCTCTATGCTGCTTACATGTTAACCAAGAATTCTGTAATCTGACATTCACTAATTAAATTTGGTAAGGTGACATAATCCCATAAAGGCTAAGCCAATAGACCATAAACTCTGGCAGATCCTTTCATACTGGAAAAGCTTCAAGATTGGTCCAGGCAATGGATTGACCTTTCTTTCTAAGGACTTTTCTAAGTTTTTTCCCTCCTTCCCCCTACTTCGTCCCCTAGATGGCAGGTAATCCAATACATGTTAAATATGTTAAAGTGCATGTTAAATCCAATATATGTACACATATTTATACAGAATAACTAAAATATTTGTAACAGACTTTTAATAATAGCAAAAAATTGAAATCAAAGTAGATTGATTGCAAAGTGGCTAAAGAAATTGTGGATATGAACATAATAGAACATTACTATCTTATAAGAAATAACAAATATGAATACTATGGAAAAGAATGGAAAGCCCTCCATGAACTAATAGGAAGCAAAATAAGTATAACCAGGAAAACAATATGTGTAGTGACTACAGTAATTTAAATGGTAATAACAACCACCAGAATAAAAATTGCAAATGAATTTTACAACATTTTCAAGAACAAGTTTGTCCCAAAGATGAGATTTAAGAAAATATTTCTCCTTTGCAAAAACTAGGAAGAAGAGTTAGGCCTATAAGTGTGGGAACATTGTATATATTGTCACATTTTTTCCAAGATATCCATTTTGCTGAAGTTTTTCTCTTCTATCTTTTTTTTTTTCTTTTTTAAAAGTCTTTGAAATAAATGGTGATTCTCCAGAAGAAAAAAAAAAAGGTTGAATATAGTGGAGATAGAAATCTAGGTGATGTAAAAACAAAATATCTGAATAAAATGTACATAAATATTTGAAATTTATTTGACCAAGGTGCCCTTGAAAGAAAAAAAAGTAAAATGTCCTTCAATTTTGTATGATTCATTTCCCCAGTTTATAAATGATCAAAGGATATGGACTGTCAGTTTTCAGAAAAAGAAATCAATGCTATCTATAGCAGTATGAGAAAAATGCTTTAAATTACTAATGATTAGAGAAATCCAAATTAAAACAACTCTAAGGTTTATATATCTATATCTATATATCAGGAATGGCAATTAAAAATTTTTCAAAGAAAGTCAAATGATAAATGCTTGAAGAGATAAGGAAAATAACTGTTTGTGGGATTGTGAATACAGTGCTTTGATGAAATCCAAGTATTGTGAAGAACAATCAGGAATTATTCCCAAGAGGCTATAAAAATGTGCTTTCCTTTTGATCCAACAATACTCAGACCAAGACTAAATATGTACTCTAAAAATGTTAAAGGAAAAGGAAAAGAATCTTTAATACAAAAATATTTGTAGCAGCTTTATTTGTGATAGAAAGAATTGGAAATTGAAGGGATGCTCATTAATTGGGAAGTAGCTGAACAACTTATGGACTATGATTGTGATGGTGCAATATTTTGCTATAAGAAATGTTCACAAGCCAGACAGTTAGTTGGTGCAATGGATAAAGCACCAGCCCTGAAGTCAGGAGGACCTGAGTTCAAATCTTGCCTCAGACACTTAATACTTCCTAGCTGTGTTTCCCTGGGCAAGTCACTTATCCCCAATTACATCAGCACAAAAGGAAGAGAGAAAGACAAAAAAAGACAGAAAGAAAGACAAAGAAATTTTGAGGGGAGTGATCTCAGAATCCCATGTTTTTCTGAGATCACTCCCCTCAAAATTTCTTTCTGTCTTTCTTTCTGTTTTTTTTGTCTTTCTCTCTTTCTTCCTTATGTAGGAAGACCTACATAAACTGATGAAAAGGGAATGAGTAGAATCAGCAAATCATTTTACAATATACAATACATATATATTGTATATACAACATAATATGCTGTATTGTATATACAGTATATACGGGTATAATGTACTTGTATATAGTAATAGCAATATTGTGATGATGATCAACTGTAAAATATTTAGCAGCTTCATCAATACAATGATATAAAACAGTTCCAAAGGATTCATGATGAAAAAATGTTATCTACTTTCAAAGAGAAAACTGATGAACGCAAAACAAATTGAAATATAAATTTCTTGCTTTCTTTATTTTTCTTGCCTTTTTGGGGGAATGGCTAATATGGAACTATGTTTTGTATGATTTCACATGGATAATTGATATCATATTGCTTGCCTTCTCAGAGGGTAGAGGAAGGATGGGAGAGAGAAAGAGAATTTTCAAACTCTAAAAAGATTTAATTCTGAAAATAAGTAAATAATAAAATTTAAATTTAAAAACATTTTTGTATGGCTTGCTTCTATTTCTATAATGGTGACAGAATGACAGTGTACCAAGAATCTCAATAATTTGGATATGAATATTCTAAATGTGATATTCTTTTTCAGTAATCAACAAGTGAATGAGAAAAGTCAAAGACATAAACTTTTAGAAGGCTCATCTCCATAAATCATGAACATTTTTATGAAAAAAGAAATAGATTGAGCAATACATTGTGAGCATTAAATAAAAATAATTTTTAAAAATAAAATTGATTTTAATAGAGAGGAAACAATGAATACTGATACAATATCATTTCTGAATTAGATGTGTATAGACAACTGACTTACTAAAGAACAAAATTAATAATGTTAATATTAATAATATTATAACAATACAATATAACATTAATTATATGTTATTCATACTATAGTATATAATAATATAATTAATAATCATATTAATAATCAATCTAGAAAAAAGGACAAAGATGAGAAAAGGATATAATGTACAATTAAAAACAACTCCAACTGAATTACTGATTCCAAAAATTTGAAAATGGATGAAAGAAACAACATCAACATTGATCATGATAATTCCTTAAGATATTTAACTGTAATAATTCAATTGCCATAACAAGGAGGTCAAAAGCACCTAAAAACTACCTCAGACAGAAATCACAACTTGCATGTCAATTGAAGAGACATAACAGCCAAAGGATACATTAGTTTAGACTATTGTCTTGTTGGTTTGTTTTTTTTTTAATCTTATACAGAAGACAACTGGGAAATTAAGAATGGTATAACCTCTTCAAATAGGAAAAAAGTACAGAGAAAATTATTTTAGAGAAAATCTGGTGAGATTTTCAGCCTAATAAAGTCATTTTAAGCTTATTTAAAGATGAGATTGCAAGACAGACAAAGAGATATAATCTGAAAAAGATCTTAAACATTTTTAGAATAAACTCTTTTTTATCATCTAGGATAATGGAATCAAACTATTGTATTAATATCATGGTGCTAAATGCCTTTATAGAGGAAGTAAAAATGGAATTAAAGAGAACAGAGAAACAAAAAATAATTAAGACTAGGCCAAAGGTACACAGGAAAGGTTCCTCCTAGACGATTTAGAAGACATGGAGATTCTCAAAGTATGGAAAAAAATGATATTATATCAAAGGGAAAAAATTGGACAATAATAACCAAAAAATAATAGTCTTATTCAAAGCCTTATGATCATTAATTTCAAGTAACATAAAACAGAGGCAACTTACCAAAATCTTACCAAAATGGTGTTTGTCAAGATTATGGAAGGGAATGTAAACTTCAAGTTATATTAGGAATTTCTATAGTAGAAGAAGACTTGTAGAAGTCATCCAGCTATAGCTATTCCCATTTGTGCTTGACAGAGTTACCTGCATTATGTTCCACAATATAGCTAAGTTTCATGAATAAGATCCATAGTTATTTGAAATGTTTTGAGCTAACTACCCATATAGGAAAAGCCAAGTAAATTAAAATGCCTATTGCCTAGACTATGACATGAAGGAATAGAAAACCAGTAGCATTCATTTATCAAAATATACATCTTGGAGAACTCACTGGGAGTAGGGATTGTATCATTTTTTTGTATTTGTGTCCCTAATATCTAGAATAGTACATGGTATATGTGTGCTTGTTAATTGAATAACAAATGATACAAATGGAAAGTGAATTGAGTCCAGAATTGAGCAAGAGGAAGAAGAGAGTGAGCCTGATTATCTTTAACAAATGGTAAAATTCTTTTAACAACTCCCAAGTTTTTCTCTGAAACAAAATCTATATTTTCCTGGAAAATACATTCTGGAATGGTGAAATAGTTCCAAGTCATCCTACAATTTCCAAGTAATTAGTGTCAACCAAAGGGCAATGAAAAGGTGTGAAGAAGCTGTAACACATTGCACACAAGGTATTATGCAGCAATTAATTAATATGTAGTCAGGACCATCTCTACCTCTGGAAACCTTATGTAATTTATTCAGAATTGCTGAGGGTTTAATGAGCAGTTTCCTTATTGGCTGTATATCTGGAAGGATGAATTTCTGCACATAAGGGAGTTGTGTTCCTTGTATCTCCGTTCAGCTGCAAATCATGTAAGACTGTTGGTGTTTTTTCTGAGTGTTGGTAAAGGATAGTTAAGTAGCTCCAATCTGGCCTCCAATGTGTCTATAAATGTGTAGCAATTAAAATATATATTCCAAACAAGAATATGCCTGAGTTTGAGCTGTTTATAGTATATTTCTTTTTTCCTGATCTTAAAAAAACAAATATCTAACCTCAAATGGAAATGTTTAGGATTAGAAATGACCTTGTGAGTTTGAGATGGCCAGAGGTCCTAGATCACCTCAAATATGGGCTGAATAGTGACAGAAGAATTCCTAGAAACTAGCTACTTCAGCATCCTTTGAAAACATAGTCTCCAATGAGACTTGTCCACCTTGCCAGCAGACAAATATTGGTACAATATTAGACCAACATGAAATATACAATACTTAATGAGCAATCCTATACATTATTTTACATTCTGATAAGGTTTAAATATTAGCTTCCTAATTGATATAATAAGTTCAGTTATTGAATGCTGTTTTAAGTTTGTTTTTTTGTTTTTTTTTTTTTACCAATGCCACTTTGTGATATCGTGTTTAGCATTTCCTTTGTGTGTAGGAACAAAATACCTACTCCATATCTGATTCATGTTATTACATTAGATACTCTCTTTTTTATTTCCTACCATTGTGGGGAGATCCTACATTGAGCCACAATCTAGTTTACTCTTAAAAATATCATTCCTAAGGGAACATGATTAGAGGTTTAATGAATTAATGAATGTGGGGGAAAAGGGCCTATTCATGATACCCAAGGACTGAATTTGGTCCTAACAGAATATCTGGGTCCAGAACAGATAGGTTCCTTTAATGGCAAAGGGAGGGTCACAGTAGAAATATCATCGAAGAAATGCGTAAATGGATTGGCTATGTGGTAAGAGAAAAGGGTAATCGACAGATAGCCCATGTACTTTATTGGTATTCATATAATGACAAGATAAAATGAGGAAAGCTCCTTACACATTAGGCAGATTCCTTCTAATGAGTTTATGGGAGATCATTTACAAGAATTTCACAGATGGGACAGGAATGGATGAATAGCAATCAACAATGTTGGGGGAAACACTGATATTAATGAGATACAGACCCATTTGTGCTGCACACAACAAATTCCTGTTGTCCCTTTTTTTTTAAGCTGGGTGGTTAGATCCTACAAGGTTACCATTCTTTGAGCCAAAAAAGATAAGGATCTGTCAAGTGAAATATTATAATTCTGATCTAGTTGTTTGTACATGACTCTGTTTACTTTAAAAAGAAATGATTTTTAAAATATTTTCCTTTGTTCATAATGTACCAATGTATTTTTTTTCTATTTTGGGGTTAATTTTGCTGTTATGTCTTGGAACTTTAAGATGAATTTAAAATCTTTTTTATACTTTAGTATATATATACATGTATATATGTACATACATAACTGCACATATACATATACATACATGTTTTTATATTTCAGTACAGTTTTGTAAAAACAACATAAAAGAGATGGACAATTTCTCTCCTGAAAAAGGAAAGATGGGAGCAGCTAGGTGGTGCAGTGGATAGAGTACTAACCCTGAAGTCAGGAGGACCTGAGTTCAAATTTGGTCTCAGACACTTAACACTTCCTAGCTATATAACGCTGGGAAAGCCACTTAGTCCCAATTGCCTCAGAAAAAGAAAAAGAAAAAGGAAAAGGAAACATGGACTCCTGTCTTCATGTCATAATTCTGTAGTAGGGTAAAGGAAAAGAGATAATCAACTTTAGGCAGTAGTCAAAATGTGACCACTGTACATTTCATATTATGCTGCAATAATGCAATGAATCTGTGATTTCATCTATTTGGAGCTCTCCCCACTCTTTTCATCTTCCAGCAGTACAGATGGAACAACCTGTTTATCTCTTCTCTTGTTTAGAAATTCTCTCCCATGTCTGTGAATCTGCCAGCAAGCAGTCTTTCAGGTCACTGTAGGCCTTCCTCTGAATTCTTTTTAATATTTCATGATTACTAATGAAGTGCTACAGCTGTCCATGTTTTTTTCCTTACTATCATAACAAGTCCAGTACTTTTCTTGCTAAGTTATAGAGGAGTTTCAGAAGAAGGATGTCACTGTTAAAATTTCAGAGCCTTTAAAAATCAGAGTATTATTATTGTTATTGCTGTGATTATTAAGTAGCAGAAAAAGAAGAGTGCTGGAGTATACTATTTATAAATTGGCTGTACATTATTGGAAATGAAGGCAGTATTTGTCTACTTTAATCTATTCTGGCCCCAAAGGGGAGAATTTGGAACTATGGCTGGAAAATGGAAATTGCAGAGACAGTTTTCAGTTCAATATAAGGAAAGGTTTTGCCTTGGAGCTATTTTAAAGTGTAATGGGCTGCTTAAGAAAAGGAAAGAGTAATGAATACTATACTCCCTATCCCTAGAGGACTTCAAGCAAAGTTTGTATAATCCCTTTTATAGGATGGGGTAAAGGGATTCATGTTCAGATATAGGCTGGATGAGATGATATCTATGATTCTTTTTAAATCTGAAATTCTGTCATTCCAGTCCTTGGCCATGCTGATTCCCAGTGGTCCTTTGCCTAAATCATTTATTTATCTTTGTGTTCTACCATTCTGCCTTACCTTTAACAGGTACTTAATACATTTTTTAAATATATGAATGAATGAATTTAATTTCTGTGGGCTTTTGATTTCATCTTAACAGTAAAGAAACTTGTTTTGTATATATTTGATATTTACTTAGCTGTACATATATTGTGTGTTGTTCTACTCTTACTACCAACACCCAGAATGGAAGCTTCTTGATGACAAGGACCATTTCAGTTTTGTTTTCATATACTTAGCATCTAACTCCATGTCTAAAACATAGTTGGTATTTAATAAATAATTGTGGGAGGAAGGAAGAAAGGAAAAAAGAAAGGGAGGAAGGGAGGGAGGAAGGAAGGAAGGAAGAGAAGAAGACAAAGAAGGAGGAAAGAAGAAAGGGACAAGAGGAAAGGAGGGATGAGAAGAAAGGAGGGATTAAGGGGAAATAAAGAAGAGAAGGCAGGAAGGGAGGGAGTAAGGGAAACATTGCTTGAAGTACATAGTATTTCAATGATTTGCCCAATATCAAAGAATTGTTTTCAGAAGCAGGATTTCCTCTAAATCTTCTTGGTTCCTAGACTAGGATTCTATCATCCGTGAGACCCTGTTATCATATATATAAAAAGGGGACAACTATGCATGTAAGGACATAGGGAAGATGTATGATATGAATTATTTCTGAGAAAGCTTTTGAACTCTTTACTGGAAGCTAGCTCTGTATATAGAAACTTCCATGATCATTTGTGTAATGGGTAGATTCAAAAAGCCTTTGAACTGTATCCTCCTATATCATGTCCTCACCCTCCCACTCTAATTTCTAGCACCTGGTCCACTCACTCTTCTTGAGAGGACACAACTGGGAAACAAATACTTTAGGCTCATTAATTTATTGACAGGAAATAATACTTTTTTCCATTTAAATTGGGAAACACTTGAGGCAGATTGCAGGGCTTTTTGTTTTGAACTTTCAATGATTATTCAGAAATCTTAATTGGGAATTAAGGGTCATTGCCTTATATACTGCTCAAGGCCCAAATGTTCTGCTACTATTAATCATGAGGCAGGACCCCTACTGTCTCCTTCCTGCTGCCAGACTTCTCACTATGTGTGACATTAGACCACAGGGGATCAAGTAGGCAGTATGGGCAGGTGGTGACATCCAAACCATTCCATTTCAGTCGCATACCCTGAAAGAAGGGGAAGTCCAACCCAGGAAATAACTGTCATTGGTATCTTTTTATTCTGTTATGAAGTTCAGAGCACCTTCAAAAGCAGTCACATCAACAGCTGATTCCCGCTCATGGCAAAAATAAGCCCCAGGCAATATCAGAGTTCTTCTCTGACTTACTATTTTAAATTTGGTGTTATTTTTGTGGTCTTCAAACTATGTCAGTTGAAAGAAAAGGACTTCAAAGGATCTTTGTACCCGTGGGACTTGAAAAACATTTCAAAGTTCTTGATACATTTATGCAAAAACATAATTTGTACAATAAGCTCATTTACTTCTGCTTTTTATGTCAATTATATTGTTTTGTTCAACACATTTTAATCTCTATTTTGTTACATACACTCCTCCAGAAGATTACAGTGTTAGAAAATCTGCTACTTCATGAAAAAGTCTATTCCACTTATTGAAAGCACTCACTATAACAGTAAAATATTGCATAGAGGTTAAATCTCTCCCTCTATAATTTACCTATTGTTCCTGATCTTATTCTCTAAATTGAATTCTTCTTTTATGTGACAACCTTTCAAATATTTGGTAACAGTTATTTTGTCCCACTTATATCTTCTCTGTTTAAAAAAATATTTTTTCCAATTATATATAAAAACAATTTTGAACTTTCATTTTTTAAAATTTTGAATTCCAAATTCTCTTTCTCCCTCCCTCTCCTCTCATCATCCTTATACAGTAAGCAAATTGATATAGGTTATACTTGTGCAATCATGCATGATATATTTCCATATAAATCATTACATTTTCTCTTTTATATGCTAAACATCCCAATTTATTCAAAGAGAACTTGGCTTCAGTTCCCTTCCAATAGTAATTGTCTTCTTCTGGATCTACTGTCATATTCTTCCTAAATGTGTTTCCCAATATGATTTAGATAGGTTTCTCCTTATCCTTCACCATATATCTTTCTTTCTTTCTTTCTTTTTTTTTTGGCAAGGGATTTGGAGTTAAGTGACTTGCCCAGGGTGACACAGCTAGTAAGTGTTAAGTTTCTGAGGCTGGTTTTAAATTCAGGTCCTCCAGACTCCAAGGTTGATGCTCCATCCATTGTGCCATCCAGTTGTCCCTACCTTCACCATATATTTTGAGGAAACATGCTACAGTGAAAAGAGCACACTGGCTCTGGATAGTATCAGACAAAGGCTAGATTTTAAATCACTTCACCTCTGTAAGCGTCAGCTTATTCATCTGTAAAAAGGAAATAATAATACTTGCATTATGTCCCACAAATAATTGTGAGAAAAGCATTTTATATAAATGCCAACTACTAGCATTACTAATAAGCCTTCTTTGTTAAGTGATATGTTCTCAAAAAGTAGAAACTCATTTTTAACAAGAAATTAAACAAAACAAAATTAAGAAGGAACTATGCTTTGTCAAAGTTTTAAAAATGATTCCAAAAACCTTATCTTAAAATAATTAGTTAGTATGTTTGGCTTTATAGTATTCCTATACTCTATTAGCATGGATAATTGAGAATTTAAACCAGAAGTTCTATCTGAAGTCCACAAATTCATCAGGGGATCTCTGGATACACTTGAGAGGGGATGTTATGAACTAGTTTTTTAAAAAATATTTTGATAACTATTTCAAACACAATTGATTTTCTTTGTAATCTTATGCATTTTTATTAAAAAAAACATTATTCTTAGAGGGGCTCTATATACTTCAACAGACTACAAAAGATATTCATGACACACACAAAAATGTTAAGACTTGCTGTTTACACAAATATCCAATGGATACTCATTAATCTTACCTCATTGCTCTCAAGAAGTATGCTCTGTGAATATGTTTCCAGATCTGTGGTTTTATTCATTATGGGCTTTTCTATAAACAACATTTGGTAAAAAAGGGCTAAGCTGGTAAATACAAGTTAAGAGCTATTCTCCCTCTGGAGAATGACTGGGTAAATTGCCTTTATTCTGAACCCAGATTCATACCCCTAATCTAGTGATATTTGAGAGAGAGACAGACATTATCTAGTTCAATACCACAAATTGTTGTATATGAATATAATGGAATAATGCTGTCAAAGAAATGATAAATTTGAAAAAATACAAAGAAGCTTGGAAACTTGTATGTAATTGATTCTCCCCAGCTCTGTATAATCTTCCTAAAGGAACAACCACATGATTTGTGCTGCATATCTATGAAGGATATGATTTCTAACTGAATGAGAGAGTCCTAAGCATGATATTTTATATCTGCAGAAGGGAATTTTTGGAAGTGCACTTTGAGAGGTCTTCAAAAGAGACAGGTTGAAGAAAGTGAAGTATGAAATTTTAACAGATAATGGGGTCCTCCTCCTCCTAGGGTCATAGATATCCAAGGAAGTCAGCCACTATCATGTTCCTTGACTTCTAGTAACTATAATTCTACACACTGCTGAGAATAGATTTCTCCTGGTTAGATCATTCCCTGACTCCTAGTTTGAGCTGAGATCTTATCTCACTCCTCATTGAAGAATTCATTTACTCTTGGGTATTCTTTGAGCGTATTACAATCTATGTAATTTCTCCAATTTCTGTTGGTTATTTTCTTCATTAGAGATTAAATCACTTTTGGAGATAGGAGAGATTGCTCAGACTTAGTGGATCTAGATCCCTGACCTGTTCCTCAAAGGAGGTTGAAGATTTTACCATCTGACTCTCCTCCTCTTCTCCATAAAGTTGGACCAGATCCTAGATCATGTCTATTTATGCTACCCATGACCTATAGCTATAAATTTAGAGAACTCATACACACATAGATCTTATAAATTCAAAGCTGAACTAGGAAAAACATAAACTCTCTTCTTTTTCACATATACAGTTTTGTTTACACAAAGTCATCAACCTGCAAGATAAAATCAACTCAGAAATTCATACCTCAGCATAGTCTGTCCTTAAGACCCCCTTCCTCCTTCTGATTAGAGAGAGAGTAGGAGATAGATAACCAAAAACTCCTTCCTGATCCTCCTCCATTTAAAAATAACACTCAGGAAATTCTCCTCATCATTTGGTTGTGTAATTTCAACATGCTCCTGTCTATATAACCTTCCTCCCTATCCCCACAACTTTTTAGCTTCTTATTGTCTTTTCCATTAGATTATGGACTCCTTTGGGATTGCTTTATACCTCTCTTTACATCCCTAGCATTTAACACACTACCTGGCACAAAGACATTTAATAAATGTCTATTGATTTGTTTTTGATTAACCCAATGACTACAACAATATAAATTGGAACAACCAAAAATACCTCCCCAAACTACACTCAAAACTTATAGTTATAATGATCAAGCTTAGTCCCAGAGTCAATAAATTATACTTCCCATTCTTCTTTGTAGACTTAACCTCTATTTGTCTCAGTTTTTTTAAACTCTAAAATGGGATAATAATAGTGCCTCTCTTCTAGGGTTGTCATAAGAATCAAATGAGATAATATTTGAAATTCACTCAATATAGTGCCTGGCATATAACAGGTATTTAATAAATGCTATAAAAAATATTGATGTGGAGCATTGACCAAGCTTCCACCAGACTTCCTTTAAATGTTGATTAGGATGCAGTTTTCTGATTGGGAGGAGGAAGAAAGCACTATATTGAGATACTAAACACTCTGCAAACACAAAAGATGTCAAGAATTTTTAACAATTTTCAAACATTATGTGACCATCAGCAAATCATTTATTCTCTCATTTCCCAGGCAACTTACCAGAAATTAACTTACAGAGGAATTATCAGTAACTCTATGTCTATACTCAGTACCTATGACAATCCACATCAGTTAGAATAATAGCCACCTTGAGATTTCCCACACTTTGAGATCATAGGTCTAGACAGAAGAAAAAAAAGGTGAAGGGAAAGGAAGTAGGTGTAAATGACATCCACATGAAACAAGGGCTTAAACATAGTCTCTAAGATTTTGTCAAAATACAAAGAAAGTAACAATCAAAGGGTAAAGTATTTGATTTAACAACTAAACATTTAATAAAGCAAACCTATGCAAGGCATTCTCTGTACTAGGACTATATAAATGAAAATGATAGTTATTCCTCTCAGAGACCTCACAGACTAATTGAGGAAGACAGATAATAGGGTGACTAGTTCACATACACAAGTAATTATTACAGACATAGTTTGGGAAGCTGCCTGGTATTGTGAATATGTCTCCAGAGTCAGGAAGATCCTGATCCAAATTTTACCTTGGACAAAATATTAACAATATGAGTTTCTAAAATTTTCAGTGCCTTAGGCAACTAAGACTATAAGTTATAGTTTCCCATGCTAATTATTATAGTTTCAACATTGAAAACTCCCTAAATTGTTGAAATCACCAGTCTAGACACCTTTCTTGTCCCTGATTCTTAAAAAAAAAAATTAGGAAAAAAAAGGCAGCCAAAGAAATGCTATGAGAAATTTGAGAAAGGAGAGATCACTTTCAAATGGGTGGGTCAGGAAGGATTCAAGGAGCCATAAGGAAAGTAGCACTTGAGTTGGGCCTTGAAAGAATGAAATGACTTCAACAGATGGAGGTGGGGGATGGGGAGAGTTTATTCCAAGTTCATGGGATGTCATATGCAAAGGCACAGACATGAAGAGAACAAGATAAAAACAGGAGATAGAGTACAGTCTAGTTATGTAGACTATGTATAGTAGCATAATATTAAATAAAATTAAATGGAAGGTCAAACTCAGATTTTGGAGTATTTAATGACAAGGTGAGGAGTTTTAATTTGATTCAGTAGGTAAAGGCATAAGAGGGAATAGTGAGAAAAACAGCTGTATGGAATAGAGAGGGGGTAGATTGGAAGAAGAAAGATCCTTTAGGAGGGCTTTGTAACATTATGATAAATAAATGATAAAGACTCAAATTACATTAGTTGAGATAAAAGTAGAGAAGAGAGGCTTGATGCAAAAGATATTTTAAGCTGGGAAGAGCAAATCAAAAATAAGAATCTCTTCATATTCCTTGAGGCTTCTTAAACTTTTTCCACTCTTAAAACCCTTTTCACCCAAGAAATTTTTACATGACCCTCATATTTGTATAAAATAGGTGTATAAATCAAACATTGACTGATAAATAAATCATAATTTCACAACCTTTCTATTCAGTTATGAGACTATATATAAGTCTAAGAAACTGGGCCTTTAAATGACCTAAAGAAATCATTTTAAAGATAGTTCTTCCATTATGTCTCTAAGGGTCTGAAAACTAGAGTTCTTTTCAGGGAATGATATAGTCCTTTATGGGAAAATCTTTTTTTTTTAATCAACTTTTATAAATATAAATATTTACAGAATAAATGTATATCTATATATATACATATATATGCATATATTTATACTTAATAAATACATACATACTGTATACACATTATTTATATATATACATATATATAAACACAAAAATACATTCATATTTTTACTGTATCTGTTATTTCATAAGTATAAGGAATTCTCAATAAGGAAACTTTTTACCAATAGAAGTCAATGACAATACTACAACTTCTACATTTCTTTTTTTCTTTTTTTAACAAGGCAATTGGCATGAAGTGACTTGCCCAGGATCACACAGCTAGAAAATGTTAAATGTCTGAGGTCAAACTTGAACTCAAGTCCTCCTGACTCCAGGATCAATGCTCTAGCTACTGTGCTATCTAGCTGCCCCACTATTATAACTTCTGAATATGTCATCTTAGAGACTTTTAGTGACTTATGAAGGTCATGTATATATATGAATACATGTACATGTATATAAAAAGAAAGAATGTTATCTGCAACACATGATTAATGTCATCATTAGAAAGGAACAGAAGAAGACGATTATTTCTAAAAAGATGGCAGCTATTTCTAGTCATATGAAAAATCACTATTGATTACAGAAGTTCAAATTAAGACAATTCTGAGGTATCACTTCATACCTTGCAGATTGGCTAAGATGTCAGGAACAGATAATGATAAATGTTGGAGGGGATGTAGGAAAACTGGAACACTAATGCATTGTTGGTGGAGTTGTGAACTGATTCAATCCTTCTGGAGAACAATATAGAACTATGCCCAAAGGGCTATCAAACTGTGCATGTCTCTACTGGGTCTGTATCCCAGAGAGATCATAAAAGAGGAAAAAGGGTCCAATATACCAAAAAATGTTTGTAGCAGCCCTCTTGTAGTAAGGAACTGAAAATGGAGCGAATGCCCATCAGTTGGGGAATAACCAAATAAGTTATATTAAATGAATGTAATGGAATATTATTGTTCCCTCAGAAATGATGAGCAGCTTGATTTCAGAAAAATCTAGAAAGATTTACATGAACTGATGCTAAGTGAACAGAACCTAGAGAACATACACAGTAACAAGATTACATATTGATCAACAATGATAGACTTGACTCTTTTGAAGGGATTCAAGGTGATCCAAAGCAATTCCAATAGACTTCTGACAAAAAGTGTCATCTGCAACCAGAGAAAGAACTTTGGAAACCGAATGGATCAAAGCATAGTATTTTTGCCTTTGTTGTTTTTTTGTCTGCTTGCTTGCATGTTTTTTTTTTTCTTTTTCATGTTTTTTTCCCCTTTTGATCAAATTTTTCTTGTGCAACATGACAAATATGGAAATATGTTTAGAAAAATTTCTCATATTTAATCTACATTGGATTGGTTGCTCTCTTGCAGTGGAAAGAAGGAGGGAAAGAGGGAGAAAATTTTGGAACATAAGGTTTTGCAAAGGTGAATGTTGAAAACTATCTTTGCTTGTATTTGGAAAAATAAAATACTATTTTTTAAAAAGTAAGAAATATGACAGCTTAAACCTGTGTGAAACTGTTCTAGATCTCCAAGGAGAAGGAACAAGAGTGAGAGGGTCTACAAATGAATCAGTTTTAAATCTGATGACTTTTCTTGTCAGCCTAATGCTTTTCCTAAGGACTTTACTTCTCTATACATTATTGGCTTTTAGCTGATATCTACAAATGAACCTTTATAAAAAGAATCTGACCAAAGGACCGTTCAAAACTCAGAAACATAATTGAAAATAGACGTACTTCAAATATGCAAGTTAATCTCCCTAGCCATTATTTTGGAAGACAATATAATTAGTGGTGGGGAGGGGAAGAGTAGGGTACTTTCTGTAATCGATGGGGAGAAAGAAATGATGAAAATGATGAATACAAAAGTAAACTGCACCAGCTTTTTCAGCAATGCTTGTGAGACAACCCTCATTTCCATTTATAACATGGTCTCTCATTTGACAGCAATGTGTAACAAGGAACTACTTACAGCCAGTTCAGCAGTTCTTGAGCCAGCTTTGATCCTGACAGGTGTTAGTGAAATTAAAAGAAAATTCTCAAGATCAAACTGGAAAATGTCGTTTCAGTTTGTCACCAACCAAATATGCCAACATTTTACATTGATAACAGTGTATTAGTTCACACATAAGGAATATATTATTTTTTAGTCTCAAGTCATATAATTAGCAAATCATTATTTTTTATCATTTTCATCTTTCATTATCTTCCCACTTGTTTATTAATATATATGTTTAAACACAGGTGCCCATAAATATATATGTACATATACATATGATATTCTAAAATGCATGCTTAAAAGACACAATCCTTATCCTTTTAAAAATAGCAATCTAAGGACACTGATTTAGAAGGGTCACCTTTTAAAAAAATCTTCCAGTATTATCTCCTTATTCTCTTGTACTTTTTGGCTCTCTTGCACTCGTAAGCTTGATAGTACTACTTTATATTCAGATATCTATCAATCTATCTCCATATACATGTATATATATGCCCCCCCACAGTGTGGATAGAATAAGTAGGATAGTCATGATTATGTTATATGGCAAACAAAAAAAATTAGAACACATAATTTAAGAAAGCATATTCTTTTTTGTAAAGTTTAATAAAAATTATAGTTTCTTTTTTGAAATAAGAAGTTTTTAAAAAAACCCAAAAGTGGAGCTACTAAAGATATGGTAAAGAAAAAAAATCTTTATATTGCTATTTTCCAACCACAGGCTTTTTGGTTACATCACTGTGGTATTCTTGGTGGATCACAAATGTCTGAGATTTATAATCATAGATATGCTTAGAGATAAAGAAGTTGAGGAACAAAGGAATTTTGATAACATATTCATAGTCACCCAGCTAGTAAGATTCTTTCTTGTCCCCTAACCCAACTCTAGCCCCCAAGGATGATCATAAAGTGTTCCTAGTCTTTGACAATACATTAATATTCTCATGAGTATTAGGGAAGAAGCAATTCAGGCTTGAAGAAAAGGTTGAGATAGGGAATTAGTCAATTCATCTATCTCTAAGTCTTTATACTCTTACTTTCACTCCAACTCTGATTAATGATATCATGAATATGCACAATTTAGGGAGGTCCCAATATAATTTGTGTGGGTGTTTTTTCTTGTTTGGATTTTTGATTTCATGGATATAAGAAATTCTCAGACTGAAAATTCCCATTGGAATCTTCATCAACTGGTAGCTTGATTATAAGTAACTGAGTTGCCTTGAGTAAAAAAGAAGCTAAATGACTGACCCATAATCACATATGTAGTATGTGTCAGAGAGAGGACTTCAGCCCAGGTTTTTTTTTAATGGAAAAGCCGGCCTTTTCTCCATCTTGCCATGTTACTATCTCTCTATAGGGTATATATTCTATCACATTTTTCCCAACCAAAAATCTGTTTTTTCAAGGTACTGCCTTTGGATAGTTTTTTTTTTTTTTTTTTTTTAGAGAAAGAGTAAAGAAAGTATAATGTGGTGCTCCCTCAATGAATGTTTTGTATCTCTTACAGAGAGTCAAGAATAAACATTTCTACCATCTCCTCCCCTCACCCATCTTTCAGACAAACTTTAGTTCCTCATAGGAGAGGAAGCAGGAGATTTCTGGACAGAACTGACAACTCTGTTCTCCACAGGGAAAGAGAGTACCAAGCTAGGAATAAATCTATTTGCTTCTTTAAATATTGCTAGTTTAAGGAAAGTAACTTTAATACAAGCTAAATTCCAGATTACTAATTTGGAAAGGTTATCCCTCACAAGGCTTGCCACAAAGTTGACTCCCTTCCTACAAAATACCAACTACATAATGAACACACATAGCAAACAGCAAAGAAGCCCATTTAGCCAAGTTGATAGCAAAACTGAAAATTAAAGTGTGTGTGTGTGTTTGTGTGTGTGTGTGTGTGTGTGTGTGTAGGCATATTGGACAATCTAGATTGAAGTTACTATTCCATTGGGAATGAGATATCTCAGCTCAACCAAGAGAGAGAGAAAGTCCCAGAGCTCAACCAAGGAGAAAATTCCCTGAAGTCTCTAGTAGAGCAAGCTGAGGAGAGTGATATGATGGAGACTATCAGCTTCTCTTATGTCAGTTCTTCCCAGAGTCCTTCTCTCCCATCAGCAACCTGAAAATAGGCGCACATTGTGCATCTTCTTCCTTAAAGCTGATAGTTAGTGTGTGTGTATATGTACGTATGTATATATATATACATATACATATATATATGAATGATATAATGAAAAAAAGCAAGATGTGCATAATAGGAATTAAGTTTCATATATGATCTTTTTTCTGTCCTACTATATATGTATATAAATATATATACATATATATGAAAATGACTATTTTATTCAGTGTTTAAGTACAGAATTTATTTTTAAAAAATTTTCCTACTTTTTCCCCATGTATCAGTTATATATATATGTGTGTGTGTGTGTGTGTGTGTGTGTGTGTGTGTGTATAGTACATAGATATTTTATTATGCTGGTTAGTATGTACACAAGTTGGTTTTTTTTTTAATCTATCTCAATGCTTCATCAGTCTACATATGATTATTTTTGTAGGTTTCAGCTATTATAAACAGCTGCATGTATAATCTGTAGAACTGAAGAGGTACCTAGATGGCACAGTGGATAGAATATAGGACTGGAAGTAAGGAAAACTTGATTTTATTTTTTGCCTCAGACACTTACTAGTTGTGAGACTATGAGCAAGCCACTTAGCCTCTCTGTGCTTTATCTGTCAAATGGAATAATACCTTTCTCAGTGTGCTGTTATGATTATTAAATGAGATTAAAAAGGTCAAGTGCTTTGCAAATTTTATATAGATATTAACCATTATTATTATCATCCAACACATATATCTTAGATGAGCCCTGAAAATGAACAATACCTAGAATTAAACAGTAGAAAAATTACCTGGATTGTCTTTGAAAATTGCACACTGGGAGCCAAAATGAAAAACAGGGACTCACCTGAATTCTCCTGAATTCCCCTCTAAACAATTTAAAAATAGTGCCTCAAAAGGAATTCTGGAATGGCAGAACCAACAAAAGGACAGAGAGAAATAATTTTCCATCCAAAAAAAACTTTGAAAGTTAACAGTAAATGTTAGTCTCACTGGAGTGAGAGTAGAGCAAAGTCCAGCACAGACAATACTCTAGCATACCAGCAACAGACATTGGGGGCAACTGAATCAGCAGTTGTAGTTTCCAGATCTCTCAGCTCACAAAAGAAAAGGGGATCAGATAACTGGTTAGAAAAAGATTACATGAGTTGAGACTGACACTGGAAATAATGACACTGGCTTCTACAGAAAGCCTTTCTCAACCCCCTCTTCACCCTAATGCCTTCTCTCTATTAATTATTCCCCATACAGTATATATTTTGCTTGTTTATTTATTATCTCTCCTATTATATTGTGATTGCCTTCAAAGCAGGTACCATTTTTGTGCTCTTTTTTTTAAATCACAGAGTTTAGCACAATGGCTGGCATATGATAGATGCTTAATAAATGTTCATTAATTGATTGATTTTTTAAAAAGAAAAAAAAAGATTATAGAGGATCTTTTGTAGGCACTGGGAGCAAGACTCTGTTGCATTGCCCATATGCCATTCTGGGTGGCAGTCCCAGGACAAAGAGAAGCACTAACATGCTACAGTATGCAGATACAGGGAAGTAGGGAACCTGGTCACAGTTCCAAGGCAGAAAAGAGTACTTGTGATTACTCATAGAACACAGCACAGGATAGGAGAGCCAAGATCATACCTCTCCTTAGTTCATACTATTTTAGAAAAACTAAAAATTTAAAGACCCTCCCAGAACTAGCTCTGAAAAGAACGATATAAGTTTGAGTTTGAGACAGTACCCCCCCACCATCCTGGGAGCGGAGACTAAATTTAACATGAAGTTAAATTTCAAGAAACAGGCAAGCAAACAAATAACAGGAATTTGGTCATAAAAAGACTATTATGGTGAAAGGAAAGATCAAAATACAAACTCAGAATAAAACAACAATGTCAAAACAACTAAACAACTACATGCAAAGACCCAAAATAAAATGTGAATTTTTTTTCATGTACTTATTTTCTCCCCCCAAAATAAAAGAATACTTGAAAGAGCTCAAAATGAATGAAAGAGAGGAAGAGGAAAAATCAGGAAAAGCAATGACAGTGATGCAAGAAAATCATGAAAAGAATCAATAGTTTGGTAAAGGAACTTAGGCATAAAGAACGAGATTATAAATAAATTAGAGGAACATAGAATAGTTTATCTCTCAGACTTGTGGAGGAGAAAGAAATTTGTGACCAAAGATGAACTAGAGACCATTACTGATCACAGAATAGAAAATTTCGATTACATCAAATTAAAAAGCCTTTGTACAAATAAAACTAATGCAAACAAGATTAGAAGGGAAACAACAAACTGGGAAAACATTTTCACAGTTAAAGGTTCTGATAAAGGCCTCATTTCCAAAATATATAGAGAACTGACTCAAATTTATAAGAAATCAAGCTATTCTCCAATTGATAAATGGTCAAAGGATATGAACAGACAATTTTCAGAGGATGAGATTGAAACTATTACCACTCATATGAAAGAGTGTTCCAAATCATTATTGATCAGAGAAATGCAAATTAAGACAACTCTGAGATACCACTACACACCTGTCAGATTGGCTAAGATGACAGGAAAAAATAATGATGAATGTTGGAGGGGATGCGGGAAAACTGGGACACTAATGCATTGTTGGTGGAGTTGTGAACGAATCCAACCATTCTGGAGAGCAATCTGGAATTATGCCCAAAAAATTATCAAAATGTGCATATCCTTTGATCCAGCAGTGTTTCTATTGGGCTTATATCCCAAAGAAATACTAAAGAAGGGAAAGGGACCTGTATGTGCCAAAATGTTTGTAGCAGCCCTGTGTGTAGTGGCTAGAAACTGGAAAATGAATGGATGCCCATCAATTGGAGAATGGCTGGGTAAATTGTGGTATATGAATGTTATGGAATATTATTGTTCTGTAAGAAATGACCAGCAGGATGAATACAGAGAGGCTTGGAGAGACCTACATGAACTGATGCTAAGTGAAATGAGCAGAACCAGGAGATCATTATACACTTCGACAACGATATTGTATGAGGACATATTTTGATGGAAGTGGATTTCTTTGACAAAGAGACCTGAGTTTCAATTGATAAATGACGGACAAAAGCAGCTACACCCAAAGAAAGAACACTGGGAAACGAATGTGAACTATCTGCATTTTTGTTTTTCTTCCCGGATTATTTATACCTTCTGAATCCAATTCTCCCTACGCAACAAGAGAACTGTTCGGTTCTGCAAACATATATTGTATCTAGGATATACTGCAACATATCCAACATATATAAAGGACTGCTTGCCATCTAGGGGAGGGGGTGGAGGGAGGGAGGGGAAAAAAAATCGGAACAGAAATGAGTGTCAATATAATGTAATTATTAAATAAAAAATTTAAATAAAAAAAAATCAAAAAAAAATAGTTTGGTAAAGGAGGCACAAAAAAATTACTGAAGAAAATAATACCTTAAAAAACAAAATAAGTCAAATGGTAAAAGAGACACAAAAACTTATTAAAGCGTAAACTCCTTAAAAAGTAGAATTGGTCAAGTGGAGAAAGAGGTACAAAGGGTCACTGATGAAAATAATTCCTCAAAAAGTTAAAATTGGGAAAATGAGAGTTAATGAGTCCATAAGACATCAAGAAACAGTGACTCTACTCAAAAGAATGAAAAAAATAAAATAAAATGTGAACTATCTCATTGGAAAAACAACTTAGAAAATAGATTGAGGATGCATAATTTAAGAAATATTGCATTAACTAAAAGCCATGATTAAAAAAAGGATTCTACAAATCATATTTCAAGAAATTATAAAGGAAAATTGCCCTGAAATTCTAGCACTAGAGAGTAAAATAGAACTTGAAAGGCTCCACTGATCACTTCCTGAAAGAGATCCCAAAATGAAAGCTCCCAGGAATATGATAGCCAAATTCCAAAGCTCCCAGGTCAAGTAGAAGATAATGTAAGTATCCAGCAAAAAACAATTCAAATATCATGAAGCCACAGTTAGGATCACATAAGATTTATCAGTTTGTACATTCAAAGACTGGAGGTCTTGAAATATGACGTTCTTGAATTAGAATTACAATCAAGAATCATCTTTACAGCAAAGCTGAATATAATTTTTTGGACAAAAAAAATGGATAGTTTATGAAATAGAGGATTTTAAAGCATTCCTGATGGAAAAAAAATAGAGTTGTATAGAAAATGTGATGCTAAAAGACATGACTTAAAAGAAGCATAAAAAGGTAAACTTATAGGAGAAATAAAAGATTCAATAAGGTTAAACTATTTGCATTCTTACATGGAAAGATAATACTTATAACTCCTTTTTTATTTATCATTATTATTAGTGCAATTAGAAGAAATTTACATAGACAGAGGGCACATTTGTGAGCTGAAAATGATCAAGTGTTTTAAAAAATTAAGGGGTTAGAAGAGATAGAACAGAATAAATTATCTGACATAAAAAAGGCATGAAAGAGATTTTACAGTGGAGAAGGAAGTAAGGGAGTGAGAAAGGGCACATATGAATCTTACTTTCATCCCAATTGGCTCAAAGAGGGAATAACATGCATACTTAGTTGGGTATAGATACAGGGATGTAGGAGAGGAAGAGGATAAGAGAAGGTAGAAGAAGACACAAACAGACTATTTCTGAGAGAGAGAGAGAGAGAGAGAGAGAGAGAGAGAGAGAGAGAGAGAGAGAGAAGAGAGAGAGAGAGAGAGTAAATGGCAGAAACTAGGTTAGAGGAAAATACATGATAATTATAAATGTGAGAACATTTTTACAGAAAGTTTTTCTGATAAAGATCTCATTTCTTAAATATATAGAGAACTGAGTAAAATTTAAAGAGTATAAGATTTTCCAGTTGATAAATAGTTAAAGGGTATGAACAGGCAATTTTCAGATGAAGAAATTCAAGCTATCTATGGGTATATGAAAAATACCCTAAATCACTGTTGATAATGGAAATGGAAATTAAAACAACTCTAAAGTACCACCTCACTTCTATCAGATTGGTTAATATGACAGAAAAGGAAAATTATAAATACCAGGATGCATTGTGGGAACATTAGAAAACTAAAGCACTGTTGGAATTGTAAGCTGATTCAATCATTCTGGAAAGCAACTTGGACACATGCCCAAAGGGCTATAAAACCATTTGACCAAGTAATACCACTAATAGGTCTATATCCTAACAGGATTTTTTTAAAGTATTGGGATGGAGGGGAAGGGCCTATATGTACAAAAATATTTATAGCAGTTCTTTTTGTAGTAGCAAATAATTGGAAATTGAGCGGGTGCCCATCAATTGGAAAATGGCTAAATAAGTTATGGTAAATAAATATAAACGGCATAATATTGCGCATAAGAAATGAGAGAGAGAGAGAGAGAGAGAGAGAGAGAGGCTAAAGAATTTTAAATATCACTCAACAGGCATTGCACTACATGCCTCTGCAATGGCTGTTGAGTGATATTTAAAATATTTTGAAAATAGTAGTTTCATGACTGTATATGGTCATGTATATGAACAATTGATTTAGGAATAGTTCAATAATAAATTTTTTGTCTATTAAAATATAATCACTTTTATTTTTGTAGCGTTATTCAGTATTTACCTTTTTTATTCTTTTCTTGAAATTATTCAAGATGACAAAATCACAGAATCTGGCCATCTAGTATAAAACATACAAAAGGAATTCCTACTAAAACACATCTAACAAATAGTTGTCCATACTGGCTTGAAATACTTCTGACAAAGGGAAGCCTATCACCTCTATGGGAAGCCCTTCTCACTGTTAGACAATATTAATTATTAGAATTTTTAAAAATCAAATCTAACTTTGCTGCTTTGTAACTTAGACACACTGTTCCTTGTTCTGCCTACTTGGGACTAAATATAATAGATTTAATTCTTCTTCCATGTGACAGTCCTTCAAATATGTAAAACAGAGATCATGAGCCCCCTGCAAAAAAAAATTGTTTATCAGGCCAAAAGTACCAATCAGCTATTCATATGACTTGCACAGGGCACTTTATCATCTTGGTTTCTCTACTCTGGACACTCTTCAGCTTATCAAAACCACATTTTAAACTGTGGTGACTAGAAGTAAACATAGCATTTCAGATGAAGTCTGACTGAGACAGAGAACAGTGAGGCTACCACTTTCCCATTCCTAAATGCTGTGCCCCTCAATATAGCCCAGGATTAAATCAGTTTTTTTGGACTGCCTCATCATATTACTGACTCATATTGAACATATGGTCTACTTTAAAACCCTTAGATATTTTTTAAAATAACTATTAGCTACATATGCCTTCTTCATCTTACTTTTGTGATGCTGACTTTTCTGTACACAAGGGAAAAATTTTATACTGATCCATTTTGAATTTCATTATTACTATTATTTAGTTTCTTTAATTATGGATGAGAGAGTATATGCACTGATTTCCTAGGCAGTCTTTTTTATAATGCTTCTGCTAGCATGAAGAATTTTAGTTCTTTGATGATGACACGTATATGCTTGAAGTACTTGTTCTTTCTATATACCTTCTTTAGTTGTTGGGAAAATCAAATGAGATAATAATTATAAAGTCCCAAGCACAGTGCCTGGTATATAATATATAAATGTTTGCTATATTTTCTTATATCTACGCTTCTTTTTTTAAACCATATAATAACTTCTATATTGCTTTCAAAACTGCCCCCCTTGTTTGTGCTTCTTTCTGAACTTTCTTCTACTCTATTGTATACATTATTTTAAAAGTGTTTTAATGATCCTCATGATGCTCTCTTTGTTTGGCACCATAGCTACTAAGTTCCTTCTTCCTCACCAACTACTCCCCTTCCCCATAAAAAGGAGGAGAGACAGACAGACAGCAGACAGACAGACAGACAGAGACAGGGAAAGAGGCAAAAAGAGAGAAAGAACTCTTGTAGTAATAAAGGCAGCCAAGCAAAACACATTCTTACAGTGAACAGATTTAAAAAATTATATATGTTCCCTCTTTCCTTTTGAGTTGATAAATTCTCTGTCAGGAAGTACTTTATCATGTCCTCTGGAAGCATGATTGCAATGAACAAATCTTAAATCTTTCAAAGTTGTTTTTCTTTACAATGTTGCTCTTCTAGTTGGGCTCACTTCGCTGCCCAAAATAATCTGAAATTATCTCCATTGTAATTGATTACAGTGCAATAGTTCATAATCTTCACATATCACAATTTGTGGAGGCATTCCTTAACTCATCTCCTTAGACAGTTGTTATTTTGTTTAAAAAAAAATCTGCCTAAGTATCAATATTTAGTACCTGCCTCCAGTTATTTTACTGACAATTATTCCCTCATCAGTCTTACCCTTCCTCTACCTATCTCCTATTATTTCCTTTTCGAGATTGACAGATATTTATACCAAACTGTTTGGTATAAATTCAACCCCTTCCTAGTTTAGCTATAAGAATATATTTGTATCATAAATAAAAGTTGGCAAAATTAATTCTTTTCCTATTTTTGCCAACAGCTTATGAAATTAATTGTTCTTTGAGTCTTGGGTAGAATTCACTTGCAAATTCATGTCATCCTATAGTTTTTCCTTTGGGAGTTAATTTGAGATTTATTCAATTTCTTTTTCTGAGATTGGTCTATTATTTTTAATCTTCATTTTTGTTCTATTAATCTGGGTATATATTTTTGGTAAATATTCATCCATTTTATTTAAATTAGCAGTTTAGGAGCATATAATTTGGTAAAAGAACATTTAATGACTTCCTAAATTTGTTTTTTAAGTCAATTTAATTTTCTGTCTTTAATTTTGTAATCTCTTCTTTGTTGTATCATATATTTTTAAATTTGCTGCTTTTTTAGGTTTTTTTATTTACTCGTTTTATGAATTTTTATCTTATGTTATTGAAAGTTTTTATATTAACTTTAAATTGTTAATCTGATTCCATAAGAGTCCTAAGGATAGATTTCAGTGAATTCATGAATTTGGGTGGGGAAATTATATATATTTTCCACTGTCCTCTAACTGAAATTTAACATTTTCTTACACTGTAAATTAAAAAAAAAATTCTGAGAAAGAGATCATAGGTTTCACCAAACTGCCAAAGTGGGTTATAACATTCAAAAAAGCTAAGAACCCTTGATACAGAAATACAAATTTTCCATTAAGGACTGCTTTTGCTACATGACAAAAGTTTTGATAAGTTACCATATTGTTATCAGTTTCTTCAAGGAAATTAGTTTCTATGATTTATTCTTTGACCCCACAAATTCTTTTAAGATTTAGTTTTTTAGTCTTCAATTAATTTTTAAAATCCCTTTGTTGACCCCATATCGAATGTACATTTTATTTTGTAGATATATTTAACATTGCTGATTTTCTGCATTTCTTTATGGGGCAAGCCTCAATACAAAATCATTTTTGCAATTATGATATGCAAATGAAGAAACATATATATGTATATATATTGCTTTTTATTCCTATTCAATAATTGACAGAGTTCTATCATATCTACTTTTTTTTCCCCTAAAAGTGTTGTTCAGACTGCTGGGAAAAAAGGAAAACAATATAACAGGTATAGGTATAGTTATAGACCAACATTTTACGCTATATTCTAAGATAAAGATTCAGATAGGCACTTGGTTTAGATATAAAAGGTGATACTATGAATAGATTAGGAGAACAAGGAATAGCTTCTCAGATATATGAAAAATATATGGAAAAGGGAAGAATTTATCAACAAAAGAGATAGAGAACATTACGATATGTAAAATGGATAATTTTGAATACATTAAATTTAAAAGTCTATACAAACAAAATCAATGCAAACAATATTAGAAGGCAAGCAGAAGGCTGTGAAACAATTTTTTTACAGCAAGTGTCTCTGATAAAGACCTTATTTCTCAAATATACAGAGAATTGAGTTAAATCTATAAGAATACAAGTCATTCTCCAATTGATCAATTTTTTTTAAAAAGGAAAAGAGTTTATATGTACAAAAATCTTTATTGTGATTCTTTTTGTGGTGGCAAAAAATTAGAAATTGAGGGGATGCCATTGGGGAGGGGAAGAGAAAATTTAAAACTCAAAATTTTGTTTAAAAATGAATGTTAAAAGTTGTCTTTATACATCATTGGAAAAAATAAAATAGCATTTAAAATGTTATTCATGAATTTCTTTTTTGTTAGATTTGTCTAGATCTAAAAAGTTCCTATTATAATGTTTGCTATCTCTTCTCCACACCCATTGATTAGCTTTCTTTTAAGTACATGATAAAAAGTAATGCATAGAAATTAAGTATTGATAATAATTCATTGTTGAAGATGTCTTTAAGCATAATGTAATTCCTGTGTTTATTATATTTATACATGTCTATTTTTACTGTTGCCTGGACAAAATGATTACTACTCTCTCAAATAAAAAGTTCATTTAAAGCATAATGCTTTTTAGTCCAGTCTTTTATTTTATATCTGCATGAATTTTATGTTTCAAGTATGTTTCTTATAAACAACATATTATTGAATTCTTTATTTTAATATTTTTTGATATCTAGTCCCATTTTTTAATTCATCCCATTCATGTTAATGGTTAGGATTATTAATTATGTGTTTTCTAATCACTTATATTTCTTACACTGTAACTTTTGTTACTTTTTAAAAAATCAACAAGCATTTCTTTTCTCTTTCCTATTTCTAACCTGCCCCTATAAGCAAAAACAAAATTCTTGTAATTAGTATATGTAATAAAGCAAAGTAAATTGTCATGTTGACAATATCCAAAAATTTATATCTCATTCTGAATCTTGAGTTCATCATCTTTTTGTAAAGAAAAATACTTCATCATTGATCCTCTGGAATCTTGATTGGTTGTGGCATTATTCAGAGTTCTAGAGCCATTCAAAGATGTTTATGTTTTAAATGTTGCAATTATTATATAGATTATTCTTCTTTTTGAGCTCAATTTGCTATGAAAGAGTTTATATAATTCTTCCCTTGTTCCTCTGGATTCATCACTTTAAACATTGATAATTGTTGTTCGGTAATTTTTTCAGTCACATCCAACTCTTCATGATCCCATTTGGGGTTTTCTTAGCAAAGATCCTAGAGTTCATTGTCATATCTTTCACTATAGATGAGGAAACGAAAACAAATAGGTTTAAGTGACTTACTGAAGGTCACATAGCTAGTAAGTATTTGAGGCCAGATTTCAGCTTAAAAAGATGAGTCTTCTTGATTTTAGGCTTGATACTCTATCCATTGTGCTACCTAGCTGACCAATTATTAAATTAACATACCACAATTTATTCAATTATTCCCCATTTTATGGTGATAATATTAGCTAACTGTTAATTACTAACTTTGAAATTACTCATTTGATCTTCACACAATCCTGGGAAATGGCTGATATTTTTATTCTCATTGTACAAAAAAAAGAAACTGAGGCACACAGAGGTTAAGTGACTTGCCCAGGAGTTGTCAGTTCTTTGCCATTACTTTTTAAAAGGCTATACATATCTTTGTACATATTCATTTTTTTTTCTCTGATCTATTTGGGAAATAGTCCTAGTGATGGGATATGGCTCCAAATTACATTCCAGATGGGCCAGACCAGTACATAGTATCGCCAACAGTACATTATCATTCCTTTTTTTTCCAACAATCAATTGTTTTCTTTTTTTTTGTCAAATTGGTCAATTTACTGAGTATGATATGGGACCTAAGAACTGTTTTAATTTGTCTTGAATTTCTTCCTTTTAAAACTTTTTTTTATATCCTTTCATTACTTATAAATTGTGGAAGGATTTTTATTCTTAGCAAATTGAATCAATTCCTTGTATATCTTGGAAATATGAATTTTATTGGAGTATTTTGCTGCAAAAATTTTCCCCAATTATCATTTTCCCTTTTAAATTGTTATATTTGTTTTTGTCCAAAAAGTTTAAAATGTCAGAATTGCTTATTTTATCATCTGTGAGTTTCTTTTGTTTGTTCACAATTTTTTCCATTATTTATTAATCCAAAAGGAAATTCCTTCTTTGATCTTCTAATTTGTTTATAATATAATCTATATAATAATCATTACTATAACACTATTGGTATAACACTTATTATGGGCCAAATACTGTGCCAAGTGTTTTACAGATGTTATCTTATTTTTATCCTCACAACAACTCTGGAAACTAGGTGCTATTATTTTCTTCATTTTATAGTTAAACAAACTGAGGCAAATAGATGTTAAGTGACTTATCCAGAATCATATTGCTAGTAAGTTTCCAAGGGTAGAGCCTTCCTGGCTCCAGATCTAGCGTTTCATCCACTACACCATCTAAGTTATATTTCCATATGTAATTTATCTTAGTGTGATGAGTGGACCTGGCTCAAGCCAGTATCCTCTTATTTCATGTTTTGATGATTAAAAAAAATGAGGCATTCATAAGTCATTCGACAATTATCAGAAGTAATCATACTTATTCACAGCATCTGAAAGGATATTCAACAAAGGTATTCTAGAATTCAGTTTGGATAGAAGTAATCCCCTTTGACTTCATATGGAAACATATTTGGTCAAAATGGCAGGATGGCTTTTATGGCTTTAATGGCTTTAATGGCTTTTATGTTTTTGAAACATCATCAAGTTTGAAGGATCCACATCTGAGCAAATGGGTTTTTATGACTTTGGCAACCAGGAAGATACTTCAATATTTTTAAAAACTATCAGAAAGTGACATCAAGGCAATTAGAGTCTTAAGTCCTAAACCAATCAAGTCTTAGGAAGAGCTTTTGTAACTTTTTAAAGAAAACTAGCTTCACTTATGTTGTGGAAGAAGTTGGGATATTGCTCTTCCCACTCTTGGTATATGGCTTGAGATACTAGTCTAACTCTACTTTCTGTCACAATCCTTTCAGGTTGTGTCTTTTTTTTTTTTAATAGGTTTTTTTTGTTTGTTTGCTTGCTTGATTTTTTAAAACATCAAATATCGAATCCTTATCCAGTAGCTGGACCTCTTAATATTCTCTCTTCTCTTTGCTCCCTTATGTTGTTGTTCAGTGATTTCAGATGTGTTCAACTCTTTGTCATCCTATTTGAGGTTTTATTGACAAAGACATGAGAGTAGTTTGCCATTTCTTTCTTTAACTAAACTAAAGCAAATAGTTAAGTGACTTGACCAGGCTCATACAGCTAGTAAGTGAATGAGGCTGGATTTGATGAAAAACCTTCCTGATTCCAACCTCGGTGCTTTATACACTGTGACACTTAGTTGTCCCCTTATTTATTTATTTTTTTTTACAAAGAGAAGAGAGTAAGAGAGAAATGTGCTCATGCTAATGATGTAATTTGCTTCTGATACCCTTACCTAAACTCTGATCATGGGTTCTTACCCATTCTTTCTTTCCTTATAATTGTCCCTCACAATCTATCCTCTTAAACTGGTTTTTTTTGAGGGATTACCTCTCTGATTCTATCCTTCTTCTTGAAAAGATGTACCCTTCTACCTCTCTTAAAAAAAAAAAAATTATAGTCAAATAAAGTATATTATCATATTGGTCATATTCAAAAAATATTTTTCTGTTCTGCAAATTAGTACAACCCCCCCTCTGTCATTAATTACCAAGTTGATTTTTATTTTAATCTTTCCTGGAGGGCTATAGGGTCAAATTTATTTCTCTGATTTAGAACTTCTAGTTCCCTTTGTTTGTTGCCTAAACTTTTGTTTAAACATTTGTTTATACACATATTTTACTACTGATTGCTTTCTTGAATTTTTTTCTCCTATGAATTTCTGTGAACCTCAACTGCTAGTCTTCCTTTTTTTTTTTTTAAACAGTTACTATTTTTCCCCCTATTTTGGGGTTAGGTGACTGGTCCAGAGTCACACGGAAATGTTAAGGGCTTCAAACTAGATTTGAACTCAGGTCATCCTGACTTCAGGGCTAATGCTCTATCCACTGTGCCACCTAGCTGCCCCAACATAGTTACTCTTTAAGAGAACTAACTTAGCTAGTCTTTTCCCTCCTCTATCCTTTTAAATTTAATTTAAATTTGAGTTGATTGGCAAACCACCTAGCAAATAGATTCTTATCAGTATTTGTTAGGTATAGTTCATCTTTGGCCAGGAATGTGGCATCTTTTTATTTTTAACTATGCTCCAAAAGCACAAATTCCATCCTGAGTCAACTTAGTCAACTATCTACTTCCAAAATTAATTTTTCTCTAAAGGGCAACAGTGAGGAAAACACAACTAGCATCTCTTTTGTTTTTAGTTTCTTACCCAAGACGTCATAATCACTGGCAGTACTTTTTAGGTTCCTTCTGCAGTGAAATTTGTATACATGTGAATCACCAGAAGTGAGTAATATTATTCTTTCTGACAAATCTGGAGAGGTTCCATTATGTCTTGGATACTTGACTTGGGAAAATAATAGACCTCTCTTTCATTGTCACATCTATAAATAGTTGTCTTTGTACCTTTAAGAAGAGAATCATCAATTACTACTTTTCTTCAATTCTTCCTCTGACCCTTACTTAAATGTGTTTGCATCTGATAGCATCTTTGGCTTCACTTTGTCATTCTTTGGAGAAACAAGCAGCTTCTTCCTCCTTATGGTATCTAATTCCCTCCTCTTTAAGAAGAATCTCAACTTCGTTTTTTTTTTTTTAATTCTAATTATACACCTAGCTTCTTCCTTCTTTTTATCCTCTGTTCAAAACTCGCTAATATTCTACCAAGCATTGTCTCTCCCTCCACTTCCGTTCTCTATATTTTACCCCAGCTGAATTCTCACTTCTCCTTCCTTTGGAAATACTTCAGAAATTCACTTTATATTGACCATGAGCATCTTGAAAGTAGAGACTGTATTTTGCCTATCTTTCTATCCCCAAAACTTAGCATATTATCTGGCATATGTGGGACAGTAACTTTTAAAAATTTTTTAATAGCATTTTATTTACAAGTTATATGCATGGGTAATTTTTCAGCATTGACAATTGCCAAGCCTTTTGTTCCAATTTTTCCCCTTCTTTCCCCCACCCCCCCCCTAGATGGCAGCATGACCAATACATGTTAAGTATATTAAAGTATAAATTAAATACAAAATAAATATACATGTCCAAACCGTTATTTTGCTGTACAAAAAGAATTGGACTCTGAAATATTGTACAATTAGCCTGTGAAGGAAATAAAAAATGCAGGTGGGCAAAAATATAGGGATTGGAAATTCAATGTAATGATTCTTAGTCATCTCCCAGAGATGGGCGTAGCTGGTTCAGTTCCTTACTGCTCCATTGAAACTGACTTGGTTCATCTCATTGCTGAAGATGTCCAGGTCCATCAGAATTGATCATCATATAGTATTGTTGTTGAAGTATATAATGGTCTCCTGGCCCTGCTTGTTTCACTCAGCATCAGTTCATGTAAATCTCTCCAGGCCTTTCTGAAATCATCCTGTTGGTCATTTCTTACCGAATAATAATATTCCATAACATTCATATACCACAATTTATTCAGCCATTCTTCAATTGATGGGCATCTACGCAGTTGCCAGTTTCTGGCCACTACAAACAGGGCTGCCACAAACATTTTGGCACATACAGGTCCCTTTCCCTTCTTTAAGATCTCTTCGGGGTATAAGCCCAATAGTAGCACTGCTGGATCAAAGGGTATGCACAGTCTGATAACTTTTTGAGCATAGTTCCAAATGACTCTCCAGAATGGCTGGATGTATTCACAATTCCACCAACAATGTATTAGTGGGACAGTAACTCTTACCCAAATTAAAACCAAAGACTCTTAAGGTAAAAAAACAAACAAAAAAAAAGATTTATTATGATCTCAAGAGAAAGGGCTACTCCCAAAAGACAAGGGATTCGTAGAGGAATATAAGTACAAAATGCAAAATATAGATCCTAACCAGAAGCCCCCTCCTCTCTCCCTGCCCTTTTTTCCCATTGTCTGGTGGAATCTAGGTTTACACTCTAAATGCAGAAATCTATCTCAGCAACAAGAGAATACTAGTACATAACAAACTCTTTATCCATTAAGTACTTAAATGTAAGAAATAGAGGGAAGGATAGGAGGAAAATGTTTATTTAAGAGAATAGAACACTTGCAGCTTTTAGCTTATTACAAAGTCTCAAGTCACAATTAGGGCATAGGTGAAGGCCAGATTCTTATGACAGGTTTATCCTATTCATGGCATATAGTAGGTACTTTCTAATTGTGTACTGATTCACTTAAAACCTGGAATGTAGAAAATCATTCACCTTTTCCACCAGGAAGAAGATAAAAGTTGAGTCACCATATCCAATTTAAGAAGGATGCTGAACAGAGAGCTCCCAGACTAAAATGAAGTCTTTTCTTTGAGTTCTCTATATCTAGAATTGACTCACTCCCCTTTGTCTCTGACAACTCTCAGACTCAGGATTAGAAATTATCAAGCCCTTCTTGGACCAATTTTCTTGACATACAAACAGATCTGAACCACAATATGTGATAGGTGAAGTAATTAAAATCATTTTTTCCCATATAGTTTGCTTATATTCTCATCTGGCAAAAATAATAGGTATTTAAAATGGCAAATAGTCACTCGTCAAACTGCCCCCATATAAATATAAAATGCTGGTATGTACAGTGTTTTCCTTTGTGATTAAGCAATTACTGGTGCTACTTGATTAGCTCTGGTGGCCCTGATAGTTAATGTTTATTTAAAGTATCTATTTTTTTCTTTTTTTTTTTTAAATTCAACCTACTCCACCAAATATAAGGATGAAATTAATGACTCTATGCTAATGACTTTTCTTCCTCTAAATTTTCCCTGAAGATTTCTTATTTTCAGCAATGTAAAATGCTACATCTTTAGTAGATTTCCCCAAGAAAGATGAACACAATAATTCACTTTTGTATTCTTTTGTTCTTAGGAATGTAAACAAAAATAATTTGTTTCTTCTAAGCTTTGGGATTCAAAGGAGACCCTAAAAAGTTGGGATTCCAGACTGGTGTTATAAGAATTTGCAGGCTTGGACCCATCTCCAAGTCAAGGGGCAAAATTTATTATAATTGTAACATCAATTGAAACAGGCTAAGTTCCAAAAGGATTTAGCAAAGAACCAGGAACAAAAAGATAAATATGCTGGATAAAAAAAGAGTAGGTCTTCCTGTCACTGCTAATTTTATGACTTACAGGTTCAGCTGAGGAGTGGTCTTAGTATTGAATTCTATGGCTTAGTGATGAGTTGCACCTCAATATTGAATTTCATTGCTTAAACTGTCTCAGAAACTTTATGACTAATAGATTGTCATCTGACAGCCAGCATTGTTTGCTGGAACTACAGTACTCTCAAAGTCAGGTGGTCTTAAGGTTATTTCTATATTTTCCCTAGGAGTTATACCATATCATAAATAATGAGATGTATATAATTTGAAGTGGAATTAATGTAATATAGTCTCTAAGGAAGACAGCAATAATTTTAAGGTTCCCTGACTTTTGAGTGCCTCTGTTCTAACAATCTGTCAGTAATTCTAAATCCTTTGGCTTTAGAATCTGTGATCCTGAGGCCCTCTGATCTAAGAAAGCTGTTATTCTTTCATTGATTATAAAAGTCCTCTGGCCTAGGAATATAATAATATTTCTTCCCTTAGACTTAGATATTAGTGATCTTGAGACTATTGTTCTAACAATCTGTTGGTCAATAATTTCAAATCTTCTGGCCTTAGAATAGTCCTACAAACATTACTATCTGTTGGTCAGTGATAACCAAATTCTTGAAATCACTCCTTGATTCTATCCCTAGGCCATAAATTTAGCATATCAATGACGTGGATAAGAGTTCTCTTTTCTCCAGTTTCCTTGCTAAAAATCTTTGGACTTTACCTCACTTCAATTGGTGCTACAATTACAATAAACTTTGCTCCTTGACTTGGATATGGCTTTAAGTCTGCAGATTCTTTTGAGATACCACATGACACCAGTCTTTGACCCCCAATCTTTTGGGGTCCCTTCCCAACCTCAACAGAATGACAGTTATTTAAGAAAATATCTCTAGTCAGGGAAATTCAATTTAATTTTTCTTTAAAAATAGTATTATTATTGATTGATGAAATTTAACTACATATTCTTTATTGTTTAGATTTAATTTTAGAAGGTCCAGATTATACATTTTAGAAGAATGATCTTTTTACTTAATTTTTAGTCATATCAGAAAACTTTGATACTTTAGCTAGTTAATTTTTCAAGCTTCCACTAAAACTTACTCTGATTTCTTTTTGTGATACAAAGGCAACAATTTATTATTAAAAACTTTGCCAGTGGAGAGTATCATAAAGCAAAGTCTAATAAGCTGGAAGTATTTCAGCTATCGGCCCAAGAATACTGTTTGTCTGTTGTCTAATGTAACAACAGACCAGTTCAAGTTCAGGAAGCATCCACTATCTCTCCCTCTAAGGGTCTATACCTCTGACCTCACATTGTTGTGCCACAGTTCCCTTTTATTGTCCTGACTCAGTTTCCCTAATTGTTCTGCCTCAGTTTCCTTAGTTGCAACTCCCCTTTCTGATAATTAGAACTGAGATAATTAGG
Source organism: Antechinus flavipes (assembly GCF_016432865.1). Lineage (NCBI taxonomy): Eukaryota > Metazoa > Chordata > Mammalia > Dasyuromorphia > Dasyuridae > Antechinus > Antechinus flavipes. The sequence continues at coordinate 158,036,836 of NC_067401.1, forward strand.
GCTGTGGCGAGCTGACATTCCAGAAGAAAAGACTCCAGATATCCTATCTCAGATACCTAATTGGCATTGTTTATATCTCTAAGTTTCAGACTTCTGGCTCTAGTTGGCCACCTCCTCCAACTTCCAGTTAGTAAGAATTTATGGTACTACCCCCCCAACCTGTCAGAACTGGATTGATGGTCCATGTCTGGAAATTCCCGCTCACCAGAGTTTAGACTCCATCCCCTGCCTTTGTTTAGCTACCCACTTGGAGCCAAAGCTATATTTTCATGGTAAACAGACATTTGCTGCTGGATGCTTTGGATACCAGCCCTGGGGGTAACATGCCCCCAGCACAATCTCTCCCTCTCAGAAATCCAAATAAAATATTAAAAACTCTCTAATCTCTATCTTGCCTCAGTTTCTCCAGCATTACAACATATGCTATTAGTTCTTTAAGACTAAGGGAATGAGAAGGATCAGACTCTTTCTCTGGCTCTCTGGCTATTTATTTCCACATCCCAGAGTTCCAGGGAAAATCACTTAAAGTTTAGATTTGGTACATATGTAGGTTCTCCCACAACAGGGGTAGAAAGGTATTTGGTGTACAATGTCAATCAAGTATAACACAGCTATTTTTTTCATAAAAGGAATACTTAAAATACAAAAAAACTTATAAATGTGAATTGACAAAAACTTTAAAAATGAAACATGAACCTGTTCCCATTATATTCTATCAGGAGATTGATACTTAAATCATTAACGTGTAAAATATTAAGGTGTTGAGGAATGGTCACTGCACCTTTATCTTTATCTGCACTGTCTGAACAACTCATTTTAAAGTCTACTTAGGGGTGATTTTTTCCTGGCTCAGTCTGCAATCCTCTTTGCAGAAGTCTCCTTCTCCTGTTGTTATCACTAGGACCAAGGGAATTCTGTGGCATACCAAAACACAAGTTCTAAGCTAGAATGTATGGCCTACCAGAAATAGCATGAGATCCTTCAGACCAAGAGGACTTTACCATTTGTACTTATTACACTAAGAACAACCTAGCTATGTTTTTCACCAGAAGACTGGCTGCCAGGTGTTTAATATATTTCTTACTCACAGCAATTTATCAATTGAAGTGTAATGCCTCAGTTTCCCTCAATTATTATGCCCTGAGTGGAATTGTTGTGGCCACCCCCCTTTCTTGCCCCAGTGGAACTTCTCAGTCCCACTGAGAATTGGGGTCCTTAAAGCTCTGGCCACTCTCACATTCCAAAAAGTCATAAATCTCCAGATGGCTTATCTCAAATGCCTGGGTATCTCCTGTCTCAGATTTCTGTCTCCTGCTCGACCTCCTTATCTTGACCCCCAATCTGTCAGGACTAAGTTATGATCCTTTCCTGGAATTTCCACTCACCCAGTGTTCTGCCCCTTACCCCCTGCCCCCCGCCTTTGTTTCCATGTTCTGCCCCCCCCCCGCCTTTGTTTCCCTGATAGCTGGAGCCTTATAAAAGTCTCTGGAATTACTTGCTGGGTGCTGGATGCTTTGAGACAAGAGTCCCCTTCAGTTGCTTAGAGATCGGGCATCTTTTGGACATGGGTCCTGTTGATTGTTAGTCCAAATTCTCCACTGTTAAAATATTAAAAACCTAATTTCTGTCTTGCCTCATTTCTCCAGAATTCCAGAAAAAACTTGAGATTTTTAGTCAAAGGAAGGGAAGATTCAGGAATATATGATGTCTATCATCAAATACATGAGATATTTTCAAGTGGAAGACAGATTAGGATTGCTTGATTTGGTCACATTATACAGACCCAGTAGCAATGAATAACACAGAAGCAAATATAGGTTTGATACCAAGAAAAATTACAACAAAGTACAATGTACTATCACGAGAGGTACTGGATTCACTTTTATAAGGAGATATCCTAGGAAAGACTAGATGCTATTTAGTGTACCTAGAAAACCCTATTTCAAAACCTGCCTCAAATATTTAACTAGCTGTTTATTCTTATTAATTGATGAAATTTAACCACATATTTTATAGCTTAGATTTAATTTTAGAAGTTCCAGATCATACATTTTAGAAGAATAAAACCTTTTTACTTGATTTTTAACTATATCCGAAAACTTTGATACTTCAGCTAATTGATTTTTCAACCTTCCACTAAAACTAACTCTTGATTTCTTTTTGTGATACAAAGAAAACAATTTATTATTGAAAACTATGCCAATGGAGAGTAAGATAAAACAAAGTCTAGGTCATGTTTGAGCCTCACTATCTTAACTTAGAAAATGGGGACAATAGTAATTCATAAGGTTGTTATAAGGATTAAATGAAATAATGCATGAAAAGCATTTTGTTAACCTGCAATATAAAGATGAAGTATTTTTCAATGAGGGATGGAGGGATTGGAATATGGACTACTTAGATTCTTGTTTACCCTAAAATTCTTTGATTCTGAGATTTCCTCAAGGTGGTCATTTTCCAATCTACTTTCCAACAATTGGATAAAACATTTCACTCACTAGGTGGCACTATTTACAAACGATCTACTTGCTGGTAGACAAATCCTCTGGAAAAAACTATTCATGGTGAGCTCAGTCCTCAGAAAATTAAAAAGTTCTTTCAATTAATGAATCATTATAGTGAAAACAACAAATATAATTTATAAGACCCTATTCATACTGACACCAAATTATTTATCTACCATCTAAGAGATTGGAAATTTTACAGTGGAATAAATGAGCCATCTTCAATGTTTATAAACAAATCCCTGTTTAGCTCCCTCACATTTTTCCCCTTTGCATTTATCTTCCAAAGGTGGTCAACACTTTAACATAGGTTCATGGTTTTTCCGTGTGTTCCTCCTTTCTCTGTCTTCACACTTCCATCTCTGATAAAATGAAATGGAGTACATATGCAAAAATATTTGTAGCAGCCCCTTTTGTAGTGGCAAGAAACTGGAAATTGAGTGGATGCCCATCAATTGGGGAATGGCTAAATAAGTTATGGCATATGAATGTTTATTGTTGTTTAAGAAATGATAAACAGGCTGATTTCAGAAAGGCCTGAAAAAACTTGCCTGAACTAATGCTGAGTGAAGTGAGAAGAATCAAGAGAACATTGTACAAAGTAACAGCAAGAATATGTGATGATGGACTGAGCTCTTTTCAACAACGAGGTGATTCAAGGAAATTTTAATAGACTAGTGATAGAAAGAACCATCTGCATCCAACAGAGAATTATGAGGTGCTTCTAGAAAAAGAATTATAGAGACTGAATATGGATCAAAGCACTATATTTTCACCTAGTTGTGGTTTGTTTGTTTTTTGTGTCTTTTCCCTTTTGATCTGGCTTTTTGTTTATTTTCTGCACAGCATGACAAATACAGAATTATGTTTAGAATAATTGCACGTTTACTCTATATCAGATTGCTTGCTGTCTTGGGAAGGGAGAAAAATTTTGAGCACAAGGTTTTGCAAAGGTGATTGTTGAAAACTATCTTTGGAAAAATAAAATACAATTTTTTAAAAAAAAGAATGAAATGGAGTGGAACTGAGTTCAAATCCTGTTTCTAACTTTTTAGAAGTTATGTGACCTTAGGCAATTGCGTCTCACTTTCTTCATCTCAAAAACTGGATTAACAATACTGTAGCAATTATTTCAAAAACTATTTGTTCTGAGGCTCAAATGAGATAATATATGGAAAAACATTAAAAAAAAAACCCTTAAGGCTCTAAGAAATGTTATCTACTTGTACTTCTCCTACTGCTAAAACTCGAGATTATCCTTCTTTATCAGGGACACACCACAAAAGAGCTGGTACAAGAGACAAAGAAGGCCTGATAGATAACACCTGATATTAGATAACAATTTCTTAAATGGCCTGCCAAACCTATTGCAACATTAGATCCTCTACAAAAATAAACATCCTGATTTCTCTTTGCCGGATTAGTCTTTACTATGGGTTAATTCCTCAACTATAGCTTAAAATTAGTGACCTAGTTGTGCTGGTAATTGCACACTTAAGAAGCTACTATATCATTCAAAAAAATTGTAAAATGTCTATTATGTGCTTGGTCCTATTCTAGGCAGATGACAAAGGGAGTTTTAAGTAAAGTAACATGCATGATACATGTACATAATGAGCCTAAAGAATATTTCATGAATAAAAGAATGAGAAATGCAAACAATACAAAATCCTCATCATGTGTTTTATCTGCTGATTTTTTTTTAAGCATATGATTCAATAGAGAAAAACTCTAATATCCCCCATACATACAACAAAATTATCCTCCTTGAAAAATGTAGCAATGGAGATATCTTCATGCAATGATCCTGTGATTTATTTAAGGAAAGATATAAAATAAAGAGCTCTGTATGCTTGCCAAAGGTGTTCACCATTGTCATTGAAGAAAATCGGTACAAATTCTAACTTAGAAGGATAGATAATGAGGTCCTCCAGATTCTCCTGTTGGCAGATCATATACTGAACACAAGATGGGTGAAAATTAATGAGTTAAAATATGCACCAATGGAGGGAGCAGTTAAACAAGATCATATATTATCATAGTTCAGAATATATGAAGAACTGAAGAGAAGAACCTTTTCACTATCAAAAATCTATACAATGAAGAACTGTTTGAAGAAACAGAATTCCTTACAAGAAAAAGAGAACAAGGCAAGATAGTATATAATAAAGTATTCAGTTGTATGAGACAACTAATGAATGCTATAAAGTTGAAATAAAAGGGAAAATCTAATTTGGATTAGAGTAATAAGGGAAGGGTCTATGGAAGAAGAGACCTTTTAAGATGAACTCTGAAAAGTAATGAATAGGATTTAAATGAAGACAAAAATCACAGAGACAAGACCAAATATATGGGAAATAAAAAGATGAACCTATACTAATTTAGAAAGATAGGAACTGGGGCAGCTAGTTGTTGTAGTGGATAGAGCACCAGCCCTGAAGTCAGGAGAACCTGAGTTCAAATCTGCTCTTAAACATTTAATATTTTCTAGCTGTGTGATCCTGGGCAAGTTATATATATATGTGTGTGTGTGTGTGTGTGTGTGTGTGTGTGTGTGTGTGTGTGTGAGAGAGAGAGAGAGAGAGAGAGAGAGAGAGAGAGAGAGAGAGAGAGAGTGTATATAAAGATAGACCAATAGATAAACATATAATAGGCATTCATTAAATATTTATGTGATAGGCACTGTGCTAAGTATAGGGGATACAACATGAGCAGACAAGACAATTCCTTTAAGTAATTTACAATCTGAGACAATAAATGGAAGGATTCTGTTGGAGAATATCATAATATCAGAACTAAACGGGACCTTAGAAGTCATCTAATACAAATTCCTTATTTTATTGAGGAAATAACTCAGTCCCAGAAAAGGCAAATGACACCCAGATTCACAAGTCTTGTTTCATACAAAGTTTGTTAGATAGAATATAGACAAAATTCAGAAATCATTTATTAATTAACAACCATGTGCCAGGCACTAAAAAAAAAAAAAAAACTAACAAAATGTTCTGCTCTCAAGTAACTTACATTCTGCTGGGGAAAGCAATGTATACACAGTTAAGAAAATACATAGAAATATATTTTTAAAAAGTAATTTCAGGGACAAGAGAATAATAACAAAGAAGAACAACAGGAAAGGCATTGTAAATAAGTCTTAAAAAGTATTATAGGTCCTAAGAGGCATAGAGTCAGTCTGGGAGACAGAATGTGAAACTGGGCACAGGAGCCCAGTTTGAATGGAAGATGGAGTTCATGAGACAGAATAATATGAAATTGGTCTGAAAATACAGACTGGAACCAGATTGTGACAGACTTCAAATGTCAACTAAAGTGTATATAATTATCCTAGAGGCAATAAGGAAATGGTGGAAATCTTGAGCAGGAGAGTGCAATGGTCAGATCAGTGCTTTTTAAATTATCTATTTGGCAGATGTGTGGAATATGAGTTGAAAGAGGGAGAGCCTGGAAGAAAGTTGACCAATAAAGAGGCTATTGCAATAATCCAGGTAAAACAAAGGGCTATAAAACTGTGCATATATATATATATATATATATATATATATATATTGATCCAGCAGTACCACTACTGCCAAAGAGATCATAAAAGAGGGAAAAGAATCCACATGTGCAAAAAATGTTTGCAGCATCTCTTTTTGTGGTGGCAAGGAATTGGAAAATGAATAGATGCCTATAATTTGGGGAATGACAATAAGTTATGGTATGTAAAAGTAATGGAATTGTTCTATGAAAATGATAAATTGGTTGATTTTAGAAAGGTCTGAAAATATTTACACAAACTGATGCTAAATGAATCAAGCAGAACCAGGAAAACACTGTAATTGTATAACAGCAACAGCAGGATTGTGTGATGATTGACTATGACAGATTCAGTTCTCAGTGGTTCAGTGATCCAAAGCAATCCCTATAAACTTTGGATGGAAAAACTATCAATATCCAGAGGGAAAACTATGGAAACTGAATATAGATCAACATATTATTTTCACCATATTTTTTTGCTTGTGATTTTTCTCTTTTGTTCTGATTTTTCTCGCCCAATATGATTCATATGAAAATGTACAAAAAATGAATGTACATATATAACAGAAATGTTTTTATATGTAACTAAGAAAAATTTTAAAATTATATTAAAAAAGGAAAAATAATTCAGGCAAAAAGTCATGGGGATCTAAATTAGACTGATAGCCATATGAATGGAGAGAAGGGGATGTGAGTATGTTTTAGAGAAAAATCATTGGGCCATCACTGGTTGCCTTGATTTATGTCTTGCCAATGGACTATAATGATTTTGGAGAAGAGAATGGGACTGATGACTTTGCATTCCTCTGCTTCACTTAAATCTAATACACTTGCAAATCATGACATTTTCTTCTGGATGTCATTTCTCTTCAAAACTGAAGGATGAAAAACAATGACAACAGATTAAAAACTGGCAAGTGATTGGATATGGGGTATGAAGGAGTGAGGACTTGAAGATGATCCTGAGCCTGTAAAACCTGAAAGGATAACAAAATCTTTGACTAATTAAGGAAATTTAAGAAAACAGGTGAATGTCAGGGAATTAGTTTTGTTTGGACATGTTGTGTTTCACATATAAATGGGACATCCAATTGGAAATACACATTAGGTAGCAACATATATAGAGAGATAATTGAACTCAGGAGAGATGAGAGATGAATATGCATTTGGGGAAGTCATTTGCATAGAAATTATACTTAAACCCATGGGGCCTGCTTGACAAAATCATCAAGAGAAAGTTCACAAAACAATAGATAAGATTATTTAAAGCACCTTCTATGTCTCAGGAACTGTCTTAGGCACTAGAGATACAAATACAAAGAAAGAAATAATCCCTACTTACCAAAAGCTTACATTGTAATGGGGGAATCAAGAAATACATACACATCCAGAGACACATACATGTCCTTAATATAAAGTAGCCTTCTTTTGATTTGTACTAATAGGTACAACTTCTGCTTGGATATAGATTCAGGTCTGATCACAAATACTGTCTCTAGCCTTTATTTATCTTTTTCCTATTTCAATCTTGGGATGCAGAGGGTTTTGGCCTGGCATCTGAGATCAATTCCCAGGACTGCCTCTTTGTTCTTCTGACTCTTTAGCCCCAGAGACTGTCTTTCAAAGAGAGCTAGGGGTTAATCTATTGTGTTTATCCTAGAACTGCTCTGCCTTTGTACCTCAAAAATTTTACACAATAAACACAAGACATATAACACGCTAAACCAGTTTTATGTATGCATATAGAGAGAGCAAATAGCTGTCAGCTGCTCATTATAAACACTGAAACACTTTCCCCTCCAGAGTCATCTGGGTCCAGTGGCCAGATATATAGATCAGGACAACTAGAGATGGCCCTGGAAGCAATGAAAGATTTTGGTCTTTTTAAGCTAAAGTCTTCAACAGGCCTCAGTTTGACTGAAGTTGCACCCATTCAGTGATTAAGGCATTAATTAGCAATTGAGGCATCTGCCTTTTAGTGGAACAGAAACCAGGGATTGGGGGAGGGAAAGAATAATGTCTATTTGGAGATGACTCATCCAAATGGATATACTTTGAGTTACCAGATAAACTCAGCAGGCAAAACTCTATGGTTATTAGTTATCATAGTCCCTTCTTATCCAGTCCTTGGGGACTCAGATAGCAAGTTGATGTGATTGAATAACAATCTTCACCTTTTCTGGTTACAGTAGGAGAATGTGTCTCAGTTTGACAGCTTAAAAAGATGCGACCTTTTCCAACTATACAACCAATGGAAAGAAGGCATTCCCATCCATGTTGTAGGAGAATGCAGGATGTCTTCTCCCAGAAGCAGGGTTTCTTTATGTTAAGTGGTCTGGACATTCTTCAAAGCTCCCATATAGGAATCTGAGCTTATGAAACAGAACCTACACATAAGTTGCCCAGTGAAATAAGTGTACATGATGACCACATGATGACATATAAAGAAAAGACTTTGAACTCTAATTGGTACTGTAACTAATTACAACTTCAGAGGATTAATAATCCTTCCTCTCAGCAGAGAGGTGGTGAATTGTAAGTGCAGAGCGCTTTATATATATTTTTGATATGGCTAGTATGGTAAAGACTTTTCTTAATTGTATTTATTTGGTACAAGAGAGGATTTTTATCTGAGAATGGGGAGTTATTGGGAAATGACAGTAATATAAAAAGAAAAGCATCAATAAATTATTTAAAGAGAAAAATAGAAGTAAATGGGATGTGAAGAAATAAAGGTAACAAGTACAGTTTTTTTTCTAGGAGTTTGGCTATGAAAGGGAGGAAACTAATTCGACAGGTGGTAATGTCAATGAAAGTTATTAGAGATGGGAGCTAACTGGGTATATCTATAAACAGTATAAAGGAATGTATAAAGAGCACTGAACTTAAAATCATGGCATTCATTTCCCAGTGTTTTTTCTTTGGGTGTAACTGCTTCTGTCCATCATTGATCAGTTGGAACTGAGTTAGATCTTCTCTTTGTCAAAGCAATCCACTTCCATCAGAATATCCTCATATAGTATCGTTGTTGAAGTATATAATGATCTCTTGGTTTTACTCATTTCACTTAGCATCAGTTCATGTAAGTCTCTCCAAGCTTCTCTGTATTCATCCTGCTGGTCATTTCTTACAGAACAATAATATTCCATAACATTCACATACCACAATTTACCCAGCCATTCTCCAGTTGATGGGCCTACACTCAGTTTCCAGTTTCTAGACACTACAAACAGGGCTGCCACAAACATTTTGGCACATACAGGTCCCTTTCCGTTCTTTAGTATCTCTTTGGGGTATAAGCCCAATAGAAACACTGCTGGATCAAAGAGTATGCACAGTTTGATAACTTTTTGGGCATAATTTCAGATTGCTCTCCAAAATGGTTGAATTCCTTCACAACTCCACCAACGATGCATCCGTATCCCAATTTTCCCACCCCCCCAACATTCATCATTATTCATCTTAGCCAATCTGACAAGTATGTAGTGGTAGCTCAGAGTTGTCTTAATTTGCATTTCTCTGATCAATAATGATTTGGAACACTCTTTCATATAAGTGGAAATAGTTTCAATTTCATCATCTGAAAATTGTCTGTTCATATCCTTTGACCATTTATCAATTGGAGAATGGCTTGATTTCTTATAAATTAGAGTCAATTCTCTATATATATTTTGGAAATGAGGCCTTTATCAGAACCTTTAACTGTGAAGATGTTTTCCCAGTTTGTTGTTTCCCTTCTAATCTTGTTTGCATTAGTTTTGTTGACTGCCCCTATATTTGAAATGCACATTCCTTTTCTAATTCAATGTCATAGAGTCCCTTCTTCTTTTATGAAGCAGGAGAGAGAGAATTCCTTGGTTGTGGTAGAGGTGGAAGAGAGGTAATACCTGTCTCCTCTCCCCTACTCCCTCTTTCAATTGAGAATATTGTGAACTTCAAAAAGTTAGGGAATGTGGACTTCTCATCAGCATCCCAGAAGTGTCCCCACTGATGCTAAGTGAAATGAGTTGAACCAGGTGATCATTATACATGACAACAACAAGATTATATGATGATCAATTCTGATGGATATGACTCTTTCCAAGAATGAGATGATTGAAGCAAGTTCCAATGATCTTGTGATGAAGAGAGACATCTATACTCAGAGAGAAGACTGTAGGAACTGGGTTTGAACCATAGCATATCATTTTCACTCTTTTTGTTCTTTGCTTGCATTTTGTTTTCTTTCTCATTTTTTCTTTTTTGATTTGATTTTTCTTATGCATCAAGATAATTGCATAAATATGTATATACATATATAGTATTTAACATATATTTTAACATGTTTAACATATATTGGATTACTTGCCATTTAGTAGTGGAGGGGGCAGGGGAAAGGAGGAAAAAATTTGGAACATAAGATTTTGCAAGGGTCAATGTTAAAAAAAATTATCCATGCATATGTTTTGGAAATAAAAAGCTTTAATAAAAAAAGAGAATGGTGAAAAAAATAAATAAAATTCTGGATCATGAGGGTGGAATACTTGTGAATGATGATGAGATGAGAATAAAGTCAGGCAGGGGTGTGTGTGTGGCAGGGGTAGACTGAAAATTCAGGTCAGCAAAGCTGAGGAAGTTAGTAAACAAAGAACAAAATGTCCTTTGATTACCTGAGTTTCCTAGCTAGGTTTGAGTTTGGGATGGGCAGGTTGTGAAAGGCCTTGTATCTGACACTGTTAACTGAATAAGCAGCTCTGCCTCACACTACTTTCTTATTGTATTTCTTCATTCTTTCCTCCAGCTTCTATGGAAATATGAGAGAAGGACTTAAACTGAACACGAAGGATGAAATTGTATAAATGATTTAGGGGAGTTTGAATTACTGAAGTAGAAAAAAAGTTGAATTTGAAAAAGAAAAAGTTGGTTAATTTTAGGAGAAATTGAGAAAGTTTTGAAGACAAGCAAACTCAATTCTAACTCTCTCCAGATTCTACTTCAGGATTGGAAGAGGAACAGTATAATTAAGGATCAAGGAGAATTATAACATTAAACATAAAGGAAGAAAATAGAAGGTAGTTTGTTGAGGACCATACCTAGGTAAAGAGGCAGGTCAATTCTCCGAGAGCTTCCACAGCTGTGAATCATAACACTTGAAGGAATTGCAAAGCAGATGTTCCTTGTGGATTGGGAATGAAATAACTGGGAGAGAGGTCAGAAAACAGCAACTGCCTCTCATTCTCCTTGTATAATCATCATCATCATCATTATCATCATCATCTGCATCATCATCATCATCATCATCATCATCTACATCCACATCCACTCATATAAAGAAATCCATGCTACAGGTCTGAGTTAGATTTCCAGCAACCACTGGCAGGCGGCTCCCATATCACAACAGTAGTTGTCAAGACAAGGAAAGGTAAGTTAAAAAAAAAAAAAAAAGCTAAGTGAAACAATTAGAGGGTAAAACAAGTTGAATAGGCAAGTAAGAATAATTGATAAAAGAGATAAGAAATGGTTAAGTTTAGTACTGTATTGTAACAAAAGGTTTGAGAGACTTGGTTTCTGGGTAATTTAATCATTTCATTAATAAGGCCATGACATTAATAATAAAAGGATGATCACTTGGCCATTTCTCTTAGATCAAAGACAATGGGGGGAAGGTTTAGAGTTATATATTCTTTTGGAAGATGAGTAGTGATAAACTCCAGTTAACACAAAAGGCAATGGACTATATTAAAATGAGGGACTGAGAATGACATCATGTCCCCTTTGAACAGAGAAACTATTTCTCACCCAGACCACCTTGGACCATCTATTCAAAGAATGTATATAAGCCTGAGTAGAACATCATGGCTGCCCCATCATGGTGGGGTCCTAGTCCAATGTTATTTTTTTTTAAATCAACAATGCCTTTCAAGAGACTCAACTTTTAATATGAGTTAGGGGGGAAATTGGTGGCTCTGGATCTTCCTACATTGCTATCAATAATTATTTTTCTCAGTACAAAAATATAGCAAAAATCTGTTGTACTCCTCCACCAAAGAACCCATCATGAATGCAAGTAAACAAGCCAGGAGTCTGCCCGCCCTCTAACCAGAGACCCTCCAGGGACGTCAAAAAAGTACAGTACTCTATTCCTAGGAAGCAGGAAACCCTACAGGGGTTTCAGGAACCTGAAACAGTCTGAACACTCTGACCACTAACACAGGGTTAGGACCCAGAACTTCTCTAATTAGTATTCCCATAGAAGGCTATAAATCCTTGGCAGCCCAATCAGAGATATTCAGAATGGTCCATAGACTTCAGCCCTCTAACCACAAATGATTCAGGAGTGTCAGAAACTTGTCAATGTTCTGAACAGAGACACACCATGGGGAAATGGAAACCACTAGCAGGATCCAAATAAATTACCTTAAGGACTAAAAAAAGGCTTAACTACCACATCTAAGTTCAGGAAGGAGTGAAGAATGACCCTGGCTCAAAGTCCCAAACTAAGAATTTAGGAAGAAAATGCAAATAAATAGGTACCAAGAATACACACACAAAAAATAAAAATATATATTGTGGATCAACAGAAAACCTAATAATAACCTCCAATCTAATATCTATAGCTATCTATTAGACATCTTGCCCTGGATGACCTGTAGACATCTTATTCTCAACATGTCAAGAACTTGAACTCATTTTTCTTCCCAAAACTTTACCTTCTTTCTAAATTTCCTATTATTGTCAAGGACAGCATTATTTTTCTAGTCACCTAAGCTTGTGAACATAGGTGTCATCCTCAATTTCTCATTTTCTCTCACCACCTCTATACAATTTGTTGCCACATTCTGTATTTTTTCCCTTCACATTTCTTAAATATGCTCTTTTCTCTCCTCTGATAGTTTGTCATTCAAGTACAAGCCACCATCATTTCATACGTGCCTCAATTATTGCAATAATCTATTGGTTCATCTTCTTGCCTTGAGTCCCTCTTCAATTAAGCTGTCAGATAGAGTTTTTAAAAGCATAGATCTGACTACACGTTTCTCTCCCCATTCCCCTCTCTTTTTACACACACACACACACACACACACACACACACACACACACTATTCAATAAACTCAAATAACTCCCTATTACCTTGGCTTTAAAAGCCCTTGATAATGTACTCTTATCTTTCCAATCCCTTTATATCTTACTCTCCCTTACCACCTTACTTGGAAACCCAAAGAATTAGTCTCCTTGCTGTTCCTGGCAAAAGACAATTCATCTCCTAACTCTGGGCATTTTCACTGCCACTATACATGCCCACAATTCCTTCCCTTCTCATTTATATCTCTTAGCCTCCATGGCTTCCTTCAATTACTAGCTAAACTATCATTTCATACATGTGTTGACTCCCCACTAATACTAGTGCTTCTCTCTTTTGAATTATCCAATTTTTAGAGATATCCAATTTTCCTTTATGTATTTTATTTGTAAATAGATGTTTGCATATCGTCTCCCTGACTAGAGACTGAGCTCCTTGAGAGTAGCAACTGTTTATTTGGGGATAGTTATTGATTGGGAGTTTCGGTTCATTTGGTTTAGGGATTTTTTTGGTTGATTTGTTGGTCTTTATTTTTTATTTTCTTTGAATGCTTAACACATTAACACATTGCCTAATACATAACAAGTGCTTAATAGATGTTTGACAGAATAACTCCACAACAACCATAAGCAAAGATTCAGAGGGGGAAAATGGTTTGGCCATAATGACTCCAAGAGTATCTGGAAATAAATGAAACTAGAAATAAAAAATGAAATTATAAATGAAACAAAAGAAAAGAATTAGAATTCTTTCCATCTTTGCTATTATCCAAGTCTCTTCTCCTCTTTGTAGCTAAACTCCCTTGAAAAGACTATCTAGAATAAGTGCCTCCTTTCTCTCCTTTCATTCTTTTCTAACTCCTTTCCTTCTGACCTTGTCATTCCACTGAAACTGATTTCTCTAAAGTTACTATTGATCTCTTATTATTAAATCCAATGGTCTTTTCTCAATTTTCAATCTCCTTGACCTTTTTTCATTATTGATCACTTTCTTTTCTTGGAGATTCTCTTCTAAGTTTGCAGGACACCACTCTCTTGATTTTTTTTCTCCTATCTGTTTGATTTCTCCTTAATCTCCTTTGCTGGATCCTCTTCCAGATCACACCTTAGGTGACTAATCATAGGTGTCCCTTAGGTTCTGTCCAGAGTCCTCTTCTCATTTCCCTTTATACTACTTCAATTGGTGACTTCATCACCTCCCATGAAATTAATTGCCATCTCTCAGCTAACAATTCTCAAATCTACCTAGCCTGCTCCAAACTTTGGGCTGACTTCCAATCTTACATGTCCAGATGCCTTTCAGACACCACAAACTAGAAGTCCAGTAGACATTTTAAACTTGCCCTCCCCCCTTTTTACCTTCCCTATTAATATAGAGGGCAATACCATCCTTCTAGTTTCTCAGTCTCATGTTCTAGGAGTCATCTTAGACATCCTAGACACTCCACCCTGTCTCATATGTGGTTAGGCCTGTTCATTTCACCTTTGGAACATTTCTTGAATAATGACATCTTGCCTCAAATCCATCTTCAATTCAGCTATCAAATAGACTTTTCTAAATCACAGATCTGACCACATGTTTTTCTCTCCTTCTCCCCCTTCTCCCCTCTTCTTCTCTCCTTTGACACAGCTACTGCTCTAGTGTAGGCCCTCATTCCTGAATTACTGCAATAATCTTCCTGCCCCAACCCTCTAAGACTCTACTCCATTCATCTTCTATTTAGCCTCTAAAGTGATTTTTCTTAAAGCACAAGTCCAACCATGTCACCCTCCTATTCAATAAATGTCAATGTCTCTCTGGCAAGTAAAACCCTTTATAACCTTACCCCCTACAATCTTTGTGCTATTTGGTCCAATGGCATTGACTGTTCCACAAATAAGAGTGAGGCAGACGCTCAGTTTGTGGCATTTTGTCTGGCTGTTCTCCATGTCTCACAATTCTATCTATTAGTTTTTTTTGACTTCCTTTAACTCTCAACTAAAATACCATCTTTTACAGGAAACCTTTTCCAATCCCTCTTAATTCTAGTGTTTTCCCATTTTCTACTAATGTGTAGAGATTGCTTTATATATATTTATTTACATATTGTCTCCCCAATTAAATTGTAAGTTTTTTGAAACAGGAACTGTCATTTGTATCTTTTTGTATCTCCATTGCTTAGTGTCTGGAACACAGTAGCCCCTTAATAAATATTGATTGAATGATTGATTTTTTTAGGTCAGATTATTAGCAAAAGATGATAGAGAAATTGGCAGCACTTCAATCTCTAAGGAGAGGTTGTGCATCAAAGCTAAAAGAGGTTCCATACCCATTCTAACGCATTGCTAAGAAACAGTTTCCAATTGTTAGCTTTCTTGCCCACTACCTCATTCTTCTTGATCACTGGTTCAAGATATACAGAGGAAGGTACTTCCAGAAACAAACGATAACAAAATGACTCTGATCCCCAGGAACAGAGCACAATCTCCTCATTATTAAAAGGAGTCACATCTATTAGAATTGATCATTGTATAATTTTGTTGTTGCTGTATACAATGTTTTCTTGGTTCTACTCGCTTCACTTAGCATTAGTTCATGTAAATCTCTCCAGGTCTTTCTGAAATCATCTTGCTAACAGTTTTTTATAGAAACATAATATTCCATAACATTCATATACCATAACTAATTCAGCTATTCTCCACCTGATGGGCATACACTCAGTTTCCAGTTCCTTGCCATTATAAAAAAGGGCTGCTACAAACATTTTTGCACTTGTGGGTTCTTTCCCCTTTTTTTATGATCTCTTTGGGATACAGACCCAGTACAGACACTGCTGCATCAAAAGCTAGGTGCAGTTTGATAGCTCTTTGGAAATGATTCCAAACTTCTCTCCGGAATGGTTGGTTCAGTTCACAATTCCACCAACATTATTCTACTAGTAACATCTTGAAAGAAATTCCAAAATTAAAACTTCTAGGAACATTATAACCAAAAAATAATGAAATACTGAACACTGAAGAAAAAATACTGCAAGAAGTCAAAAAGAATTCAAATACTGAGGAGCCAGAATTGGTAATATTACACATGATTTAGGAACAATTAGCCTAAAAGAATGGAGAGTCTAGAATACAATATTCCAGAAGGCAAAAGATATAGGTTTATATTCAAGAATAACTTACCCAAAGAAACCTTTAATGAAATAAAATACTTTCAAACTTCATGGATGAAAAAAACAGCTATGTAGAATCTTTAAAGTTCAAACACTGGAGGTGAGAAACATAAAAAGGTACAGAAGAATGAACAATAATAAAAAATGAAATTGGGATAAACTGCTTACATTCCAATCTGAGATGATACATATGTTTCCTCAGACTCTTATTATCAGAGTTTATAGAGTGATTCAAATGAGACAAGGCCTGGGGAAGGTTTAATGATCTTAAGAGAAGAATGGAAAAAAGGTAAAAAGGAATACAATAGGAGAGGAAGGCAGAGAAAAGTCACAAGTAAATTATCTCACAAAATGAAGGGGAGGGAACTGGTGTATACCTGAACCTCACTCTCTGCTAAACTGGGAAAAAGAAGAATATACACACCATATATACTTCACTCCACAGGGAAATAGAAAGAAAAGATAATAAGGAAGAAGAAGCAATGTAGATTAAAATAGGGATTAATATTAAGAAAAAAAATCAATTCTAAGATATAAAAATATTTATAGCTCTTTTTCAGGTGGTAAATATGTATGCTAATTAGAAGGTCTCTACTTCTAGAACTGTTTGCATATTCTTTCTCTTGGCAACCTCAATTTTATGAAATAATAAATTCTTTACCCTTCTTTTTTATTTCTATCCAAGTACATTTTTCCTTTTTTTTTTCCTCTTAAAAACAACAAAACAAATACACATTCAGGCCTTGTATTTATATATTATTTAACATGCTCTATAACACTTCAAGACAGTGAGATTCAGAAGGAGCACTTGATTCTACTGCTTTTTATTAAAATTGTAAATACTTCATCATTGTTTAGTCCCTTCCCTAGCTCAAATTTAGTTACCTTTCTAGGTTCTCTTCACTCATGAGTTTTCATGTCAAAGTTTCTAAACAATATTGTTCTTTACATCAGGAATAATGCTTTAAAATCCTGTATATTACTAAATATTTTTCCTTTATAGGATAATGTTTAATTATGTCCAAATAGTTATTCTTGGCTACAAATCTTTATATTTTGTCTTTAGAATATTATATTAGAAGATTTTTCTTCTTAGCAAAGATGCAGCATAATGTTTTGTTATTCTCAACTGTGATTCCTTGGTATTTGAATTCTTTGTATTTTCTTGCAATATTTTTACTTTGACTTGAAAGCTTTAAATTTTTACTTCAATTAATGAGTATTTATTAAATCTTCTAGGTTAAATACAAAAATACATATATAATTATATTCAGAATATATATAAAGGGAATAAGAATATTAGCCAGCATTTATATGATACCTTAAAGTTTACAAAGCACTTTATAAATATTATCTCATTTCATTTCTACAACAACCCTGAGTGACAGGTGCTAATATTATCTCCACGTTATAGTTGAGGAAACTGAGGAAAATAGAAATCAGATGACTTGCCAAAAGTTAGACAGTTAGGAAATATTTAGGACAAGATTTAATTTCAGGTCTTTAACTCTATTAAACTATATCTATCCACTGTGCTACAAAATTTTTAAAAAGCAAAGTAGTTGACTACAAGATAGTTAGGAAGGGGGAATTGGGGGAATCAGGAAAGGATTTATACAGAAGTGGTATTTTAATGGAATCATGAAACAAGAGAAGAATTCTATGGGGCAGAAATGAGGAAAGGATGTTTTCCAGGCACAAAAAACATCAAGGGCAAATGTACAGATAATAGAAGAACAAAAAAATGTAATTGGAAAGGTAGGTTAGATATGGGTGGTGAAGGGTTTAGAAACTAAACAAAGGAATTATGGCTTAGAGACAATAGGAAGCCCCTAGAGTTTTTTGAGCAAAAGAATGATATAGTAAGATAAATGCTAATTAAAAACAATTTTATCAGAAATATATAGGATGAACTGGTATAGGTGAGAGATTTGAGAGAGGAAATCAAATTAGGAGGTCATAACAGTCATGTAAGCAAAAGATGATAGCTGTTTGAAAAGAGGCTAGATGCTAGAGTTGTTGAGGTAAAAACAGCAAGATTTAGCAATAGATTGGATATATAGGATGAAGGACTATAAGGAGTGGAAGATAACAATGAAATAACAATGACATTCTTGGGGTGTTTTCATTTTGTGGTTTCTTCCAGTAGGTGACTAGTGAATTTTAAAATTTTTATTTTGTCTCTTGGTTCTAATAGATTAGGATAGTTTTCTTTCATTATCTTTGATAATATAGCTTCAAATTCTTGGTTGGTACTCAAGGAGGTCAGTGATTCTTAATCTCTTTTCAACCTGTTTCCAAGCCGGTTGTTTGTGATAGGAGATATTTGACACTTTTTTTCCATTTTTAATTTTCTTTTACTTTGTCCTACTATTTTTGTTATCTTTTAGAGTCACTGAGTTCTGTTTTTTTCCATTTTGCTTTTCAAAGACCAACACCTTTGTAAGGTTTTCTATCTTCCATTTTAATCTTTTTTTCATTTTTCTTCCAACTTTTTCCCCCTTCAGAGATCTAATTTATAATTTTTTTCTCTTAATTCCTTCCTTTCAGTCACTCTTGTAGTCTTTGTCACTACACCAATTTTTTCCTTTTAGGCTTTTCTTTGTACTTGCTTTGGAGTTAGTTTTTTTTCTTTCATATTTAACTCAAACTTTTCTGAACCCATAATATTTCTTAACATCTATTTATTCCTTTATTATCTGTCAGTGACTCCTTTCCAGCACTCACAGGCTTCAGTTCTATTCCACAGGTCTTAGGATGATTTCCTGGTACAATCTCTCTTCTAGCCTCTGCTGCTTTCTGACCGTCTTTTTGTGCAGGTCTGGGCTAGATGCCAAAAGGGCACATACTGCATATTGCTATATGAATTAGAAGCATGGAATGACATATATTATTCATAACCTCCGCTAGGTGGCATTCTAGGACAAAGAACAGGAACACTGCTCATTGACTGCTCCTCTAATTTGGCTGGTAGGCAGAAAGCCAAAGCATTATCAATGTGGCATTTCAATGGCCAGATTTAAGGACCACTTTGCAATCTTGATCCTTCTTGAGTTCTTTGCTCTGTTCACCATTCTCTCCTTCTAGAGAAGTGCTTCCTCAGTCTTTATTGATTTATCATTCATGTGATATTTAGTGTGGGTGTATTGCAAGGCTCCATTTTGGCTTCTGTTCTTTTTCTCTAAATTCTACTTAGTGACCTCATTAGCCTTAAAAAATGAAATTTCATTTCTATACAGATGACACAAATTACCTATATAACATTTCAAGCGTAACATGCCCAAAACAGAGCTTTTTGTCTTTCTCCTCTTTTCTGCTTCTTTCTCCTCTTTCTCTTTCTTTTTTCCCTCTTTCTCTTCTTTCACCTCTTTTCTGAATTTCCCTATTACTATCCAGGACAATCCTTCCACTCATCCAGTTTTGCAATGTTGGTATCATCTTTGACTCCCCACGCTCATATTTTATAAATATCTTGTCAAAATCTCTCACATAGATGGGCTTGGCTCTTCTCAACAATGTAGTGATTCAAAGCAATTCCAATGGACTTGGGATGGAAAATGCTATCCACATGCAGAGAAAAAAACTATGGAGACCAAATGTGGATTAAAGCATAATATTTTCACCTTTTTTGTTTGTTTCATTCTTTCTTTTTCATGATTTCCTTCCTTTTGGTCTGATTTTTCTTGCACAACATGACAAATATGGAAATGTGTTTTAAAAGATTGCACACCTTTAATATATATATATATATATATAAAATTGTTTACTGTCTTGAGGAAGAGGGTGGTAAGGGACAGAAAGAAAAATTTGGAACACAAAGTCTCTCAAAAATAAATTTTGAAAATTATCTTTACATGTATTTGGAAAAATAAAATACTATTCAGAAAAAAACTCTCACATAATCACCTCCTCTCTACACAGAGAGCAACTATTCAATTTTCAAGCTCTTGCCAACCTCTCATCCAGATTCTTACAACACACTTTTAGCTGGTTTCCTTATCTCAAGCATTTTCCCTCTCCAGCATATCCTCTAAAGAGTTGCCAGGGTTACTTTGTATCTAAAGTACAAATCCGCCCATTTTACCCTTCCTCTCCCCATTTATACACACTCAATAAACTCAACGACTCCCTGTTACTGTTAAGATCAGTTACTAATTCCTTTTACTTATTTGTCTCAAATGTCCTTGGTAGTCAGCCATACTGGCCTTTCTGCTCTCAAATACAATAATCTATCTCATATCTCGGTGCTTTGCATTGGCTTTCCCTTATAGCCAGAATGAACTCCTTCCTTATAATCGCCTCTTTTACTACCATCAGTTGTGGAAATATGACAGCTGCCCCTAAGACACCTGGATGATACATCCAAAGTGGGAAAATATACTTTGACAAATAAAAAGTACCTTTGCTTTGTCTTATTCAGCCACAGAACTATGTTAATATTTACTATGTAAATTTCAGGTTGTTCACAAGTGGATGCTTTATACACAATCTAGAGAATACAGTATACTGGTCCATTTAATTTCTTTTGTCCAAAGTCTGGTAATCAATAAACATTTGTATCTTTCCATTTCTCATTGTTCCTAGTATAGGTGATAGATATAGACCAGAGATTCTTAAACTTTTTACATTGGTGACAACTTTTCATTTGAGAAATTTTGTGACCCCAGCTATATAGATTATAAAATAGGTATGCAAATCAAACATTTACTGATAATGAATCATTTCACAATCCCCACAGTCAGTTACAAGACCCCACAAAGGGTCATGAACCACAGTTTAAAAAGTTGGGATATAGACTGTTGGAGTCTTTGATGTAAATGACCAACTGTTCTTCTAGACAGTTTTTGTTACCTTAAACATGTGCCACATCCCACTTGTGCATTGAGGCCTATTCTTTTACTGAGCTTTTGTTTCACTTATCCTTGTCATCTTCTGTTACTGTTATGAATATCAAATATCTAAATATCCACTACTAAATTTGAAAAGTCAGTGTTCTAAAGATATGCACTGCCACTGCATGTCTTCATTCTCTTATAGGCTTCTGCCTAGGCTGCATTGGTGAGTATGTGAATAAAATATACAGATATACAGTCCCAATTTGTATCCTGCTAGTATTTTGAATAAGGTAAAATTGTGGATATTATATCAATGCAACAGAAATAAAATGAAGATCATAAAATAATATCAACTTTTTTCAAGTTAATAAATATAGTAAACAATGGGAATAACATGAAGTAAACTTTTTAATTGCTCTAAAATTAAAAAAAAAAAACAAAGCAAAACATTTGCTCAAAACCAGTTAAATCTGTTATCAAAATAACACAACAAATAAGAACCTCAATAAAACATTTTATTTAACAATATTTTATTTTTATTAGATTGATTGGGGAGAAAGACTAGTCTGTTTGAGGCCTGAGGACAACACCCCAACAAAATCAGAAAATAATACTGGCAACAAAATGGAACATTTCTGGAAGAAGTAGCTATAAGCATTATGGTAAATAACCAGAAAATGTAATAAAATCTATGTATCCAAAACCCCCAAACAAACAAAAAATGATATGTTTAAAGGAAACTGAAATAATGGACTCCTGGGGGAGGGGAGGAGGAATACCCACTCCCACCACCCTCCCCCCCCATCAAAAAAATTGGTTCCGAATAGGAAAATTACCCTCATTGGAGGGTAAGATAAAATAGGGATCTAACTAGTGATTTCATTGGTACAGGGATTTCTCAAGTGAGAAAAGCACTTTTACCAAAATAGATCACTACCTTCTCTAAAATTTATAATCTTGGGAAATTGCCTAGAGGATTTAGAGATTAAGTGACTTGTTCAGGGATACTACTGGTGGTTTATATAAGAAATTTGAACTCCCTCAGGCCCCCCTGATTTCAAAGCTGGCTCTTTATCCATTACATTAAATGCCTTTCATAGAGACAAAGAAACAATGTGATATATACAACAAAATTAAAACAAAAACAGGATTGAAAATGTCCCACTCAGGGAAAAAAAATTAATAGTCACAAAAATATTTAAAATTAAGCAACTGGAACATGAAATCCCAAGAAAAGTGAATAAACCAAAATTCTTTCCAGTCAGCATCACTAAACATGAGCCAAGGACCAGGTCAAATTCAAAAACTGTCATAAATAATCTAAGGACGAGAGGGAATTTAAATGACTATTTAAAGGAAAATCATAAAACTTAATTCCCAGTAATTGGATAGAAGTAACGAGAAAAAAAGACAATCTTTCCAAATTGGTCCGCAAGGATGAGGTCTCTACTTGAAAAATTGTAAGGGATCCCCACGTGTTGGTATTTTGTTGGAGAAAAGGATGAGACGCCTGCTTGTAATATTTGTACAGGACTACCATATCCAGCACTTGTCATGTCCCATGTTTGGATAACCTCCTTTACCAGGTTTTGCTTGCTTTTTTTCCTGATGAGATTAATAATCTCTGCTAGGTCTAGAAATAAATTTACCATGTGTTATTAACTTTTCCGTGCTGGACCCTATTTCAACATACCTCCATCTGTGAGGGCAGCTAGGTGGTATAGTAGATAGATTGCTGGGCCTATAGTTAAGAAGACTTGAGTTCAAATCAAGCCTAAAACTTCACCTTGTTTACTGTTTTCTCATCCATAAAATGAGCTGAAGGAGGAAATGGTAAATCACTTTAGTATCTTTGCCAAGAAAACCCCAAATCAGGTCACAAAGAGTTGGACATAATTGAACAATAATAAAGAGTATTTGTGACTTCTGTATGGAGTCACCGTTTGCTTCTCTTCTTTCCTTAAGATTCAATTTCACTGAAACAATCATTTTACAAAAATCCAAACCTTTGGCATTTGTACAGATCATACAAATAAGAATTGGCAATTATCAGATTTTCTTTTATATAAAGTTGTTGTTCAATCATGTCCAACTCTCCATGACCCCATATGTGATTTTCTTGACAAGAGCACAGGAATGGTCTACCATTTCCTTCTTCCCCTTATTTTACAGATGTGGTAACTAAGGTAAACAGGGTTAGAAGACTTGCCCAGGGTCATGTAAGTAATGTCTGAGGCCTGATTCCTGACCCAGGGTTCTATCACAGAACAATGAATGGCAACAATGGAAAACATTCTTTTGGATAGGAAAAAATCAGTGGCTAATTCAGCAGGCTTCAAAAAAAGCTTTTCTTCCTGAGTTCAGTCTTCTCTCCAAGTGAGAACTGTGGAGGAATTTAAAGGAGAAACAATCCTTCTTTAATCTGAAAATGAAGGGAAATGCACTACAATCTCTCCAATATAAATTCATCAGTTCTTGGCCTAAGGGAAAGAGTATTTGTCAACTTCTAATTCACATTAATGTCTTGTAGGGTCTTGGAGAATGGGAATAGGAGAGATGGCATCCCCTTGACCCTAATTACCTGCCTCCTCATGTTATAATTAACAAGAAGGTAGATATTGGAACTGGGTGGTAGAAGGCTTTGAATGGCATGATAATTGTTTGAAATCAGGAGCTAGTCAAGATTTTCATACAAGGGATGACATGATCAAATATGTGTTTGTTTCTACTATGATGCAGTGCCAGACATGACTAATTGCTGTTTCCTAAGTATCTTATTTCACTGTGATTATGAATTCTTTTTTTTTTTTTTTTTTGGCATAGCACCCCTATTAAAAATGTTTGATCTTTATTATTGGCTTCACTAAGGCTGAGTCAGAAAGTGTTTAACATTTCCTAAGCTTTCCTTTTCCTTTGACCTACTCATTGTCTGAAGTTCAGCAAAGATGTCTGTCATTATTTCTTATAAATTCCATGCTTCTTATGAGGTAATCTGTCCTGCTGTTCCATTAATTTTTTCCTGTATACTACTCCTAAACCTTCATTTCAAGAGAACATAATGTCTCAAAATTCTCTCCTCTCCTCCCAACATGTGTAAAAAAATAAAAGATCCTAAGGAACATGAGCTGGGAAATTTTAGGTAATGTTTTTAGCTAACCTCTCCATTTTGCAGAAGAAGAAACAAAGGCACAAAGAAGTGAACAGCTTCTCTGCTTGCTCAAGGCCTCACAGGGAACAAATATCATAGATATCAGATCCTCTGGCTTAGTGTTCCTTCTTTAGAAATGGTATCGATAGGGGGCAGGGAAGAATATTGAATTTGGAGTAAGATAACAACTGGTTTTGAATTAGTTCTAATACTTACATGTAGTGCAATCCAGGGCAAATAATTTAAATTTGGGCATGGCCAATGTGCTGATTTGCTATACTTTGTTTTAAGGGAGAGTTCCCTTTTTGAGGTGGGAAGAAGAGTCAGTAGAAAGTTCTGTCAATGAGACGTTAAACAAAAAAAGCACCTTTTCTTCTCTAAAGCATACTACTAGCAATACTAAAAGTTGTCAATAGATCCCTT
Source organism: Antechinus flavipes (assembly GCF_016432865.1). NCBI lineage: Eukaryota > Metazoa > Chordata > Mammalia > Dasyuromorphia > Dasyuridae > Antechinus > Antechinus flavipes. The sequence continues at coordinate 158,061,489 of NC_067401.1, forward strand.
AGACCTCAATTTCCTAGGTAGAAAAGGTTCAATGCGGAGAAGGTGGGGAGTAGGGAAATAAGAAAAGAGAAGGACCTTCTGATGGTAATAATCCTTGAAGTCCTACCTCAGAACATCAGAATTGGATTTGTATTCCTTTTATTTAAATTTTTATTTTTCAAAACATGTGCAAGGATAATTTTTCAACATTGATTCTTGCAAAAACTTTTGTTCCAATTCCCCCCTTCCCTAGACTCCCTCCTCTAGATGGCAAGTAATCTGTTAACCATGGTAAAAAATAAGTATAAATCAAATATAGGCATATATAGTTATATAATTATCTTGCTGTACAAGAAAAACCAGATCAAAAGGAAGAAAAATTAGAAAAAAAATAAAATTCAAGCAAACAACAAGAAAAGAAATGAAAATGCTATGCGGTAATCTGCAATCAGTTCCCACAGACCTCTCTCTGGATGTAGATGGCTCTCATCATCACAAGATCATTGGAACTGATCTGAATCATTTCGTTGAGAAGAGTCACATTCATCAGAATTGATCATCATATAATCTTGTTATTGCCATGTACAATGATCTGATTCTACTCATTTCACTTAGCATCAGTTTCTGTAAGTCTCTCCAGGCATCTCTGAAATCATCCTGCTGATTCTTGCCTATAGAACAATAAGATTCCATAACATTTGTATACCATAACTTATTCAGTCATTCTTTATCTGATGGGCATCCACTCAGTTTCCAGTTTCTTGCCCTTACGAAAAGGGCTGCCACAAACATTTTTGCATATGTGGGTTCCTTTCCCTCCTTTAAGATCTCTTTGAATATAAGCCAATAGAACCACTGTTAGAGCAAGGAGTATGCACAGTGCGTATTTGAGCATAGTTTCAAATTGTTCTCCAGAATGGTTGGATCAGCTCACAATTCCACCAACAATGTATTAGTGTCCCAGTTTTCCCCAATGGATTTGTATTTCTTTAAGGCCTCCTAGGCCCCTGCAAGCAGGCAAGGCTACCAAAACATTAACACATTATGTAATTTAATGTATTATTAATTCATTTTATTAAAGAAAATAAGTTTATAATCAAGATCCTTTAGAAAATCAATAGTTTTAATCTTTTGTCAGAAACTCCAGGGAACCTAGATGGTGCAGTGGATAGAGCACCAGCCCCCATGTCAGAAGGACCTGAGTTCAAAGCTGGCCTCAGATATTTAAAAAAAGCACCTTTTCTTCTCTGAAGCATACTACTAGCAATACTAAAAGTTGTCAATAGATCCCTTAGACCTCAATTTCCTAGGTAGAAAAGGTTCACAGCAAGGAATTGCTGTGTGTGACTCTTGGCAAGTCATTTAACCCCAACTGTGTTAAGTAAAAAAATTTTTTTCTCTTAACCTTATAGTTTGTTATAATCATTGAAGAAAAAGTGAAATATTATTAGTGTGAGTGGAATTGAAGATTTCAGTGCAATTCAGATTCATTTCTTTGAAGCTTCTCTTGACAATTTTATCCATTATTTTTAGGAACATACAACTACATTCCTGTAGCTTTCTGTCTCAGTTACTGCTTTTCAGCACATACCACAACTCTTCAGGCATTCACACTGGCAAAATCAAATCAGCTTTTCAAGTACATGTGTCTCAAGGCACCCTTTCAGCCTGTAAAGCTTATTTTGGAACTTCATGGATCTTTTTAATATGAATCCTGTAAGGAGAACTGTTCGGTTCTGCAAATATGTATTGTATCTAGGATATACTGCAACATATTTAACATATATAGGACTGCTTGCCATCTTGGGGGGGGTGGGGTGGAGGGAGGGAGGGGAAAAAAACGAAACATAAGCGAGTGCAAGGGATAATGTTGTAAAAAAAATTATCCTGGCATGGATTCTGTCAATACAAAGTTATTATTAAATAAAATAAAATTTAAATTTAAAAAAAATATGAATCCTGTAAGACACACCCACCATACTTATAAACAGAGTTGTTTTGAGGAAAGAAAATTTTGAACTATCAAATGTCAGCTTACTTTGTTGTGTGCTATTTGTTCCACGATAACTTATGGACTATACCACATTCCTGTTTTGCTCGTTTTATGAGAGAATGAATAAGAAAAGCGATTTAAAAGATACTTGTGTATTTGGTATAAAACAATGTATAAAGTCAGTTTGCATATAGTTTTCCAGGAACAAATAAATTTCACAAAGTACATTTATAAGTTTACTCTCTTTTGTTCTCAAGTCTTAAGAGGTCTGTTATTTCCTCCCCACCTTACAGATTGTAGAGACTTTAAGCCTCTTGCTTCCCATTGCAGTGACTCAGAGCCAGATCTAGAAATAGAACTTAGCATTCCAAACGCCATTCTAAGCAGTAAATATTGAGCAAATTGTCTTGCTTCTCTAAATAGAACATTGACTACTATATAGAGAACTGAAGTATAAGGCTGAGCGGGGAGGTAACGCTCTTTTGACTTGGAACATTAGAGTGAAGTAATATCACACCTAAACAGTTTTCATTCATAATACAGCACAGAGTTGTGAAACTAAGAAGCCTGAACCGACCTATAAATAGACCTTTAATTTGCCTCGAGAAGGAAGGGAACAAGGAGCAGAATGATAAGACAGCCAGTTACCAGGACATTAGGGTTTGAAATGAAACTTGGGATGTCTAATTTAAAGATTTAAATTATCCTATACCCTTTCTCTGCCTTTTTTTGATTTCATAGTTTCTAAATATGTACATTTTCTCTCCTCTTTCCCCCAAAGGTTGCATGTTGTTATCATTTATAATCCAGAATTCTAGGAATTCAAGTTTTGAATTCTTGAGGAATCTACAGCACAGGAAAACAGGAAAAGCATTGGTTAATAGGAAAGAAAAAAGAAAAAGCCTTTTCCAATGTCAAAGAAACGGATTAATTGAATTCTCTTCAGTGTTCTTTTCTTCCAGCCGTTAAGAAACAAGTTTTGGGCACTATCTTCAACCTGAAGATACCCTTGCTTTTAATACTTTTTAATGAAACCTACGTCTTGTTTACGGGAAGTTTGTAAAAAATAAAGTTACAGAATCCAGGGACGTAGGACTGTATCGTGCAATAAGATTCCCTCCAACTGCACACACCAGAAGCTCCAGATGTGCCCATCCTTCCTAAGGGACCTTAGTTTTTCACCTCTCCAACCCATAGTCCTAGAGAAGAAAACACTACCACGTGGCCTCCAGCCACGTAGTTAAACCCTTGGCCCAATGAGCAACCGCGTCGCCGGGCCCGGGGGAGGGCCCCCACTGAGAAGTACCACCCCCAGCTACTGGCGATTGGCCGATCCAGCAGTCCCACCCTGGCGTGGGGTGGCTACCAATGGCAGGCGGCTCCACCCAGTCAGCTGCTCGGCTGCGTCCGGCTGCCAGCTGTGGAGGTGGGCCCCAGGGTCCCAGAAGGGAGGGGGGGCTTGAGGACCTGCTGCCGCCGCCACCAACACAGCCGAGAGGCTAGTCAAGACGGCTGTCGCGACCTGGGCTCGCGACCCGTCTTTATTTGTCATGCTGAGCCCCTCTCCTCCGCCCGCCATGGAGGCAGAGGTGGCCGAAGCCCCCCCGGGTGGGGTGGAGGCCGAAGCCGGGCTTAGCTGCTTCTCCTTCAACCAGGACCGCACGTAAGCAGCGCTGCCACCTCCGAGGCCTATCGCTTTGCGACTCCCAGCCGAGGGTGGGCGGGGCCTGTCGCGACAGATGCTGAGCAGACGGACGTCTCCTCCCTTCATTTTTTTCAGCATTAGCGGGGGCGGCCAGCTAGGGGAAAGGTGTCGTGTAGCCGTTGTTGGGCGATAGAGGAAGGGGGGCGGGGAGGGGGGCGCCAAGAGTCAGAGATAGACTGGCGGTCACGTGAGGGTCACATGATTCCTACTCTTCCCCCCCCCCCTTCCCCCCCGGACTTTCCTATTCCCCCAATGCCTAATTTCAACCCTGGGATTCAAAGCCACCCAAATTTAAGACTGTTAGGTTTGAGCAAGGAGTGAGGGGGAAGGGAAAGGGAGGAAGAAAGGAAGGAAGTAAAAAAAGGAGGGCTGGTTTGATGCTGGGAAGACTAGAGGAAAAAGGGAGGGGAGAAAGAAAACAACACTATTTGATCAAAGCAGAAAGAGGAGCTTGAGAAATGAAAAACTTAAGTCCAGCAGTTAAGATTTTCGTGACTATTTGTTGATTCGACTTCAGGAACGTGCTAGAGCAGGTTAGAAAAAGGATGCAGGAAGATGGGAGCAAAGCGTTATTTTCCTATTTGTCCCTTTCCACGGTAACGTGGCAACTGCTTTCAGAATCGGGACAAAGATGTGGCAAGCATTTCAGCTAACTCCTTGATGTAGTCCAGCTTTGCTGTTAGGGCAGACTGCTTGCCATTGACCTTACCAGTTTTCAAGCACTAGAATTTTGCCTTCTGCTTGGTTTTTCAACAAGAATTTTATTTTTCTAAATCAGAAGAGGCTTTTGCACAAATGTCCCCTTTTCCAGAGTTGAGCATCATATTGTCTTAAGTGGAATTCAGCATGTTTTTTGTTTGTTTTTAAGTGCAGAAGTACTGTTTGCTAGGTACTGGATACAGTTTAAAAAAAAAAAAAAAAAAAAAAAGCCTGTGCCCGCAAGGAGATTAATATATCTCTTTGATTTTCCTCTTTAGGCCTAGGTTCTTAGCCTTAATTGTTCATGAGATTATTAAACTGTACTTTAGGCGTTTTGACTTAATATACTATATTCTCTCTTTTCACAAAACTATTAAGTGTATTTCTTACAACCATATGGATAACCTTCTTTCATATGTAGTCCCAAATCATCAGAAAGTTGGCAACATCTTGTACTCCTGGTTGTGCCAGTTTTTGTTGTTGTCAACTGTAGAATGGGAATAATAATGGCATTTACTTCACAGAGTTTTTGGAAGACTGCAGTAATATGACCTATTTAAAGCACCATATAAATGCTAGCTATTATTCTTTTGAGTATATTTCATGCTTGAGCTATGATAGCTTCAGATCTATGTTAACATTGAATATTATAGTAGGATAATTAAGATCATCATGTACTCTTTGTAGCCCAGTTCTTCATTCACCCTGTTTTTATTTTAAAACGCTTCACAGAGTGCCTTTGTTTGAAAAGCTTTCTGTAATTGAGTAGCACAACAACTTGGCTTTGATAACATTTTAAGGTTTTGTAAGATGTGTTTTGTAAGGAGGTATGGCTGTTGAAATGCCTGGGTTTGTTTCATTAGTCTGCTTGATTACAATATATTTTCATTCTATTTTTTAACCCAAATAGGTTAGAAAGAAGAGAATCCTGTTTATAAATTAATAATAGATGCCTAAAAATCTATGTAAGAATCCAATTTGTAATGGAGAAGTAGTGATGTTTACTGTATTGTATGGGTTTTTAAAAAAACATTATTGAATAAATTGCAGCTTCTACAAAACTATCATTTTCAAATCTGTTTTGGATGTTTGATTAACTTCTCAATTCCTACTGTCATTTTTTTTTTTTTTTTTTTTTTTTTAGAAGGAAGCTCTCTGTTGGGCAGGCTAATCCCATCTATAAATAAAAGTTGTCGTTATAGTCCCTGTGAACTGAGGATTGTATGACATGGTTTTAAAATAAATCAGTGCCCATTATCAAACACACTTAGAATGTAATTGTATTCTTTGTGAAGTTGACACTTAAGAATATAAAAGACATAACTCATGAATGTCTGTTAATAATATACTTCTAATAAAAGGGACTTTTTGAAATTTCTTTTCATAAGAGGCAACAAGAACTCTGAAAGTAGCAAATCTTAAGAAAAAGATTTGGAAGTTATAGGTACTGATCAAAATTTTGAATTAATAGGAATCTCATTGTTTTCTACAGACAAAACTAAAATGCTTTGTTCCATAATTGATATAACAGCTCTATTTGACTATTGCTGTAGAGTCAGGATGACAATAAATAGCATTTTCTCTCCTTCCTTCCATAAGTTTAAAGTTTAGATAAATACCTAAATGTTTGTTTGTTTATCTTAAAGAAGTAAGGCAAGTTTCCCTGGGAATCTTGGTTTGTTTTTTCAGCTAAGAGAACCCTATTTTTTTTTTTTTTTTAAAGCAAATGTTTAACCTAAGACTGGATTTTCAGCTGCTTAAGGTTCTTAAAGACAGGAATAGAATAGTCATTATGCTCTATAGAAGTTGATTAGAAGATGTGGAAGTCCAGTCTTTATGTTAATGAAAGAAAAGGTGATAGCCATCCTGCTAGTGTGGTCATTGCTTCCCTTTAATATATATTTTATTGTAAAGTTTAAGTTTCACCCTTAATAATTTCTCCAAAAGGGATAATTTTAAAAAATATTTTTTTATTTAACAATTTAAGTTTTGCACAGAATTTCATTTGATCCTATTAACCTTGTGAGAATCATGTATTTTGGTAGTTGGAAAATAACCTGATTTAACAAGACATAGATTCAAATGCTGCTGCTACAAAGTGGCTTTATGACTCTGGGTGAATCACTTAATCTTTGAGTCCCAGACAAAATAGGTGTGTATCATGGATTAAGGAGGTTCCTTACTGAGCATTCCCTAGCAAATGAAATCCTGATCCAGACAAAATAACAACTTTAAGGGTTAGGAATTAGTGGCCTTATTATAGTCATTATGCAAAATGAAACAAAGGGGAAAAAAAAGAAACAAAGGGTCACACTACTATTAATTGTTGGAACCAAAGATCCAATTCACATTTTCCTTATTTCCAAGTCCAAAACAAAATCTTATGAAAATATAAATTGGAATGAAAGATCTTGGCCTGACTCTAGTAAACTGGGTTTTTTGCTTCATAGAAGCCAAGGGACCCTGGAGTCACACTTTAATTATTTAAGTCACTTAGTTGACACATGAAAAGTTAAATCCTATTCATTTTTATTTTGTCTAAATTTTATCAGATAATGGTTTGAGTTATTATTTAAAATCTAAATTACTGATTTTTTTTATTTCTTAATATAAATCTTATTTCAAATAATTTTATTTCATTTTTTCTATTATTACTTTTTGAACTTTGTGAACAATCTTTGCTATCATATTTCACCATCTTCAGCAAACCAAAAAACTCCTAAGTACCAGAGAGGGACAGGAGTCAGAATTTAGAAATACCCTTATCTCATTGCTACCTAATTTTTAAGAAAACTATATGTATTTAGTAGGCTTTCATATCATTAATAAAGAGCCTGATTTAAATTTGCATTTGAATTTTAATTTGACTCCTTAGTTTTGATTATAGGTTCATCTCCTTTCCAACATGTATCTGATTATATAGGAATTTACCAGTTCAGAGTCAGATTGTGTATGTGTTCTTACAATATCTAGGTTGAAAGGAGAGAAAGAGAGCTTGTTTCATTAGTCTGCTTGACTACAATTTGTGTGGTTATTTCCATTTTATCTTTTATCCTGTTGCAGATCCCTAGCAATTGGAACCAAAACTGGGTATAGGTTATTTTCCCTGAGTTCTGTGGAACAACTGGACCAAGTCCATGAAAGCAGTAAGTCATTGTTTAATTTCATTCCTACTTAGTCATCATTTTAAATGTTAATTTCTAGTATTGGAGAACCCCACCCCACCCTTTCTTTCTTTCCTTCTTGCTTATAAACTCAGTCTTGATTTTCCAGGATTTGAAACGAATCCTGGAACTGCCACATCTTGCTTTAAAACAAAAAGTTGGGGGAAGAGGGGAGCAGTTACTGATCTCTTGGGTTACTATGAAATCCCCTTATTTGATAGCTTTGCTAACACATTTTCTTAGGTTTTAATTACATGTGAGAAGTAACATGATGTAGAAAGGGAATGGGAATTATAAAACCTGGATTCAGATACCTGACTCAACAATTAACTGGTTTTGTGACTTTAGTCAAGTCACCTAATTTCTCTGGAGCTTAGTTTCCTGATTTGTAAGGATGTGTATAATGATACACATAACCTATCTCACTAAATTGTGAGTTGTTAGTTGTTTCATAAAAAATATAAGTGGGAATTTTTCCCCTTCTTTTTTTCTTCTTTTTAGTGTAAACATGATTTAAATAGTATAAGGAAATCCCAGATAAGAAATTACTTCTGTGAGTGCAAATCAGCAGCTTTATAGTCTTTGAAAATTCTTTGGTGCTTTCTGAGAATGTGACTTGTGCAGGATCACATAGCCTATGGACTTGAATCAGATCCTGCCAACTCCCACTCTGGCTTTCTGTCCATTACATTATGCCACTATTATTTTTGCCATTATTATTATTTTGTGTTATGTTTACTATTTTATTGAACCAGTTAGTTAATAATGATTTATTAAGTGCCAATATGTGCTAGATACTGTGCTAAGCTCCAGGGATACAAAGAAGGGCAAAAGAAATAGAAAATAATCTACAGAGGGAAGGCACTACAATTAAGAGGGATTGGGAAAGGTTTTTCTGTAGAAGGTGGGGTTTTAGCTGGGACTTGAAAGAAGTCTAGAGATATAAAAAGGGAGAGCATTCCATGCAAGGAACAGCCAGTGAAGATGCCTTGAGCTGCATGATAGAATGTCTTATTTGAAGAATAGCAAAGAGACCAATATAATAATAAAGTAATTTATATTGTGCTTATGAACAAAGAGTTATTCACTCTTCACTCTATGATGAGCACTGTGCTGAGTGCTAGAAAGTCATACAGAGTTTTGATAAAACAAGGCTCTGGCCTTTTAGACCTTCCAGACTAGTAGAAGAAAAAAGACAAATAGATAACTTCATCAATGTTATGTGATAAATGATTTAGGGAGATGCAGAATAAAATATAATATGAAGTCCAAAGGAAAAAGTCTTTCTGACCAAAAGATAGGAAGGGTAGAGGCAGGTAGAGAACTTAGAAAGCATTCAAGAGGAGGTAATGTTTAAGTTGGGCTTTAAAGTATGTATAACAGTTCAGTAGGCAGAAAGAATGAGACTATATCAGGCATAGGAAGCAATATAAACATAGCCATAAAGTGTTCTGATTTTTGTCTAGAACATAAATGCATGGAGAAGAGTTTAGGAAAAGTAAGGCTGTTGAAGATTATAGTGAATTTTTAATGTCAATCAAGAGAACTTTAACTTTACTTTTGATGACCCAATTTTGGTTTTCTTGCAAAAATGCTAGAGTGGTTTGCCATTTCCTTCTCCAATTCATGTTATAAATGAGGGAAGTGAGGCAAACAGGATTAAGTGATATCTTCAGGGCTACTTGGCTAGTAGAAGTCTAAAGCTGAATTTGAACTCAGACTGAAGATGACAAGAGGACCATTGTAGAATCTACTCCATTCTCCCTTCCATTTTAGAGAAAAAGAAATTAAGGCTTAGGCAAAGAAAATGACTTTTCCAAGTTCACTCGTGATATAAGCATTAGAGGTGAAAAATTCCCAGGAACATCAGAACTAAAATTCAGAGCCTCTCTGTCAAACAATAACTTCAAATAGCAAGGAAAAACACTGAGGATCATACAAGATTTGGCATCTACTACTATAAAGTAGAAATCTTGGCATATGATATTCCAAAAGGCAAAAAATAAGGATATTTTAAATTCTAAGACTGGGAGAAAGGACATTTAGTAGAATTGAATTTGAAACATTCCTGATGAAAAGATCAAAGCTGAGTAGAATTTTGAAATTCAAGTACAGAAGTCAAAAGAAACCTAAAAAGATAAACATTTAAATACTTGAAAGCAATAAAATGTTGATAAAATAGTTATTTAAACCGGAGCAGAAACAAATATCTGCTGTCAAGATTGTGGATAGATCACCAGCCTTGGAGTCAAGAGTACCTCAGTGCAAATTTGATCTCACATATTCATTAGCTGGATGACCCTGGACAAACCACTTAACCCCATTTGAATCCTAAAATAAAAACAGCTTTAAGTGATTAAAGTAGGTTAAAGGAGAAAAGGAGATAAAAAGGTAGGGAAGCCGCTAGCTTCAATTATAGTTAATAAATAAAGCATTGATTACATTTGTTCCTTTTTACCACCATCTTTGTAAAAAGGGTTCAGAGACAAAAAGTTAAAAGTAGAGTAGATTATGTTGGAGGAAAATACACAATGTGATAGTTATATGGCCACTGTTGAAGGAGAATAAAAATGAATACACACATTCTCAATATTTTATAGCACCTTTACTTAAATGTAAAAAAAAAGTTTAAAAAGAAACATAATTACAGATCGTAATGCATTAAATATTAAAATTAATTTTAAAATTTTTTAAAGGAGAAGATTAAAACATAAATGGAGAATTTATTCCTAAAAAAAATTAGTAGATCAAAGAACAACTCTTAGAAATGGTAGATTTCATCCAAGAAAATGATAATATACTTAGAAGATGTGCCATAGCAGTTTTTAGGAGAAAATTTATATTTCTAAACACTTGTATTAACAGAAAATAGATGAAACAGATTAATGAGTTAGGCATACAGTAAGATAACTAGAAAAGCAGTAATTAAAAATCTATTAAACACAAGTAGAAAAATCAAAGAGATTAATAAAATAAAACATTGAATTTATTGATAACTAAAATTAAAAGCTGAATTTTTTGATAAAAACTAATAAAAGAGTTTAATTATTTGTAATAGTTTAATTATCTTCATAAAAAGAGAAGAAAACCAAATCGACAATAGCAGAATGCAAGAAGCGTTTGTGAAAGATGAAACAGAAATAAAGGAAATTATTAGCAACTATTTTGCCTAATGTTATGTAGAAAACCTGACTATATGAAATGGATGAGTATTTATCAAAAAAATTTACATTTACCAAAAAAAAAAAAAAACCTTACAATTAAAATATATTTCTTCTTGTAACCTCAGCTTTTTGGTTGAGTGTGTGTGTGTGTGTGTGTGTGTGTGTGTGTGTACGTGCAATTCTAAGAAAGAAAAAGTCAATTACTTTTCACAACAAAAACTCTCTTGACTTGTTGAGTCTTTTGAAAAGTTCAAAATTTTACTGGAGAAGGTATGTGAAAGCTAGATGCCTCCCACTTGAGCAGCTATCTTAATTGGAAATTCCGGTGCGTAATTTTCAAAGCTATTTAGAGGGGTTAGTCTTAGGAATGGGTATAGTTATCCTCTATAGCCAAAGAGAAGGGATGCTATTATTATTGATTTGAGAAATGGGAAAGAATAGTTAAAGGAGATCTTGTCATTTGGCCCCAGTATTCACTGAAATAGGTAACTAGGTCATCTGCAAATAAGAGAATGGTAGGGAGAAGAGAAGAGAGAATTTGGAATTATTGTGGAGTATGAAATGAGTCAGTAAGAATGGGGTAACTGTTGAGCAACAACAAGGACCTAGCTGAATTTAACCACTATAAATTTCTAGTACTTAAAGACAACTCAATTTTATGACTCCACAGTGATGCTCAGCAGACATAGACAAAGGATAGAAAAATTACATGGTGGCTGTTGATCACAGATTAGAATGAGCAGAATTTAGGGGGAGTCAGACTTCTGTGTTATAAAGTTACTCCTCAAAAATATTTAGATACTAATTAAAAAAAAACAGAAAAAAGATTAGTGGAACAGACTAGATAAGCAAAAAGAAAAAGTATAATGATTGACAAATACAAGAACATAAATTATTGAGGGAAGGAATTTTTTTTGATAAATACTTTTGGGATAAGTGTAAATACCTTGACACAAAATAGGTTTAGATCAAATGGGCATCTTATATTCCATTATAAGGTTCAAAATAGATAACAAGAATATAAAAAGTTACATCATTAAAATAGAGAGAATAATATTAGGTACCTTTCACAACTATGGGAAGGATAAAAATTCTTAATCAAAGGATAGAGAAGATCAAAAGACAAAAGTAGGTTTTCTGATTCCATAAAATTAATTTCATATATAAATCAATAAAGATAGAAGAAAAAAAATTGTGGAGTAGAAAAAAATTCATATTAAATTTTATTGAAAAGACTTCCTGAGATATATAAGGAAGTGACACAAACATGTAATATAGAGAGCTATTTTCCAGTAGATAATCAATAATTTTCCAAAAGATTACAAACCATAAATGTTCAATTTAATAGAAAGAGAAATACAAATTAAAAACAACTCCAAGAGTGCATTTTACATTCATATATGGATAAGAGATGAACCCCAAAAATGAGAGCAGTTAATGGTAAAGTAGCTTTGGGAAAATAATTATGTTAACGTACTGGTGGTGCTGTGATTCAATTGAGCCATTCTGTATATCAATTTTGAATTCTGCAATAATAGCAACTGAAGTGTTCCTAGCTGTTTACCCATTGATCCCATTATTAAGCACAGAACCCAAGGAAGTAGAAATTAGAAATAAAGGTCCAATATTTACCAAAATATTCAGAACAACTTCTTGTAGTAGCAAAGAACTGGGAAGAGAATAGATAATCGTTGATTAAGGAATGGCTAAAAAAACTATGATATGTGAATGTAAGAGAACATTTTTGAGCAATAAGAAATGGCAAATATGAGAAACTTAGAGAAATGTGGAATTTATATAAATTTAGGTGCAATGAAATAAACAAAAGAAAAAAAATAGATAGCTGTTGATACATTGGAAAGAGTAGTGGGTCTGAAATTAGGGTTCCAACCTCAGACATTTAATAGCTAGTATGACTTTGGGTAAATCACTTAATATCCTTTTGCCTCAGTTTCCATGGCACCTGCTTTGCAGAGTTGTAAAAATCAAATAAGATAATACTGTAAAAGCACTTAGCACAGTATCAGGAACATAGGAGGCACTATATAAATATTTATTTCCTTTATTTTCCTATATTGAATACAACAAAGTAAATGGAAAGATAACTTTGAGAAAGTTGGACTCTTAAAAAGTTTTGGGTTTTTTTTTTTTTTTTTAAAGCAATTAAGGGGCCAGCTAGATGGTGCATTGGATAAGATGCCAGCCTTGAAGTCAGGAGGACCCGAGTTCAAATTTGACTTCAAGCACTTAATACTTTCTAGCTGTGTGGCCCTAGGCGAGTCACTTAACCCCAATTGCCTTAGGAAAAAAAAAGAAAAGAAAGCATTGCAGGTTTCAGAAAATAGGCAAAAAAACCCTTTATTTCCTTACCTCAAGACATAGAGATGGGTAACTCCTGGATCAAAATATTGCATATTAGTCCTGTTTGTGGTGGCTAGAAGCTGGAAAATGAATGGATGCCCATCAATTGGAGAATGGTTGAGTAAATTGTGGTGTATGAACATTATGGAATATTATTGTTCTGTAAGAAATGACTAGCAGGAAGAATACAGAGAGGGCTGGCGAGACTTACATGAACTGATGCTAAGTGAAATGAGCAGAACCAGGAGATCATTATATACCTCAATAACGATACTGTATGAGATGTATTCTGATGGAAGTGGATCTCTTCGATAAAGAGATCTAATTCAGTTTCAATTGATCAATGATGGACAGAAGCAGCTACACCCAAAGAAAGAACACTGGGAAATGAATATAAACTGCTTGCATTTTTGCTTTTCTTCCCGGGTTATTTATACCTTCTGAATCCAATTCTCCCTGTGCAACAAGAGAACTGTTCGGTTCTGCACACATATATTGTATCTAGGATATACTGTAACCTACTTAACATGTATAGGACTGCTTGCCATCTAGGGGAGGGGGTGGAGGGAGAGAGAAGAAAAATCAGAACAGAAGTGAGTGCAAGGGATAATGTAAAAAATTATCCTGACATGGGTTCTGTCAATAAAAAGTTATTTAAAAATTAAATATATATTGCACATATTAGATAAAATCAGTGAGCTTTCTATAGATGATGGAAAAAGATGAGGTGGAAAACACCAAGAGAAAATCAGTGTAAAAACCTGAGATAATTTCCTGGAAATCAGTTAATGATAGCAGCAAGAATGAGTAGAATATAGAACAGAGTATAGTGTCTTTAAAGAATGAGTTAATTGTAAGGAAAGAAATAGAGAGGATTCAAGAAAAAGTGGATAATTTTGAGTACATAAAATTAAGAAAGTTTGTACAAAAAAAGAACCAAGTACAGTTGAAATTAGGAAGAAAACATAACAGGAAGAAAAATATTTATAACAAATTTTTGTGATAATTGTCTAAATTCTAAGATATTTAAAGAACAAATTCATGTTTATAAGAATTATTCCCTAATTGATAAATAATTAAAGGAGATGAATAGGAAGTTTTCTAAGGAAAAAAAATCCAAGCTGTCAACAGCTGTATGAAAAAAATGCTAAGCAGAAACAACACTGTATAATACATTTTGTGCTGGCAAAGAACTGGAAATAATGAAGTACCCATCAACTGGAGAGTGGTTGAACAAAATTATGGCATATAATTGTAATGGAATACTATTATGTCATAAGAAATTATAAAAAGAGACAATTTCAGAGAAATCTGTAAAAACCTCAGTGTACTGAAACAGAGAGAAGTGAGCAAAACTCAGATGAATGATTTATATAGCTATACTGTTAAGACAAGTAATTGTGTAAGATTTAATTCTGCTCAAAACAGTGACCAGCTATGATGCCAGAGGATGATACCTCTCAGATGAAGAACTGAAGGCATGATTATGATCAATCTGAGATATTATTTTGCTTGACTATGTATATTGTTACAAAAGTTTTGTTTTTCTCTTTTATTCAGTGGAGGGGGGGGTGAAGTTTTTTTTTTTTTTTTTTTTTCAAAAAAAAATTTTAAGGGGGAAAAAAAGAGATCATTGAGGTGTGATGATAAGAAAATGGTATCAAAGTAATAGCAAGCCTCTGTAACCCTACAACTGGGCCAGTTTGAGGAATGAGTAGATTCTGGTACATTCTGTTACTTGTGGTTCAACTTATTTAATTGTAAAGAAGTAGTGCAGATATAAAATCTATATTTAGAGAGAAATGGAAGCTTAAATCACACTTGGATAAGGGTTTGTCAGTCTTGGCCTTCTTTTTTTATATGGAGAACAAAGGAAAGATTAAAGAACAAAGCTAATATCCTAGTTACTTTAAGCTGGAAATAGAAGCTAGAAGACTAGAGCAAACTAAGGGAAAAGATTAAGCTATATGATCACATCTTCTCTCTCTCATTCCTTTTTTTTAAATTAAAACTTTTTATTATTCAAAATATGTGCACAACTAATTCTTCAACATTAACCCTTGCAAAACAACTTTGTGTTCCAATTTTTCCACTTCTTCTCCCACCCTTCCCCTAGGTGGCAAGTAGTATAGTATACGTCAAACATGGTAGAAATATATGTTAAATCCAATATATGCATGCCTATTTATAAAATTAAATCCCTATACAAGAAAAATCAAATCAAACCAGAAAAAAACGAGAAAAAATAAAACACAAGCAAACAACAACAAAAAGAGATGTTGTTTTCTATGTTGTTCTCCACACTCAGTTCCCACAGTCCTTTCTCTGGGAATAGATGGCTCTCTTAATCATAAGATTGTTGGAACTGGGCTGAATCATCTCATTGGTATTGAAGAGAGCCATGTCCATCAGAAATGATCTTGGTATAATCTTGTTGCCACCACACTTCTCTTGATGTTAGTGTAAGAGAGAATTGGAAAGGCATGGAAGCTACAATACTTCTTTAATAGCTTCATGATTGTCTTATAACCTATGAAAAGGTAAGGTATATTGAAATTTCCCCAAATCTTTGTGGTTTGTAAAGCTTACCAATTAATGATCCATTTTGTTATAAAGTAGGAAAAGGAGGCCCAGACAAATACTGTGACTTACCTAGGGTCACATAGAAAGTTAGTTATAGAAATGAGATGCCTAGTTCTTCCTCTGTTGATTATCCATAATTTATCCTGTTTACATCATCTTTGTACGTAGTTGTTTTTTTATTCTTCAATTAAACCATGAGATCTCTGATAGCAGGAACTGTTTTTTTTTTCCTCTTTCTTTGTATCCCCATCATTTAGCACGGTACCCAATACATAGAAGCACTTAATAAATCCTTGTCAACCCATGTAATTCTGAACTTTAAAGAAGAAAATTGAAATGATTACGCTGAGAAGTCAAAGTAGCATTGTTTTATAATCATGATTAAAACTGCTTACTAATGTTTGACATATTGTAAGTAGAATTTGAAGAAAGTTAGTAACTGAAAATTAATTCAGGGTTCCTAAGCTTGATACTGTGTAGTATTCTTTTTGTAAATTGTATTATTTTTCTTCCTCATTTAGGTGAAATACCAGATGTCTACATTGTAGAGCGGCTCTTCTCTAGTAGCTTGGTTGTGGTGGTTAGTCATACAAAACCACGGCAGATGAATGTGTATCATTTCAAAAAGGGTACAGAAATTTGTAACTACAGCTATTCTAGCAACATCCTGTCTATAAGGCTGAACCGACAGGTAAGGAAGGAAAGTCACCTTTTTCAGATAGTATTAATTAATGACAATGATATTGCAAAAATCTGCATAAAGTAGTAAACAATAATGCTCACAAACATCCATTATTCTTGCCTTTGAAGATGAATTTATATTCTAAAATAAAAAATTATATTCTAATACATTTGGCTTCTCTCTTTTCCACTCTTCCAAGAAGTGAATTATTTGCTTACTAAGGAGTTTTTCTGGACTTTATAGGTAGAGTCAGCTAGGTGATACATTGAATAGATCACTGGATGCAAAATTAGCATGACCAGCCTCAGACACTTACTAACTCTATGACCCATGTTAATTCTTTTAAGGTGCTATCTGCCTCAAGTTTCTTTATCTGTAAAGCAGGGCTTATAATAGCACCTTCCTCCCAAAGTGAAAATTGAGTTAGGATTGTGCTTGTAAAATGATTAGCACAGTGACTGGCACATAATAAATACTTGTTTCCTTCCTTCTTTCTTTCCATTTGGTCCTCTTGTTCCAATAGATATATAGTAGTTTAATATATAAAATTATCTTAATTGGTGTTGTCATTTCTGTTTTTTGTTTCTCATTGATGATTCTCTGCTTGGTTCAGGCCTGATGTGTTTCAACTATATGCCAAAGGATTATAGAAAGATCATGAAATGTTGTAATGTATGGAAGCCAAACTCACAAATCTCCAGTAAAGTTCTAAAACTACACCAAAAGGAATAAAGATAAAGAAAATCAAAGCAAAACAACTGTGACTTTTCTGTCCAATCCAGGACCATAAAAGAAATCTACAGAATTCAGCAAAAAAATGTTTTTATTATTATTATAGCTTTTTATTTACAAGATATATGCATGGGTAATTTTTCAGCATTGACAATTGCAAAACCTTTTGTTCCAATTTTTCCCCTCCTTCCCCCACCTCCTCCCCCAGATAGCAGATTCACCAATACATTTTAAATATGTTAAAGTATATGTTAAATACAATATATGTATATATGTCCATACAGTTATTTTTCAGCAAAATCTTTTCAGCTAGGTGGCCTCAGCCAGGTTCAACAGCAAGAGACAGGGCTAGACCTATATCTGGTCAGGGAACCCGTATTCAAGCTGTTATAGAAGACAGGGCCAGATCTAAAAGAGCCAGAACAATTCCCTGTGCAAGGCCTATACCATAGACACCACATAGAAGGCATTTCAGGAGACAGGGCCATACTTGTCCAAGAATAGTTCTTATTCCAGAGCCTCTTCCAGAAAATAGGATCAAACAGTATCCAAACAGACCATTCCCAAACCGTAGAGGAACCCATAGTAAGATGAAGGATCAGGATAGTACCTTGGGAAATCAAACATTTGGGTTCTTAGAGGCTTTCTACCAACACAATCAAAAATATTTGGTTGGATTAGAGTCATATTCAAGGATGAAGCCAATTCCAAATTAGATATTGCGCCAGGAGAAGGAGCCAGAAAAAGGAATTAAGGCCTGAACCTAAGTTGGGCCACCAGGAGAGTAAGCCCCAAATCAAGGATTCCTTTGGATGTTAGGACCTCGTCATAGCCATGTCATCTAGAACCAAGTAGGGCTTGCTCACACCATCCAAGAAAATGAAAAGAATCAGTCTGACCCAAACACAAATCTCCATTCCAAAAATTGAGTATAGAGATGTGGGTAAACAGAAGAAACTGACACCTGAAAAGGACCTTAACTTAAAAAGGCCAAGGTTTCCCACTGTATCCAGGGCTATCTTCAGTAGTCCGGATCTAATATTGCCACAGGACACAGATAACTCCAGAAAAGAGAGGTGATGACTTTGTGCAATCCTCCCTCACTTAAATCTAATTCACTTGCAAGTGATAACATTACCTTCCTTAAAGTCATGGTCTGCCTCCAGGACAAAGGAAATGGAGACAGAGATAGAGACAGAGAGAAGGGTGTGTGTATGTATATAAAACCATAGATGCAAGCTTCTGTTTATTTCTTCTTTCTTGGATATAGCATATTTCTTCATAGAGTCTTTGTAGCTGATTTGAATATTTATAATACTCGGGATAACTTAGTCCTTCAGTTTTTTTTTGAACAATATTGCAGTTACTGTATATAACAGTCTCTTGGTTCTGTTCATTTCACTCTTTGTTATTTCATGCAAGTCTTTCCCATGTTTCTTAAAAATCAACCCCATTATTTATTATAGCACAGTAGTTAGTTTTCCATCACAATCACATAATACAACTTAATAGTCATTCCCCATTTGATGGGTACCCCCATCAATTTCTACTTCTTTGCCACCTATAAAAAGAGCTGCTATAAATATCTTTTAACATATAGGTTCTTTTCCTTTTTCTCTCATTACCTTGAGAAACAGACCTAATAAGTAGAATTGCTGGGTCAAAGGATACATAGTTTTATATCCTTTTGGACATAATTCCAGATTTCTCTCCAAAATGGTTACATTAGTTCACATTTCCACCAACACTGTATTTGTGTCCCATTTTTTTCATCTCCTTCAACATTTGTTATTTTTCCCTTTCTATCATTTTAGCCAATCTGATAAATGTAAGATATTTCAGTTATTTTAATTTGCATTTCTCTAAGCAATAATAATTTAGAGCTTTTTTCGTATGATTATATGTAACTTTGACATTTTCATTAAAAAAAAACCTATTCATTTCCTCTGAACATTTATCAATTGAGAAAAGACATTCATATTCTTATAAATTTGATAGTTATATATTTGAGATATGAGACCTTTATTTGAGTAATTGTTTATAAATTTTCTGTTTTTCTAAATAAGTTTTTCTGTTTTCCTTCCAATTTGGCTACATTTGTTTTATTTATATCCATTTTACATCTGACAGTGTTCTGTCTCTTGTTTCTAAATTTTCCTCCTATTCATGTGTTACATGTTTTTCAGATTCACTTATATCTTTCTTTGTATCTAGGTCATATATCCATTTTAATATTATCTTGGTAAATGGTGGAAGATACTGGTCTATATTTAAATTTCTGTTAGACTACTTTCTTGTTTTCCCAGCAATTTTTACCATATAACAAAATTCTTAGTCTGAAAGCTTAAATCTTTATGTTTGTCAAGCACAAGGTCATTTATTACTATGTATAATATGTCTACTCTTTTTCACTGATTCATCTTTCTTTTTCTTTGCCAGTACAAGATAGTTTTGAATTACCATTTTATAATTAAAAACCTGGTACTGCTAGACCTTTTTTCATTGATTTTTTTTTCATTTTTTTCATTGATTCCTTTGTTATCTTGACCTTTTATTGCTCTATATCAGTTTTGTTAAATTTTTTTAATGCATTAAAATAGGTTTTTGGTGATTTAATTGGGATGGCATTGAATAAGTAGATTAATTTACATGAATTGTCATTTTTATTTTATTGGCCCTGCCCAATTGATATTTCTCCAGTTATTGATATTGGTATTTCTCCACTTATTTAAACCTGACTTTATTTGTATAAAAAGTGTTTTATGATTATATTAATGTAGTTCTGGATTTCTTTTGGCAGATATATTCCCAGGTATTTTTTGCAGTTATTTTTTTTTTTAATGGGGTATCACTTATTTATCTGTTCTTGCAGGATTTTGTTGGGAATATTTAGAAATGCTGATAATTTATGAGGATTTATTTTATAACCTATACTTTACTAAAAATTATTGTTTCAATTAACTTTTTAATTGAATCTCTAGATTTCCCAAGTATATCATCATGTTTACAAAAAGAGAGAGCTTTCTTACTTTATTGCCCATTCTGATTCTTTTTCTTTTTCTTTTCTTATTACTATTCTAGCATTTCTAATACTATATAGGATAGTATATCCTATACTATATAATAGTATAGGATAAGATTGGTGATAATGGACATCCTTGTTTCTCGCTTGATCTTATTGGGAAGGATTCTATCTTATCCTCATTAGAAATAATGCTTGCTAATGTTTTTAGGTAGCTACTTCTCATTTTGAGGAAAATTCATTTGTACCTATGCTTTCAAGTGTTTTTAATAGTAATGAGTATTGTATTTTGTCAAAAGTTTTTTCTGTTATCTTTTGGTATAATCATATGATTTTCTTCACTTTATTGATATGGTCAATATATTCTTGATAGAATTTCTCTGCCTTTTCATCTTTGGCAATCTACTGTTGATATATAAACTGTTTTTGTTTTTTCATGGTGATTTTTTCCCTTTTCTATGCTTTTCAGTACTGACATATGAGATGACTAGCCATCCCATGAAATAATATTTCTTGTTGCTTTTGTGTGCAATAAAATCCACTCTGTTTATTCCTTTCTTTGCTCCTTCAAGGACTATTTGCAAATCAAAAATTTCTTCCATTTAGAAGCAACTTCCTTTTTTCCTCTGGTATCATTTATAGCAAGCATCAAGAATGATATAATTTAAATTCTACCAATATATTCATATTGTCACAGTGGCACCACTAGATCTAACATTTAGAGTATCACTAGTCAAATTGCAATTTATAAATGTCTAAAACCATTGCCGTTCTTAGCACTCTCTCCCCCACCCTCTTTAGCCCTGTCACTCATTATCACTACAAAAATTGAAGGGACTACATAGAATTAAGGACCATTTTCTCTTTTTTCTTTGTTTCATAGATAGCCATGAACAAACATAAAACCAAATATTTTATGTTAACAAATTTTATTAATATGACAAAGTATTTAATGTTACATGGCAAATTTTAACAAGGGGAGTGTGAAGAGGAAGGAAGAAAGTGAAAGGGTTCCCCCCACCCCATTCTGCCTTATTGCTGAGATGTAAAGTGCCCAAAATAATTTTGTTTGCAAAAAAGAGAATGTTTCATAAATCAATTTGTGGAAATGTATCATTTTCTTTAAAATAACATAATAATTTCATTTATATCACTACTAAATTATGTAGAAAACTGATGGTTGGAGGGTCTAAAATTCTTCTCTGTGTAGTGTGTTCTTTTATATGGAGAGAGTAGAAAATGTGAAGCATGAATGGGTGGATTGCAGAAAGGACAAGGGAGGAATGATAATTTGAGTATATTGTACTTGAAAACTTTAAAGAGAAATGTTTAATTAAAATATTGCTTTTATTGGACTTCAAACTAATTTGGTGTCAACATTGTGATATGGCAGTCAAGGGTCATGCTGCCGAGGACTAACAAAGTAGTAAAATCCTATTATATTTGGCATATTGTGTCAGTATGTCATTGTTCAAAGGACATTGAAGATATGCAGAAGGGATAAAATGGTAAAAAGAGTTCATGCCTGTATGATTGAAGGACCTGGGAATGTTTAACATAGAGAAAAAAATTTAATTACCTCAAAGTATGTGAAGAATTAGAAGAGAAATGGAAAAGGAAAAATAGACTTGTTCTTCTCAGCCTAAGAAGGCAAGGTCAGTCCCAGTGGGTGAAAGTTACAAAAAGATAACTTTAGGAAAGGAAAAACTTTTCAACAATTAAAACTGTTTAATAATAGAATGGGCTATCTCAGTAGATTGTGTTCTGTCTCACTAGAAGTCCTCTATCAAAAGGTTGTTGAGCAATTTTTGGATAAGTTTTTTAAAGGAACTTTGTTTTTAGGAATAGATTATATTAGCCTTTCCAACTCTAAGGTATCTTGTGACTTGTTTATAACTGCTGGACAGCTTTTTCAGTTAATGGTAGTCTAAAGATTAGTTCATTCTTAGTTATATCTTTTTGCCATTGACTTTTAAGATTGGTTAGACTAGGCCTAAAGAGTGATCAAAACTGTCAAATATTATGTAGGCAATTTATTTACACAGTTCTCACCTCTTCTTTTTGATACTCCCATTTCTTTCCTGCTATTTGGCTCTATCTTTCCTTTAGCAACCTTCATTATCTTTGAAAATCTCACCTGGAATTATGTAGTAATAATGGCAAAATCATTTATAATTCAGATCTTATGTAAGGGGGGAGAAGGAATTTGGAATTAAATGAATCTAAGTTTCAATCTTCAACCTGACACTATCTGTAGGGCCTTGTATTAAGTCACTTTACTTCATTGGGGCTCAGATTCTTCATCTCTAAAATTGAAAACTGGACTAAATGATTTTCAAGATCCTTTCCAACTCTTCAGTCTCTGATCCTATGATTATGAGCCTGACAATTTCACTCTTACCTTTGAGAAGGAAAGATAGCTTTTAAGAGCAAGTATTTATTACAGAAAGGAAAAGCAAGGCTTTGCAAAATGACTTTTACATCTGGAATGCATTTTTTCATTCAAGTTTCAGGTTTGAGGTTTAATCTTTGCTACATGAGAAGAACTGGGTAGCTTTTCCAGTCTCTGTTAATTGCATGGGTCTCTCATCCCTAGCACAGGAGAAATAAAAAAGAAGCCAGGTGTAAGAGACAGCTTGTTGGAGTGAGAGGAATTAGCTGCCTCTTCCTATTCCTCTTCATATTCCATGCAGTTGTGACCAACCAATCTCTCCAGCAAGGACAAAGTGTATTTTTTAGCCAATTGTGGTGCTACTTTTTTTTCTTAATGGGGATGGAGAGTATTGGAAGATTTGTGTGAGAATGATGTGATTTACGTGATTTACAAGTGATGAAATGAGTTTGAGTGTAAAAAAGAGAAATAAACTATTTTAACTTTTTATTCTAACATGATTAAAACAAGAACTAGATATGTCTGGATAATTGGATGTTATTCTATTGAAAAAATATAGTAATTTAAAAAAAGAAAAAATAAAGAAAAGAAAAAGGCATATATACTAATAAGCCAGAATAATTTTGACCTAGAAATTGCTTCTTTCCATTTGGGTTTTATGATATCATTGTTATAGTAATAAAGTTTATGTCATCATTATTAGTTTCCAGTAATTAAAGCCTCTATAACAATCAGGTTAGCATCTTTCTTTAGAGAATATGTACACTATATTACTTTGGAAGAATAACACATTAGTTAGCTAATGGGATATCTATCTAATATTAGCATGGATTTGTTTATCTGATTTATCTGATTACCTCATCCTCAATCATGGTTACCTAGGAAAGATAAAGCCAAAAGAAAGCTCATAAGACAGTGAAGTGTGTGAGGAAAGAAGGAAAATCTTAGTACATAAAAGAATATCTAACAATTAAGGAAAAAACATGAGGAGTTTCTATACCTTTTTTAGAGGAGGTAGCAAAAGAACTGAAGACAAACTTTACCTTTCTAACTGTTTGCCAGGACTGTTTTAGGAAAGAGTAGAAAGATTTGGACAAAAAGAACAGTTTTGTGCTTAGAGAAAGGTAGGTAAAGTATTGTGTCATGAAGTACACAAAGAAAGGAAACTTCATTGTCAACTTTGAAAGAGAGCCCGTGAAGTAGATCTAACAGAATTACTGACATTTTGCTGAATATTAAAATGGGTCTCAACAGTTCTAAGCAGAAAATGTTTTGGATCTATTACCCTATGTAAATATTACACATAGAAACGAAAATGACTGATTTCAATTAGAAAACATAATTATTTAAGGTTTTTCATTTTTCTTTTTTCTATCAGATTCATTGGGGGTGTGTATGCATGATGTTTACCAGTTCAAGTTAGATTCAGGTCAGTTGCGAAATCATAGAGTCTCAGAGGTCATTTGCTCCACGCCATAGATATAGGGGAATTTTCCCTTCTAACAAGTGGTCATCTAGCTTCTATTTGAAGACCTCTAGTGATCACATAGACAAAAACAAAGAAAAGTAGAAAGAGTTCAAAAAGAAGATCTGGATTCAAGTTCTGGCTCTAGTTCTTGCTGTCTTTGTGATCTTGGACAAGTCATTACCTTTTCCAGGCCTAAGATATTTTTGCTTTTATAAAATAAAAAGTTTGATCTAGAAAATTTCTAATGTTCTCTCCAGCTCTAAATCCTGGGCCCATTAAGCTTTCAAATAGCACTAATTATAAGTTTTTTCTTTGAGTGAAAATTTTCTTCTTTGTAACTTTGACCTATTAGTTTTAATTTTGTCTTCAGGATCAAAGTGAAATAATTTTCATCTCTCTTCTCATGACAGCCATTCACATGTTTGAAAGCAGCCCCTTTTCTTCTCTTTTCAAGATTAAAATATCCCCAGGTACTTGAATCAACTTTGCTATGGTGTAGTTTTTAATCCCATCATTTTCTAGTCACTTCATCTGCCCAACTCTAACTTTTCAGTGTTATTCTAAAAATGCTTTACCTAGAAGTAAACACAATATTCTAGATGTGGTCTGAGAAGAGCAGAGTATAGCAGAATAATCAGTTTTCGCATTGTACAGTGTAATACTGTTAATGCAGTCAAAGATCCCATTAACTTTTTGAATCATTGAGTCTACTCAAAAACTTCAATGGGGAGGGAGAAGAGGGGGGGAGATTTGTTTTAGATGAAGAATCTGTCATCTAGAAATCTCCATCTTGTGTTGTGCAGTTTAATTTTTTAAAGCAAGTATAGGACTTCACATTTAATCCTGAGTAATTTCATATAGTCTCCTCTATATTTTTTAAGGAATTTGGTTCAGTAGTTTTGCATGTCTGTGTGGTTGCAGAGGCTGCTGGTGTGCCTGGAGGAATCCATTTATATTCACAACATTAAAGATATGAAATTATTGAAGACTATCCTGGATATACCTGTAAACCCAACAGGTAAGTAAAATAAACCCTATAAAAAGCAAATGTTCCAAAGAATTCACGAATGGATACTTCTCTCTTTTATATTAGATTTATGGTCAAACAGAAAATTCTTGAGTTTTTTCATATTTGAAAAATCATAAGCTTTTTTTTCCATTCCACCTTGAAGCCTTGTTTTAATGATGGTGAATTAAAAATTGTAAAAGGTTGTCAATCATGTGTAATGACAATGTAGATACTATTGAAATCTCATTGAGACTTATTTTCAGAAAGTATAGACAGCCCTTCAGGATGACCTATTTGTTAATTTTATGGAGTTAATGTTGGCAGCATCTCAAAATACGAGAAGTTTGTTAAGCTGTTAGCTTTTTTTTTTTTTAAGATTCTCTAAAAATACAAAAGTTGTCATGAGAAACAAGAAGCTTGAGAAAAGGGGGAAAAACAAGATACATAGAATCTTAGGGAATTTAGTTAAAATTCAGTTCATTTTTAGGAAATCCCTCTGCTCCAACAAGGCACTAAAATAGAATTTCATTATTGGAGGAAATAACATGCAAAAAAATTGTACAAAAATTATAAATTGTACCAAAAAATTGCTATACTGAAACTTTGCAGACAGCCTTTATATAGTGGAAATCAGTCAGTAAATACCTATTAAGCACCTACTGTATATCAGGCATTGTGCCTGAGATTTAATTGTCATTCTTTGGAAAGACAAAAGACAGACATGCTATCTTTGAGGAGCTAACAATCTAATGAGAACAACATACAAACAATTAAGTACAAATGAGCTATATGCAGAATAAATTGGAAATAATCAGCAAAGGTGAGGCCACTAGAATTAATAAGAGGGTGAGAAAGATTTCCTGAGTAAGATGAGATTTTAGCTGGGATTTTAAGGAAATTAGAAGGTAGAGATGGAGGGTACTTTTTGAACAAGGGACAACCAAGGAAAATGCCCAGAGTTTGGAGATTGTATCATGTTCAAGGAATATCAGCGAGGCTAGATTTACTAGTTCAAAGATGTAGAGAAGTCTCATACGTAAGAAGACTGAAAGAGGGTAGCAATTATGAAAGTATTTGAATGCCGACAAGATTGGACCTGTACTTTATTTAGGAAAGTCACTTTGGCAGTTGAATGGAAGAAAGACTTGTGTCAGGAGTCAGGAGAGACTTGTGTCAAGCAGACCAATTAACAAACTATTGCAATAATCTAGACATGAGGAGATGAGAGTTTGTACCATGTTGATGGCAAAATCAGAGGAGAAAGGTATATTTGATAGATTTTAAAAAGATAAAATTAACAAGGATTGGGAACAGATTGGATATTTAGCAAAAGGTTAGATATGAGAGATAAGCGAATGAGTAGTCAAGGATCCATTGAGAGTTGTTGTTTTTTTAATGTGTGATAGAGACACATACATGTTGGTATACAGTGAAGGAGAGAGTGTTGATTATTGAGAATCTAGGGATAGTAGAAGAGGAAAAAAATCTTCTGGTGAAGATAGAATTGATTTGAATCAAGAGTACATATAGAAGGGTTTATCTTGATAAGGAAAAGGACCTCTTCTTCAGGTGAGACTGGGATGGAAATAATAGGGGAAGCTGTGTAAGGGATTTGAGATGAAAAGGAGAAGGAAGATAGAACTCTTGGCAAATAGTCTCAATCTTTGCTAGTGAAGTAATTAGCAAGATTTTTAGCTGAGAGAAGGTAAAAGAAGGGATGTCAAGGTGATTTCTTCTGCCTTACAAGTTGGAAGCTTATGGCTAAAAGGAAAGAGAGTCATCAGCAAGATCAGTGCCAACATATATAAACAAACCAATAGCCTCCTATGTCACAAGGAGGCAAGAGATAAGGACCCCTCTGAAAAATTTCTTAGATGACACTCTTAAGAAGTCCCAAGGAGCAGTAGGTGAACAGGGGCTCCAGAGTCCCTAGCACTTTCTTAACATGCCATAGAGATTACCTTGGTGATCCAGAGTTCTGAAACTCAAAAATCCAGGAGAACTTAATCCAGGAATAGAATGGTCAACATAGCAATTCAGAGGAGCCAGAATAAGACATTGGGTCAGGATAAGACCACGTAGTATTGACAAGACACAAAGGAACTTATTAACCCAGGGATACAGAGGTCATCAAAGGAATCCAGAGGAATCAAAGAAATACCAAGCAGCATCGGCCACTTCTGATCATCAAGGAACAAAGGCTGCACCTGAACAAATCCTAGTTTAGAAAATAAAGGTGGAGACATTACTAAAACAGTATAAAATATATTTTTTAGATATAGTGAATTCTTTTTAAAAGGCAAGAGGAATTCCAGGAGGACAACATGAATACCTAGAAGAAATGAAGCAAGGAAACTCTGGAGGAAGGAATTGGAGGGCTAACAAATGACTTAGAAGAGAAAGTGATAAACCTTACCTAAACAACAGACTCTAGAATAGTAGAATAAACTAAAACTAGAATAAGCCAAATACAAATCAATGACTCTACTAGACAGCAAGAAATAGTAGAATAAAATCAAAAGTTTTTTTTTTTTTTTTTAAGGTACCTGATATGGAAAAGCGAGTTGAGGAAAGAAGAAAAACAAATTGTTAGTATCAAAAATGAAAAGTGAGAACTTTCCACCAATTCAGAGGAAATTAGAGCAATAATTAAGAGTTATTTTGCCCAATTATATGTCAATAATCTGATAACATAAGTGAAATGGTGGAATATTTACAAAAATATAGATTTCCCAGGTTAACGGAAGAGGAAAGAAAACTATAAATCAACTCCCTAACAAAAAATCTCCAGGGCCAGATGGATTTACATGTGAATTTCATGTGGAATTTACATGTGAAAACCAAATAATTAAAGAGTGATTAATTCTAGTACTATGCAAACTATTTGGAAAAAATAGGGAAAGTAGGAGTCCTACCAAATTCCTTTTATGACACAGATATAGTGCTGATGCTGAAACCAGGTAAGGTGAAAACAGAGAAAGAAAATTATAGACCAATTTCCCTAATGTTTATTATCGTAAATATTATTAGATCTTAAATAAAATATTAGCAAAGAGATTACAGTAAGTCATCCCCAGGATAATACACTATAACCAAGTAGGATTTATACCAGGAATTCAGAGCTGGTTCACTATTAGTGTAATTGACATGTCAATAACCAAACTAACAAAAATCACATGATTATCTCAATAGATGCAGAAAAAACATTAGACAAAATCCAACAGCTATTTCTATTAAAAACATTAGAGAATATAGGAATAAATGGAGTTTTTCTTAAAACGATTAGTTGCTCTATTTAAAACCATCATATTTATGGGGACAAACTAGAACCATTCCTAATATAATCAGGGGTAAAACAGGGTTGCCCACTCTCACCATTACTATTCAGTATTGTTTTAGACATGTTAGCTTTGGCAGTAAGAGAAGAAAAACATTAAAGTAAGTAATGAGGAAACCAAATTATCACTCTTTGCAGATGATATGATGGTATACTTAAGAGAATCAACTAAAAAACTACTAGAAACAATTCACAACTTTAGCAGAATTGCAGGATACAAAATAAAACCATAGAAATCATCAGCATTTTTATATCACCAACAAAGTCCAGCAGCAAGAGATACAAAGAGAAAGTCCATTTAAAATAACTGTAGATAATATAAACTATTTGGGAGTCTATCTGCCAAGACAAAGTTAGGAACTACATAAATACAACTACAAAATACTTTCCATGCAAATAAAGTCAGATCTAATCAATTGGAAAAATATCAAGTGCTCATGAGTAGGCCCGAGCTAAATAGTAAAAATGACAATGATCTAAATTAATCTACTTATTCAGTGCTATACCAATCAAACTCCAAAAAAATTATTTTACAGATCTAGAAAAAAGTAATAGCAAAGTTCATCTGGAGGAATAAAATGTCAAGAATCAATGGAATTAATGAAAAAAATTGCAAATGAAGGTGGCCTAGCTGTATCAGACCTAAAACTATATTATAAAGCAATGGTCATCAAAACCATTTGGTACTGGCTAAGAAATAGAGTAGTCAATCAGTGGAATAGATTAGGTTCAGAAGACAAAATACTCAATGACTGTAGTAATCTAGTGTTTGACAAACCCAAAGCCCCCAGCTTTTGGGATAAGAACTTGGGATAAAAACTGCTGGGAAAATTGAAAATTAGTATGGCAGAAACTAGGCATTGATCCACACCTAACATCTTATACCCAATATGAACCCAAAATGGGTTCATGATTTAGACATAAAGAGTGATATTATAAGCAAATTAAAAGAACACAGGGTAATTTACCTCTTAGATCTGTGGAGAAGGTAAGAATTTGTGGCCAAAGAAGATCTGGAGTGCACAAAATAGATAATTTTGATTATATTAAGTTAAAAAGGTTTTGTACAAACAAAACCAATGCAGACAAGATTATAAGGGAAGCAATAAACTGGGAAAAAAATTTTTACATTCAAGGGTTCTGATTTATTTCAAAAAATAAATTTATTTCTAAAATATTTAGAGAATTGACTCAAATTTATAAGAATTCAAGCCATTCTCCAATTAACAAGTAGTCAAAGAATATGAATGGACAATTTTCAGATGAAGAAATTGAAACCATTTCTATTTTGTTTTTGTTAAAGCTTTTTAATTTTCAAAACATATGCTTGGATAATTTTTCAACATTGACCCTTGTAAAACCTTGTATTCCAAATTTTCTTCTCTTTCCCCCTAGCCCCTCCCCTAGAAGGCAAGTAATCTGATATATGAAACCATTTCTAGCCATACAAAAAAAAAAAAAGCTCTAAATCACTATTGATCAGAGGAATGCAATTAAGACAACTCTGAGGTACCACTATATACTTCTCAGATTGGCTAAAATGACAAATCTTGGAGGAGATGTGGGAAAACTGGGACACTAGTACATTGTTGGAGGAGTTGTGAACTAATCCACTCATTCTGGAGAGCAATTTCAAACTATGCCCAAAGGGCAATAAAACTGTGCATATCCTTTGATCAAGCAATGTTTCTACTGGGCCTATATCCCAAAGAGATCATAAAAAAGGAAAAAGGATCCATATGTGCAAAAAATATTTGACAGCCCACTTTGTAGTGGCAAGAAACTGGAAACTGAGTGGATATCCATCACTTGGAGAGTGGCTGAATAAGTTATAGTATATAAATGTTATGGAATATTACTGTTCTGTAACAATTTCAGCAGGATAATTTCAGAGAGGTCTGGAGAGACTTATATGAACTGATGCTGAGTGAAATGAGCAGAACCAGGAGATCATTGTACATGGCAACAACGAGATTATATGATGATCAATTCTGATGGACATGGCTCTTTTCAACATTGAGATGATTCAAAGCAGTTCCAATGATCTTGTGATGAAGAGAGCCATTTACACCCAAAGAGAGAGACAGAGACAGAGACGGACTGTGGAACCGAGTCTGGATTACAACATAGCATTTTCATTCTTTTTGTTGTTCTTTGCTTGCATTTTGGGTTTTTTCCTCATTTCTTTTTTTCCTGTTTTCTTGTGCAGCAAGATAATTGTATAAATATATATATACATATATTGGGTTTAACATTTTATATATATATATATATTTTTTAAGAAATGCCAATTTTTTTTTTACTTTATTGACATATATATTTCTATCATATTGGATTTTAGGAACACTAGCATGAAAGAAATCTATTGAAGTACAATGGAGGGGCAAAAGACTTAAGGGAATGAAAAAACTGCATGATACTCTTATCACATTATAATTGTTTAACATATATTTTTAAAATGTTTAACCTATATTGGATTACTTGCCATCTAGGGGAGGAGGTACGGGAAAGCAGGGAAATTTGGAACACAGGGTTTTGTAAGGGTCAATGTTGAAAAATTATCCATGCATATGTTTTGAAAATAAAAATCTTTAATAAAAAAAAGTCAATTGAAAAATAGGTCAAAGAGAGCTGAAAATCATGATTTTTTTAAAGGAGAGTAGGGCCTTGTACTTTGCAGATAGTTCTCACTTTTTGTAAATTTTCATTATGCAAATTCAGCTTTATATGAAGAACTCTGAAAGAAATCCACATTCCAAAAAGATACCTATGTTTACTCTACAGTATTGTGTTCTCTCTCTGCTCCTGCCTCTTGGCTTGATGCTTTATAGTCTTCCACACCATCTCTACCAAAAAAACCAAACCAACCCAACCCCTAAGGGAAAAAAAAACCTTCCAAGTGAAAGCAGAAGAATGGATCACCACCATCATCACTACCAGATTAGGGGCTTGGTTTGAAACCTGCTCCACCCCCCTGCCTGCGTGTCTGGTCCCTACAAATCTGTCTTCTGGCCATTTTCACTATGTACCAAGTGCCTGTTCCTGGCCTTTATGTATTGTCTATCCTATCTTGCTGCATCTTATACCCATCCTCTTGTCTATATCTGGCCCCCATGTATTTGTTCCCCTATCTTCTTTTGTTCTGGACAGATCCCCAAGTTGCTTGGGTACATTTATTCTTCCTCCTGCTTTTGATTATCTCTCCTCAGTCCCCACCTCATATATTCTTGAACTGTGGGCCACCTCTCCCATCCAAGGACATGGAGCTCACTTTTTAACTACCTTTCCTCCTCTTCTCCATATCTGAGCAAATTCACATTATATAAAAATCACTTTATATAGAGATTTGTAGAATGGCTCATTTACATAAAAGAAGAACTGTCTGTATTTGAAAAAATCCTAAATGAAAACAGTTCATATAAATTAGAACTAGAGGATACAGATAACAAATCTATAATCAGCTCCAAAAAGAACCCACCAAGAGAAAAAAATCCTAGGAATATTATATCCACAATCCCATATTTAAAAAATTATTTGCAAGCATGCCAAAAGAAGCATTTAAAGTATAAGGAACTATATAGTCAAGATCATAAAAATGGTGGCATCTGCAAATATAAATGAGAGGAAGTCTTGGAATATAGTATTCCAAAAGGCAAAAGATAATAAACATACATACATACATATATACATATACATATATATAATATATATATATATATATTTTTTTTTTCCCCCTGAAGTGATTGGGATTAAGCCACTTGCCTAGGGTCACAAAGCTAGGAAGTATTAAGTGTCTGAGGGCAAATTTGAATTCAAGTCCTCCTGACTTCAGGACTGGTGCTCTATGCACTGCCCCAAAAGATATTTTACAACTAGAATAAACTGCCCTACAACTGAATAGTGAAATGGAGATATTTAATGCATTGTGAATGAAAAGATCAGAGCTGAGTAGGAAAATTGAAATGTAGAGTCTAAAGAAAGGTAAATTTATTTGTGTATTTGGAAGAAGCTATCTGATGACATATTGTTAACTTCTAGTAGGGGAAGAAATAATTTTTAGAACTTAAATGACTTTTAAAAAAAAAAACCTGAACTTTAATTGCAAATAAAATAAATATTCCATATACATAGTAGAACAGAAAAAGAGGATTAAGCATGAAACTGCAAATCTATGTTTTATCTAGATTATTTTTAAAGTAAATCATTTCTATCTGTAGTTTTCAAAGCTGTCCTTTGTATTTGTGCTTCTTTCTGACCTGTCTTAAGAGAAGATGCCTCACTGACTTTACTCTTACCTATTTCTCTTTTCTTTTGGAAATGGGAGAAAAGAGGACCTGGAGGTGAATTGGTTCTATTCTGAGAGTTTTAAGAGAAGAAAGAAAAGATAGGGTAAAAATATTCTACTTGAAGGAAGAAAGGGAAGGGGCAGGGGGAGAAACTTGCTATTTTTTATAATTGAAGTGTTTGAGGGGGAAAATATTAAAGTATGGAGAAAAGGATGGAGAGAGATTGAATTTCAATTCAATTGAATTTCACTCTTATCTGATATGGACACAAAATTTTATGGAAAGTATATTTATATGGAAATATATAAATATATTTATATCAAGTATATTAAACTCAGTTAACATTAATGAGTAGAGATAGGGATGGAGGTTAAATTGAAGGATAATGCCAATAAGGAAATAGTAGAAAGCAAAACAAATTTCCTCATTCTAATGAGGCAATTAAAAAAAAAAATTAGGCTCCAAGAGTATGTCCTTTATGTGGGAAATACCTGAACAAATTAAAATAAATGAATATATGGAAATATTAACGTGCTGTAAAAAATAATGAAGAAAGACTATTTCAGAGAATCCTGTATAGCATAAATTGATTTAGAGAGAAACAAACAGAACCAGAGCAGTTTCTATAAAGACCTTGATATTGTAAAGGAATCAATTTTTAAAAACTATGATCATGGCTATAATCAAACACAGTTCCAGAGGACTAATAATAAACTATGCTATCTGCTAAGTGAAATGAGCAGAACCAGTAGATCATTATATACCTCAACAACGATACTATATGAGGATGTATTCTGATGAAAGTGGATTTCTTCGACAAAGAGATGGACAGAAGCAGCTACATCCACAGAAAAAACACTAGGAAATGAATATAAACTGCTTGCATTTTTGTTTTTCTTCCCGGATTATTTATACTTTCTGAATCCAACTCTTCCTGTGCAACAAGAGAACTGTTTGGTTCTGCACACATATATTGTATCTAGGATGTACTGTAACCTATTTAACATGTATAGGACTGCTTGCCATTCTGGGGGAGGGGGTAGAGGGAGGGAGGGGAAAAATCGGAACAGAAGTGAGTGCAAGAGATAATGTAAAAAGTTACCCTGGCATGGATTCTGTCAATAAAAAGTTATTTTAAAAAAAAAAAGAAGAAAGTATGCTATCCACCTGCATATGTTTTGTAAATAAAAAGCTATAATAAATAAATTAATTTTAAAAATAGACCTACTTAAATCATTAAAAAAAAAAAAAAAAAGAACTAGTGATACCATAAAGCAGGCAAGTTCTTGATGAACTAACCATAACAAGGAAAAAAAAGATGCTATAACAAGTTACTGCCATAAAACTAGCAGTTCCTAGTGAATGCACTGTTGTGATGCTTAGTAAGCAGGCTAAGTTTCTATGATACTTACTATGGCTACGAAACTATTCCTATTGGACTACATTCCTAAGGGTATGTATTATATGTCTATAACTTCGCCTTCTGATTGGATTTAGTGCCTGTGGGGTCATGATGATTTTTGTCAATCTAAGGAAATGGATGAGGAATTCAACCAGGGCCCACCACAACAAAGGCCCACTTAAAGACCAAAGGCTCATTTAAGGACTAGATAATTCTGGCAATGCTTCTCCCAGCTTTCCTGAAATACTTTGACTTTCTGATTGTATTTAGTAATTCAGACCCTCTCCTGCTAATCCCCTTCCTATGATTTACCTAGCTTCCCAGGACATGGATTTTTTTTTTTTATTTGTTTTTGCTGGGATCTTATTCACTCTCTCCTACTAGAAAGAATGCTATCTTAAAATTAGAAGGTAAGAAGGAGTTCTGGCTCTAACACTAATCTTGTTTCTCTGGTTAACCATTGACTTTTCATCCTGTTTCCTCATGTGTATAAAGGGGATAATAATACCTCTCAGAGTTGTAGGAAAGTTCTTTGGTCTTTAAAGTATTATATAAGCATGAATAGTTTATTATTGTTGTTGGGTTTTAGTTTTAGGTTGAACCTATATTTTAATTGTTAGAAATTCACTGTGAAGAAATACTATCCATTCACCTCATCCCCATTAATGCACATCTTCACTTTATTTTCTTAGAATTACCTGGGGCAGCAAATGGTTTGCTTAAGAAAAGACAATCAATATATGGGTGATGGGACTAGATCCCAGTCCAAAGCTGATTCTCCATCCACTGCCTGAGCCACTCTTATTATTTGCTCCTACTATGGCTATCTTACACTTTTTAACTTTTACAATGAGATTCAGGTAGAAATTTGGACAATTGACTATCTTGCTATTATTCTTTTATATTCATTGTTCTGTGGATTATTATACAAGTGATTAATATATTCTAGTATTACTATTGTATGAGGCACTTAATTTTTAAGATACCTGCAGGTAAATCTTAGATATATCTCTAAGGTAGATTTATGTTGGGGGATAGAGGGCATATAAAAATAATGTGATCATGAACTTAAAAGGTCATCATCAATACAAATATTTCCATATTCATAGGAGGCCAGAACAAAAGAGGATTGTATATGAAATCATGAATCTATTAATATAACTTTAAAACGTATATAAATTTAACATGACAATAAAAACATTACTTTGCTTATCTTAGTTTCCTTCTGAATATCCTGGGGAGAGAAGATATTTTTAAATGTTTAATGTTTTTCCCCTTTCCTCCCAAATCACCATTGCTATTTTCCCATTCCTATTCTCCAAAATATAAGATCTTTCTTGTAATAAAGAAAAATAAATTTGTGCTATATTGGTCATAGCTGAAAATAATATTGCTTAATTCTACACCTACAACCCACATCTTTCACCAAAAAGTGGGAGATATAGTTGGTCAGTAGTCTTTGGAGTCATATCTGGTCATACTATTGATCATGGTTTGAGATCTGGTGTCAGGAAGACTTGAGTTAAGTCCAGCCTCAAACACTAGCTATGTGACTTTGGACAAGTCACTTAACCCTACTTGTCTCAGTTTTTTCATTTAAATGAGCTGAAGAGGGAAATGGCAAACTGCTCTAGTATCTTTGCCAGGAAAACCCTAAATAGGATCATGAAGAATCTGACCCAACTGAAATGACTGAACAGCAACAATAACAATAGTCCCATTAAAATTATCTTAAAATTATATATCATAATTTGTCTGGCCATTCCCCAACTGATATTCATTCACTTCGTTTCTAGCTCTCTACTACAACAAAAATACTGCTACAGATATTTTTGTCCATATGGCTCATTTTCCTTAATGTTTTGACTTTTGGGGGTATATATACAGTTTAATAATCTATGGAGGTAGTATCAAGTTACTGCCCAAGATTATCAAATCAGTTCACAGCACCAGGAAAGGTATATTGGTGTCATTTTGCTTTCCTTTGTTGGTCATCTTTTTTAGTCTAATGAGTATGAGCTACAACCTCAAAATTGTTTCTAATTGGAGCTTATTATAGAAAGAATTATAAAATTTAGTGTGAGATAAGCTTAATTTCTTCCAAACTGCTTTTCGGTTCTCCCAGTAGTTTTTCTTGAATAAGTAAGTCCATATCCTAGTATTTTGTATCATGGAATGTTTGGAACACTTTTTCTGTGTCTTGTATACTTAACACGCTCCATTAATCGGCTTTTCCTTTTTTAATCAGCTTTTCCATTTTTTAACCAATATCAAATTATTTTTATTGGTGACTGTGATAATGTTGTTTGAAATCTGGTTCTGTTAGACTCTCTTCCAACTTTTTTTCATTATTTCCTTTGAAATTCTTGACTTTCTGTATCTCTAAATGAATATTGTAGAATATAAAAATATCATCATCATCATCATCATCATCATTATTATTATTATTATTATTATTATTATTATTATTATTATTTGTTGGCTTAGTTCTACAAAGTTATCTTTTGGTAGTTGATTAGTAGGGGTTGAATTTCTAAATTAATTTAGACACTATCCTTTTTATTATAATAATATATCCTAACCATGAATGTCTCTTAATTATTCACATCTCTATTTCTGTAAAGACCATTTTTATAATTTTATCCCTATTATTTGCCATATGTGTTTTGGTAAGAAGACTCCCAGGTATTTTATTCATTATGAAATTAGCTTAAAAGAATTTTTTTCTATCTCTCTTGCTGGATTATGTTGACAAAACATAGAAATGATGATTATTTTTTGTGGATTGTTCCAGTAATTAATTACAGGAGGACCATGAAAACCTGTGGCTACAAAGAAAGTAAGGTCATATAAACTGTTGGAAACATAATATTCTGGGCCAGCTAGGTGGCACAGTAGATAGAGCATCAGCCCTGAAGTCAGAAGAACCTGAGTTCAAATGTGACCTCAGACACTTAACAGCTTCCTAGCTGTGTGACTCTGGACAAGTCACTTAATTTCAATTGCCTGGGGTGGGGGTGGGGGGTGGGGAGAGAAACATAATATTCTGTGGTTTAAAATGTTATATATAATAGAATTCAGGATTCTATTTTCTAATTCATTCTGCCATTCCCATTTGTTTTATGGGTAAATGCATCCCATTCACATTCATTGTAGTGTTTAATTGTTTATTTTCCCATGTCACATCAAATTATAATATTTCTTCTTTTCTTTCTGGATCTTTTCTTATAAAGAAGGTGAGAAAAGAAAAGAAATCTCAACACTAAAAAAGAATGAATTATACCTAAATGGGCAGATAAGAGTGAGGTCTTGTCTCCTATCTCTTTTTACACATTTGTACTCTTAATCATTTCATTTATGCAAAATAATAATTTCTTCCTCTTTCTTACCCATTTCTTCTCCAGCTTGAAAAAGTTCTCATACTTCTGAGATATTTTCTTTTTATGATTTCTTGAAATATATGGTTTCCATAGTTTTCTGGGAGTGTGATTCTTAAATTTTTTCTTATTGACCTGTTTTCTAAATCTGTTTTTTATAATATATAACTATAACCAGTGCTCTGTTTTCTTTCCTCCCATTCTCTTCTTGACTCTCTGCAGTTTAGCTTCTGACCTCATCATTTAATTGGAATATTTCTGTCCAAAGTTATCAGTGATCTTTTAAATTGCCAAATCTAATGGCTTTTTTCTCAGTGCTCATATTTCTTGACTTCTTTGCAGCCTCAGACACTGTTATTAACTCACTTCTTTCTAGAATTGTATGACAGTATGCTCTCCTTATTCTCTTTGTTCACATCTGAGAAGACTAAGGAGAGAACAAAGTCATACAATTCTAGAAAGTAGTGAGTAAATATGTTTTGAATTGGGTAGCCTTCTTTGTTCCTGTCCCCTCTCTAGCCTAGTTTCTATTGTGGATCTTTGATATGATGACTAGTGGTTGGCCCTACCCTCTGTTTCAGTTTTTAGGTTTTATTTTAATTTCCTGGTACAGTATTATAAGTTTAGGCCTTTTCTGTTTTTCTACTTTGCATGATCCTCAATTGATTCTGGTCCTTGATGCAGCCCTAACAGGCCTCAGTCTGTTTTTGGAGAACATGTGTTTCTCACGCCCTCTTCACATTCCTTCTGTTGCTGGTATGCAGGCATTAAACAGTTCCTATCTTCTAGTGTGACTATCAGTGCTCAGAAGGGCCTGATATACTGTACACAATCTTGTCACAACTGCTTCTGTATCTCTTTTATGTTCTGATAGGCCAGGATCAAGATCTTGCTTCCGACCAGTTATTGTAATTGGCACAGGTTAGCAATATCCTTGTTTAGAGTGTGAGATGACTTCAGGTACATTTGCAGCAGTTAATTATGGCTCACCTCTCCCTGCCTCTGGGAAACTTCCTCTGGTGCAGTCTCTCTTTGCCTTCCTTCCTTCTCTTTTTACTTGAACTGTACAGTTCTGGACAGAATGAAAGAAGTGATTTGTTTCTTTTAAAAACTGACTTCTTATTGTTCTTTCTGTGAGCTAAGATATATTTGGGCTTTCCTTGGGAGACCTGGGTTTATCTATGTACCTTTGATATCACCACCTTACCTGGAAGACCATGGCTGAGTGCATTTTTAAAGAGGACGCTAAAAATTTAAATGGAAGTTTCTACCAAAACTAGGATGCTCTTCTAGGGAAATAAAATTCACAGAAATATGGAATTCTGAAATAAGATGATCTGGGCAAAAGTTCCAAATATGTTATTTATTGGCCATGTGATCACATCCCTTAAACTTTCTGATTCCCCAGTGTATTAATCTTTAAAGTTAGGATAGGAATATATAAACAACCTAAGGTTCTTAGGAATATTAAATGGTATCACATATATAAAGCACTTATACAGGGTATCCCTAAAATCTTAGTGCCATTTAAGCTGTTAAACCTTAATAGATGTTAGAATCCTAGTGATAACTCACTGTAGCTGGTAGAAACAATGCTTAAGTTAACACCTTTGAGAGTTTCCATTAGTTCACACATTTGGGAGATTTCAGGGTTCAGTATGAGATATCCAAATTCACACCTCCCATAATCCCATTCTCAGAGGAGGAGTCAACCTTTGAGTTTACATTTCTAAAAGAGCATAAAAACAGCTCAGTCAGGAGAGTTCAGTTGAAAAGATTGAGAGGGGAGCGTCAGTTGGAGATTGAGAAGCCATGAGTCGGAGTTGAGCTAGAGGCAGAAGCTGGAAGAGCTAAAAGACAAGCTGCAAGAGATCTTGGAACCAAGGCTACCCGGAAAGCTACCCGGGCCCAAGGAAAGACTTGGAAGGAGAAAATAAACGTTTGGATTTTAACAGCTGGCTGCATTTGGGGTGATCATTACATTGAACTGAAACTAAGGCTGCCTCCAGAAACCTCCCCAAGAAACTGCTCCCACAGAGAAGGATCGTATTCTAGAAAAGAAGAACATCACAAATACCCAGTATCATTTTAAGCTATTTATTAAAGCTTAGACTGGTTTAGAATATGCTGGCTGGAATGTGTTTTTGTCTAAGAGCTGCCTAATATTGAAACACTTTCCATTTTAAGTTTGTATATGCATTATATTTTTTTCGGTGACTTTTGGAGCAAGGCTTATAGTTAAAGGAAGAATTAGTTATGACTTAATTATTACAGCTTCTGCCTAGGGAACATTATTACCTCCTGTGGTTTGATACACCAAACGTTTGACATAATGGTCCTTAATGTACCAGTCTTTAATTTTGTCCTAGTGAAAAGCTTGTAATTAGCTTGGTTTTGCCTTGGAAATGTTGTTTGTTACTTTATACTTTGAATTTGAAAATGATCTATAGATTTTGCTACCCTCCAAAACTACTTTTACAAAGTACATAGCAAATTGTTCCTTCCATTTTCAGTCCTTTTTAGGAAACTACTATTACTTAATTTTTCTGAAACACTCCTTTTTTTAATGGGTTACTCCCATATTCAAAACCTTAAGTGCCTTTCAGTGACTTACTGACAAAATAGGCCTATTGGCCTTTTTGGAAAAAATCCAAATTCATTAGCCTAACTTAAGGTCTTCCAAAACCAGATCTCTGTCTTCACAGAATTTCCAGCTTTATCTCACATTCTCTGCTCATATAAATGAATCACTGTAATCAAATTCATCTCTTTATACTTGAAGCCCTGTTCTTCCCTTGCTGTTCACAAATGTTATTCCTTTCCTTTCAGTTGCCTTTGGGCTACTACTAAGATGGATCAGAAGGATGATTGGAATTCCAAGAGCAAAATATGGGTGGTTTCTTTGTTAAGACAGGCACAAGAAAGCTCCCAATACAGGAGTTGGCAGTATCACTGCTACAGAATCTCCATTGCATGTAACTTAGATCCCAGGGCCCAACTTAGCCTTTTTCTTGTCATTGATCACTAGTGGGTAATAAGAGTAGTTATGATAATGGTTACTGCCAGATATTGGTAGAGGGAAGACCATGATTCATATCAAAATTCAAATCAACAATTTTTCCTGTGTTTGTATTTTGTGAGTAGATTGAGGTATATTTTACCCTTGTAAACTTTTTAATCCTTATCATGGCAGTCAGCTAATTAGTTAGCTATGACTTTTAAATGATTAAAACAAATTCATTCTCACCTGCTTATTATTGTTATTCAGTTGTTTCAGTTGTGTCCAACTCTTCATGATCCCATTTGGGATTTTCTTGGCAAAAATATTGGAGTGGTTTATCATTTCCTTCCTAGTTCACTTTACAGATGAGGAAACTAAGAATAAAAGGGTTAAATGATTTGCCCAGGGTCATATAGCTAGTAATGCCTGAGGCTGGTTCCTGATTCCAAGCCTGGCACTCTTTGCACTGCACCATTTAGCTGCCTATTTAGGTTTTTCCAAACATTTCAAAATCCATATTCTGGTAGTTGCAGGGAAGGGAAATTTGACCATACTAACTTCTTGAATTTAATGATCTGGTATAAATTTATGTGGTAATTGCTTGTTGTAAGAATACTCCTACTTCAAAACAAAATACTTCTGAATTTTGCTTTGGTTTTTTTTTTTTTTTTTTTTTTTTTTTAAACCAGATTTGTGTATTTATTGGTATAGGGAGTTCTAGATAAGGAAAGGTTCTCTACCAAAGCAGATCAGCACCTGTTTTGCAACATATACAGTTTCTATGGGGCATTGAGTATTTGTGTTTTGCGCTGGATCATAGAATCATAGTCCAACCCCATTTTGTACCTCCTCATCCAAAGATGAGGAATTTGAGACACAGAGAAGTTATGATTTTTTTAAGGTCACTCAGGTGATGTGCCTGAGGCAGAATTTGAATTCAGTTCTTTCCAGTGGCTTGTCAGAGACCATCCACTATGCTATGTTGCATGGGCAGTATATGTGCTAGACTTGAACTCAGCAGCCTTACTAAATCTGAAGCTAGCTGTCTAATCACTATTCCACATATCTTTAATTTTTAAAAAGTAACAGATGTAAATAAAAATTAATTATTTTAATCCAATGGCTTGACTGTATGACATTTAGTTGTCTATGACCTCTTTATCCACAGAGTTATAAGAAACCTTTTATTCCCATGAAATCACCCAGTTCTTATCCTAACACAATATTTGGTATTATAAATCAGCCATATTTCTATCATTGGCTCTTTCCTTCACTATATCAAGCTCCAATTTGAGACTACTAGGTAGTTATATTTAACCATTGACTTATTATAAGAAATTTATTTGTTACCAACAAATGTAGCTGAAGGAGAATGAGGAAGAGAAACTGGTGCTGTTAACCCCAGGGGATAGAATTTGAAAGTATTTTTCTTCAAATTCCAAAATCTAATTGTTTGACTCCAAAAAATATCAATTTTGTTTCCCATGGCCAGAGTTAGGCAAATTGGGGCATTTTACTTTTTTCAAGCTTTTAGTTGGAACAATAAACCAAGGAAACTGTCCCCAGAGCACTTTTTCTCATTTACCAGTAGGTGATGCTATTGTTTGTCATTTAAAATTGCTGCTTAAAAATTAACTTAATTCCCTTCTCAATCTATCTTCTTTACCAGGTTTGTGTGCCCTATCTATTAACCATTCCAATTCTTACCTTGCTTACCCTGGAAGCTTAACTACTGGAGAAATTGTACTTTATGATGGAAATACTCTGGTAAGTTAATTTGAATTTTCTAGATGTGATTATAACTTCATTTCTGCTAATAAATGAGGCAAACAGAGTTATAGGGGCAAAGTAGAGTTGCACAAAGGAGAAATAAAATATTTGTCTTTACACTTCCTTTACCCCTTGTGGGATAAGATCTGTAGAGGAAGGTAGGGTCCAGGACAAAAGATATTTGTTTTAAGGCCAGCCAATCAACCATTAATCAGATATAACTGTGAGGCATAGTAAAAAGCTAACTTTGACATTTACCACTCTGATTGTCATTGGAGATATTTCATTATGCAATGTCAGGTATGCATATACCTGTTAATGCAATATTATTGTTATTTGCAATAACTCTGTGACCAGTATACCTGTTAATATCTTTTTTTTTGGAGCTCACAGAGCATAGCAGTGACTCTTTGGGAAGTACCTGAGATTACAGACAGGGGCATAACTAAGAAGACATCCACTTTTATTCAGTAATATCATTAGGCTTGCTTGCACAACTATCTGAAGTCAGGAAAGGGAATAAGATTATGATTAGAATTGGATTGCACTCTTCGCTCTTGCTGTCAATTCCATTTGTGAAA
The DNA here is from genome assembly GCF_016432865.1 of Antechinus flavipes. Lineage (NCBI taxonomy): Eukaryota > Metazoa > Chordata > Mammalia > Dasyuromorphia > Dasyuridae > Antechinus > Antechinus flavipes. The sequence goes on from NC_067401.1 coordinate 158,104,196, forward strand.
ACTAATGATGAAGGTTTAGTTTTACATATTTATGCCCTGGGTGAGAGGGAGATTGGCAGAGGGAGTACAGTAAGATAGGTAGAGAATATGAGATGAAGTCTCTGCTTTCCTCCTAAGTTAAATAAATCTCTGTGGTTCTTTGTCCTTAACAGAAAACAGTCTGCACAATTCCTGCCCATGAAGGTCCACTTGCAGCCATCACCTTCAACTCTGTGGGATCTAAGCTAGCCAGTGCTTCTGAGAAAGTGAGTGGGTATGACTGACTGCCTATTACCTAATTCTTCTTCCAAAAGTGAAGTGATGGTTGAGAGGGAGAGGGAGGAAAGCTTGTGGCACTGTTTGGATTTCATATTATTACATTGTGACTGGCATCTGTCCCTGCCAAACATAAGCTTTAGAATGAAGTTTGCTAGTAATAATACCATATCACATTCAACAAATTAATTTATTTAATCTACAAATATATATTAAGTGCCTACTGTAGTAAAGGGATTGTGCTTGGGGGGAATGGGAAGCATATGATAAGTATATAGTCCCTGCCTTCATGGAACTTAAATCTAGTAGAACTAAGCCATTTGTGCAAAAAGCTGTAATACAAAGTAGTATGTGATGAGTGCTTTAAGAGTGTAATGTAGTATGATGTTAGTTCAAAGGAGAGCTCACTTCCAGCAGGGAGAAGGAGAAGAAGCTTCAGAGAAGAGGTGACACTTGGGTGCCTTGAAAGATAGTTTAGATTTCTAGAAGTAGGGATGAAGAACTTTCTAGACATTGAAAACAGTTGTATAAGAAAAAGCGGCATGCTTTATGCAAGAAAGACCCAAGGTATGTTTGGAGAAAGGCTCTTGTGAATAGATGTGTACAATCCCAGTGATTTTTTTAAAAAGGCTTTATTTTGTACTTTTGCCTCAAAAAAGAATGTTAATAAACTTGGAAGAATATCTATATGAAACTATTAATGCCTATGAAATGTTAACTGTTGTTTTTTCCCCAGGGCACAGTCATCCGGGTGTTTTCTGTTCCTGAAGGACAAAAACTCTATGAGTTTAGGAGAGGAATGAAGAGGTCTGTGTTAAATTTAAAATCCATTTTAAAAGTATATCTAGGGATCATGTACTGGAATGACTAGGAGTTAAGTAGAGTGTAGGAGGTATGGATATATGTGTGTCTCTTCTATTAGAGAATGTGAGAAACACACAAATATAATCAAGTAGTATACTCAGATATTCCAATCATTGTTTAGCAGAACCAAAAACAAAGAAGTTGACTTGACTGATCATAATCCAGCCATTGGAGCCTTTTCTGGTGTATACATATGAGGGGGTTGGTAAGAAAGTACCTAAGAAAATTGAAATTATTAATGGCTTCCTTTAAGTTAGAAAAGTATTATTTCCAGTTCCCTACACAATACTGCTTATCTAATGAGAAGTGAGATGCATAGCACAGTTTATTTGGAATTCTGTCAGATTTTAAAGGTATCAGAGCATCTAGTAGGCAGACAAGGTACTTCTAATAGGCAATAAGAAAAGAAATGACTCTTCTTGCTGTTTTGGACACAATCATAACTTTTTATTGAATCATTGGATCTTGTAATTTCTAGCTATTCGGGACTTCTGAAAGATGATTTCAGATGACAATATCCTTGTTTTTTCTACAAGACTTGGTTGTGTATCTAGCTCTTTCTTTACCAAAGAAAATATTTTCTTGTTCCTAGGTATGTGAATATCAACTCCTTAGTTTTCAGTATGGATTCACAGTTCCTCTGTGCATCCAGCAACACAGAAACAGTGCACATCTTCAAACTAGACAACCCTACCTCCAGGTAAGTATCATACTGGGAGTTGGGTAAAAACCACATCCTCTTCAAACACCTTTCCAAGCAAGTGGCCCTAATTGTCAAGACCTTATTTTCAAAATTAAACTTAAAAGCCATGATTTAGTCTGAAGATATTTTGGTTTCTAACTAGTAAATGTTAATGCCTTTGCTTAGCATAAAAGCCACCTTTTATTTCCTTAAGTCAGAAATATGACTTATTCCTTATACTTGATAAAATAGTCTGTGGAAACAGATGAAGATCATAAAGATCTGTCTTTCTAGACTTAGGAGATGCCCATGAATGTGACAAGGCCAGAAGTTGCAGAGTTTTGTTAAAGTTGGAAGTATTTTAGAACTTTTTATAACTTCTTTTCTTAGCAAATAGAATGTAACTTTCAGGTTATATTTGTTAAGTATCTCTTGGGCTCATAGACCTATACTAGATACTTTTTCTGGTTTTTTCCTATATCCTTGATGTTTTGGTGGATGTGATATAATGGAAAGCATTTGAACAATCTAGGGAATTATAAGAACAATATAGTTCTCACAGAATTGTTGAAAGCCTTAACAAAATTGGCCAGAATTGACTACTGCTAATGCATTCTCTCTTCTCTTCTTCCTGTGCTTTTCCTCCCTCTTCTCCTTTTCTCTTCTCTCTCATAGCAGCCTCCCTAGGCCCTAAGTTACAAAGGACCTGCTTTATTTTTTTAATTTGTGGAATAAAACAAGCATGTCTGTGAAATAGTAAAATGTTAAAAAGATGCACATGAAACTGAAAACCTATTATATACAATTTGCTATTCCTTTTAGATATATAATAAAGTTATCATGTAAATTTATTTTTTTCCCTCCCTCCCCACCTAGTTTAGAGGTAACTGTAATTAATTACACACAATTTATGTATATATATATACAAATACACATACATGTATATATGTAAAATCATTTTGTATATACACATCTATTTATCAGTCCTTTCTTTGGCTGTAGATAGCATCCTTTGTAATTAATTTATGTATTTATAATAGCAAAATGTTTTATTCACTCAAAGCTGTTCTTAAAACAGTATTGTTCTTTCAAACACTATATAATATTTTCTTGGTTCTGCCAATTTCACTCTTCATTATTTTATGCAAGTCTTTCCATGTTTTTCTAAAATTATTAAACTCATCATTTCTTATAGCACAGTAATATTCCATTCACAATCATATGCCACAATTTGTTCAACTATTCCCCAATTAATGGACATCCCTGCAATTTACAACTCTTTGTCGCCATAAAGTGAGCTGCTTTAAATATTTCAGAACATAGAGGTATTTTTATTCTTTTCCCTAATCATCTTTGGAAATAGACATAGTAGTGGTATTGCTGGGTCAAAGGATATAGACAATTTAATACCTCTTTGAAGTAATTCTAAATTGCTCTCAAAAATGATTGGATCAGTTTACAATTCCACCAATAATGTACCCCAATTTTTGCATGTCCCCTCTAACATTTTTCACTTTACTCTTCAATCGTTTTAGCCAATCTGATAGGTTTAAAATGATATCTCACTGTTGTTTTAATTTGCATATTGCTAGAGAGCAATTTTTCATATGACTATAAATTGTTTTGATTTATTCATTAGAAAACTTCCTGCCATATCCTTTGACCATTTATAAAATTGAGAAATGAATCATATTCTTATTGATTTGACAAAAATCTTTATATATTTTCTCAGAGAATCTCTCTATAAATTTTTTTCTCAATTTTTTACTTTCCTTCTGATCTTGGTTACATTTGTTTTATTTGTACAAAACCCTTTTAAATTTAATGTAATCAAAATTACCCATTTTACACCTCATTCTTCTCTCTTGTTTATTTACAAATTATTCACCTATCCAGAAATCTGATAAGTAATATGTTCCATGTTCTTCAGATTTTCTTATAATACTTCTTTATATTTAGTTCTATGAAAAACTTTTTTATACAAATAAAATCAGATCTAAATATGGGAGAAACATTAATGATTCAAGGGTAGGCAGGATCAATATAATAAAAATGATAATTTTAAACCAATTTGTTTATTTACCATACCACTTAAATTACAAAAAAATTTTACTGAATTAGAAAAAAATAGCAAAATTCATTTGAAAGAACAAAATGTCAAGAATATCAAAGGAAATAATGAAAAAAAGAAGGAAGTTTAGGGGTAACAGATCTTAAACTATATTATAAGTTAGCAATTATCAAAACTATTGGTAGTGGCTAAGAAATAGAAGGATGGATCAATGGAAACAGAGAAGACATACAATTTACAGCAGCAAATAGATACATTATTCTTGTCTTTGACTGTTATAAAGACTTTAGATAAGAATTCATTATATGGTTAAAAATTGGAGAAAACTGGAAAGCAGTGTGGCAGAAATTGAATATAGACAAATATCTTATATAATTACCAACAGAAGATCAAAAAGGGTCCCGCTTTAGGCAACAAATAATGGTAGTCTTATAATGGCTTGTGGCTTTATTCTGAAGAGTTTAGAAACCCTGAGGTCCATGTTGAATTAATATTCATAGCCCCATATTAAATTAATATTTATAGCATGTCTTCAGTAAGTAAGAATATTAAAGCACACAAAGATTTAATGACTTGACCAAGATCACACTGAAAGTACAGTTGATTTTGATAGTTTGCCGGAATCAGTCCTTTCTAGAATAGCTTCATTTATTTTTCACAAGTTCAGAAAATTGCAACAATTCATAGGCTGACCTCCAGTGCATCTTTACCTCAGTCCAAAGATGTTTCACATTTTTAGGTTGCATAGACTTGTCATGGAGGAATCTTTCTGTATACAAGCAGGATGACTTATTCTGCTGAACTCCTTTGTTCAAGTTACCAATGATCTCTGAGTTATCACATTGAATGGCTTCTTCATATTCTCATTCTTCTTGACTCCTTTGAAATACTTAACATTATTGACCACTCTGTAACTAAAATTTGCACCTCCCTTGTTTTCTGTGACATTAACTTCCTGGCTTTCTTTTAACTGTTTAGGCCATTCTTTTTCTATCTCCTTCACAGAGCTTACATACTCTGCCTTATCCATAAATGAGGTGTAACCTTGGCCCTTTGATCTTCCTTTTACATTTTCTCATTATAGAAACCTACTCTGCTGTGGGATACAGATTTTTCAGTAACTAGTGTTTTGGAGTGTACACATCTTTAAACAATTTAAACTAAGAATCTACATGGCATTTTTAAATGACACATAGCCCTACAAGTGATGTCCTTTATGTCCTTGATGTAAAAACAAAGAATAGGCTATTCTGCTATAAAGTGGCATCAAGACATGGATGTTTCTCATCCAAATGAATGCAGCAAATAATATTTTTGATCTTGTAGTTTTGTTTTTCTTTTCTTTTTGTTTTTACCATTGAAGCAGAATTTTAAGTCCATGCTAATGGCATGAGTGCTTTGAAAGTTGTTTATTTCTGCAATTCTGCATTGTTCCCACTAGTGGGCCAGAAGAGCCCTCAACCTGGACTGGTTACATGGGAAAGATGTTCATGGCTGCTACCAACTACCTCCCTTCCCAAGTATCAGATATGATGAACCAGGACAGAGCCTTTGCCACTGTGCGTTTGAATTTCTCTGGTCAGAAGAACATCTGCACTCTCTCTACGTATGTATAGCATTATCTTCTTTCTTCTCTAATTTACAGAGGTTGAGATTGAATAGACCTTATAGCTAAAGACCTTATTCACTGAATGAAATAACCAATCCTGGTAAGGATGATGTTCTAACTTTGCATGTTGTCCTTTTGAGCATCCAAAGCAGATACATACTCATGCAGAAAGAATTAATAGCCCCCTTTTATGAGTTAATGTTGTACTTGCTTACAGTAACTTTTTTGATGAAGCTATTGTGTCAGAGGGGCTTCTTTGTGGAAGGAAAGAGATGTTAGTAATGACTCCAGAATAGATGTTGCATCAACAAGTAGCTTATTTGCATGACTCTTTCATAACCAAATTTCATGGTTTCATTTGCTCTTAGTATTCAGAAGTTGCCAAGGCTATTAGTGATATCATCTGATGGAAGACTTTATATCTATAATTTGGACCCTCAGGATGGAGGAGAATGTATCTTAATCAAGACCCACAGGTAAAAATGTTTCCAAAATGACACTTTCAAAAGTGTTAGAACAGCTACCACTTTAAAGTGGATTCTAAGATCAGTGACATGCTTCAGGACTCTTGCTTTATTGTCATCAACAATTATAAATGTTTGTTGAGTACCTGAATCTTTGTAGGACAGTGTCGGGTGGGTTTGAGTCCACATATCCTTTAGTTTTCATTTAACATTTTAGAAACTTCATATGTTTAAACTTTGTTCATGTGCCACCTTGTAGGTGACTTTGGGCTCTTGAGTGTAATGGGCTGAAGCTCAAGTTGATGCACTTGAAACTAAATAGTAATTGGACCATACTCTATTAATATGTATGCTTGGAGAAAGAATGGCCCCCGCCCATTCTTTGTGCAAGTCCTGATGTATAAGAAATGATGATTTTGGTGGGTGGAGGCTGAGGGGCAGGAAGAGAGGCAGGGAGGGCCTCTGCTGGCTGGCGTCTTGTCGCAGCTGCTCACATTGCTATCGCAATCCCCCTTCACCTCTTCTAGCGGGTCCTGTTGCAGCTGCTCACATTGCTATTGCAATCCCCCTTCACCTCTTCTAGCTGGGGCCTGTCGCAGCTGCCCATATTGCTATTGCAATCTCCCTTCACCTCAAAAAGAATAAAGATTGAAGATTTTCCCTTAACCTGAATTCCTGACTATGACTGATTTTAAACTATGTGGTCATCACACTTGAGACTCTGTGCCTGTGGAGTATAAGCACAAGCAAGTCCTCTTGAGCTGAAAAGACTTTGAATAAAGTTTAGTGATAGACTGTCTATCATTCAAGGACTGACCTCCCCAAATTCATAGGGTATTTCCTCTACTCTGGACACAGGAACTCATAGACATTTTTACTGAATTAGAGGGTGAGCTGGATTCTTAGACAAAGTATCCACACCAATGAAATCAGAGGTTGGAATTTAATAATCATTCACAATGTCTCTTTTCCTGTTTAGTCCTTTTTTTTAGTGCTTAGTTTTTATAACTAAGTTTAGTGTGATCTGTTCTTATACTGTAGATTGGAATGATCATAATTTTTTTCTCTTGGTGTTTACCATATCTTGAACAGTAAATTTGCTTGCTTAGATGCTAATTTTTAAGGCTTCCCTTAGCTATATTTATATTGCTTCCTAAGTTAATATAGTCTGTTCATGGTATCCAGAAGTGCTGATGAGTCTAGAGCCTGGTTCTTTCTTTGAAAACATTTTTGGTTTAAGTCATTCTTTTCTCTTTCCCTAAATTGGTGAACTTTAGCTTACTTGGCTCAGGAAAGACAGAAGAAAATAAGGAAAATGACCTCAGACCTTCATTACCTCAGTCTTACGCAGCAACAGTAGCCAGACCAGGCACCACGTCTTTGTCCTCAACAGTGCCAGGTGAGCAGAAATCAGACTGGTGGGATTTGACATTTATAACCATTCACTTATTCCTCCCAAGGTGATGTTTATTAAAACCTCCTTTTTCTCCGTTATTTTTTGCCCTACAACTGATGCCCTTTATGTTTAGTAAACACAAAATTCATGTTGTCTTGATTATTATCTTTAATCTTTTGTCAAGTTGGCTAGTTTTGACTGGCATGTTTGAACTTCATTCATGCATCCATACAATAGTGCAAACGAAAATACAAATGCTAGTAGTTGTATCATACTCTTCAATTTTCCCACATTTTTCTGTAGTTCTGTCCAGAACCATCAATTAAATGAAGACATTTTGGTACTTTTCATTTTTCATGTTTCTTCCTCTGCCCTTCTAGGTTATTCCGAGGATGGTGGAGCACTTCGAGGAGAGGTTATCCCAGAACATGAGTTTGCAACGGGACCAGTGTGTCTTGATGATGAGAATGAGTTTCCTCCTGTGAGCATTAGGAGCCCCTAAATGAGTGCTTCAGACTACACAATAAGAAGACATTCTCCTCCAAGAGGCGAAGTCACTTTCCCATTCTGTTAACCTAGCCTATGATAATTAATTCTCTCCACTAATATTCAAAAAGCCATAAAATAATTTTTATATCATATGCTTAAGATCCTAAAGAATAGTAATTAGTTATATGCTTAATTTTGACAGCAATTAGAATAGCAAGATACTAATTCAGGGAACTTTTGGACTGACTTGGCTAAATGAGATCAGAGGTCTAAAAAACTTCTCTGGCATATACTTATTTTGTTGATCATAATTAGCAACTTAATATAACAAAACTGGATTTTCCTTAGATTTCTAAGGATGCTTTGGGGTGGGGGGTGGGGGAACTGTTTTTATCTTTGTGGAGATAATATTTTTCCAGTGATAGGCTACTTTTTCAGGATGGAGGCCTACAATACAGAATTGGTAACTGCTGTAACCTTGAAAAGCAATGTTATATCCAAGAGGATCATCAGTTATAGTTTCATTGCCATGCTAACCCATATAAGTCTGAGTGTCTATTTAGTGGAGTCTTGTCCACATAGCTAAAAATGATAGAATTGGAACTGATGGTATTTATTGATATTTTCAATATTAATGTGTATTCAGTGTTTACAACCAAGATGAGCCTTTTAAAATGAAATCAGTGTATATGTTCATTTATAGTCTCATTTTTCTGGAATCATGCCAGATCAGTTGTTAAAAGTCTACTTCTGAATAGGGTGGGTAGTTTTTCCTATAGTCTCAATTATGAATTAATGTAGGGATAGACTAACAAGTCAAGTATAGCATGTCCTGTCCCCTTATTGATTTTGCATGGACTCATTTCTCTTTATAACACACCTACTTAACAGCCTTTTCCTGGAAAGAGTAAGGACATTTTGTTTTGATTTTGGTAGATAATCTTGTGCCGTGGAAGTCAGAAGGGCAAAACGAAGCAGTCATGATGAGAAGCACACCTCAGAATTCAGCACATCCCTTTATCAGGTGGTTTTGGGAAAAAAAAACAAAACAAAACAATGTGGAAGAATGGATTTTATTTGTATGAGACAGACAAAGGGTGGTGTGGGTGGAAGAAGTAACCCCAGGTGCTCCACTTTTTTAAAATTACAGTGTATTCTTAAATTCTTACATGTTTTCCTCAGCCCTGGTTTTTCACTGGGTGTGGTATACATTATATATACAATACTCGAAAAAAAAAATCTTAAAACTACAGTGTAAATGTTAACTTAACCATATTGGTATGTAATCGAAATTTTGTTTTAAAAAAGGCATCCTTTTAAAACTTGTGCTGTGTGCAAATGTATTTATGGGAAAAAAATCCCATTAAATTGTATTTCTTTGTACAGTATATTATACACATACACACTCACACATACACATAGATTAATTTACCCAGACAAGTATTTTTGCATTAACTATTACAGAAAAAAAAACATTTATTACCTTTTGAGGAAATCATTAATAAAATCATGACATTGCATTTATTAGTTGTTCATTTTTCCTTATGGGCTTGGGGAACAGGAAGAACTGCAGAAACCTTGAAACTATTATAGTATTATCTTCTCAAAACCACAGAGAATTTGGAAATAGGTTTTATATAATAACTATCATGTTGCTTGCCTTCTCAAGGGATGGGAGAGAGGTGAGAAGGAAGGAGAAAATTTGGAACTCAACTTTTTAAAATGACTTAAAAAATTTTAATGTAATTAAGAAATATTTAATAAAATAAATAAAAATGTGTTTTAAAAAATCAAAACCACAGAGACTTGACCATTGAAGGATCTGAATGCATACTTCTGACCTCATGCTTCAGCAGTTATTCTGACTTTTTTTTATCCTGACTATATACCCCTTGATGTGAATCTAGTATAAATTAGCTATTGGAATTGGAGGTTTTGTTCTAATCTCTAGAGAGGCAACTCCTTGTCCAGAACAATTGTTTTCTTTGATTTGCTTATTTTAAATCTGATATAGAAAAAAAAAAAAAAGGACATCATATGTAATATGCTAAACAATAATTTTGAAACAAGATCTCAGATTTTGTTTTGAAAACCATAATGTTTTAAAAATTGAAAATTCTAGAAAACTGAAATCTGGAAGCCCAAATGATTTCTTTTTCCTTCTTGTAATCCCCATGACTGAAACACTGATACTAATTACATGAGCAGGCATCGACAAGCTATCTTGAGTGTACTACAACAGGGAATCACTGAAGGATCATGAGAATAATCTGCTACTGAAGTGTTATCACCAGAGATATCCTGAAGAATATCAACAAGAACCTCTGTGACTTTAGGCAACATCTCCTGGTAGATAGCACTACTGATATCTAAAGGTACACATTCTGCAGGGTCCTCTTGTAGATTGAAAATAAGAGGAAGTTTGTGATGCTGTTCAGGTCCAAGACTTCCATCACAAGCTTTTGCACCACCTAGAAAGGAGAGGAAGAAAAATAATCCATTAATCTTGCTATCATAGCCTAGTATTGCAAGCACCAAAATTCCAAAGATTGAAATGGTGTATAGGTAAGCTTCAAGTTTTTAACAAACATTACCAGAGCTCACATGTGTAGGTATATGCTATTCCTTCCCATTAAGTTCTTGGAAAGCTATAAATACCATTGTTTAATATGCTTTTAGTATTACTCTCAACCTGCAGCATCCTCTTGTAACTATCCTCTAGTGGCAAATTCTCATTGAAGGGTGCGATTTTTATATATTTTGAGTGTAAGAAACATCAGAATAAGTATACAGCTTTCAGTTGTAACTCAAAGGACAAAACTCTTTTTATGTATGTGTTTTGGTAGTAGTATCAAAATCGGCCAAACAGGGACTAGTAAACCATACATAAAGATCCGTGTGGACTGCATATTGAATTAGAAAACCATATGTATTTATATATCTCTTTTTTATTGATACATCAGCACATTAAAATATGATTTAAATCATCAGGTACATTAGAGAGTATTGCAGCCTGAGAGCCACATGTTTGGATGCCTGTATTTTAGATAGTCACATATAAGCATCAGCTTTTATGATGCAAAGGGCTCAATGGCAAAAGTGGTTATCTTTAATATTAAGCCAGAGATTCATACATCTTGAATAATTTAATATATCCGATGTGGAAGTATAAGATATCTATTATACTTGTGTGAGTCTGAGGTTTTTGAGAAAAATCATAATGAAATTCTGACATTAAAGTTTTGACAGACCACTTGAGAGGAACACTAGAAATTTTTTAAAATTTACATCTGTATCCTCCAACATACTCAAGAAGAATCATTTTTTATTAATTTTAATAAATAATTTTATTTTAAAAGCTCAACTTGGAAGCCCAAATTGGAAGATAGTTCATATATCTGAGATTGGATATTCAGACTGATTCAGCCCCTGCTTCCTAAATAGTTCCTCAAAACAAGTAATGACTGAACCAAAAAGCAGAATTCTGTGTGGTTTTCTAAATAGACTTTTAAGAGTCTAATTTTGATGCAGACTATTGTTAGTTAAATTGCACTTTAAAAACATCTAGGTTTCCACCTAGTGTTCATTTATAATATAAGAGTAAAATGGAACAACTTTTTTAAATGAAAGAGGATTTCAACAGTGCAAGAAATAGCTCTGAACAAACATGGAGCCCATTAGTAGTCTGTGGTGAAAGGCAACTGAGGGTGAGAAGCACAAGTGGCTTAGGGGAGCTGTGGAGGCATTCATCTCACAGAACCTGGTAAGAGTCAATTACAGCTTCAGAAAAATCAGGCACTAGTCGTAGGGGATACAATCTGTAGATAAAAGTAGAAGGGAACTGGGAAATGAAATGAATCCTAATAAATGAACTTTCTTTTGAAGGATAAGCTGAGGAAGTTAGACTAGCAAGAGTGAATCTTACCAGTGATGTAAAAGGCCTTATATTGCCCCAAACGAATTGTCTGTAAGGCACCATAACTTCCAGCTGCCCCACTGTTGGGATGAAACAGCACCTAAAAAAGGAAGCAATGACTTGTTTGCAGCAGATAGGATGCCATTGGAAAAAACGCTTTTCCATACTCCCCATATGCAAAAATAGATGTAATAAGGGCTACTGTGCTCATTGGAGCCTTTGAGCAGTTCCCTATACATTTCAGATATTTTTTAACTTGTTCACAGTATATAAATTACAACTCTTAACCATCTATAGATGTAGACTTCTCACCCACAAAAAAAAAAAAAAAAAAAAAGCAGGTCAGGTTTGTGTTAAGGAATTCCTCTTTAGGACTTTTTTTCACAGGTTGTGAACTGTTCACACAGGGATTTCTGAACAAGGAATCTTAAAAAAAAAAATTGGATTCAGCCTTAACCTATTTTAGCCTAGAGTTATTCACCTTTGGCTAAGCCCTATGCTATATGTTGAGGAAATATTTCCTCATTTGGTCACATGAAAAAAAAAAAAAGAAGCAAGTAGAAACAGGAATTTCCTTGTTCTCAAGGGAAGAATGAAAGATTTGGTAGGAAAAGTTTATAAATGATCCATGTATTTGGTAGGATGGTAGGTTTGGCTTCTGCATTAAAAAACTTGCCTGGAATGAATCATGACTATACATCATTGGGATGGAGCTTATATTATTCAAAGTTTCCATTGGGCTCACAAATTAGAAACACCTGTTGAAGTAATAACTATCTGTTCCACTAGGTTTAGCAACAAATATAGTTGATTAGGTAAATGACTACTTAGCTTAATGTATATTCCACACCTTTAGTGCTTCTAAGGGTCCCAACTAACATTAATGTTATCTAAACTCACTCCCCAAAAATGAAAATAAGTTGAAAATTAAAATGCCTTCATTTATTTCTTCCCTGCAGAGAACCAGGATATTGGCCAAAGGAGACATTTCATTCTTCCTTCCTAAAAAGGAGAACCTGGCACTTCAAAAAAGTTAACAATTCCATTCTGGGTGTATTAAGAGATATGCATTATGACTAATAGAATGACAAGCATACACATGAACTTCGTATGAGGACACTTCCCTTCTAAGGATACCTGTCTCGATTTAGAAATAATTTTAACCTCTCTAGGAGTGTGGAGAGGTACTCTTCTTCAGCAAGTGCTTGCTCATATTAGTCTTCTGCTCTGTTGTGAAACTGTGAGGGGAAGTACAGTTTGTTTCAGTAAGTCACTTTGAAACTAGTCTTTGACTTTTAATCCCAAAGTAGTTGACCTGTCTTAATTATGTGTTCATTTATGTTCTGAAAAGGAATGAGGCAAGTAGTCAATCTCTTCCCATACCCCATATCCCTATTCTACTCCCTGTCATTCTGTGAATAGAAAAGTGATATTCAGTACTAGAGACTTTAAAAAGAAGTGATCTTTGGGCCCAACGCAGCCTCTGATAGGTATGGGCTGGGCTGGGCTGGGTTGAGCTAATATTGAACCATTTTGGACCACTTGCAGTTTCTGATACAGCAAAACCAGGAAGTGGTGAGGTTGGCTTACATGCAGGTTGACATCCTGATGTATCATCACCATGACGTTGTAACTTTCAGTTTCAAAATGCAGGACACGAAGGCTGCATTGATAGCACTGTACTGTCCAGAAACAAGGGAGGTGACAGGCCTACTTTGTTCTTGCTGATCAGATGAGTGTCTAAAGTATCCTATTTAGTTTAAAGCACTATACTTAAGAAGTACATTTGCAAATTAGAGAACAAGAAACCTCAAACCCATATCTAATGACAAACATCTGAAGAAACCAGAAATACGTTTAATCTAAAAAATAAAAAATTATTGGAGAAAAGAAGGATGTAATTAATGTTTTCAGATATTTAAAGAATCAATATGAATAGATTTAGTTTGTATGAATACAGAGTGCAAAACTTGCAGAACCATATTTTTGGCTTAAAGGCTGCAAGTTGGTATAGTGGATAAAGCAGAAGTCTGAAGTCAAGAAAACCTGAGTTCTAATCCAGCCTCAATCACTTATTAGTTGTGTTCACAATCTCTTTTATTCCTAGTCTCCAAAAATATAAAATGGGGGTAATATTAGCACCCACCTTCTAGGGCTGTTGTGAGGATCAAATGAAAATATTTGTAAAGGATTTAGCACAGAGCTTAGCATATAGTGTGTACTTAATGCTTATTTTCTTGCTCAATCATTAAAAAGGAATTAAGAATTACAGCTTAATCAATTGGAAAAGGCTGGATAGAATGGTAATAAGTTCCCCACTGTTCTGCATTTAAGCATAGCTTAATTGTGACTACCTGTCACAGGTAGAAGATCTTTAAATCCCTTTCAATCCTGAGATTCTAAGAGTCTATAGAAAGGGTTGGAAGGACTCTCTCTACTTGTATGTCCAGATAGGAACAAACAGGATTGTAAGAACAGAAACTGAAGTCAATATCTTCTTGCAACCTATTCAAGTTTCAGAAAACACTGAGACCTGAAACTTAAATAGGTTGCAAGAAGATATTGACTTGTCCAAATTCATATAGGTAATAAGTAGAAAATTATTTTAATTCTGTCTTGACTTTCAAATTCATTACTCTTTCCTTCCACATCAGGATGCAAAAGGTTTTATTTGTCCCAAGTTTTAAGATGGGATGTACTTCTTTCCACATTTCATGATTATCATTAGTCTCCAGTGGAGCCTTATGTTTAAGTTTACACAGGTAGAATTGGCACCAAATAAAATGTTATAGCCTCTACTGGAACTGACCTATATGAATTTGGACAGGTTTTTCAATGCAATTTTCTACTCTGTTAGATGAAGACAGATAGCTATCTGTAGCTAATATCTTAAAGTCCCTTCCAACTCTAAAATCCTATGTTGCTACCACCAGAAGTATTATATTTGAGAAGTAAGGATGTATAAAGTTGGCCATTCAGTTTGTTGCTAATTTACCTCTCTAGGTCTAGGGATTTCATTTATAAAATAAAGCTTGGTGCAGGAACAATTGATAAGAGTGTGGAATCAGGCAGATTCCTGTTCCTGAGTTCAAATCTGGTGTTAGACACTATCCGTGTGACCCAGGGCAAGATACCTCACTCTGTTTGCCTCAGGTCCTCACCTATAAAATGAACTGGAGAAGGAAATGGCAAACTACCCCAGTATCTTTGCCAAGAAAACAACACATGGGGTCATGAATTCAGCACAATTGAAACAATTAAATAACAAAAAGCCATCAAGATAGCTTCTTTGGTTTTCTTAACTAAGAAGTTGGTCACAGAGGGTTTTTTTTTTTTAAATAAATACAAATATCAATTAGCTTCCCCTCTCCTTTTTCTTTTGGTGAAAGGAAACTTTGTGGAAATAACTAGGTAATGATAATAGAACATACTATTACCACTACTACTGTGATAGCATATATATAATGTTTTAAGATTTACAAAGCATTTTACATATATTACTTGGTCCTTATAACAACCCTGTGAAGAAAATGTTATTATCCCCATTTTACAGATGAAGAAACTGAGGTAAAGAGGAGAAAAGTGACATGTTCAGGATCAAAGAGTTAACTGTATAAGGCAGGATAACACACTTGAGTCTTCCTGACTAAAGTTAATCTCTTTATCCATTTATAACATCTAGCTGCCAACAACATGGACATTTCCTGCTTGTTTTCCTCACCTCAGTCATTATTTTGAGAATTCACTGAAAGACTAATCACTCACTCAATACTTAGCTTCAGGCAAATCAAAAGGGATCAGTCCCTAGATTCAAACATTCATTGCTTTAGGAGGTGGGCAATACAAATGACTAATCGCACAATTTGTATGGAGTCCTGCCTTAGGTGTATGGAGAATGTCAGAAAACTAGAAGGTACATCAGTAGGATTAGAGAGCTGGGAGAATTAACAAAACAGAATCCAAGATTTACAAGGGATCCCAGAAACAATCGAATCCAGAGAACCTGAACAAGAGACTTTCAAACAGACTTTAAAAGGGGTTATCCAGAACTACTAGATGGAGCAGTGGATGGAGGATTGGCCCTGGAGTGAGGAGGACCCGAAGTCAAATCTGGCATCAGACCCTTCTTAGCTGCGCAACCCTGGACAATTCACCTAATCCTGATTGCCTCCAAAAAGAAAAGAAAAGTCTTTTTTTTTTGGAAGATCTCCAGTGAGACAGCTGGCTTTCACCCAGATAGAGTCCATTCCATTTTTGGAGAGCTGTAATCATTAGAAAGTTTTCCTTACATCAAGTTTATCCCTGCTACTTCCAGCCACCACCCCTAGTTTTAATCTAGAGGATCACACAGAACAAATCTAATTCCTCCTCCTAACAACAGCCATTAAAATAAATAACAATCATTGGTCTCCAAATCTAAAATGAAGTCACAGAATAAATCAAGAAACAACTCAAGAAGCATGAAATGATTCATGCATACCCCAATTTGAAGTAAATCAATAAATGGGATTATTCAGAATTTTACAATATCATTTATTTCACAAAAGAATTCACTTCAGGATCCTGAAATTGTAAATACCCTCAATGTATTCAAAATAGAATTCAGTTTCTACAAATATTATTTTTTGCATACCTATTGCGTAAAGTGAAACATTCCTGTAAAGTAAAAGCTGAAGACCAATATATTTCAGGAATACAAAGCATACTAATCACAAGAGGGTGATACATATCTGCATACATACACAAATACAGAGGGAATAGGCTCAGACTCAGCAACAGATTATTTTACTCACCCTATGCCCATTTTGCGAGTGTCCAAAGAGAACATCTGATACATCCAGTCCATCAAAATGTCGTCTTGGGGGCAGGCTCACTTTAGCCAAAGATACTATAGTTGGAAAGATGTCAAGCACACTGTAAAGAAACAGATGTTGGACAAGTCACCTTGGCATAATCTTTTTTGACTAGGATTTGCAACAAATCAGAAGGCAAAAACAAAAGTTTTATGATAATCTCAATTGAAATGCTTTTCTTTTCTACTTGTATTTCTGTCAGACATAGGATTTAAACATGATCTTTAATCTCTAATGTTGCATTTCCAACTGCCTTTCAGATAAAATGGATGAAATATTAGACATCTTAAATTCAACACGTACACAATTGAAAACATTCTTTCTCTCCAAACTCTCACCTACCAACTTCATCAAGGCCAACACCATTCTCAAGTCCCTCAGGCTAACAACTTGGTTGTCTTCCTCAAGCCCTTACTGACTTTCCTCCAATCCAATTAGTTGCCACGGCCCTTTGATTTACTTTTGTAACATCCCTTAAATTATGCACCCTTATCTCCTCTGGCACTGCCAGGTTTTCATCACATTATGCTTGGATTATGGCAATAACCTGTTATTGGGTCTTCCTTCCTCAAATCTCCCCCAACTCCAATCCATCCTTCATTCAGTCACAAAAAAAGATGTTTCCTGATCTTCAAGTCAGACTATATCACCACCACTACTTAAGAAGTTCCAGAGGCTCCTCATTGCCTCCAGGATAAAGTATAAGAACTACCAGCTCAACGATCCTGCAGAGAGCGACTGCAGTCATGAAATTAAAAAAAAAAATACTTGTTTATTTCTTTTTTTAATAGCTTTTTATTGACAAAACATATGCATGGGTAATTTTTCAATATTGATCCTTGCAAAAACTTCTGTTCCAACTTTTTCCCTCCTTCCCTCCCCTAGATGGCAGGTAGTCCCACACATGTTAAATATGTTAAAGCAATACTTGTTTCTTAGGGAAAAAGCTATGGCAAATCTGGACATAAAAGGAAGAGATGTCACCTTATCATCTAAGGTCTATATAGTCAAAGGTAGGTTTTAAACACTATGTAGTAAAATATATCTGGAAGAGTTGACCTATAAAGAAAGCTGAAAGTTACAGAATCAATGCTTTCAAATTTAATGGCTGAGAGTATATTATTGTGATGGAATACTACTATGCTATAAGAAATATGAGCTTAATGATCTTAGAAAAACATAGAAAGGAATTGTGGTGGTAAAGAAGGCTTTTGAGAGTCCCTTGGATAGCAAGGGAAATAATTAAAAAAAATTAATTCATATCACTCATTAAAAGGACAAATACCAAAGCCAAAGCTTAAATACCTTGGCCACATAATGAGAATAAAGGACTCATTGAAAAAGACTCTGATGCTGGGAAAAATTGAAGGCAAAAGCAGAAGAGGATGGCAGAGGATGAAATAGTGTCAGAGAAGCAGCAAACATAAGTTTGGACAGATTCTTGGAGATAATGAAAAAAAAAAAAAGAAAGGTCTACTATGTTTTGGTTCATGGGGTCTTGAAGAGTCATGTCTACTAGCAAAAATTTCCCTTAAATTTAATAAATAAGCTTGCCCAACCTAGGAAAATGTCATTCTCCTAGAAAGAATAATACATCTGTGTGCTGTAGAGGTGGGAGTTGTAGGAGATGGACAGTAGAATATGATGACCATGTCTTATATTTATCTTACTAGAATTCACATTCAAATGGATTTGCATTTTCTGAGCACATACAGAGGCCCTAGAATATGGTGAATGGCAGCAAGAAATGTTTTTAATTTGCAATTCTTTTTTTACTTTCACAATTTTTAAATTAATAATAGTCTTTTATTTTCAAAATACATGCAAAGATAGTTTTTGACGTTTACCCTTGCAAAATCTTGTGTTCCAAATTTTTCTCCCTCTTTTATCCCCATCCCCTCCCCTAGATGGCAAGTAATACAATATATGTTAAACGTGTACAATTCTTCTAAACATATTTCCACATTTATCATCCTGCACAAGGAAAAAAAAAAGATCAAAAAGGAAAAAAAATTAGAAAGAAAAAAAGCAAGCAAAAAACAAACAGGTGAAAATATTATGTGGTGATCCACATTCAGTCCCCACAGTCCTCTCTCTGAATGCAGATGTCTCTCTCCATCACAAGTTTATTAGAATCACCTCACTTTTGAAAAGAGCCATGTTCATAAGAACTGATATTCTCATAATCTTGTTGTTGCTGTGTACAAGTATCTCCTGGTTCTGCTCACTTCATTTAGCATCAGTTCACTTAAGTCTCTCCAGGTCTTTTCTGAAATCATCCTGCTGATTGTTTCTTATAGAACAATAATATTCCATGACATTCATATATCACAATTTATTCAGCTATTCCCCAACTGATGGGCATCCACTCACTTTCCAGTTCCTTGCCACTACAAAAAGGGCTACTACAAACATTTTTGCACATGTGGGTCCTTTTCCTTTTTTCATGATCTCTTTTGGACACAGATTCAATATAGACACTGCTGGATCAAAGGGCATACACAGTTTGATAGCCCTTTGGGCATAATTTCAAACTGCTCTCCAGAATAGTTGGATCAGTTCATAACTCCACCAACAATGTATTGGGATTCCAGTTTTCCTACATCCCCTCCAACATTTTATCATTATCTTTTCCTCTCATCTTAGCCAATCTGAGAGGTATGTAGTGATACTTCAGAATTGTCTTAATTTGCATTGATTAGAAAAATGCAATGGTTTTAATTTCTTCATCTGAAAATTGTCTGTTCCTATCATTTGACCATTTATAAATTGGAGAATGGCTTGTATTCTTATAAATTTGAGTCAATTCTCTATTTATTTTATTAAAAAGGTCTTTATCAGAATCCTTGGATGTAAAATTTTCCCCAGTTTTCTGCTTTAATTTGCAATTCTGAACTTCGATATTCTAGCATGAAATTTCTAACTAATCGGGTTGTTACTTTTCCATATAGCAGAATCCAAATCTTGTATGTCTTTGTAATCCATGGCATTTATTAGTTGATTTCACTTAATTTTTACATATTAATAAGGCCTGATGGCTTTCTGAACTTGATAGGCAAATACATTATTCAAAGTATTTTGCAAATTAGACATTTGAGACCAGGGTTCAGGCAGTTTTATTAAAAGGAGGTAAAAGGTAAGAAGTTTTTTTTCTACTAAGACCTACTCAGAACTCATTTAGTTCAATTCAGTTTAACAAATATTTCTGAATGCACCAAATGATACAGATAAGACATAGTACTAGATTCTGAACATGTACCCTTTACTTTTTAAAATTGGATAAATTTGATGGAATAAGGCATAGAAAATACAGCCTAACGTATGAACTCCTCAAAAAACTGGAAGGAAAACTGGTACAACAAAGGCTGTACAAATTGTGATGTACAGATGTAAAGAAATATTATTGTGCCAGAAGAAAAAAAATCAATACAGAAACTAAAGAAATTTGGGAAGAATTGTAAGAATTGATGCAGAACCAAATAATCACAATCTAGAGAACAAATACATAATTACTACAATAATGGGGATATGATACCCTTCAGAATCATAGGATTTAAGAATTGGAAGAAACATGAGAGATTTAACCCATACACAAAGGAATCTTCACTATAATAAACCTGAAAAATGGCCAGCCAGCTTCTATCTGAAGACTTCCAAAGATTGGCAGCTCGTAATCTCTGGAGGCATATCATTCCACTTTTAGACAACTTAAATTGTTAGGAAATTTTTCTTGACATCAATTCAAAATTGGCTCTTCTGTTCATCATTCCTACTTCTGACCTCTAAGGCCAAACAGAAAAAATCCTTTCTCCACATTATGGCCCTTACAATGCTTGAACACAGATAGTCCATATTCCTTGTGACATCTTTTCTCCAAGGAGACCAAATATGGTCCCTCAGTTCCTCAACTTATCATATGTTATGAATTAAAGGCCCTTCACCAGCTCTCCTCTGGACATCAACGTCAGTGCCCAGGATAGAACATAATTCTCTAGATGAGGTCTAAGGGCAGAGTACAATGAGACTAGATTCTCATCTTCCAGTCGCTGGAAGCTATTCCTCTGTTAATGCAGCCCAGGACTAAATTAGCCTTTTGAGCAGCTACATCAGAATGATGACTCATATTAAGTTTGCAATCCACTAAAATCTCAGATCTTTTTCAGAACAACTGCAGTTTCTTCATGTTTTTGTCAGTCTTTTTTTTTTTGTGCCCAAATATAATATTTTACATTTGTCTCTACTGAATTTCATCTTATTCAGCCTAATGCTCTATAGATCCTTTTGTCAACAGGCATTTTTAAGCACATACTTTGTGTAAGACACTGTGTTAAGCACTGGGGTTACAGAGAAAGGCAAGAATAGGGTCCTTGATCTCTGGAAGATCACATTCAAAGAGTTAATATGCAAACAACTATGGAACTATGGAACCTGAGGCAGCCTATACCCCCATCTTCTGCCTCTTTCTCCCACCATATTTTCCACTTTCTCAAGGGAATAACACAGATTCTGGTTTTACTCATGTGTGTTTCACTAATATTGTAAAGACATGAGGAGACACCCTGTATTCCTGAGCTGAGGTCCAACAAGCAAGCTGTGCCCTGAATTTGGTATATAACCCTTCAGATGATCTCACTCTCTGACAAAATCACGTAATTATTGCTTTGACCAGCACTAGGTGTTCTCTGAGCTCGGACAAGTTCTGGTCATGAAGCCCAGCTATAAATCAGACTTGTCACACTGTTACATATTGCATAACTATGATAAAAGTACTGAGATCTCCCCACACTGCTTAAGGTCCAGCCCCCTTCACTAGGGACACAAGTATCTTTCCCTCACTTTGAAATTAAACTTTTGTTCGATTCTTGGCTCTCATATTTCTTGCCTGCTGTGTTCAGCTCTTAACTATCTACCAATTTAAGGCTGATTCAGTCCAGTTGACATTAATTGGTGTTAGAAGTGGGGTGGATGGGGAAGCAGGTCATTGGACTCTCTGGTACCAATGGGAATAGACTAGGCACAATCTGGAAGATCTATTTCTCCATAGTTCAACTTCCCCACCCTCATCTGATGAGTCCTCTTGTCTTTGTCCCTGTTCCAATTCTATAAGCTTCCATCTTGGTTTAACTTGACATTCTTTATGAGGAAAATTCCAGGACTCTCAAATGACTTGATTCATCTCAGATCATTCTAGTAAAGAATCCTTTCTTAAACTGCATACCTTTATTAAGTGGTCTATCTGGGTATAGCTGCTATTTTTAAACTACACGCTTCTGTAAAATTATAACTGCACATCTCTGTTATAAATAAATTGGAAGAGCATAGGATAGTTTACCTGTCAGACCTGTGGAAGAGGGAGGAATTTATGACCAAAGAAGAACTAGAGATCACTATTGACCACAACATAGAAAATTTTGATTA
The DNA here is from genome assembly GCF_016432865.1 of Antechinus flavipes. NCBI lineage: Eukaryota > Metazoa > Chordata > Mammalia > Dasyuromorphia > Dasyuridae > Antechinus > Antechinus flavipes. The sequence continues at coordinate 158,126,213 of NC_067401.1, forward strand.
TATCAAATTGAAAAGTTTTTGTACAAACAAAACAAATGCAAACAAGATTAGAAGGGAAACAATAAACTGGGAAAACATTTTTACAATCAAAGGTTCTGATAAAGGCCTCATTTCCAAAATATATAGAGAACTGACCCTAATCTATAAGAAATCAAACCATTCTCCAATTGATAAATGGTCAAAGGATATGAACAGACAATTCTCAGACGAAGAAATTGAAACTATTTATAGACATATGAAAATATGCTCCAAATCATTATTAATCAGAGAAATGCAAATTAAGACAACTCTGAGATACCACTACACACCTGTCAGATTGGCTAGAATGACAGTGAAAAGATAATGCGGAATGTTGGAGGGGATGTGGGAAAACAGGGACACTGATACATTGTTGGTGGAAATGTGAACACATCCAGCCATTCTGGAGAGCAATTTGGAACTATGCTCAAAAAGTTATCAAGTTGTGCATACCCTTTGATCCAGCAGTGTTTCTACTGGGCTTATACCCCAAAGAGATACTAAAGAAGGGAAAGGTACCGGTATGTGCCAAAATATTTGTGGCAGCCCTGTTTGTAGTGGCTAGAAGCTGGAAAATGAATGGATGCCCATCAATTGGAGAATGGTTGGGTAAATTGTGGCATATGAACGTTATGGAATATTATTGTTCTGTAAGGAACGACCAGCAGGATGAATACAGAGAGGACTGGCGAGACTTACATGAACTGATGCTGAGTGAAATGAGCAGAACCAGGAGATCATTATATACCTCAACAATGATACTGTTTGAGGATGTATTCTGATGGAAGTGGACCTCTTTGATAAAGAGAACCTTAATTGAGCAAAGATGGACAGAAGCAGCTACACCCAGAGAAAGAACACTGGAAATGAATATAAACTGCTTGCATAAATATGCAAAACATAAATATGTTTTTCCTCCCAGGTTATTTATACCTTCTGAATTCAATTCTCCCTGTGCAACAAGAAAACTGTTTGCCATCTGGGGGAAGGGGTGGAGGGAGGGAGGGGAAAAATCGGAACAGAAATGAATGCAAGGGATAATGCTGTAAAAAATTACCCTGGCATGCGTTCTATCAATAAAAAATTATTTAAAAAAAATAACTGCACATCTCTGCATTTTTTGAATTGCAGACCTCAGTCATTATGTGCCTCTATAAAATGAGAGTAGTAATTACATTGGGAACTATGTCCAAAGAGCTATAAAATTGCATATCCTTTGATCCTTCAGGACCATTACTGAGTCTATATCCCAAAGAAATCATAAAAGAGGGGAAAGACCCATATGTGCAAAAATGTTTTTAGCACCTCTTTTTATGGTGATAAGGAATTGAAAATTGCTGGGTGTACAGTAATTGGGAAATGGCTGAATAAATTATGGTATATGAATGTAATGGAATACTATTGTTCTATAAGAAATCATAATCAGACTGTTTTCAAAAAAGCCTAGAGAGACATGAACTGATGCTGAATGAAGTGAGCAGAACCAGGAAAATATTGTACACAGTAACAGCAAGATTGTATGATGATCCAATTATAATAGACTTAGCTCTTCTCAGCAGTTCAGTGATCTGAAACAATTCCAACAGACTTTGGACAGAAAATGCCATCTGAATCCAGAAAAAGATCTATGAAGATTGACTGAATGCAGATTGAAGCATACTATTATCATTTTTTTCCTTGTGGTTTTCCCCTTTTGTTCTGATTTTTCTTTTCTAAAATGACTCATATGGAAATATGTTAAAAAATTATTGTACATGTATAGTCTTCATTAGATTGCTTGCTGTCTTGGGGTTTGTTAAAATTATCTGTATCTCATATATTATATCTAGGATATACTGTGCCATATTTAACATGCATAGGATTGCTTGCCATCTGGGGGAGGGGGTGGAGGGAGGGAGGGGAAAAGTCAGAACAGAAGTGAGTGCAAGGGATAATGTTGTAAAAATTTACCCAGGCACGGGTTCTGTCAATAAAAAGTTATACTTACGAAAAAAAAATTTTAAAAATAAAATTATCTGTGTCTATATCTGTTGTGTCCTGCTTTCTAGACCCCCCCAAAGTTGGGGTGACAAAACGTACCATTTTCATATTTGAAGCAATTTTTCCAGTAAGCAGTTCTAATTCCCAGGTTAGGCTTTCCACAGGAGATTAGGTTATAAGAAAAGAGAAAAAAAGAAAAAAACCTGCAAGACACGTTTCCCCCTGTCATTTCACCTTTGGCTATGTTGGAATTACAGAAATAACATCGGATAATCAAAGTTTGTGGAACTACTAAAAACATCTTAGTAGATTATGAAGTCTGAAGATTAATCCTTTTAAGATTGCAAGAGAAAATCCCTGGGACATTGAAGTAATTCTAGGAATTCACTCCCTCCTGAAATATTATAGCAAATTTGAGGGGTGCTACTCTATAGAATTTGGCTTAAGGAAAAATAATGGGAAGAGTCAAGATGATGGAGTGAATCCAGGAAATTGTCTAAGGTCTGCCCAGTTTCCCTCAGAAAAGTCGCTAGCAGATTCTAGAATGACAAAACCCACCAAAAGATGGAGTGAAGAAATTTTTTACCTTAAGATAACTTAGAAGGACTTTAGGGAAGGCCTGTGTCATTGGGTTAAAAGGGAGTGTCAACCAGAGCAAATGATGTCCAGACATGCCAGCAGGAGGCTTTTAGCCACAGCACAGGTCAGCAACTGATGCCCCTCAATCCTGGCTCTGCATGTCAGTAACACAGCAGACTAACTGCGAGGCCATCATCCTCAGTGCAAAAATCAAATTGTAAACCCTGAAACCCTGGCACAACAGGCATGATGAGGCCACCTCAACCCAATGGGTGAGCCATAAGCATCTGAAAGCCCTAGAATGGAAATGTAGTGACCAGACTCTTGGACCCCAGCATAAAAAACAGTGCTCCCTGTTCCTCAGGAGTAGAGCTTAATTTTAAAAGCAAAAAAATAAGCTAAACAATGAGTAAGAAACAGAAAAAAGCCATGACCATAGAAAGCTACTATGGTAGCAATGGAGATCAAAACACAAATTCAGAAGAGGACAATACTGTCAAAAGGTCTACATGTGAAGCCTCAAAAGGGAATATGAATAGGTCTCAAGCCTAAAAAAGTCTTCCTGGAAGAGCTCAAAAAAAAATTTTTTTTAAATCAAATAAGAAAGGTAGAAGAAAAATTGGGAAGAGAAATGAGAATTATGCAGGAGAATTATGAAAAAAACTCAACAGGAAAAGGAAGCACAAAAACTGACTGAGGAAAACAATTCCTTTAAAAGTAGAATTGACCAAATGCAAAAGGAGACACAAAAGCTAACTGAAGAAAACAGTTACTTAGAATTGGGCAAAAGGAAGCTAATGATCAAGAATTGGTCAAACAATATTAAAAGAAGGGGAAAATAAGGATTAAATTTTATAAAGTTTTAAAAGTAAATGTCAAGATTAATAACTTCATAGTTCTAGGGCAATGGAAGAAGAAAGCTAGTTTGGAAGCAAAGAGAAGAAAGACAAAATTAGGTATTTGCACCTTATAATCACTTCTTGTTAACCCTTCTTTGACTATGAAAAGAGAAATGATATTTAAACTAAAGATCTCTTGCAATACTCCAAGGTCTGGGACTCTTTCCCTCTCCCTATTAACCTCTCTCTTCTCAGATAAGACTCCCAAAAAAAGGTGTTGAAAAAAATACTGGAAAAAAAATTGAATTACATTCTGGTTACAGAAATTTGTTAGCTGTGTATCATGTGTAAGTTATCTTATCTCTATCTTGCCCCAGTTTCCTGAATTGTAAAGAGAAAATAATAATTGTACCCACTTCAAGATTGCTGTAGACTCAAAATGATATAATAATTATAAAGTGCTTAACACAGTGACTAGTATATACTAAATATTATATTATTATTTCTTAATTAAATGTGATTGTTCCATATCTGATAACTCTAAAGCAGGTTTAAAATACTAAAGATAATAAGATCAATGATTGTTATTTGGGATAATTTGGAAATGCAACTGATGTCATATAAAATTTTGTTTCATGTTTTAAATACATATTGTTTATGTTATTATTGTATTTCTCAGTTCTCTTATGTGGTGAAATTTGAGAGATCAATGTAACAGAAATGCTGTTAATCAAAACAATTTTTTTTAATCTAAATACTGTTATACATGAATTGGGCTTTTAAAGGATATGATAAAAATAAATAAATATTTGAAAATTGTTAATGAGGTATATTTTGTTATAAAGCAGATGTTAGTAATATATATATATATTAGCAAATTTTCATTTGAAATTCATGGCTATTATGAAAGTATATAGGATGGTTTAAATATGTAATTTTAATATATTAAAGATGACTCAACTATCAATTGGTGTATGTCTGAAATCCCAGAATATGGGTAGTTTTTATTTATAAGTAAAAAGATTTTTTAAACATTAACTTTAAGGAAAAATCAGCAAAGATATTCCCTATGTTATGGTTAGTGAAATTTTATTATTTAAAGTAAAAATTCCTGGGACTATAATTTTCTATTGTTTTACAGGGATAATTGTCTGAGTTGTCATGAAGTCAATAGTAGAAAATAGCAATGCTACAATCAAGGGACTTCTAAAGGTGCATATCTGTGACTGGGGAAAAATTGGGGGATGACCTTGGCATGGCTTTAGTAGGATCCTCTTGACACTATTTTTCCTCTGATATTTCCTTTTTGGAAAAAAAATTTCCATCTGGCTAATTCTGATCCTTGCTTTTAAGACTTGTTTTACATCATTGGCTATTAGATATAATTCATGTTTGAAATCAAACAGAGCTAAGGGAGTGTTTTCCTTTGTTATGATACATGATATTGTTATAACTATGTCCCTCTTTTTCCTTTTATAGCAAACCTCTGAAATTGAGAAGTATTGTAAGTACCATGTTAAATCTATTAAATAATAGATTAATATTGGAACATCTCTGAGTTACCCTAAGAGGATACAAGTATGAACATCTTACAATTTTAGCCTGTATTTGTAGTTTATATCCTCTTAAAAGTAAAATGATTAGACAAGGTAATGAGGCAAAGATGTGAAAGCTTTCTAATTAAATGGAATAGTGAATTTTGAGAAAAACAATAAGATTAGGTTATTTTCTCTAAGAAATATATATATATATATATATATATATATATATATGCATATAACTGGCTTCCAAAATTTATCTGTCATGGAAATTCAGGTTTTGAGCATGTTTTGGAAATAAATGTTCAAAATTGGATTTTACACATAAATTTTATGGATAATAGTAAAGAAAGTGAAAGTATTTGATAATTTTAAAAGGCAGAAGAGTTCATTCTGCAGCTGAACCTTCATAATTTTTTTTAAAGATTTTTATATTAAGTACAGGATTTAGATAAAGACAGAAACAATAAATGATGGAAGAACTGAAATTCTCTGAAGTTTTAAAATTGGAGAATCAAATCTATACTTGCAGAATTATAGAGGAACCACCAGATTTGGAACCAAAGAAGCAGAGTCTCTTTTAGAGTTGTCCTGAGAATAAACATATAGTCCAATTTAAAAAAAAAAAGTGTATTACATCAAACATCTGGGATTCAAAATGTGCTGGTTAAATGGATATTGAGAATGAGTCACTAGAATACAAGAAGACTTAATTTTATGTATATTTAAATATTCTTGGTTCCCTTGGAGACATGTAAATCTCCTTTGTCAGAACTAGTTCATTAAGACTACTCAGAGATAGCACTACATAGCTGTCAGATTGGCTAAGATGACTGGAAAAGATAATGATGAATGTTAGAGGGGATGTGGGAAAACTGGGTCACTGAAACATTGTTGGTGGAACTGTGAACCAATCAAACCATTCTGGAAAGCAGTTTAGAACTATGCTCATCCTTTGATCCAGCTGTGTTTCTACTGGGCTTATATTCCAAAGAGATCTTAAAGGAAGGAAAATGTTTGTGGCAGGTCTCTTTGTAGTGGCAAGAAACTGGAAACTGAGTGGATGCCCATCAATTATACTACAATGAATAAATTGTGATATATGAATATTATGGAATATTATTGTTCTTTAAGAAATGACCAGCAGAAGTGGATCTCTTCGATAAAGAGAGCCTTAATTGATCGAAGATGGACAGAAGCAGCTACACCCAGAGAAAGAACACTGGGAAATGAATATAAATTGCTTGCATTTTTGTTTTTCTTCCCTGGTTATTTATACCTTCTGAATTCAATTCTCCCTGTGCAACAAGAAAACTGTTCGGTTCTGCACACATATATTGTATCTAGGATATACTGCAAGCCATTCAACATGTAAAGGACTCTTGCCATCTGGGGGAAGGGGTGGAGGGAGGGAGGGGAAAAATCGGAACAGAAGTGAATGCAAGGGATAATGCTGTAAAAAATTACCCTGGCATGCGTTCTATCAATAAAAAGTTATTTAAAAAAATAAATAAACATTAAAAAAAAAAAAAAAAAAGAAATGACCAGCAGGATGATTTCAGAGAGGCTTGGAGAGACCTACATGAACTGATGCTGAGTGAAATGAGCAGAACCAGGAAATCATTATACATGACAAGACTGTACGATAATCAATTCTAATGGGCATGGCTCTCTTCAACATTGAGATGATTCAAACCAATTCCACTTGTGCAGTGAGGAATAGAGCCATCTACAATCAGAGAGAGAACTGTGGGAATAGAGTATGGAACACAACATAGCATTCTCACTCTCTCTGTTGTTATTTGCTTGTATTTTGTTTTCTTTCTCATTTTTTCTTTTTCTTCCGACTACCTGCCAGCTAGGGGAGAGGGAAGGAAGGGAAAATTTGCAACAAAAGGTAGGCAAGGGTCAATGTTGGAAAAATTACCTATGCATATACTTTGTAAATAAAAAGCTTCAATAAATTTTTTTTTTAAAAAGAACTAGTTCACTGTGAGACCTCTAAATAGTTTGATCTATAACTGCCTTAATATAACTGCAATTGTGGGAATTGTGAGAAAAACTTTTTTCTACTGTTTGAACCGAGCTCTGTCTAGATGGTAAACTGGATCATCTCTATGAGATGTTTAGAGAGCCTTAATCAAAAACCTATCTTATACTGACCAGAAATTCAGCTCCAGAGATTGATACAAGATGTTTTTCTCACCATATGTCTTGTAAGGACCCCTACCAGGTCTTTGTGACCACTCCAACAGCTGTCAAACTTATGATTGTGTACTCCTGGATCATTTGACACAAATCCCCAACTCCTGAGTGAACAACAGAATCCTCCAAGGACCTCAAGGATTATCTAGTATGGACCCAGAAGCAGCCAACATTCAGATGAGCCAACCATCCCAAGATTCCAGATGAAGGCTGAATGTGTGTGTGTGTATATATATATATATATATTTATTTTTTCTTTTGGTTTGTTTTTTGTTTTACTCTTCTCTTTTGTTATGTACCCAATTACCAAAGCTCTGATTCAAATGTGAGTTGGTATTTTCTCCTTCTACATTTTCACACCCCACCCCCCTTTCTACTTGCAAGCAAACAATGGCCAATAATGATACCTAGAAGGCACTTCCCTGACAGATCCCCTCAAGGAACTAACCTCGGGAGCAACATTTTGTTCTGACCCAACTGGTCTCTCAATGCAGTTTGGCTTAAACCTGTTTCTCCTTTAGTGGTCAGAAAGGTAGGGATTAATTCAGGCAATGTCAAGATATTCAAAGACATCCTGTTTTCATGGGCTGGTCCTGAACTTGGCATAATAACAATCATTTGTTTTCACCCCTGGGTGATCTCACCCTTTGGCAAAATCACATAATTATTGTCTTGCTTTGATCAGCACCAGGTGTTCTCTGAGCTTAGAAAATTCTGGTCACAAATCCCTGCTGTAAATCAAACTTGCCACATTGTTGCAGTTATCCCTTACTGTCCAAGCTATAGCTCACTGTGTAACTATTGGTGTAAGTAGTAAGATCTCCCCACACTACCTCAGGTTATCCCCCTTCCACCCCACCCCATACAAGTGTCCTTTCTTGCGAGCCATTTTCCTCACTTCGAAATTAAATTTCTCTTTGATACCTGACTCTCTTGTCTCTATCTGCTCTGTTTAACTCCAGCCATCCACATATTAGGGGCTGGTTTGGTTCGGTTGACAATTAACCAATAGACTTATTGTTTTTCTATTTTGTTTTTAAAAATGGTTTTTCTCTAAGACTTAAATCATTATTGTACTGATTGTATGTGTTCTTGGGGACACTGAGATACCCAGGAAGAGAGATGTTTGTAATGTTATGCCACAGTTCTCTTTAACTGTCCTGACTGAGTTTCCTTGTACAAGTTTCCCTTGTTCCAGTCTCCCTAATTACTCCCCTAAGCTGTAAATCTCCCTCTGGTCTATGAAGGCTGAGGACCAATTAGTCTAAGGTATAAATTGTTAGCCCAAGCAAGATAAACAAGAGAGTAGACTTCCTGATTATCTTCTGGCCTTGAGAATTTACAACATCCCTCTAAAATATTCCAAGATATTTCACTAACATCTTTATCTCTGGGTATTCAGACATCCTGTCTCTGGGTTCCTTTTTGATTCATAGCCTTTTCCAACTGGGCTTTCCTGTTCTTTCCTACTCTTTCCCTCTTCTTTGTCTCTAAAAGGTATATAAAGGTTAGAGATTCTCCATTCATTGCTGGAGAATGGAGGCTGGCGGTGGATGCTGGATGCTGGATTCTTTGAGATGATAGTCTCCTCCAGACCTGGGACCAACATGAATTCCTTGGTCCCAGTATACTTATCTCTGTCTGACTGGATAATTTGAGACAAGAGTCCCGTCCAGTCAATCTTACTCTCCCATTAATAAAATATTAAAAACTCTCTAATCTCTCTCCTGCCTCAGTTTCTCTGGCATTACATTTTGGAGGTCCCACCGAGATAATAGAAACTGAGAACTGGATTAGAGATTAGAGACCTCTCCGTCTCCACCTAGGCCTGGGCTCAGGACCTGGGTCTGTTCCTTGGGAAAGATCAGCACCCTGGATAGAAAAGGAAGCAGTTCTTCAGTCTCAGTCCGGCCTACAGTGGACAATGGAATCGATTCGGCATTTGGGAGAGTAAGTCTGTCTGGGTACCTTTTGGGGTACCATCTGGTTCTGGTTCTGGTTCTGGTTCTGGTCTGGTCTGTTGCTAGCAACCTGTAGTCTCAGAATAAATACCGACGGGTTTAAAAATTCTGAGACGGGTATTTTCTGGGATGCTGGAAAATATCCTCTGGGTATATGTTATGTGTTATATGTTTGTTTAATGTTGTAACTGTGTGGTCTGTGTGATGTGTGTTCTATGTTCTGTGTGATTTGTCTGTTTTATTGGTTGGAAAAATTTTTAAGAACAACGTTGCAACTGTGCTTACTAAAATGGAGCTCCATGTATGTCTGTGTGTGTCTGTGTTAAAAGGTAGCAAGCTTGTAAGAGATAAGGTTTCAGCCTCTGTGTTGCAGGTTTAGAGAATATCAAGAAGTTTGAAAAATCTTTCTCTCTCCCTCTCTCTGTCTCTGTCTGACTGCAGCAGCCTGTGAGACAAAGGGAGAAAGTGGAGAGAAAGGAAGAAAGAAAAAAAAAAGGAAATGGAAAAAATAGATTGAAAGGATTTGGAATTTCGGAAAGTTAAAATATGTATAGAAGACCAGTGTGCTAACATTAAAGGAAAGAAGTTTGAATGGAATATCTAGGCATTCTCTGTGAAGGCAGAGAAAAGCACTAAATGGGCTTGGAAGTTCACAGAAACCCCTTTGGATTCTGAAATGGGAAAAGGTGAAACAAACTTCTCTGTGGGGGTGGAGGTCCTGGAAACAGCCCCTAGTCTGTTTTTGCTGATTTAAAAAACTTTGTTAAGTTTAAGAACAATGATTAAGAAATTTGGGAATTGGTTGTTTGAAAATTTGCTTGTGATTTTAAAACTTTTAACCTGTTGTACTAATTTTGTAAGTACATGGAATTTAGCTATTTTAAATGGACAGAAAAGGTTTTTTTTTTCCCCTTGAAACAAAGCCTAGAGTAAAGAGCAATAAAATTCAAGCTTACCCTGGCCTGGGCAATAAAAAGCTCTGGAGATAAGATGCTAATAGCTGTTAGAAGAAATGTGGTAGAAAAAAAACTTTTAAAAACAGCTGTATTAGTTTGATTCAGTTTGTTACCTTCTGAAATATATTGAGTTATTTGTTAACATAAGTTATACTTTAAAACCAGCTCTGCTGGACATGTGTGGGTTTTTGGAGGTTTGGGCTATTCACTATAGTGTGAATCTTACAGGTTTTTGAAGGGAAAAGGGAAGAAGAATGCAGGTGATTTGGGAAGGACTGATTTGTAGGGGAAATTAGAGTTTTGCATAGTTTTAAGAAGGTGAAAGACTTTTGGGAGTAGGTAAAGAGATGGGGGAGGGAGCCACCCACCCCCACTGCCTTCTGCTACTTTACCAAAGGAGCATCTGGTAGGAAAGTTCTTTAAGGAGATTGTTCATGTAGTCAGGGAGAAAGAGAAAGTTGGAAATGGGTAGATTTGGGAAGAAACCTGATGTTGGGTAACTGATGGGCTAAATCTTGAAAAGGATCCCCATGTAGAAAATCAAGTGGGGAACCTGAGGGAAGTTTTTTCTAGGGGGCAGGAGTGGGGGAAGGGTGGCCATGTGAAATCCTCTCCTCTCCTCACCCCTCTAGAGTGTGTTACTGCCGTTTTTTTTTTCTTATTTGATTACGGCCAGTGCAGCAAACTTTGATTTTTTTAAGGGCATGCTTACTTTTAGGTTAATTGATTGAATATTTGGGTTTTTTTTGATACATAAAGGTTTTCTTGGTTAAGAGATATGGTCATAAATGTGATCCATACGTTGGTACGAATATTTCTAAGAGTTTAATTGCTATGTTAAAAAAAAAAAAAAAACCAAAACCTTGAATTCTTTTATGTGGAATTGGGTCTTTTGTATAAGTTTAATTTGATTGTATTGGGTCATCCTGAGGTTATTTAAAGGGCCTCTGAACATAATAGTTTTTTCTTTGTCCTTTTGAAGATCTTTCTGTTATGGACAATATGCAGTTTGGGATGTTTTTCTATGTAATGGGTATTTTAAAAGCAAAATGATTTGTATGTATAAAGTTCACTCATGTAACATCTACCCAGATATGATAATTGTTCTAAGTTGTGAACTTACTGAGACGAAATTTCTTTCTGTTATTACTACAAGGTTATGATAAATAATTGTTTAAGAGTTATCAGAAATTTGATTAATGACATCTGTTATTGGAGGTAAAAATTTTTGGGCTTAGAGTTAATTAGTTAATGCTATTTGGGAGTTCTAAAGCTCCACCCTCTGACAGTTACTGGGACAATTGATTGATAAGCAGTTAAAACTCAACTGCTTATGTTATGTTATAGTTATGTTCTTGCATTTTTCCTTTTGTAACTGATCTCTCTGATCAGAGCAATGGTCAATAGAAACTGTTAATGCAATTCAATTATGTCATGCCTTACTATTTTCAGTCTGGTCATATGTAATCATTGTATCCTAAATGCTTGGGCAACTGAGTATTTCACTTGGTCATCTGTCTGTTACTGGATATTTGTGTTTTGTTTCTTTAAGGTTTCTACATGATAAGAGGACAATTAACAGGGGTCTGTGAGACCTCACTGATGTTGCAACTTGGGACTGCACCCGTTTGCCTGTCTTGTAAAGCAAACTCGTCTCTTCACATAGGAAACTGCTGGCCAATTTATTTTGGCCTCCTCATATTTTGCAGCAGTCTGGTGAACTGTGTCTTTCTATCTGAGACTGATCTAATCTTTCTTTGTTAGATTTGTGTTTTTGTTCTAGATTTTGGTCAAATTACAGATATTGACTTGCGTCTGGAACCTGGATCAGCTTTGATCAGCTTTGATTGTCAGCATGATGCATCCACTCTGCAAGGAATGAGAGCCTCCTATCACTTCACAGCCTGGAGCAGCAGTTTTAAATGAGACCATGGACTGGACCCTGCATCTACTGTACTTTGGACTGATATGAGGGACTTTGGAAATGGTTGATGACTGACTGTTAAACCTTGCCTGGATCATCTATTACTGTGTGTTTAAGATTTGGGGTGGGATTTGTTAGAATTGTGTAATTATTGCTGTTATGTTTGAGGGCTTTTTAGGAAATGCTACTGTACTAGTCTGTTATGTATAGGGATTTTGATTTGCTCTTGGAATTTATATGGGGAATGGTCATTTGATAATTCCTTTCCGTGAGAAAAAAAGGAGAGGAAGAGATAGAACATTGGGGAAACTGGTATATTTTTTTCAAAATACCAAAAAGAATGGGAACCCCTAGCTCCTATTTTGCCTTAGGCATTTCTGCCCCACCTCCTATCTCACTAGTTCAGATTGAATTTGGATGCTTTAGTTTTAGAATCCCTTATTTTGTTAAAAGTGCCCTGGCAGACTCAGTTTTGGGGATTATTTTTTTTAGAAAAGTTTTAGAAATCAGACACCTGTCGTGACACTGGCAATCACTCTGATCTATTTTTCCATTCCTGTAACCCCAGTTCATTAAGTATTTCAGCATTTCAAAGGACCTTGAAGTTTGGCATGAGGCACCTAAAAAGTTTGGAGTTTGCCTGCCTTGATGGTCTAACTGTGCATAATCTGCTCAGAAATCTATATTCTAATTAGCAGCCTTGCCTGTTTCTCTGGATGGGTATGGGTGGAGCTACTACAGCCTCACCCTTCTCCCCTGGAGAGATCTGCCCCTCTGAATGGGTTTGAGCTTTTGGTCCTGCTGCTTTGTAAGAGACAGTTAAGTGTACAAATGACCACAGATCTAACTGTCCATCTCAAACTGGATTCTCTGGCTGAGATGGTGCTCCAGAACTGGAAAGGACCTGACATGCTTGCAACAAGGGAGCCTTTGTACAGCTGTTAACTCTGGGGTTATCAGGGAGAGACTTGCTCTTGCCATATGAGTCCTTACATTTTTCTAGTTTTATTTTTGGCTCATTTGCTTTACATAAGGTGGGTCAAAGATCTCCTGGGTATCTAGAGGAAGGTGCTAAGATTCAAAGGTTTGAATATTTAGGAAAGAGAGTGTGGAATGTTATGCCACAGTTCTCTTTAACTGTCCTGACTCAGTTTCCTTGTACAAGTTTCCCTTGTCCCAGTCTCCCTAATTACTCCCCTAAGCTGTAAATCTCCCTCTGGTCCATGAAGGCTGAGGACCAATTAGTCTAAGGTTATAAATTGTTAGCCCAAGCAAGATAAACAAGAGAGTAGACCTCCTGATTATCTTCTGGCCTTGAGAATTTACAACATCCCTCTAAAATATTCCAAGATATTTCACTAACATCTTTATCTCTGGGTATTCAGACATCCTGTCTCTAGGTTCCTTTTTGATTCATAGCCTTTTCCAACTGGGCTTTCCCGCTCTTTCCTACTCTTTCCCTCTTCTTTGTCTCTAAAAGGTATATAAAGGTTAGAGATTCTCCATTCATTGCTGGAGAATGGCGGCTGGCGGTGGATGCTGGACGCTGGATTCTTTGAGATGATAGTCTCCTCCAGACCTGGGACCAACATGAATTCCTTGGTCCCAGTATATCTTTATCTCTGTCTGACTGGATAATTTGAGACGAGAGTCCTGTCCAGTCAATCTTACTCTCCCATTAATAAAATATTAAAAACTCTCTAATCTCTCTCCTGCCTCAGTTTCTTTGGCATTACAGTAATAATTATTGAGAATATAACCAGCAATCTGGAATTATGCCCAAAAAATTATCAAATTGTGCATACCCTTTGATCCAGCAGTGTTTCTATTGGGCTTATATCCCAAAGAAATACTAAAGAAGGGAAAGGGACCTGTATGTGCCAAAATGTTTGTAGCAGCCCTGTTTGTAGTGGCTAGAAACTGGAAAATGAATGGATGCCCATCAATTGGAGAATGGCTGGGTAAATTGTGGTATATGAATGTTATGGAATATTATTGTTCTGTAAGAAATGACCAGCAGGATGAATACAGAGAGGACTGGCGAGACTTACATGAACTGATGCTAAGTGAAATGAGCAGAACCAGGAGATCATTATACACTTCGACAACGATATTGTATGAGGACATATTTTGATGGAAGTGGATTTCTTTGACAAAGAGACCTGAGTTTCAATTGATAAATGACGGACAAAAGCAGCTACACCCAAAGAAAGAACACTGGGAAACGAATGTAAACTATCTGCATTTTTGTTTTTCTTCCCGGATTATTTATACCTTCTGAATCCAATTCTCCCTACGCAACAAGAGAACTGTTCGGTTCTGCAAACATATATTGTATCTAGGATATACTGCAACATATCCAACATATAAAGGACTGCTTGCCATCTAGGGGAGGGGGTGGAGGGAGGGAGGGGGAAAAAAATCGGAACAGAAACGAGTGTCAATATAATGTAATTATTAAATAAAAAATTTAAAAAAAAAAAAAGAATTTTACAAAAAAAAAAAAAAAAAAAGAGAATATAACCAACAGGGAGACTCAGAACTAGACTCTTCAGAAATTTCATTGATACATGTTTTATAGCAAAAAAACAACAAAACAAAACAAAGAAAACCAAATCATTGGAGGAAGGACTTCAAGCCTATTGAAGTTAGCTTTTCTGAGCAAATTGCCTAAGACAATCTTCTTTGGTTTTTCCCAAACTGGTCTAGGAGGAAACCATGCTGCTCCAGGTCCCGAAAGGCAAGGCAATGGGAAATGACCAAAGAAAAAATGTGTGAAAGATTGGAGCTTGAAGCCATGAGGTGATGGTCAACCAAGAGGTAATGACTAGCTCCCTTTCTCAGTCAAACACCTTCTGCCTTTATCCATTAACAGACAAATAAAAATGTTGAAAGACATGAGAAGTCTGATCTATGTGATAAATAATCACTTCAGAAGACTAACTGATATTAAATTATCCTTTCTTCCCTTTCTTGGCAGAGAAGTAATAGTCTATAAATGTAGAATGAAGCATTACTTGTCAGAAATGGCTGATATATTCGACTATTTTTCTTAATTGTGTTTCTTTATTACAAAGAAAGCTTCTATAGGTGACTCATGGTGGGGTGAAGAATGGACAACCATTGGGAAAACACAATTATATAAGAAAAATATTTTAAAATCTGCTTTTTTAAAATGTGTGAATTCTCTCTCCTTTTCTATCCTTCTGAGAACAGACTAAATAAATAAAATTCTCCTCACAAAATAGTATATAGTTTGGGTCAGATTGTTCTGTTTGACTGTCCAGCAGATCATACCATTTAATATTATTTAAGTGTCTTCTATGTGCAAGGAATTGTGGTGGGCATACCAGAGGGAGGGGCAAAGGGAGGGAAACCCACATCTCCTGACTGCAATTTTTCTAATTTTAGAGTCACAACAAACAGTAGACAAAATGCTACCAAGTAGAAGTCTGAATTTCCTTTGATGAACAGATATCAGAATGTGTTATTACATAATAATAATAATAATTCTATTTTTAAAAAAAACATGATTCCAGTGACATACATTGTTAGGAACTTGCTTTACAGAATAGAATTAAATAGGCATTTTTTTTAAAAAATGGTGCTTGTGTTGATATTCAGTCATATTACTGAATTATTAATTCAAGTTGCAAAGAGACAAATTTGGCATAGAAATGTTTTATATGAAGGTATAGATGTAATCCATATCAAATTGCTTACTGTTTTAGGGAGGACAAAGGGGAAAGCAGGAAGAAGAAAATTTGAAACTCAAAAAAAAATGTTAAGTGATTGTTAAAGGGCAGCTAAGTGTCACAGTGGATAAATTCACTAGCCCTGGAATCAGGGAGGCCTGAATTCAAATTTAGCCTCAATACTTAATTATCTTGTGACCCTGGGCAAGTCAATTTAACTTCAAAAATAAAAAAACAAAACAAAAATTGATTGTTTAAAAACTATCTTTATATGTAATTGGAAAAACTAAAAGACTATTATATTTTTTTAAAGAGACAGATTTAGGTTTTATGTAAGGAAAAACTGCTAAATATTTAGGACCTTCCCAGAGTAGGACAGACTGTTTTAGGATGTAGTAAATTCCCTTTCACTAGAGATTTTTCAGATTACTCCTTTGGTGAAATTTTATAGAAAGCCTTCTTATTCAGGGACCAATTAGACTCTATTTCTAATGATCCAGGCTTACTTGATGCTGAAGAGATTAGAATTTCTCTGGCCCCTTTGTATAAACCAGGTTTTATGTCCATTGATTTCCTAATTGTTGTAAAACTAGATTATGTTTAATTGGCATATCAAATTAAGCAATGAAAAACTCTTTGTTTTCTTAAATAGGTCCATTCCTTGAAAAATTATGAAAAAAGTAAAGTATCTTTGGTAACCTCTTCTTTGATGAAGTAGAAAAAGTGAAGGACTTGGGTTCCAATTCTGATTTTATCATGTTATCATGAGACTTTAAATACTCACTTAGCCTCTCTGGCCATTAGTTCTTTCAGCTGTGAAATTAAGGGGATTGGCCCAATGATTGCCAGATGCTCTTGCTCCAAAATACTCTACATGCTCAACTCAGATCTATCCTTCCCAAACAATGTCCCATGCTCTACAGCTACCTTTCCTTTCTATATGTCATCAAAACTGCAATTAGCTGTTTCAGCAGCCCAATAAGAAAAGGAGAAATTTTCTTGACATCTATTATTTCCCTATTTGAAAACCTACAATGGCAAGGAAGTTTTAATTTCCCCACCTTAACAAAGCAGTGCTGGTAACATTGGCTGGAACTCTGTTGGGCCAGTAAGCAATGGCTGGTACGCGATGCCCTCCTTCCCACGTGGTCCGCTTGGTTGAGCTTCCCCCTGCAAGAGAAGTTGAAAGCCATTCATTAGCTTATGACTACAACTTAAAAATGCATGGGTTTGTGATTACAGATTGTTATTATGAGCTAAGAATTTCCAAGGATTAAAATAAGGGAGCCATTTTGAATCACTAAAGCAAAGTTAGTTCAGTGGAACCCAAGGGGCTGGAAAAAAATAAAATCGTGTTTTACAGAAAAATCTTAAAAGACAAATAGAATTAACTATGAACATTCCCCCCCCCCAAAAAAAAAAAATCTCACCCTCAGTTGAAAGAGACCAAAATTTCAATAATTAATATGGAAAACACTCTTTCAAGCCAAACACTGTACATAATTCACACATAACTTAGTCATATATTCCCATGATGGTCTAGTATGAATAATGAAAACAATTATGCTTACTGAGAGGGAAGGAAAAAAAGAGGCATGTGTTGATCTGTAGTCATGTTACTGCAAACTGAACTTTGATGCTCCAGGCCAAGCATAACACACAGGAAATGCTCTAAATTCTTTGTTCTTTCTCACAACCAGCTTTCAAGAACCTCAAATTTTTTTTTGCCTTTTCTTAAAAACAAAAATCTTATCTCTTATATCTAAATACATAGAACTTTAGAAACATATTTTGGTTATATATATCTTATACTAAAAAACATTTTTGTTAGCACTATTTTCTTCAATACTCGTTTCTATTCAAAAATTAGGTCCAAGTTCATTCTGAATATCTCTTGCTAATGGAATAGATGCCTGCTCCTCCATTTCTGGAATGCATTCTCTCCTTATCTTCATCTGAAATCTTTCTCATCCTTCAAGGTCTAGCTCAGAAGCTACCAATTCCACAAAGCCTTCTTTGATCTTTTTCCATCACTCTTTGGTTAAAAGTGATCTCTGTTTTCCTGCAAATTTTTGTGTCTTTTTTTGCTCCTATCACACTCTACCTTTGTAAGAGGAGCCTAAAGCCTTTTGAGGTTTTGTTGGTCAAATTGACTTAGGAAAAGCCAGGAATGGAGTCAGTTCAGTAATAACTATGTCTCTCGACTTAATTTTTGGTTTTTTTGTGTCTTTCTTCTGAGTCATGGGAAATTGGCTTGGAGTTATTGAGAAACATCAAAATGCAGAGTTGTCTGGTAATTATTGGAAAAAATGGTCCTGAGAGAGATAATGACCTAGGATAGTTAGTCTTTAGAAATTAAAATCAGGTGGTATACAAAGTGGTTGTCTAGATCCTCAATCTCAGAAACAAAGGGATTTAATATAAACAATCCAAAAGCAGTAGCTACTTAGGAATATATCTTTTTTGTGGTTGTCCTAAAGATAGTGGTACCTGGGGCTGAAAATCTTTTGCAAGAGTCTCAGAAACCAAGACACTGGGAGGAAAAGAAAGCTCAATTCATACAGGGGTGGGAAGGAAGCCATGGTTTATTTTTTTGCTGGTCCATGGACAACTTGGACAGCTGCTATTCTAAATGAACTGTTTTTAAAGGCTCAAGATCTTGTCCTAAAAGGTTGTTGTAGTGACCATACTTCTCAAAAGGAAGAAAACCAAGAACCTTGGTGGAAGTTCTATAACTACATACCCAGTGGGACCATATCCAGCATCATCTGACACAGTCAATAATAGAGCATCATCTAATGGAGTCACATCTGGTACTGGTATGATATTGACCATACATCCAGCAGAATAGTGGTGATGGTTGACCCCACCAGAACAGCATCCAGTAGAAGCTGCATACCTAGCAGTAACCCACATTAAGACAATTCTGAGATACCACTGTACATCTGTCAGATTGGCTAGAATGACAGGGAAAGATAACGCAGAATATTGGAGGGGATGTGGGAAAACAGGGACACTGATACATTGTTGGTGGAATTGTGAACACATCCAGCCATTCTGGAGAGCAATTTGGAACTATGCTCAAAAAGTTATCAAACTGTGCATACCCTTTGATCCAGCAGTGTTTCTACTGGGCTTATATCCCAAAGAGATTTTAAAGAAGGGAAAAGGACCTATGTGCAAGAATGTTTGTGGTAGCCCTCTTTGTAGTGGCTAGAAACTGGAAATTAAGTGGATGCCCATCAATTGGAGAATGTCTGAATAAATTGTGGTATATGAATATTATGGAATATTATTGTTCTGTAAGAAATGACCAGCAGGATGATTTCAGAAAGTCCTGGGGAGTCCTGAACTAATGCTGAACAAAATAAGCAGGATCAGATCATTATATATTTCAACAACAATACTATATGATGATCAATTCTGATGGACGTGGCCCTCTTCAGCAATGAGATGAACCAAATCAGTTCCAACAGAGCAGTAATGAATTGAACCAGCTACACTCAGGGAAAGAACTCTGGGAGATGACTATGAACCACTACGTAGAATTCCCAATCCCTCTATTTTTGTCCATCTGCATTTTTGATTTCCTTCACAGGCTAATTGTATACTATTTCAAAGTCCGATTCTTTTTATGACAGCAAAATAACTGTTTGGACATGTATACTTATATTGTATTTAATTTATACTTTAACATATTTAACATGTATTGGTGAACCTGCCATTTGGGGAGGGAGTGGGAGGAAGGAGGGGAAAAATTGGAAGAAAAGGTTTGGCAACTGTCAATGCTGTAAAATTACCCATACATGTAATTTGTAAATAAAAAGCTATAATAAAAGAAAATAAAATAACTAGCAGTAACCAGTGGAGAATAGATTGAACAAGTATAGACATTACTAGAAGACAGCAGAATTTGTTACTGTCTCATTACAATTAAGTTATAATTTTTTAAAACCTCTGCCTAATAGAGGTGCATATATAATATTATTTTTATTGTTCTTATTAAATTAAATCTTATTAAGTTGTTTATTAGTTGATTATTAGGTTAATATTTAATTAATAATTACAAAAATTTTATTTTTTAAAGGCTAAAGTAAAAAAATAAAAAGGAAGCAGTCTTAACAGTAACAGGGATGTGAGTAACACTTAACCCCAGGTATTCTCTATACTTATGCTCCTCCACACCCGGATGATGTGAATGTTTTATGGAAAAATGTTTAATTGGTACTTTTTCATTGTGCCACTAGGTGGAATCACAGTGCAAAAAGCGCTGTTCCTTGGAGTCCAACTACTGCCTCAGACCCTTAATAGCTGTGTGACCTTAAGCATATCAACATTCGCCTCAGTTTCCTCAGTTGTAAATGGGAATTACATCAGCCCATTAATCCCAAGGTTGTTATGAAGCTCAAATGAGATAATATTTGTTAAGTATTTAACACAATGCATACATAGCAGGGACTATATGCTTGTTCCTCACCTCTATGCCATTTCTTTAAATGATTTTGCTTTGAAATGGGAAACTCTACTACATGACTAACAATTTAAAGAGAAGGAACAATCAAAGAAAACTGAATTTTGCATAATAATAATGACCAAGTATGGCTTGGAAGATAAGTTGAGAAAAAAATTACCAATCTCTCTTCATTGCAGAGGTGGGAAACTGTGGATGTAGAATATTGAATATGCTATGAAACATGATTAATTTATTGTTTTTGCTGAACTGATTTTTCTCTCTTTTTTATTTTTTGTTATAAAGAGTGGCCCGCTGGCTAAAGTGAGGGGAAGGATATACTTATTAATGAATATGATGTAAAAACAGAAGTTTGCAGACATGGGCACAACTTAAGCAATACCGTCAAAGTACTCTGAAGGAGACCTCATTGTGGACTTCCTAAATCTCTTTCAGAGACTTTCTCTCTCTCTCTCTTTCGGAATCTCTAGCAGATGACCCCGGCCCAGACAGATTCAAAGGCATCCCCAAGAACCTGTAAATGCTCATTCATCCAGCAGCAAGCACATCCTTCCCTGCCTGTCTGCCCATCCTCCCACTGGATGGAAAGCCCAGGATGTAGAATGTTGCTTCCCAGTGGGAAAGGTTATGCAACAACCTGATAGCATAAATTATAAACTGTCAAGGTCTCCTAGGCGCAGCAGGATGCCAAATACACAAACACAACAGAATGCTTCCTCATCACTGGGAGATGGAGAGAGGGGGAGGGGAGGCACAGCAATTCTGCTCTTCAAATTAAGCCAAAGAAGCAGACAGAGGGGCATTCATCTTGGGGAAAAAACAAGTCGTCACTTCCACACTAAATAGGAAATTAGGTCTGGGGGTAGTGTCAGGAAGGGGAGGAGTGGTGACGCCTAGGACCCTGAATCTGAGTCATATGCTACATGGGATTATTATATGGAGAGAAATCAAATGATCTTAACATTTATATGTATGTGTGTGTGTGTATGTGTGTATCATAGACCCCTCCAGCAGCCTAATGAAACTTATGGACTCTTTCTAAGAAAAAATTTAAATACATGCAATAAAAATGTATTAGTTTACAAAGGAAACCAACTACAATGAACCATAATTTTCAAAATATTTTAAAGGAAAAGTTCACAGACCCCCAGGTTAAAATCACCTTTGTCTTTGAGGTCATCCAATCTACTCCCTTCATTTTACAGCTGAGTACACAGCAATGCAGAAAAATTTATCTAATTACCCAATATCACACAATGGCCAGATGAATCCCCCTCTTCAGAAAGTTCTCCAGTGGCTCTTAACCTATAACTGGGGCTTGTTCAGGGGCTGAAGAGCTGTTGTCCTTACACATTCTCTCCTTTGATCTAGAGAAATCCAGGGTCCCAAGTCCCTCCCCCTTAACCTATTCTAGCTGGTGAGAAGCCAAGGAGAGAATGTGGTCCGCCCCACTTATCCTTCTCTGAAGCTCAAGATCAAGCTGAGCATCCCCACCAGGAGACAACAAAGTAAAAGGAGGGTTCCTGCCTCATCAGATCAGCTCTTCTCTGTTGCTGCCTCATCAGGTAGCAAAAAGGGGACAAAAGGGAACATGCTTTATGAAGTGCTTGAGAGCCAAGGCATCTCAGCCTAATACAACAGGTTGGTTTTGAGAAGAGGTGGTATCCCACATGATTGTGAAAATAACTATCAGTCACCCTTTCATCTGATCTAAAAGTGTTTTTCTAAGCAGGATCCCCCACACCCAGAAATGCTGACATTCAAATGAGAATGAAATCAAGTCTAGACCCCTGACTGAAACAAGACTCTCATGATTCAGTCTCCAATTCTACAATTCTAATATACTCAGCTCAAATTCTTTATACTTTCTCAGGTGTTTAAAATCCACATAATTCAAAATAGCATAGGCTATAACCCTGGATATGAATCATTTAAAAATTTTCCTTTTTTTCTAGTAAATTTGATAAGGATTATAATTTGAATTACTTTCAAATTTGTAACTTTGAAAAAAGACCTAATTTGGATTTATTATGAAATTACCTCCTCTGCACCTCTTCCAATTTTCTTCCACTGATTTCCTTTACCTCCAATACACATTTAGGGCAAAGCTTCTTAAACTGTAGGTGACAACCTACATATGGGGTCACTTAACTGAATGTGAGGGTCACAAAATTATGATTTATTATCAGTAAAAGTTTGATTTGCAGACCTATTTTGTATATTAACTTGGAGTCACATAAAATTTTCTTGGGCTAAAAGGGGTCATGAGTGGGAAAAGTTTAAGAAGCATTGTTCTAAGAATGTCAAAGTATATTCTGGGGATTCCTGGGGACCTTCAAGACCCTTTCAGAGATTCTACAAGGCAAAACTTTTCATAATTATTCTAACATATTTTAATTTCTAATTCTGGAAATAGCAATAGCTCTTTGGAATCTCTAGTAATTGTTAAGCATATAAAGGAGTTCTGATACCACAAAACTTTGAGAATGCTGCTCTAGAGCAGGCTTTAAAACTATGGGATGATCTGGGGATCATTTCAGTCTCAGAAATGAGAGATAGCATAGTATAATGGAGAGAGCACTGGATTTTTAGTCAGAGGACTTAGCTTTTGGGAGAGGGAGGGATGGAAGGAATAGGGTGAGAGAAAAGGGAAATGGAGCAAAGGAAGGAAGGAGAAAGAAAGACAGAGAGTTTCTCAGCAGTTAACTGGAGAGAACAACATAGTCAGGAGAACTGGCTTTTCCCCGCTAAAATACTATTTAGCTATGTGTGTTATTTTACCTCTGAGTCATAGAGGAACAAAGGGTTTGGACCAATTAATCTCTGAGCTACCTCTGGTTTTAAATCTTAACTTAAAAGGTCAGTTTGATTATAGATGTTATACTTTCTGACAAAATCTACTGAGAGTAGTAGGATAGAATCAGGTCCTCATGAGGAGACGGGGTAGCATTCCAACTGTCCCCAAAGTCACACACAGAACTTCTCAAAGGACACATTATGAAGAACATAGTGTGGAAATAAGTACTCAATTAAATTATAAAAAGCATGTGATCTCTGTAGTTCAAACCAGAGAATAACATCCAAAGTCTAAACTCCAGAAACTGTTGTGTCTGTGTATGTGAGCCAAGACATTTTTTCTCCTACAGTTCTTGTTTCCCCCCTCATTACACTCCCCCCCCATACACACCTCATTCCTGCTCCTCAAAATATACTCTTGGAGAGAACAGGCCTTCCTGTAACTTTAGAAGAGACCAGGATGTTTTATTATACTAAGGGGATTTTTACTTCAGAGCTAAAAAGGAAGCATGGTGTAGAGAAACAGGAGATCCTGGGCAATCAAGCTGCATCCCAGTAATAATGCCAGCTGTGTGATCTTGGGCAAATTATATCCTCTTTCAACTCCAATGCCCTTACCAATTAAACCCAAAGGTTGGACTTAATGTTCACTAAGATCCCTTCAAGCTCCAAAAAAAATCTATTAATTCTGATATCTCTGCTTGCTCTGCAACCACATTTCACATTATAGTTATTTATAACTTCTGCTCTGTAGGTGAGAGCCTTATGCTAATGAGAACAGTAGGGTAGGTACAGTACAATCACTTAGCAGGTCAGTTAGTTTCAAAATCAGAAAAAACCTTCTTCTGTGGTCACAGACTACTTCCTCCAAACATAACTGGAAGTTTCGAAAAATGCATCACAAAAGGGACTGGGAGATCATATGTCCTATTGGTTGGCCCTCTTCACCCCATTCTCTCTGTGAAATATAAGGTTCCTGGAGAAAGAAAACTGTGTCATCTTGATTTTTGTATCCCCAGGGCTGAGCAAAGTGCCTTGTACTTAGTAGATTCTTAAATGTTGATTTAGAATTCTAGGAAAAGTAAGTGATCTGACCAAAGCCCCAACAGAATCAGAACTCCAATAAATTTCTAGTCTATGGATTTTTTCATTATACAACATTATCTCAGTCCTAGTAGCGAGTTATAAAGCTAAAGAGCCCTCATTTTAACAAGATGATCCATCTAGATCAGAATTTTATTTTTTTCTTTAATTTTATGCTAAAAAAAAAAAAAGGACAGAAAAAGAAAATAAAACAACAAAACACAACATTGTCTTGTGGCCAGCAGAACATCCGGGAGGATACAGAATACATAATAACTTTTCAGTTCAAGAAAAAATATATAATAGTAGAAGAAATTATATTCATGAGTGTTCATCTTTTCTTTGCTTCCTAATAGGTTGTTCTGTTGTTCTCTGTTGCATAATTTTCTTTTTTTAGTTTATTCTTTTTTTTCTCCTTCATCCCCCCTACCTTCCCCAAGCAGGCTATAGTTAAGTACAGATATATTTATGTATACATAGGTATACCTATGTATACATAAATATATCTGTACTTAACTATATAGATATATATGTATATACCTATGTATATGCCTATACATATATACCCACCGACACATACACATATGAATACATTCATACTACTCACAAACTCACACAATATACATATGTCCACATATACATATATAGAAAGCAACATGTATACATATCTACATATACTCAGTCACCTATATATGCACATATATTTACCCATTTCTAAACCTGCATCTAAAAGAACATTAGTACAACTGACATACAATGTAAATTTCTCTCTTCATTGAATCTTTAATTTCGATTTTGTTTAAAATCCTTTCTTTTTTCTGGCTATCCTTTCTTTTTTCTAATAAGTGCTACTTCTAATCCTTGTTTTAATGCTTGTGTATATCCCTGCTAACTTATGCTTTAATTTTGTTCCTTAACTTGCCTCCTGTGACCACAGATACTTCTCTTGTCTTCTTCCCTCATCATTTTCTTCCCCTCTACATATGTATATGTATATGTAGTATTGCCTATTTAACCCATTCCCAATGTGAGCAACCCCCTTCAATGCTATTCTTTCTATGCACCTCATTTGTATAACATAATTGCAATTTTTACCAACAAAAGCATGATGCCAGGCTCTGTTTGCTCTCCCTGCCCACAGTGTCCTGATTCTAATTTTTAAAGTTATTTTCATCTTTAAAATGCTATCTCCTTACCACTACACACCTGTCAGATTGGCTAGAATGACAGGGAAAGATAATGTGGAATGTTGGAGGGGATGTGGGAAAACAAGGACACTGATACACTATTGGTGGAATTGTGAACACATTCAGCCATTCTGGAGAGCAATTTGGAACTAGGCTCAAAAAGTTATCAAGCTGTGCATACCCTTTGATCCAGCAGTGTTTCTACTGGGCTTATACCCCAAAGAGATACTATAGAAGGGACCTGTATGTGCCAAAATGTTTGTGGCAGCCCTGTTTGTAGTGGCCAGAAACTAGAAAATGAATGGATGCCCATCAATTATAGAATGTTTAGGTAAATTGTGGTATATGAATGTTATGGAATATTATTGTTCTGTAAGAAATGACCAGCAGGATGATTTCAGAGAGGCCTGGAGAGACTTACATGAACTGATGCTAAGTGAAATGAGCAGAACCAGGAGATCATTATATACTTCATCAACGATACTGTATGAGAATGTATTCTGATGGACGTGGATTTCTTCGACAACGAGACCTAATTCAGTTTCAATTGATCAATGATGGACAGAAGCAGCTGCACCCAAAGAAAGAACACTGGGAAATGAATATAAACTGTTTGCATTTTTGTTTTTCTTCCCGGGTTACTTATATCTTCTGAATGCAATTCTCCCTGTGCAACAAGAGAATTGTTTGGTTCTGCACACATATATTGTATTTAGGATATACTGTAACCTATTTAACATGTATAGGACTGCTTGCCATCCATGAAGGGAGGGAGGGGAAAAGGCGGAACAGAAGTGAGTGCAAGGGATAATGTTATAAAAAATTACCCTGGCATATGTTCTGTCAATAAAAAGTTATAATTATGGGGAAAAAAAGTTTACACCACTATAGGGAAAAATTGAAAAAAAAAAAAAAGATGCTATCTCCTGTTTAGGAACTGAAGGGTCAAAAGGGATGGCGAGCTTACAGACTTCTCAGGAGCTTCAACTCCTCCTCAGTATTGCTCAGAGAGAGATCTTCATCAAGGGGCAGACAATATTTCCACTAAATCTTCAGACAGTGATGTAAGTGATATGTCAGCTGTATCAAGGACTAGCAGTGTATCTCGTTTCAGCAGCACAAGTTACATGTCTGACCAAGAAGAAATAAGAAAATCAGGTTCTATGGATATAGAGGAAAGAAACTTGCAAGTGAAAATTAATAAGTACAAAGAGGTAGCAGGATCAGACTCCAGACTGGAACAAGATTACCATTAGAAGTTTTGGAAGCAAAGATGTTATGATGTCAATCTAGGGCATTTAAGATTGATTTTGCCTTCAGATGAATTGATCTCAGATTCAGCTGTGGACTCTTTGTAAAAGGATGCTATAGGGGACTTCTGGCCAAGATGGTGGAGAGGACACACTCATCTACTTAATCTCTGTCTTTGCTCTCAGAATTTATTTCATGAGCCTTGGAATTAGTCCTTGACTGGAAAAAAACCCACAAATAATTACCAACAGAAGACATCCTTGGAATTTGCCAGAAAAGATCTGTTTTTACTCGAGGGCAGGGATGATCAGATTGGGGGAAGGCTGAGGACAGGCAGCGAAAGTATGGCAGGCAGCTTACACTGAGCAGACTGGAGAGGGGATGGGGCGTGATCTCAGCCGTTTCTGGGGGAAGAACTTTACCACAGTGTGGATACTCTGCCCTGGCAGCAAGCCAGCAGACCAGCAGATAAGTTGTAAATACAGGAGGTAAAGACCATAACCCCGAAAAGCCAATGTCACTCGGGACCTGGCCACACCCACCCACAGTGTTTCAGTTCACTCTCAGAGTCTCAGAGCACAGATGTGGCACAGCCATTGCTGTCCTGCTAGTGCCTCGCTGCTGCCCTCTGCAGTCTGTAGAGGAAGCTCGGTAATACCTTCCAGCCCCTACCCCCCAAAAAATCAGACTGCATTTGTTTTTTTTTGCTAGTTTGTTTTCTTTAATTCCTCTCTGACAAAATGAGCAAAAAATTAAAACGAACTCTAACTATTGATAGCTTCTATATGGATAGAGAGCAGACTTTAAGCCCTGAGGAGACTAAAAGCAGAGTGTCTCCAGATGAATCCCTAAAGGGGAGGGACAATATGATCTGGTCCTCAACACACAAGACTCTCATAGAAGAAATTAAAAAGGCTCTCACGAGAGAGCTAGAAGAAAAATGGGAAAAGGAAAGAGAAGTTTGGCAAGAGAGTTTGGAGAAGTCATCCCGCTCATTTAAAGATAGAATGGATAAAGAAATCAAATCCATGAAAAATAGAATTAGTGAGTTGGAAAAAGAAAAATAAAATTGGCGAAATGGGAAAGAATTCCATAGAACAAAATAACTCCCTTAAAAACTCTATTGGACAATTAGAAAAAGATATAAAAAAGTGAGTGAAGAAAATAATTCATTGAAAATCAGAATTGAACAAATGGAATTCTGTGATGACTGTATATTTTAAAATCAGCTGGAGTCAGGAATTCAAGTTAAGGGAAAATCTTTGATCTTTATTCTTTGTGGAGGTGAAGGGGGATGATGATAGGAATGTGAGCAGCCACGACACACACCCAGCCAGCAATCCCTCTGCCTCTCTCCCCATCTCTCTCTCTCTCCACCAAAATCGTCCCTACGTCATTTCCTATACAACGCATCAGAACATGCACAAAGAGTGGGCGGGGGCCATTCTTTCTCCAAGCATATATTAATAAAGTATGGTCCAATTACTATTTAACCTCACGTGCTTGGGACCTCAGTGCATCAACTCAAGCCTCCGCCTATTACATTTCCCACTTTCTTTTATTTTAGAACACAGGTGGTCATGCCATCCCTGACTCCTCAGGGAGGTCAGAGCCCCCAAGGGAAGGTGATCACACCCTCCCTGACTTCTCAGGAAAGGAGGTGAAAGCACCAAAAAGGAGGTGATCACGACCCCTCTGACTTCTCAGGAAGGGAGGTGAAAGCACTAAAAAGGAGATAATCACGCCCTCCCTGACATCTCAGGAAGGGAGATGAAAAGCCCCAAAGGGAAGTGGAGGTTGCTAGCAGGTTTCTGGGCTAAAGGGTCTTATTAGAAACAGGTATGCACAAACCCATCAGCGTGGGAGGTATTACACAAGCACACAGCAATAATGCAGAGGCTATTAGTGATGACTCTCCCCACAGTCAGTGCAGGCTTGATGTGGTATAACAAACATGAATTGTACACACAAGTAATGGTATAACAAACAATATAAATCAACATTGTGTTGTAAAAGACTGCCAGAAGTCCTAGAAGGAGAGTATGTAAACAGCAGTCATACATACGCCTTCTTCAGCAGCCAAGAGATAGTCCAAAACCAATCTATTAGTCCATTGCTTCACATGTCAGGGAACCCAATGATTCCCCCCAAGTTTTTGAAATCCTGCAACAGTCCTTTTATGTGTTCCAGAATCCAACAATTCCAGCAGATTTTGAAGTCCTGCAACAGTCTTATAATTTCTCAGAAATTCCAATGTTTCCTGAAGGCTTTCAAGTCCTACAACATTCTTATGTCTCAGAGAATCCAATGATTCCCGAAGGTTTTCAAGTCCTATAACAATCTTATGTCTCAGAGAATCCAATAATTCCTAAGGGTTTTGAAGTCCAACAATTTTCAATGTCTATGAGTCAAACGCTATAACTGCCACGCTCTTTCAGTGGTGAGCACAATCAGCAATAGGACCACCCCATATTTCTTGGGTCTTCTCCTTCGTTTCAAGAGTCTGCTCCATCTTCCTGTGATGGACAAGGCGAATATGGCTCGTTGGCAGCCATCTGATTCCTTCTCCACCTGCAGAGATAGAAGCAAACCCTCTCCCCCAAGCAGTTAGCCTATCTGGTCCCTTCCATTCACCACTTTCTGGGTCTCTCCACATCACCTGGCAATTATCTAAAGATAGTGGAGCCGCTCGCACTGGACACTGTCCTTCTGGTGGGTTATAAAACCTGTGTGCTGGAGCCAGTGCATCTTTGTCAAAAATCAAGAAGTTAATGGTATAAAGGGTTAGATTTAGAAGTTCTCTAGGGTTACCTGTGGCTCCCCCTTTCTTTTGTTTTTGGAGGAGCATCTTAATGTCTCTGTTTCTCCTCTCTGCTATTGCCTGTCCTTGAGGATTAAAAGGTATGCCAGTGGTGTGTAAAGTGTTATACTGTACACAAAAATGTGCAAAATGTTTAGAAGTATATGCAGATTCATTATCTGTTTTTATTGCTTGTGGCACATCCATATTTGCAAATGTTTGCATGAGGAATTCAGTGACCATTCGGGCTGTCTCTTTTGCTGCTGGTATTGCAAAAGACACCTGAAAAGGTGTCCACCACAACGTGGATAAAAGACAGGTGACCGAAAGATTTATAATGGGTCACATCTATTTGCCAGATTTCATTGGATCTCAAACCATGAGGGTTCTTCCCTGGAAGCAGTAAGGAGCATGGAAAGGAAGGCAAGCTGTACAGGCTTTTACTATGCTCCTAGCTTCCTCTCTTGTTATTCCAAATTGTAAACGTAAAGCTCAAGTAGCCTGATGATATTTAGAATGATATTCCTGGGCTTCCTGGAATGAAGGAGTATTGACCAACATAGTTAGAAAGCTATCTGCCTTTGAATTACCATCAAAAATAGGACATGGAAGAACACTATGAGAATGGACATGCAAAATATAAATCTTACCTGGATGCTTTCTCACTTGCTCTTGAAGTTTCTTGAAGAGCTGATATATATATATATATATATTAGAGGCTACAAATTTTATTTGGGCTGCGGCAATTCTTTGTACCACACCTACTGAATAGGCCGAATCAGATATTATATTTCTATCTCCTGGATAATAAGAGCTAGAATGATCACATACAATTCATTCTGCTGAGTGGACTGGAAAGGAGTTCTGACTACTCTCTTTATAGTTAAGTCATGAGAGTATACAGCACAAATATTATGTTTGGATGCATCTGTAAAGATAGTTGGTCCTTTAAGAGGAATTTTAGAAACTTTTTCTTCAAGAATCCATCACCAATTATGTAATAGTCTGGTTATCTTTAATGGAGACCCATGTGGAAAATTTGGAGCCATGGCCAATAAAATTTGCCACTCTGGGATGGTCTCACATCACACATTAATTTGTGTATTAGTATAAAAGGTGTATATCTTGTCAGTCTTGTCCCAGATAATTGTATTGCTCGCTTAATGGCCTTTAATAAAATTCTAGCCCAAGCACTGGATAAGGAGTAAGGCTTTGTTCTGGTTGTGCTGGGAGGTTCACACACTCTATCACACTGTCTCCTTGATGAAGAACTGCTGCGAGTGCCTCTTTTGTAGCAAAAACTGATATTTCCAAGGGTTTTTGAGTGACTCTTTCAACCACATTGGATAAAGCCAGTTCAACTTCTCTCAAAGCCTCTTGAGCTTCTTTTGTAAGCTGGTGTGGTGAATTGAAAGCACTGTCTCTCCTTAAAATATCATATAATGGTTGCAATTGATAAGTAGTCAAGCCTAATATTAGTTGCATCCATTGGATATCTATCAATTTCTGAAAATCATGTAAGGTGTTTAGCTTCTCTGTTCTTAAGGACAGTTTTTGTACCGTAAGCACCTTAGGGTATACTTCATATCCTAAATATTGAAAAGGAGCATGTCTTTGAATGTTTTCTGGAGCTATGTACAATTTGTAATTCCTTAGTGTTTTTATGGTCTGTTGTAGACATGCTTCTAACATTTGTTCCTCAGGTGCACATCCCAGTATATCATCCATATAATGTAATAGCATAATTTTTGGAAATGCTTTCCTTGGAGCAGAGCAACATACATTTGACCCATAGTAGGGCTGTTTTTCCATTCCCTGTGGCAAAACTGTCCATTCATATCTTTTATAAGGCTTAGCTAAGTTAATGCTGGGCACTGAAAAGGCAAATATTTTCATATCCTCCTTATCCAGAGAAACAATCCTTAATGTCTATAACCCAAAGAGGCCATTCTCTAGGCAATTGAGTAGGAGATGAAAGTCCAGACTGAAGAGTTCCTACCTATAGTTTCGATCTGTTCACTGACCTTTCTTAAATCAGTCAACATCCTCCATTTTCCAGATTTCTTTTTTACAACAAATACTGGGAAATTCCAAGGACTTAGAGAAGGTTGTAAGTGTTCTTGATCAAGTTGCACCTGTATTATATCTAAAAAGACCCGAATTTTATCACTACCTAAGGGCCACTGTTCTATCCACACTGGTGTATCAGTTTTCTATTGGATGGGAACAGGTAAAAGTGTTGGCAGGCCTTCAACAGCAGCACTGCCTAAAAAACGGAAGAACTCATTTTTAACCCTAATTGTTGTAAAACGTTTCTTCCCCACAGATTGATGGGGATTTTTTAAACTATAAAAGGAGTAAAAACTCCTGTTTTGCCTTCAAAAGTCCATCTCATAGGGGTAGCACTAACTTCAGCTGCTATTGATCCTCCTATGCCAGACATGTAGGGGTCTGCTTTAATCTTTGGCCAGTGACTGGGCCTCTAATGACTGTACAATCTGCACCTGTGTCTACCAATCCTTCCAATGGTAGGCCATTTATATAGATCATGAGCATAGGTCGGTCAGCTGTTACAGCTGCTGTCCAGTATATTTCTGGATTTTGTGGCTTGAGTCAGAATCTGGGTGACTATCACCAGGTTGCTTATCAGGATTTTGTATCAGTAAAACTACTTCTCCTGGGTGATAAGTCACACATTGTCTACCTGTATTAGTGACTGGGATATTATCTACACATTCCCCAGTTTCCCACATCAGTGTATGGATGGACACTGTTTTGTACGTACTCTCAGGACGTGAAATGGTCAAGCCTACTGTGCCTGGAGGCAAGAGATCCACAGGCTGGAGAGGAACAGATTTCATTTCTCCAAGGAGTATCTCAGTTGTCCCAGCTGCATACAACTCTATTCTCCCCAATTGTAATCCCTTTCTCCCATCATATGGCTTTCTGGCTGATTGGTCATGTCTGGGTACTGGACTTCTAGGCACTCTCTGGGTGTAGCATTGGCTGCCATCATGCCCCAAGTGTTTTTTGTCTTGGGCCCTGGGGCTGGGCCCTTCATCCTGTTTCCCTGAATCAGACTACATTCTGAGGCCCAATGGAAGCCTCTGTTGCATTTTGGACATGGGGTATTGGGTCTTGTTCTCCCACCCTGTTTTCTCATTCTGTCTCTATACCAACATTGAGCTTAGAAAATACCCTACTTTACCACACTGAAAGCATTGATGAGTCTCTCTGGAAGTCCTTTGCCAGAAGGGACCCTGTCTTCCCATGTTGGGATCTTGGGAAGTCTGCATCATAGCCTGGCTATAAAAGGCATTTATGCCCACTGTGGCACAGAGTCTTATGAGCTCCTCTAAAGGAGCATCCTTGCGCAGTCCTCGTATAATTCTTCTGCAAACCTCATTAGCATTTTCCTTAGCAAGTTGCCTTATCAAAATGTCTGTTACTGCATTTTCACCATTAGTTCTTGGGATAGCTGTCTGCAAACATCCCACAAAGTCAGCAAAGGGTTCATTTGGCTCTTGTGTTATTTTTGTGAAGGTCTCACTCTTGTCGTCTTTATTGTAGAGAGAAGCCCACACTTTGATAGCATTAGCAGAAGGATATCTTTTTGCTGGGTGGCCAGGATTTGCTGTTTCTTGCTATCCTGACTTTAATTATCTTGGTGACTAACCCATGGCTTACACCTCAAGCACCACCCAAAGTATGTTTTACAGTAACCAAAGATGAGAACAAAAGAAGGCAAAAACATGTAAGAGAAAAGTAGCAGGAGACCCTGAGCACCAAGAGCAGTGGATACTTGAAGAATGTCTTGAAACCTCACCAGGAAACGAAACTAAGAAAACAGGAAGAAAGCTTCTATCAAATGATGGGCGAAACCTGGAAGTCGCTTGAGGGCTACAAGCTTGGGGGCTATGAAGAACCAAGTCTTGCCAGTGAAAATGGAGCACCCGATGATACCCCAATCAGAGAAGCCTCCAGGAGATGGAAGCTGCCTGAGTATGTGAACTGTGTCCCAGCATCACCTGAGCAGCCCAGAGCAAAGAAGGGCCTTGTTATACCCAAAGAGCCTCTTGAGACAGCTGAAGAAGTGGTTGCAATCACTCACTCTCCACTGTCCTGATAGACGAGAATTCTGACGGAGGTTCTGCAAGACGTGGAGTTCACAGGTGTTGCTGGATTGGATGATGAAAGTGGGGTATCACAAGTCCATCTACACCCTCTCTACTTCCTACCCCCAAAGACCTCTAGAAGTGGAGAAAACCAAACCCTAGAGGACACTGGCCTGAAGACGGACACGGTGCTGAACATGAAGGAGAGAGAGCCCCATGTTGGGCGCCAAATGTGATGGCCGCGTATTTTAAAATCAGCCTGAGTAAGGAATTCAGGTTAAGGGAAAATCTTGGATCTTTATTCTTTGTGGAGGTGAAGGGGGATGGCGATAGGAATGTGAGCAGCTGCAACATGAACCCAGCCAGCAGTTCCTCTGCCTCTCTCCCCGCCTCTCTCTCTCCACCCACCAAAATCATCCCTACATCATTTCCTATACAACACATCAGAATTTGCACAAAGAGTGCACAAATGCGGGAGCCATTCTTTCTCCAAGCATATATTAATAGAGTATGGTCCAATTACTATTTAGCCTCATGTGCTTGGGACCTCAGTGCATCAACTCAAGCTTCAGCCCATTACAGAATTGAATAACTTGAAGAGACACCAAGAATCAGTCAAGCAAAACCAAAAAAATAAAACAATGGAAAAAATGTCAAATACCTTCTTGGGAAAACAAGAGACCTGGAAAATAGATCTAGGAGAAACAATCTAAGAATTATTGGACTCCCTGAAAAATATGATAAAAAAGAGAGTCTGGACACTGTTCTCCAGGAAATTATCAAAGAGAACTGCCCAGAAGTTATAGAAACAGAGAGTAAAATAGACATTGAAAGAATTCATCAATCACCTATTGAAAGGGAACCTAAAATCAAAACTCCAAGAAATGTAGTGGCTAAATTCCAGAACTATCAAACCTATATATATATATATGTTACAAGCTGCTAGAAAAAAATCAATTCATATATAGAGCAGCCAAAATAAGGATTACCCAGGATCAAGCAGGGTTCATATTAAAGGATCGAGGGGCCTGGAATCTGGTATTCCGAAAAGCTAAAGAACTTGGTATGCAGCCAAAAATAACTTACCCAGGCAAAATGAGCATTTTTTTCCCCAGGGAAGAAGATGGGCATTCAACGAAATAAGTGAATTTCATCTATTTCTGATGAAAAACCGGAACTAAACAAAAAGTTTGAACTCTAAATATAGAACTCAAAAGATACCTAAAAAGGTAAAAAGAAATCTTGGAAATTATATTTCTGCTATAAAGATATATAAAGAACACATGTATAATTTGTTCTAGAAACTAGAGGTGGAAAGGAAATTGTTCCAGAAAAAAGGTAAAGTGGGGGCACTACATCTCACAAAAAGGCAAAAGAAACCTATTATATCTGAGAGAAAGAATGGAGGGGGATGAATATAGTGTGTATCATACTCTCATCAGAATTGGGTTAAAGAGAAAAATATTAGACATATTCGATTTATGGTGAAACTTCTTCCACCTCATTGAAAAGTGGGAGGGGAAAAGTGAAAAGGTAAAGAGTAAGCTAAGTGGAAAGGAATACAGAAATTGTGAGGAAACAGGGTAAGTTGGGGGAGGAACTCTAAGGTGGGGAGAAGGATACTAAAAAGGGAGGGCTGTGAGAAGCAAGTGGTGCTCACAAATTTAATATTAAGGAGGAGGGTAAGGGTGAAGCAAAGGAGAAAAGCACAAGCTGGGGTTAACAAGATGGCAAGTAATACAGAATTGGTAATTTTAACCATAAATGTGAATGGGGTAAACTCCCCAATAAAGAGGAAGCGGTTAGCAGACTGGATTAAAAGCCAGAATCCTACAATATGTTGTTTACAGGAAACACATCTGAAGCAGGGCAATACATACAGAATAAAGGTAAAAGGTTGGAGCAGAATCTACTATACTTCAAGTGAAGTCAAAAAAGCAGGGGTTGCTATCCTCATCTCAGATTAAGCAAAAGCAAAAACTGATCTAATTAAAAGAGACAGGGAAGGGTACTATATCTTACTAAAGGGTAGCATAGATAATGAAGCAATATCAATATTAAACATATATGCACCAAGTGGTGTAGCATCTAAATTCTTAAAAGACAAATTAAGAGAGCTGCAAGAAGAAATAAGACAACAAAACTCTAATACTGGGAGATCTCAACCTTGCACTTTAAGAATTAGATAAATCAAACCACAAAATAAATAAGAAAGAAATCAAAGAGGTAAATAGAATACTAGAAAAGTTAGATATGATAGATCTATGGAGAAAACTAAATGGAGACAGAAAGGAGTACACTTTCTTCTCAGCAGTTCATGGAACCTATACAAAAATTGACCATATATTAGGACATAAAAACCTCAAACTCAAATACAGTAAGGCAGAGATAGTAAATTCATTTTTTTCAGGCCACAATGCAATGAAAATTACATTCAATAAAAAGCCAGGGGGAAATAGACTAAAAAATAATTGGAAACTAAATAATCTCACACTAAAGGATGATTAGGTGAAACAGCAAATCATAGACATAATTAATAACTTCAACCAAGAAAATGACAATAATGAGACGTCATACAAAAATGTGTGGGATTCAGCCAAAGCGGTAATAAGGGGAGATTTCATATCTCTAGAGGCCTACTTACATAAAATAGAGAAAGAGAAGGTCAATGAATTGGGCTTGCAACTAAAAATGCTAGAAAAGGAACAAATTAAAAACCCCCAGTCAAACACTAAACTTGAAATTCTAAAAATAAAAAGAGAGATCAATAAAATTGAAAGTAAAAAAAAAATTATTGAATTAATTAATAAAACTAAGAGTTGGTTCTATTAAAAAAACAACAAAATAGACAAACCCTTAGTAAATGTGATTAAAAAAAGGAAAGAGGAAAATCAAATTGTTAGTCTTAAACATGAAAAGAGAGAACTCCCCACTAATGAAGAGGAAATTAGAGCAATAATGAGGAGTTACTTTGCCCAACTTTATGCCAATAAATTCGATGATTTAAATGAAATGGAGGAATACCTTCAAAAATATAGCTTGCCCAGGTTAACAGAGGAAGAAATAAATTGGTTAAACAGTCCCATTTTAGAAAAAGAAATAGAAGAAGCTATTAATCAACTCCCTAAGAAAAAATCCCCAGTACCAGATGGATTTACATGTGAATTCTACCAAACATTTAAAGAACAATTAACTCCAATGCTATATAAACTATTTGAAAAAAATAGGGATTGAAGGAGTCCTACCAAATTCCTTTTAGGATACAGACATGGTACTGATATCTAAACTGGGTAGGAAACAGAGAAAGAAAATTATAGACCAATCTCCCTAATGAATATTGATGCTAAAATCTTAAATAAAATATTAGCAAAAAGATTACAGAAAATCATCCCCAGGATAATACACTATGACCAAGTAAGATTTATACCAGGAATGCAGGGCTGGTTCGATATTAGGAAAACTATTAGCATAATTGATTATATCAATAACCAAATTAACAAAAATCATATGATCATCTCAATAGATGCAGATAAAGCATTTGATAAAATCCAACATCCATTCCTAATAAAAACATTTTGAGAGGATTAGGAATAAATGGACTTTTCCTTAAAATAGCCAGAAGCATATATTTAAAACCGTCAGTAAGCATCATATGTAATGGGGATAAACTAGAACCTTTCCCAGTAAGATCAGGAGTGAAATAAGGTTGCCCACTATCACCATTATTATTCAATATTGTATTTTTTTTTTCTGGGAATCATAGTTTATTTACATTTTTTAAAACCTCTATAATCATAAGCCCCTTCCTTCACCCCCCAGCCCCCGCATCTCAAGGTCCTAGAAAGCCTGGAGGGGAGGGGAAGGGAGGGGAGGAGGAAAAAGCTTCTCAGGAGCTGCTCCCCATCTCCCACAACCCCCAAGTGAAATGGAGCCCCAAAACACCACAGGTGAAAGGTGAGAACAGCAGAGCTAAACTTCCCTCTGGAAGGTCAACACGAGGGAGAGGAGGGCAGTGTCAACGTGGAGAAAGGCGGGGGGCGGCAGCCTCCCTGGCAGCCCCTGGGTGGGGGGGGGCAGCCCCCCGCCATCTCCCTTCTCCCTATAAAACAAGAGCCCAGAGCAGGGATGGCAGGAGCACTAACGGTCGGGTCTCTGGACGCAGAACACTTTGGCTTTGTGGTCTCCAGACGTGGTCACCACCAGGGAGGCGTCTTTGCTGAGGGCAAAGTCAAGGATCTCAGCCGTGTGGCCCCGGTAGTCGCTGAGCAGGCGGCCCGTGCGCGCGTCCCAGAGCCGGACGGCTCCGTCGAGGCTGCAGGTGTACACCACGGCCGCCCCCTCCTCCCAGAGCAGCTGCACGATGCCCGACTGGTGCTGGCACCGGTGTCTCAGGCTCTGCGTCAACAGGTCGTAGATGGCCAAGGTCCCATCCAAGTAGCCAACGGCGGCCAGCGGCATCACATTGCAAAAGCCCAGGGATTCCACCGAGTTGGATTCGCTTTCTTCGTCCTCCCCGGGGTTGGGCTGTGGGCCCACAGCGTCCGGTCTGAAGACGCCCACCACCTTGCCGGTGGCCGCATTGACCAGCTTGGCCTGGCAGTCCACAGAGCCAGTGAGGATCAGGCTCCCGTCCAGGTTGGTGGCCACACACGTCAGGGGGCCCTGGTGACCTTCAGCTCCTTTGAGCACGTGGACAGGGCTGCCCTGCTTCAGGTCCCAGACGCGGACAGTGCCATCCTCGTAGCCGACCACGGCCTTCCTCCCATCAGGGAGGACGCGGCCGCAGGTGGCGGGGCAGTTGGGGCCCTGGAAGGTCTTGCAGTCACCGCTGGGGACCTTCCACATCCAGGTGTTCCCGTCGGCTGTGCCTGCCAGGAGCACGGGCGCCCGAGGGTGCCATTCCATCCACTCCAGGTCCCCCACTTCAAAGGACCAAACCTCCTCCTCAGCAATGAGTCAAGAAAGAGATTAAATAAATTAGAGTAGGTAATGAGGAAACCAAACTATCACTCTTTGCAGATGATATGATGGTATACTTAGAAAACCTCAGAAATTCTACGAAAAAGATAGAAATAATGTATCAGAAAGGCCTGGAGAGACTTACATGAACTCATGCTGAGTGAAATGAGCAGGACCAGGAGATCATTATATATTTCAACAACAATACTACATGATGATCAATTCTAATGAATCTAGCCATCTTCAGCAATGAGATGAACCAAATCAGTTCCAGTAGAGCAGTAATGAATTGAACCAGCTACACCCAGTGAAAGAACTCTGGGAGATGACTAAGAACCATTACATTGAATTCCCAATCCCTATATTTTTGCCCGCCTGCATTTTTAAAAAATTTCCTTCACAGGCAAATTGTACAATATTTCAGAGTCCGATTCTTTTTGTACAGCAAAATAATAGTTTGGATATGTATACTTATTTTGTATTTAATTTATTCTTTAATATATTTAACATGTATTGGTCATCCTGCCATTTGGGGAAGGAGATGGGGGGAAGGAGGAGAAAAAAATGGAACAAAAGGTTTGGCAATTGTCAATACTGTAAAATTACATCTAACTCATAAATAAAAAGCTATTTAAAAATGCACAATTTTAGCAAAGTTGCAGGATACAAAATAAATCCACATAAATCCTCAGCATTTTTATATATCACCAACAAAATCCTACAGCAAGAGATACAAAGAGAAACTCCATTCAAAATAACTGTGGATAGCATAAAATATTTGGGAATTTATCTACCAAATGAAAGTTAGGAATTATATGAGCAAAATTCCAAAACACTTTCCACTCAAATAAAGTCAGATTTAAATAATTGGAAAAATATTAAGTGCTCTTGGATAGGCCGAGTGAATATAATAAAGATGACAATACTCCCTAAACTAATCTATTTATTTAGTGCTATACCAACCAGACTCCCCAAAAACTATTTTAATGACCTAGAAAAAAATTACAACAAAATTCATATGGAAGAACAAAAGGTCGAAAATCTCAAGGGAATTAATGAAAAAAAAAAAAAAAAACAAATGAAGGTGTAGCTGTACCTGATCTAAAACTATATTATAAAGCAGCAGTCACCAAAACCATTTGGTATTGACTAAGAAATAGATTAATTAATCAGTGGAATAGGTTGAGTTCACAAGACAAAATAGTCAATAACTATAGCAATCTAGTGTTTGACAAACTCAAAGATCCTAACCTTTGGGATAAGAATTCATTATCTGACAAGAACTGCTGGGAAAATTGGAAATTAGTATGGTAGAAATTAGGCATAGAACCAAACTTAACACCACATACCAAGATAAACTCAAAATGGGTCCATGATTTAGGCATAAAGAATGAGATTATAAATAAATTAGAGGAATATAGGATAGTTTATCTCTCAGACCTGTGGAGGAGGAAGGAATTTGTGACCAAAGATGAACTAGAGATCATTATTGATCACAAAATAGAAAATTTGGATTATGTCAAATTAAAAAGCCTTTGTACAAACAAAACTAATGCAAACAAGATTAGAAGGGAAGCAAGAAATTGGGAAAACATTTTCACAGTTAAAGGTTCTGATAAAAGCCTCATTTCCAAAATATATTGAGAATTGACTCTAATTTATAAGAAATCAAGCCATTCTCCAATTGATAAATGGTC
The DNA here is from genome assembly GCF_016432865.1 of Antechinus flavipes. Lineage (NCBI taxonomy): Eukaryota > Metazoa > Chordata > Mammalia > Dasyuromorphia > Dasyuridae > Antechinus > Antechinus flavipes. Next base: position 158,166,267 of record NC_067401.1, read on the forward strand.
AAAGGATATGAACAATTTTCAGATGATGAAATTGAAACTATTTCCACTCTTATGAAAGAGTGTTTCAAATCACTATTGATCAGAGAAATGAAAATTAAGACAACTCTGAGATACCACTATATTTACCCGTCAGATTGGCTAAGATGACAGGAAAAAATAATGATAAATGTTGGAGAGGATGCGGGAAAATTGGGACATTGATGCATTGCTGGTGGAGTTGTGAATGAATCCAACCAATCTGGAGAACAATCTGGAATTATGCCCCAAAAGTTATCAAACTGTGCATACCTTTTGATTCAGCAGTGTTACTACTGGTCTTATATCCCAAAGAAATACTAAAGAAGGGAAAGGGACCTGCATGTGCCAAAATGTTTGTGGCAGCCCTTTTTGTAATGGGCAGAAACTGGAAAATGAATGGATGCCCATCAACTAGAGAATGGCTAGGTAAATTGTGGTAAATGAATGTAATGGAATATTATTGTTCTATAAGAAATGATGAGCAGGATGAATACAGAGGGGCTTGGAGAGACTTACATGAACTGATGCTGAATGAAATGAGAAGAACCAGGAGATCATTATATACTTCAAAAACAATACTGTATGACGATGTATTCTGAGGGAAGTGGATATCTTCGACAAAGGGAAGATCTAATTCAGTTCCAATCGATCAATGATGGACAGAATCAGCTACACCCAGAGAAGGAACACTGGGAAATGAGGGTAAACTGCTTGCATTTTAATTTTTCTTCCCAGGTTATTTTTACCTTCTGAATCTAATTATTCCTTTACAACAAGAGAACTGTTCATTTCTGCACACATATATTGTATCTAGGATATACTTTAACATATTTAACATGTATAAGACTGCCTGCCATCTAGGGGAGGGGGTAAAGGAGGGAAGGGAAAAATCAGAACAGAATTGAGTGCAAGGGATAAATTTATTGTTGTAAAAAATTACCCACGCATATGTACAGTCAATAAAACGTTATAATTATTAAAAAAATAAGAAATTTAAAAAATAAAAAAGAAAGGATACTATAAAAAAGATGCTATCTCCTTTTCTAGTTCGTTAACTTTTTTAATAATCTTGTTTTTCTTGGATTTTTTTTTTTTTAGTTTTTCTTCAATGTCTCTCATTTGATTTTTAAATTCTCTTTTGAGTTCTATAAATTCTCTCTGGGCAGGAAACCATTTCATGTTATTTTTTAGAATAGAAGAAGATTTTTTTTACTTCAATGAAGTTGACTTTCCCTATTCCCATAATAAGTTTCTACAGTTGAGTTCTTTCTTCTTTGTTGATTCTTAAAAAAAAATGAGATTAGTGTAAGCCCCTCAAATCATGGGGTGAAGGGGATGGTCCCTCTAGCTTCACTTCAGCTCTCTCCTCTGACCTGAAACCTCAAACCAAAAGTTCTTCCCTCCTGCAAGTGATGGAAGCTAACAGAGTCCCTGCCCCATTGCCTCTGCATTAACAGATATGCTGGTTCCTTCTTGCCCAGGACTTGCAGCACAGTTGGGCCTGGCATTCCTGATCAGCTGAAGTTCTCTCAGTTTTCCTGGGTCCAGATCCTGGACTCCACAAGCAATCTGGAAGAAGAAAGTTTATGTGGTTCTTGCTGAGGCTCCAGTCAAACCAGCTAGTCCTTGGGTTTACCACTTAGTGTTTCTTTGGAGCTAGTCTGAAGGTATTTGTACTTCACACTGGTTAATCCCCAGCCTGGGGTCTTCAAATTTTCTTGAATTGTTCCAGGAGGACCTCTGTTCAGCCCCAAGTCTTCTTGATTTTTCACCAGTCTATGTTCACCCAGAAGTACAAATTTGTGGAGGAAATCTGGAAAGCTTGAAATTTATTTGTCTACTAGTCATCTTCTCAGAATCCTCCCCAAATTCCCTAGATCAGAGTTTTAACACCAAATAGCATTTTATTTTTACTCTCATCCATAAAGTTCAAAATCATTCTATTTTTTATGTAGACAGCTATTTTAACCTTAAAATTAGTGTAATATCCCCTTTGTGATACTCAAGCTAGCACTCATACATGACTACTACCACAGGTGCTAGGGAAAATCTTATGAATTTGCACTTTTAGTGCCATAGTTCATGAGCCCCCATATGTATGCTTCCTATAAACAATCACCCAACTAGCTCTTAACAAAGGCATTTGTTGGAATAACAGAGTACAATATTGACAAAACACTTCCCATCTAACCAAAACTGCATAGAGAATATATAAGAATAGATTCATACTTAAGAATATGAAGGCAATGGGGTACATTGTGAAACACCTATGTGGCAAGGTAATGTGGAAATATAGAACCTGCTAATTCTTTCTCTCTTCATTAAGATCTCAAGCAGCTAGCTCCACGTGGGTATATTATCTCTGCTGAGCATTGTTCAGCTGGACTTCTAAGATCTGCTTTTGTACATAGTTGTCTTCCTTTACTATTGTTAGGTGTTCCATTCTTCAAAATTGCTTCCTCCTTCAAATGATTGTCTCTCTGTGTCTATCTAGAGGGTATATCTATTCCCTCTGCTAGGTTGTCTTCTACTGGTCAAATTACTCTTTTTCAAAGTGGCATGGTCAATGAAGAATGTGAAGAGATTAGAAAAACTGTCTCCTTTCTATCGATAGAAATTCCTTCTCTCAGGAGCCTGTTTTTTTTTTTTTTTTTCCCCTTCACTTAATGCTCCCAGCTTTGAACTGCCTGCAGATCTAATAGCTCAATCTTTTTATGGCCCTCAGAAATAAGGATAGTTTTTTGCTCAAACAATCAAGGGATTTATTTGAACTTCAGAAAGGTATGGACACAAATTTACAGTTAGTTTTAATGCCTCATTGCCACATTAAAATTTCATCAATTATGATTAAATCCTGACTGAATCACTCTCTAAGAGGTAGCCTAGGGACATACCTTCCCAAGATGATGGGTGGAAAGGATAAAAAGGTCCAGGGTATTAAAGTTTGCTCAAAGATCATTAAAAGTCTACTATACTTCTAAATCTCTCATTATTTACAATCAACTTTTTGGTTATCTACTTTGTGATTCTCATAACATATATTATAGGATCACAGATCATAGGGGGAAAGAAACTCAGAAATTCTGTAGAATTCAGAAAAAGAAGACATGAAGAATTTACCATAGATCTTTTTTTCATGAAAGCATTATGAAATAGGTGAGATTATAATTGGACCTTTAAGGATGGCAAGATTTACATTAACTGGATTAGGAAGCAGTGCTGAAGAAAAATTACAAAAGATCACATGCAAAGACAGAAAAGGTGAAAGTTCTCTTTGGGACCAGTTTGGCTAGAGTGGAAGGCTTGTTTCATATGACAGAACCATAAAAAACCATGCTAGAAAAGTTAATTAAGGACCAGACTTTTCTTCTTTGTGAATTGAGAAGTTTAGTATTTCTCACTACCATTTTACAAGGGCAAGAATGATACTCGTAAGAGCAGAATATGAATTGGTATATCAGGAACAGGAAACTCAATTTCCTAATGTAAGCTACCATACTAAATCCCAGATGAATCCCTTTCTACCAAAATAGAAGAGAAGATCAATTCCCTACCTCTATTAGTTTGCCATAATCCAGTGAAAGGTCCCGCATTTCCTGACAGCTCACACTTTTGAGACCATGGGCCATTGTCCCCTAAAAGCAGAAGATGCAGGATATAAAAGTTAAAACAACTTGTCATAATCATTCATGTCACCTAATTCAAAGGGAAGTCAAAATTTGTATTTTTGTTACTTAAAGCATTAGGTAATCTTAATAAGTTGTCAACAGATATCCTGCCTATCAACATATGGTATTAATGGGGTCAACAATAACAATACTAACCATTCACATAGTTCTTAACACTTTTCAAAGTTATGTAAACACATAGATGTACATTTGTGTATATATACACGCATATGTATGTAAATATAGTATATGCCTTCCCTATGTGTAAAATATACATATATAAGGTTCTGATAAAGGTCTCATTTTCAAAATATATGGAGAATTGACTCTAATTTATAAGAAATCAAGCCATTCTCCAATTGATAAGTGGTCAAAGAATATGAACAGATAATTTTCAGATGATGAAACTGAAAGTATTTCTACTCATATGAAAGGATGTTCCAAATCAATATTGATCAGAGAAATGCAAATTAAGACAATTCAGAGATACCATTACACACCTGTCAGATTGGCTAAGATGACAGGGGAAAATAATGACGATGTTGGAGGGGATGCAGGAAAACTGGGACACTGATACATTGTTGATGGAGTTGTAAACGAATCCAACCATTCTGGAGAACAATTTGGAACTATGCTCAAAAAGTTATCAAACAGTGCATACCCTTTGATCCAGCAGTGTCTACTGGGCTTATATCCCAAAGAGATACTAAAGAAGGGAAAGGGACCTGTATGTGCCAAAATGTTTGTGGTAGCCCTCTTTGTAATGGCTAAGAACCGGAAATTGAATGGATGCCCATCAATTGGAGAATGGCTAAATAAATTGTGGTATATGAATGTTATGAATATTATTGTTCTGTAAGGAATGACCAGCAGGATGAATACAGAGAGGCTTGGAGAGACTTACATGACCTGATGCTAAATGAAATGAGCAGAACCAGGAGATCATTATGCACTTCAACAACAATACCATATGAATATATATTCTGATAGAAAGGGGTATCTTCAACAAAGAGAAGATCTAATTCAGTTCCAGTTGATCAATGATGGACAGAATCAGCTATACACAGAGAAGGAACACTGGGAAATGAGTGTGAACTGTTTGCATATTTGTTTTTTTTCCTAGATCATTTTTACTTTCTGAATCTGATTTTTCTTGTGCTGCAAAAGAACTGTATGGATCTGCACACATATATGGTATTTAAGATATAATTTATCCTGTTTAACATGTATAAGACTGCCTGCCATTTAGGGGAGGGGATGGAGGGAGGGAAGGGAAAAGTTGGAACAGAAGTGAGTGCAAGGGACAATGTTGAAAAATTACCCATGCATATATTCTGTTAATAAAAACTATAAAAATGAACACATATATATTTAGATATATTCTCTATATAATATATAATTATTTTGTTGTTGTGGATCAATCACTTTACTAGTGTCTGATTCTTCATGAATCCATTTGAGGTTTTCTTGACAAAGATACTGGAATGGTTTGCCATTTCCTTCTCCAGCTCATTTTATAACTGGGAAAACTGAGGCAAATAGGGGTGATTTGCCCAGGGTCACATGCCTAGTGAGTATCTGAGAACAGATTTGAACTCAGATCTTGGTTCTAGGCCTAGTACTCTACTTACTGCACCACCTAGCTGCCAAATAGATCCACAGATATATTTCTAAATCTATTGCATGCAAATAAACTCACAGACACACATATGTGTGTATGCATATAGAGAGAGACCATTCAATGCTTTAAATAACAAAATACGGATTTTGATTTTTACTTGAATTAGATTGACAAATATATTTATATTTTTTTCCTTAGATGATTCTCATAATCTTATGAAGTAGATAGTATAAGCATTCCCTCATCACCACTGCTTTGCAGATTAGAAAGTTAAAGTTCCAAGATCAAGTGATTTTCCCATCGTTATATAGCCAATAAATGGCAGAGAGGAGCTCAATTCCATGTCTTCTGACTTACATTAAATACTCATTCCATGATTCCACAAGAAACCAAAGTTGTTTTGATTCATTCCTGTTTGCAACTATTAGCTTTATACAAGTAGGGGAAAAATCTTTTCCCCAGACACCAATCCAACCCAACAACAATCATCCATCACCAGGTCTCATTACTAATAAGAGAAGAGAAGGTACAGCCTATGCCTATTTTTAGATAACTCTAGCCCATAAAGAAGAGCACATTCTGATTACTTGAGTACTCTATGTTACTATAATAGCATATTTAATTTTAAATGTGATCCCTTTCTTTAAGGAATTCACTATTATGCTAGTTTTGGCCCTGATTTCAGATATAGAGATGGATATGTTCTCTCCAGATTAAATATATTTTACCTGGGATCCTTTTATGTGACTTTCTAATTCTCTTTTAGACCTGGATCCAAATGAGGGAATGAGTTCAATAAGTCATCTCTAGTGACCCTGAAGTCACTAGAGTTCAGTTCAGTTATTGTCTAAATGGCCAAAAGCCTTCATATCTGAGTAATTATGAGCCTACAGCTTTGGTCTGAGAAGTGACAATATTCAGCTCCTGCTCATTCCTCCGACACACAACTATGACCTGATAAATATTCGCAGAATTGAATTGAAGTAAATTATAGTTATAAGAAATCTGTCTTAAGTGATTTCTCCTTTAATGAAGTATAAATTTTGTTTAGGTATTTCTTCTATTTGGGGAGTTTGGCAGCAATGATTTTAATCTGGGTTATACATTACATCTTAGTTAGGCTAATGGCTTTGTAGTACTTACCTGTGAACCAAAGGAATGTGTTTTCTTTCACTGTGCTGTCAACTTTGTCCTTTATCCTGCCGACTAAGTTGTCCATCTCCTGCAAACTTTCACTATAAATCCTTTGAATTTTTAAATCAGCTGACTGATGAGTCACAGTCAAGGGAACATGCATGTGAGTTAGGGCAAGATACAGAAAGAAAGGTTGACCACTGTCACTAAAATAGAAATGGGGAAAATAGTCAAATTTCAGTTATCTGTATGAAGATTCTCCAGAGCCATTTAGTTCAAATTTTATTAATATTTTAAATTACCTTCCATCTGCTATCCACAATCTCTTATCATATCATATCCCTCTCCTTAGTCCAATCAGTTTGTATAGTTTTCATGAAAGTCTTTCATAATCTGGTTGCTTTCTACAGTTTTGATCTCCTTATACTTTACTCCTTTCCACATACTCTGTAATCTATGAACAATGGCCTCCTTGTTATTCTTCTACCAACTCAAGGACATTTTCATTGGGTTTCCCCATGCCTGGAATTCTTTATCTCATCTTCACCTCAGTTTTTTGGCTTCCTTCAAGTTTTGACCAAAAAGTCTTTCCCAATTCTCCCTAATGCTAATAATGCCTTCCCTTCAGATTAACTCCAATTTGTCCTGTACTTATCCTTGTCCTTGTACATAGTTATTTCAGTGTTGTTCCTGTCCTCTCCCATTTTCTGAGTTTCTTGTCTATTCTTAATATTTCCAGTAGTTAGCATAATGCTTGGCACAGAAGATGCTAATAAATGCTAATTGACTTGACTTATATGTGCTCAGGTAACTTAAAGTTATTTTGATGTGAGCCTGAGGGGGGGGGAACATAAAATCAATCTATTGCGAAAAAAATTTATGTAACATATCTGTTATGCCATGTTGTCATATGTGCTATAGCACAATTTTTAAAAAATATATTTCTTTTAGCTGTTAATTTACCTTATCTGTAATCATACCTCCATCCCCCTTATTAGTAAAATAAATGGTTAAAGGAAGCAAAATCCAAGAGCCAAACATAACCACAATAGATTCTATAATCTAATCCATTAGGCTGAAATAAATGTTTATTAGTCTGTCAAACTACTATTATGAAAGGTCCTTATTTTTTAAAAAGCTATAAACTTAAAAAATTGATTTTTTTCCTTGTCACTGCAATCTATTCTCCCACTTCTGGTTCCCTCCTATCCCTATACTCAAGAATCCACAAAGTCAAGATCTGAAAATAACTCAACTGGATATAGTGCGATACTATTGGAACAGAATAAAATTTGGTAAAGATAAATGTAAAATCCTTCATCTAGATTCAAATAATCTACTTTAAAACTATAAAATGGAGGAGTTGTGACTAGACAGTTGCTCCTATACTAAAGAACTGGAGATTTTAGTGGACTACATCCTGAAACGAGTCAACAGTATACTCTGAAAGCCAAAAAGATAATGCTATCCACAACTACATTAAAAAAGCACAGGAGCATCAATGAGGTAAGAGCAAATCTAGTACCACTGTTCAGTTCTGGGCGTCACTTTTTAGGAATTACAGAGATAAGTTGCACTCATCAAGAAGAGGGCAACTAGGTGGTCAGGGAATGGGAATATCAGATCAATGGATAAACTAGGAGTATTTAGCAAGAGGGGAAGAAGAGACTAAGTGGAGATTAATATAGCCATCAGAGTAGAAGCATCCTAATAATTAGACCTCTTTAGAAAATAATAGGTTGTCTTGGGATGTTCTAGGTTACTCTTCAGTGGGAATCTTTTTGCAGAAACCAGATATATCCTTTAGGGGATATGGTAGAAAGGATCGTTAGCCAACTAGGCAATTCTGATTCTCTTTAATATCTCTTCCCATGAAAAGCTTCCTGTCAGAGACTAGAAACCCATGATGACTTGTCTGCAGCAGAGAATGTCAATAATGTATTAGTCTGTGACATATATTAGTTGGGGAAACAGAGTTAGTTTAGTCCTTTATTCTACGTGAATCCATACCTAAATGATACTAGTTGTATGGTTTGTTTACAAGTTATTTGGGGGAAGTTCTATGGGAAAGTATATGAAAAAATGGGACCACAGTTTATCACCTAAAATAGAACATTTTACCACTCAATAGTTAAAAAGATACTATAGCATATTGTACTAACTGCCATCTGGGGAAGGGAGTGGGAGGAAGGAGGGAAAAATTTGGAACAGAAGGTTTTGCAAGGGTCATTGTTGAAAATTTACCCATGTAATATGTTTTATAAACAAAAAGCTACAGAAAAATTAAAAAAAAAGTAATAAAAGATCATAGCCACTATCATGGCTCAAGGAAATGACAATTAGAAAATGTTTCAATAGCAATAAATATATCAGGGAAGAAAGAGAAATTGGGTAGACTTGGATTCAAATTCTCCATTTTACTCATTTTTTTCACTCATTTATATTAGAGCCTATCCTGTGGAACTTGGACTTTGACTCCATGGGGATAGATAAGAGCTCTGGCACAGCACAGCTTGGTGGCTCAGTAGATAGAATACTGGACCTGGAGTCGGGAAGATCTTTTGAGTTCAAATCTGACCTCAGATACTTACTATGTGACCTTTAGCAAGAGTTACTCCTGTTTGCCTAAGTTTCCTCATGTATAAAATGAGCTAGAGAAGAAAATGGCACAATACTTCAACATCTCTACCAAAAAAACCTCAAATGAGATCATAGTCAGATGCAACTGAACAATACAGTACTTTAAGGAGTTGTTCTTTTTTAATTTTTATTTATTTATTTTATTAAAATTTTTTATTTACAAAACATGCATGGGTAATTTTTCAACATTGACCCTTGAAAAACTCTGTGTTCCAAATTTTCTCCTCCTTCGACTACTCCCTCCCCTAGTTGGCAGATAGTCCAATACATGTTAAATATGTTAAAATATATGTTAAATCCAATATATGTACACACACACACACACACACACACACACAAGTATCTTGCTGGACAAGAAAAATTGGATCAAGAAGGAAAAAAAAACTGAGAAAGAAAACAAAATGCAAGCAAACAACAACAGAAAAAGTGAAAATGCTATGTTGTGGTCCACAAAGACTTGTTCTTTAAGATGACAAAGCAATCCCTTCTGGGTCCACAGAACTGGGGACTATGCTGAGTATGACTGAGTTAAGCCTGGAAAAAGGCACCCATTCACATTTAAAAAAAAAAAAAAAAAGGAGAGAGCTCTCTCCCTTTCCTTTTTGACATGTCTTTTGGGAGTGACAATACTCCTTTGGATTTCTAGCTGGGCTGAAAGGACAAAACCTCTTGTTTTATGCTTCCTTCCCTAAGCACAGATGATGGAATAATGATCTAAAGTAATGGACATTCCATCCTTGACAGATACCTCATGAATTTGAGAGGTCAAAGGGCTCCTGAATCTTAACTACCCAGTGGGAGGTGTGTCCTGAAAGTATACTTCTCAAAGAATAACATGCACCATTACCAGGAGGACGCTGCAGCTGGAATAACTAAGGAAGCCTAAGCCATGTTCTAGCTTGCCCTTCCATGTGGATTTATGAGTTGCAAAAATCACACAGGTCAGAGGTAGAAGTGAAGTGCCTCTCCCATTTGGGGAAATTATAAGGATAGGGACAGGTTATTGAATTATATTCTAAGTAATTGTTAATGTGCACTTAGGAGACCGTTGTATTTTAAGTACTTTTTTCTGATGGAAAAATAAACAGCTTTTAGACCACAAGATCTACTTTGTATACAGAGTATTTTTTCTAGGAAGAACTTTGTTGATTCCTAATAAAAGAGGTACTCGATGTGAACCATACCTAAGCACTGTTGTGTAGAATTTCCCTAGAAATCAGGGATGAGGCAAAGAATCAGACAGATAAAAAAAACTTCTTTGGGGGGGCCAGGATTTTCCTGAGTATGAATCTAAGCCTATCTTAGTCCAAAATCAGATTTTTATAAGGGAAGTCCTAGGCCATGAATAACATCAGGCCAGAGGCTATAAGTTTCATTTGTTTAAAATATTATTAATTGTTTTTACCATCCTCATTTCCTCATATATATTCCTCTTCCCTTCATCTAGTGAGTCTTCCCTTGTACAAAAAAAATTTTAAGAAGAAAAAGTTAAAAAAGCAGTTCAGCAAAATCAATCCATAAATCTACTAAATCTGCCAGTATGTGCAATATTCTACACCCATGGGCCTCTATAAAGAAAGGAGGATGGTGCATTTTTAGACAATTTCCTCTTAGACAACTGTGGTCATTATAATTATACAAAATTTAGTTCCAAGGTTTTTGTGGTCATTCTACCATTCATAGAAGATTTCCCTTATTCATTTGAATTCTTTATATCTGGGAATCTCTGTAGTCATTTCAGAGTTGGTGTTAAGGTAGAGGAAACAGAATTCTCCCAACATTTTTCTCCAAACAAGTTTAAAATAACTCCTCAAATAAATTTTCTGGAGTGGCGAAGCCAACAAAAAATCGAGGTGAGACATTTTTCCAGCCCAAAGGAAATTTAGGAGGTCATAAGGACAATGGTCAAAAGTCCACATGGCAACACCAACTGTGGACCCTGAGACAGCAACAACTGCAACAGCTTTGGTTGCTCTCAATCCAGAGAATCAGACAACTGGTCAGAAAGGGATTACAGAGAGTCCCTGTAGTAAGTGCTGGATGTAGAACAGGATGTTGTTAGGCAGCTCCATTGCCTATTCCCACTTCTGGGTCTCAGTTCCAAGGGAGAGATGAGCACTTTTTTTGGGGGGAAGAAGGGGAAGAATTGGATATTTAATAAAATAGAGGATTTTAATCATTTCTGATAAAAAGACCAGAAATGAATTAAAATTTTGAATCTCAAAAATCAAGATTCAAGAGAAATATAAAAAGGTAAACATGAAAGAGAAATCATAAGGAACTCAACTATTTTTATTCCTATATGGAAGATGATACACACAACTCCTAAGAACTTTATCATCATTAGAACAGTTAGAAAGACTCTACATAGATAGAAGGTACATGAATATTGGGATTGCTATCATGTTGGGATGATCTCCAAAAAAATGGATGGGTGAGAAAGAGCAATGCACTAGGGAAAGGGAGAAGGGAGAGGAGGAATAAGATGATTACCTCACTTAAAAAGTTACATACAAGGAAAAGCTTTTACAGTAGAAAGGAAAATGGTGAGGGAGTAGACAATGCTTGAACCTCATTCTTCTCTGAATTGGTTCAAAGACGGAGGAATATGTATGTGTGTAGTTATACACGTATATGTATATACATATATATATACATTCAACTGTGTATAGAAGTCTAGCTTATCCAATAGAAAGCTAGAGGGGAAAAGAATAAGAGTGGAGAGAGTAAAAGAGAAAGCAGATTAAGGGAAGCAGTGATCAGAAAAAAAATAGACTTTGGTAAGAAAAGGATAAAAAGAGAGAAATAAAAGAAAAGGATGAAGAGAGATGCTCAGTTGCAATCATAATTGTGAATATGAATAGGATGTATGGACCCTTAAAACAGAAGTGGACAATAGAATGGATTAGAAACTAGAAAAACAATATGTCATTTAAAAGAAACACTCTTGAAGAGATACACAGAGATACACACATAACTAAAATAAAGGGCTGGAATGAAATCTATTATGTTTCAACAGAAGCCAAAAAAAAAAAAAGGCAGGAGTAGCAATAGTGATCTTAGACAAAGCAAAGTTAAAATCAGATGTAATTAAAAGGAATAAGGAAAGAAACTGTCTTGCTAAAAGGTTCCATCAACAATGAAGTAATATCAATAATTAATATACATTCACCAAATAATGTAGCATCTAAATTCTTAAAACTTAAATGAATTATAAGAGGAAATAAATAAAATCATAGGAAGAAATTTCAGCTTTCCCTTCCCTTTGCAGAGCTATACAAATCCAACCACAAAATAAATAAGAAAATTAGAAATTAATAGAATTTTAGAAAACTTAGATATAATAGATCTCTGAAGAGAATTGAATGGGAATAGAAAGGAGTACACCTTTGTTTCAGCTATATATAGCACCTTCACAAAAATCAACCATTTATTAGAGCATAAAAACCTCACAAGCAAATGCATAAAAGCAGAACTACTAAATGCACGCTTTTCAGATCACAATGTAATAAATATTACAATCAATAAAGGGTCATGAAAGCATAGATTAAAAATAAGCCAATCCTAAAGAATGAGTGGATCAAAGAATAAATCATAGAAACAATCAACAATTTGATTGAAAAAAATGACAACAACGAGACAAGATACCAAAATTTGTGGGATGCAGCCAAATAAGTATTTAGAGAAAAATTTACATATCTAAATATATACCTCAATAAAAGAGAGAAAGAGCAGAACAATGAATTGGGCGTGCAACTTAAAAAAAAAAAAACCTAACTCTAAAAAGAGCAAATTTTAAACACTTAAATAAAAAACAAAATTGAAATGCTAAAAATCAAAGGAGAAATAAAAGTTAAAATATTTTTATTTTAAAATTAAGCTAGGATTTATGGAGCTGGATTTATGAAAAAATCAATAATATAGATAAATCACTGGTCAATTTGATTTAAAAAAAGAAGAAAAAAAATAGACTCTCAGAGTGAGTAGGGATCTTATAGATCTCTGATTATAACTCCTTGAGGTCAGAGATTATTGTCTTTTTTATCTTTTATATCCTCAGCACTTAGCACAGTGCTGGTACATAAATGTTTATTGATTAATTGAAAAGGAATTCTTTATTTCTTTTTTTATTAAAGTTTTTTATTTAGAAAACATATGCATGGGTAATTTTTCAGCATTGATCCTTGAAAAACTTTCTGTTCCAATTTTTTTTTGGCAAGATGTCCAATACAAGTTAAATATGTTAAAATACATGTTAAACACGATATGTGGCTACATAGTTATGCAATTATCTTGCTGCACAAGAAAAATTGGATCTAGAAAGGAAAAAAAATGCTGAGAAGGAAAACAAAATACAAGCAAACAACAAAAGAAAGAGTGAAAATGCTATATTGTGGTCCACACTCATTTCCCATGGGCCTCTCATTGGGTATATATAGTTTCTTCATCACTGAACTACTGGAATTGATTTGAATCATCTCATAGTTGAAGCCATGTTCATCAGAACTGATCATCATATAATCTTTATGTTGCTGTGTATAATGATCTCCTGGTTCTGCTCATTTCACTTAGCATCAGTTCATGTAAGTCTCTCCAGGCCTCTCTGAAATCATCCCTGTTGGTATTTCTTACAGAACAATAATATTCCATAACATTCATATACCACAATTTACCCAATCATTCTCCAGTTGATGGGCATCCATTAAGTTCCCAGTTTCTAGCTACTACAAAAAGGACTGCCACAAACATTCTTGCACATACAGGTGCCTTTCCCTTCTTTAAGATCTCTTTGGGATATAGGCCCAGTAGCGACACTGCTGGGTCAAAGGGTATGCACAGTTTGATAACTTTTAGTTCCAAAGTGCTCTCCAGAATGGCTGGATGCATTCACAATTCCACCAACAATGCATCAGTGTCCCAGTTTTCCCACATCCCCTCCAACATTCATCATTATCTTTTCCTGTCATCTTACCAATCTGACAGGTGTGTAGTGGTATCTCAGAGTTGTCTTAATTTGCATTTCTCTCATCAATAATGATTTGGAATATCTTTTCATATGACTATAAATAGTTTCAATTTCTTCTTCTGAACATTGTCTATTCATATCTTTTTACCATATCAATTGGAGAATGGCTTGAATTTTAATAAATTTGAGTTAATTCTCTATATATTTTAGCTATGAGGCCTTTATTAGAACCTTTGAAAATGTTTTCCCAGTTTATTGCTTTCCTTCTAATCTTGTCTGCATTAGTTTTGTTTGTACAAAAACTTTTCAATTTGATATAATCAAAATTTTCTATTTTGTGATTAATAATGATCTCTAATACTTCTTTGGTCACAAATGCCTTCCTCCTCCACAGATCTGAGATCCTATCCTATGTTCTTCTAATTTGTTTATAATATCATTCTTTATGTTTAGATCATGAACCCATTTCTACCTTATCTTGGTATATGGTTTTAGGTGTGGGTCAATGTCTAGTTTCTGCCATAATAGTTTCCAATTTTCCCAGAAGTTTTTGTCAAATAGTGAGTTCTTATTCCAAAATCTGGGATCTTTGGGTTCAAATGCTACATTACTATAGTCATTGGCTGTTTTGTCCTGACATCTGTCATTTCTTGTAGCACAGTAATAATACCCTCAGTTCCTCATCTATAAAATGAGCTGGAGATGGAAGTGGCAAACCACTCTAGTATCTTTGCCAAGAAAACTCCAAATGGGGTCATGAAGAGCTAGGCACGACTGAAATTACTGGACAGCAACAATAACATCCCATTAAATTCACATACTAAAACTTTCTAGTCATGCCCCTGTTAATACTACCTCTTACTGTTATCACTATCTTTATAATTTTGGGCAATTTTTTTCCTCTCCAGGCCTTTGTTTTTTTTTTTTTTTCATTTGTAAAAATAAATTAGTATTTACAATACCTACCTCAAAGAGATGTTATGAGGAAAGCACTTGAAAAATCTTAAAGTGCTAAATACAATGATCATAGTTTTAAAGTTGGAAGAGGCTCCAAAGGCCATTTAATCCAGCCTCTTCATCTTATAAATGAAGAAACTAAAGCCAAAAAAAAGTTAAATGATTTTCCCAAGATCACACAGGAAGTATGTGACAAAGATGAAATTCGAACCCAGATTCTCTGATTCTCAATTGCAGCATTCTTGCTGGGGCATCATAATGTCTCTCTTAAGTTGTTATTGCAATGATAGATAGTCTTGCTATGCAACTTAGATTGGTGCAATTTAACACAAAATTGCTTCCAACTCCCCTTTCTATGCTGGAAAAGCTCTTTTTATGCATCTTTTAGTTATAAAAGCATTTTTTCTTTCTAAACCCATGCCAAATGATTCCTCTCAAAGCTGCTCATACCTCACCTCAGTTTCTTTCCTTGACTATATCTATAGGATCTTTGTGAACAAACTTTTCTCTCATGAATGCTAGTCCATAAGAAATGTTCAAGAGCAACCATCGTACCTTCCTTGAATTAATCATGCTTCTCCCTCCAATTTCTTTGACAAATTTTTATTAGTGTCTTTTATCATCAATCCACAGATTGCCACCTTTCCTCCAGGCACTACTGGGGCTTCCAATCTCCTGTGCTGTGTCACCTCCCAGAAAGCTATCTCTTCCAGCCATACAGTTTCTGACCTCTCCTCTTATCTTAGTATAAATATAAATAGAATATACCTAAAATCTATTGACAATTTAATTAATGTGATGCAAGTCAACTTTGGACAGTAAAGAAAAATAACATTTCAGATCATATGTGTTTTGTGGAAGAGAGAATCTAGCTATACAAAAAAAAAAAAGATTATATGATGAGTCATCCACATACATAGATAGAAAAAAAAATAGATTATCCTTAATGGAACTACTATTGTCCTTTTTGGTTTTGGCCTTCTAGCCTTTTACAAAGCCAAATTAGATAGAGGATGTGGCCTTAACTAGGTAACTAGACAGGCAGATTGGATAGTCATCTGTTTTCTCATGGTTTTAACATCTTTCTAATTAGAGATTGTCTGGACAGATTAATTTATTCCACTTGTTGTACTTCAACTACTTGGATACATTAAAAAATCTCTTTAGACCCTATCAAACTGGAAACCAGATGAGTAAAAATGACACTTTTATGTAAAATTTATCCTTTTTTATTGTTCCTTTATTCTGTAAATCTATCCCTGAAAAATTTAGGGGGGGCCTTCAGCCTATGTTCTACATGAATACCTCACTTTGTACAACAGATGTTTATTTGAAAAGTTGCATGTTAAATGTATTTGTAGAAACTGAATCATATTTTAAAGTCACTCTAGAGGCACAATGAGATAATAAATAGAGAGCCAGCCTCAGAGTCAGGAAGACTCCAGGTTCAATTCTTGACTCTGATATACATACATATATACATATATATATATACATACATATATACATATATGTACATATGTGTATATATATATGTGTGTATGTGTGTGTGTATATATATATATATAATTATATGACCTTGGCACCAGATAAGTCTCTAGTATTTTAAGTTAAAAATTAATTCCTTTATTGGGAGTTTATACAATAATGAAAAAATGAGTCTAGTCTTCCTTTTCTCCAAAAAAGAACTCTCACTAGTCAGGACCCCTTTAGTAAAACTTTTTGGGAGATAGATCATCATTCCCCAAAATATTTGGGAACTACAGTCTAGCTAGAATATTCTGTGATTTTAAATAAACTTTTTCATGTATTTATTTACTTAAAGTAGTATTGGGATATATTTGTGTGATCTATTTCACAGTGATGTGAACAGAACTTGGAGAACTATTTTCACAATGGTGAAACAACTTTAAAAAGACTTTAGAACTCCACTTAATATAATCAAAAAGCATAATGTGATATGTTCTCCTGATTATGGAAAAATGGATTTCATTTTTTGAAGGTTTCTATGATTTAATGAGTTGGGGAGTAGAAACCGTGGAAAATAAAGATAATGAATGCTTTTTTTAAAGCCTATTTTATTTTATTTTTCAATTCTGAATGACTGCTTTCCTTTCCCCCTCCTCTTTCTTTGAGAAGGCAAGATTTTTCTTAAAGGAATTTTAAAAGTCCTCTTTAAGCCTCAGTTTTCTCATCTTTAAAATGAAGGTGATGTTATCTACTTTGGCTACTTAGAAAGTAAGAAATAAATTATAAAGATTAAACAGATAGTTCTGAAAAGCAATTGAAATTATACCAGAAATGTCGTAAAACTGTCAAATCCTTTAACACAAAAATCCTATGACTAAGCTTGTTTCCCAAAGGAAATCAAAGACAAAAGGTACTAAATATACCTAAATACTAATAACAACAATTTCTGTAGCAGTAAACAACAAAACTTGGAAACATAGTGGATATCTATACCTTGGGAAATCATCAAACAATCTATGGTTTTATTGTACCACAAGAGAAAATATAAGGAATTCAAGGAATGTAGGAAAGCTTGTATGAACTGGTGCAGAGGGAAGGAAATGGAACCAGTAGAACAATATACACAGCAATAACAATAATATAAATTAAAGTAACACTAAAAGACAATGAAACTAAAAGGCAATGATCAATCTTAGTCCAAATTGGCAGAAAATGAAGCATACTTCTTTCTTTTATTGGTGATAGAGCAGGATACTTTATATATAATGAGATGTATTAGCTGTGGTTTTGCTTCAGTGTTTTTGTTATAAAGAAATTTCTATTGTGGGGGTGGTATGTTGGGCAATGATTATTGTAAACCAAATGTAAAAACCAAAATGTATCAATGAAGAATTTAAAAGAAAAGCTATGTAGAAAACTTGTCAAGTCTATAGTTCTTTAGAAGAGTTCTTATTTAGATGTAGGTTAGACCAGCTGTCCTCTAAGGTTACTTCAAATTGTGAGCTTTTGTAACTCTGTGCTTTGGTATTCAATAACTATAAAAGTTCACAAGTTCTTTTTTTTTTTTTTTAAATACAATCTTTCCCTCCCTTTTTTGCTCTAATTTAAACCTCTTGTTTTATAATAAATGAAACTAGAGAATAACTGGTCTCCATCTTCTCATTTGGGGGTCCCTAACTTGAGATCTGTTAACTTTAAAATACATAAAAATGTATCTGAATTCCTTCAATTCAAAATACATAGGATTACCCCATGTATTTTATTTTAATCACTTAAAAGCATGAAATAAACTTCACCAGTCCGTGAAATTAAAAAAAAAAAAAGATAAAGATTCCTTGATCTAATTGATGCTTCAAATGTGGTAATGCCTTAAGATGAAGAACTAAGAAGGATCTTGGAAGTCATAACGTTTAATACTATCATTTTTATGTGGATTCAAACCTATGTCTTCAAATCTAACCCTCTCTCCACTGTACCACACTGTCTCTTGAAAGTGTTGTCTCTTGAAAACCTTAATGAAATTATGACTTAAAGCTTTCTCTTCTCCAGAGAAGTGTTATAAGCAACATTTATAAAAAAGAATGCTTTGTGGACTGTGGGGGCCCTCTTTGGGTCATGACAGAGTCTATAAGGTCATAAGATGTTGACAAGTTGGAAAGAATAATGACATAAAATAAAGGGGTAACTGAGAAGTAGGTGCTAGAGTGATGTTATTTTACTGGCAGTGAGTCCTTGAACAAGGAAATCTGGAAAATTACTGGCATGGCATGCCATGTGCCATGCTAGGACATCCTATTTTGAAAAGATACTTCCCTAAATTCATTTTTGCAACTTAGTCCAATAGGATGATTTTATAGATAGAGAAACTGCAACCCAAAGAGGTTGAATTAAAGTAATACAGATTTTAAGTAATGGATCTGGGTGCATGTCTTCTAGCCCCAAATCCTTTTTCTTTTCATCCACAATACTCTGCCTCTATCAACTCCAAAAATACTTGATATTCCTACCAATATAGATATTCCTTTGTCTCAGGACAGTAAAGTAAACCATTATCTTGAGAATGCCTTTATTAAGACATGTGATCGATCACTAAAAAATAAAGGAGGACAGCTGAAGTCAGGAAAACCTGAGTTCAAATGTGGCCTCAGATACTTAATGTTTAACATCCATTTTCCTTTGACCCTAGGCAAGTCACTTAACCCCAATTGCCTCAGAAAACAAAACAAAACAAAACAAAACAAAAAAAAAAAACAAAAAACAAAGGAAAATAGATGGAGATAATTCTCACAAACATTGCTATCATAATTTTTTCCCTATCCAGTCTATCCTCCTCTCAGCTTCTAAAGTGATCCTAAAGCAAAAGTCCATTTCTCATTCCAAATCCCATTCCACTCAATAAACTTCCTATCACTTCAAGGATCAAAGATAAAATTCTTTGGTGTTCAAAACCCAAGAAAACCTTTCTCATACACATATATTTTTTGTCTTATACTTTCTACTGATAAAATTCTACTTTCTACAAGAAGCTTTTCTTGATTTCTCTTAATTCTAGTGCCTTCCTTTTATTGTTTCCAATTTATGTAGCTTGTTTGCATAATTATATATATATATACACACATATATATCGTCTCCTCCATTAGATCTGAATTGCTTAAGACCAGGAATTGTCTTTTGCCTTACTTTATATCTCCACAGTTTAGCATAGTACATAATATCTAGTAGGTATTTAATAAATTAGCTGACTGATTAAAATCTTGGCAATCCCACTGTTAGACATTTATCCTTTAAGGATCAAAACAGAAAGGTCCCATATGTGCTAAAATATTCATTGCAAATCTTTTAGCAGTAGTAAAGAACTGGAAGAAAAGTTGGTGACCATTGACTGGGAAATGGTTGAATACATTTGGGTACATAAATGTAGTAGAACATTATTCAGTTATAATAATACAAATATAAAGAATTCATAGAAACAGAGGAAAAACTATGTATATGAACTGATACAAACCAGGAAAACATTTTGAAAAGTAAAATATCTAAAATATTAAGGGAAATGATGAAAAGATGTTAGGGTTGAAGATAGAATTGTACTTCCAGTGCTATAAAGTAGCAACCTAACCATCAAAATGATATAGAATTAGTTTTACAAAATAGAGAAATCAATTAACAAGACAGCAAAGAATCAGAAACAATGGAAATCAATAATCTAGTGCTTGATCAACTAGAAAATATAAACTATTTAGGAAGAAACAAATTGTTTGATAAAAATTGCTGGGACAACTGGAAGGCAATATGGCAAAAAAAAATAATGTATCCATAAAAAATGTAGACCAATGTATCATACAACATTCCATAATATAGTCTGAGTGGACATATAACCTTAATATTAAAGATAATATTATAAAAATTTAGAAGAAAATAAATCATATCGCTCTCACAGTTGTAAATAGCCAATATGCTCAGCCAATAGAAGATAGAAGATACAAAAGATAAAATTGATAGCTTTGATTACATGAAAATGAAAAGCTTTTGCATGGACAATATTAATGCATCTAGGATAAGAAGGAAAGTGGTTGAATGGGGAAATTTTTTTTCTTATCAGATTTATCTTATAAGGTTTTGGCATTTAAAATATATCAACAATTTATAAAAAGATTATGACTATTAACTATTCCCCAGTGGATATATGATCAAAGGATATGAACAAATAGTCTCAAAAAACTATAAGCCACATGAAAAATATGTTCTATATTACTACTAATAAAATAAATTTAATTAAAAACAATCCTGTGGTTCATCTCACACATTGCAAATTGACAAACATGACAAAAAATGGTAATAGTTAATATTTGTTGGTAAAGCTATGAATTGGTAGCAAAACAATTTGGAATTATACCAAATGACTATAATGCTTATACCCTTTAAACCAGAGATTCTCTTACTAGGCTTATACTTCCAAGGAAACCATCAATTAGGAGAAAGTCTCCATATACATCAAAATAGTCAGAGCTATACTTTTTTGATAGTAAAGAATTGAAAAGAAAATATATAGATGCCCATCAATAGAGAAATGTATAACCAAACTATAGGATGTGAATGTAACAGAATGTTACCTTGCTATAAGAAATTATATATGATAAGTACCAAAGAAGCATGAAAAGATTTACATGAACTGATGCAGAGGGAACTAAGCAGTCAAGAAAACAATATATGCAACCACAACAATATAAATGGAAAGAAAACCACATGACAAAAAAATCAAAAAATGAATCTAACAATATTATAAAGATCAAACATGTCTCAAATGAAGAGATATGAGAGAAGCCACCTCTTTGTGGATGTCAAGAGATGAACAAATGCTATACAGATTTTTGACCTTTTTCAATATATTTATCAGTTGTACTGACTTTTTTTCTCTTTAAAAAATATGATTTGTTATATGGGATAACTCTCTAGGTGGGATAGAAGGAGAAGTAATTTGATGAAAACATATAATATCAATAAAAAAACTTTTTTTAAATGGTAAAAAAAATTAATTTAAAATAAAATGCCTATAAATCTTAATAAGGAAGGGTGGTGGGTGTAGGGATTTTCATTAATATCATGACATGGATCAGCTGATCAAACAATCTGTCATATAGAAACTTAGAGCAGAGTTTAGAGAGCAATGAGCACAGAAGTATATGTCAATTGGGTTGAGGAGGGATATAGCAGGAAAGCCTCATAGTCATGGGAATTGTGATTCTAATTGCTTAGCTGGAGGATTATTGTAAAGAGAAGTTCTGGGGCAACTTTTCAGAGAGTAGAATGAGAGAAAAGGGGTGGGGGGCTTCTGGTCAATATAGACTTCTTCTAAATTTTGCCTCTGAGGAAAAGATTTTTCAAATTTATGTATACTGCAGGGTATCTGTAGTGTTTATTCTTTTCCTATCCCATTATCTGCCAGGTCAGCACTCTGCCTGCTGCCTAATCTAGCTCAAATCCTGGTTTAGCCTTCAGCTTATTCATCTTAGAGCCACTGACCTGAATTTAAATCAAAGGACTAGAGCTTAGTACTGAAAGGGACCTAAGAAATCATCTAGTTCTACCTTAAAGTTACATAGATAAAAAGTAACAAGTCCAGAATTCAAACTATTTATTTCCTGATTCAAATTTAGCACTCTTTCTACTATACCATGTCATCTTATGCATCTAAGTATAAAAGAGAAAAAAACCCCCAGCCCAGACATACTTGTAATGATAAGGCTATTTAGATTATATGCCTATTAACATATCATACAGATGAGGGAAAGCATTGGATTTAAAATAAAAGAACCTGAGTCACAATCCTAGCTTCATTATACTGCACTACATTTCTGTCCTAATGGATTGATCTGTTTCCATCTTTCCTCCTGTCTCCTTCCCCACCCTAATCCTAAGAATTCTCAGGGAGCCCTAACTGACTAGATATGGCTTGAATTCTTGTGGCCACTGTCTTCACCCTCTGAGACTTCCCCAGGAGTCATACTTTAGTCCCAAATCCATCCCATCTACTTGTCTTCCAAGGGTCTTCTGAGGTATCAGCCTAGTTTCTAGACCTTCTATAAAGGTCATTTCCAATTTAGACACACTCTGAATGTCCATCCTCCCTCTTGTTCAGAATCCCCCCAAAATTGTTTTTCACCTATACTTACATACTGCCAGTAAAGTCTCCTATGAATTACAAGACTCAATATTACCACAAGGACAGAAAGGAAGGTCCCTAAATTATCTAATCTCTTTCCAGTCATTGATAATCTGCCTAATTCATTTCTCAATTATTAACAGAGTCTTATCTATCATACTCTACCCACTCCAATGGTTCTGAACCCTTTTAATTGTCATTTGTACAAACCCCACTGACCATTTCCTTTCATTACCCTCAATCCTACTCCTTTCACCCCTCCCAATGACCCATTCCAGATCTGTCATCCCTACCACTTTGCACTTTAAAAGTCCTGTTCCACAAATAACAAACTTGCTTTCATTTTAAATCATTTCATTTCCTGTGTTCTCCATCTTCTGGCACTTAGGAAATCTGCCGTTCTCTTGATAACAGTATATCTGGGTACCCTCTCCAAAGTCATTTACATTTTAACCTATATCCCTCTTCCAATTCAGAAGTTGTGGGGGAGGGGTCCAAAATAAGTCTTGCTTCCCTTTGCCACTTTCAGACTCTCCCTGTACCTCCATTAATAATCTCTCCTCCTTTGGAGTTCATTTTATCCATGTTTATCATCCAACCAAGATTCTAATAGCTGTTATCTATCAGCCCCCAAGACACTCTTCTCTCTTGATGAATCTGGTGTCTCAGTCATGCTCTTTCTCAACATCTCAATTCTAGCATTCAAAAAGGGGACTTCAACATACATACTGATACTCTCTTAACTATTTTAATCTTTCTGTTCATCAATTTACTGACTTTCCAAGACCTAGTTTTCCATCCCACAAAAACTGTACATAAAGGTGATCATACTCTTGATCTTTTGATCAACACCTAAAATTTATTGCATTTCCATGTTCATAAACTCTGAAATTCCTTTATCTGAGTTGTTATTGCACCTTTCCCTCTGCCTTGCAACACCAAACCATGTTTGTTCTTTGTCCTTACAAACTTACTTTGTCTTAACTGCTAAGCCCTTTACCTCTCAGTGCTTTCACAGTCCATCACCCCTGCTCAGGCTATACTTTCCTCCTTTCCTCAGCATGACCTGTTAATGGATCAGTTGAACTTTATACTGGTTTTTATAATCGTGTCCTTTGGCCCTTGATCCCATTGTCAGTCATGCTTTGTCAAACCCCAAACTTGGATTACTCCCACCATCTGCCTCCTCTGCTTCTATTTATAGGCTGCTAAATAGAGCTAAAGAAAAATCATAAAATCCTTTCTGGATCCACTATTAATTTGTTATATAATCTCAACTAAGCCTTCATTGCAGCAAGGTAATTCCTTTACACTTCTCTAATTAATTTAATATACCATTCACAACAGTGTTTTTTTTCAACCTAGTTTATGGCTCCTCACATCTCCCATGGTACATCCCTCCTCCCGCTATGACACTATCTCAACTGAGAATGTTACCTCAGATTTCAATGAAAAAAAAAATGAGGTCATTTTAATGTGGAAAGATGCTTAATGTGATTGTATATGTATAAACTATATCAGACTGACTTCTATCTTGGGAGGGAAGAAGAAAAAATGAAAATGAAAATCTTATAAAAGTAAATGTCAAAAACTAATAAATATTTTTTGAGATAATTTTCTAAGAGTTCTCGCTTCTTCCCTCTTCCTCATCTCACTCAAATGTTTTCTGTAATATCAACTCCTTCACCTCTGCTTCACATAAAGAAATAGGCATTTTCCTTGTCAAGGCAAACTCCCTAATTTTTACCTTTAATCTCATTCCATCCTATCTCCAAAAGCTTGCTCCCTCCACTATTCCCACTACTTTATTAATTTTCAACTCTTCCTTTTTACTGACATCTTTGTTACTGTCTATAAAGATGTCAATGACTCATTTATTCTCAAAAAGCCTTCACTTGATGTAAGTAACCCTATTAACAATTGTCCCTTTTGTGGACAAACTTCTTTAGAAAGCTATCATTATACCAATCAGATTCCCAAAAAACTATTTTAATGAACTAGAAAAAAAAAACCAACAAAGTTTATATGGAAAAACAAAAAATCAAGAATTTCAAGGGAATTAATGGAAAAAAAAATCAAGTGAAGGTGGCCTAGCTATACCAGATCTAAATTATATTATAAAGCAGCAGTTACCAAAACCATTTGGTATTGGCTAAGAAATAGACTAGTTGATCAGTGAAATAGGTTAGGTTCAAGGGACAAAACAGCCAATGACTTTAATAATCTAGTGTTTGACAAACCCAAAGACCCCAGTTTTAGGGATAAGAACTCACTATTTGACAAAAATTGCTGGGAAAATTGGAAATTAGTATGGCAGAAACTAGGCATTGACCCCACTTAATACCATATATCAAGATAAGGTCAAAATGGGTTCATGACCTAGGCATAAAGAATGAGATTATAAATAAATTGGAAGAACATAGGATAGTTTACCTCTCAGACCTGTGAAGGAGGAAGGTATTTGTGACCAAAGAAGAATTAGAGATCATTATTGATCACAAAATAGAAAATTTTGATTATATCAAATTGAAAAGTTTTTGTACAAACAAAACTAATGCAGACAAGATTAGAAGGGAAGCAATAAACTGGGAAAATATTATTACAGTCAAAGATTCTGATAAAGGCCTTATTCCCAAAATATATAGAGAATTAACTCTAATTTATAAGAAATCAAGCCATTCTCTAATTGATAGTCAAAGGATATGAACAGACAATTCTCAGATGAAGAAATTGAAACTATCTCTAGCCATATGAAGAGATGCTCCAAGTCATTATTAATCAGAGAAATGCAAATTAAGACAACTCTGAGATACCACTATACACCTGTCAGACTGGCTAGAATGACAGGGAAAGAAAATGTGGCATGTTGGAGGGAATGTGGAAAAACAGGGACACTGATACATTGTTTGTGGAATTGTGAACACATCCAGCCATTCTGGAGAGCAATTTGGAACTATGCTCAAAAAGTTATCAAATTGTGCATACCCTTTGATCCAGCAGTGTTTCTGCTGGGCTTATATCCTGAAGAGATCTTAAAGAAGGAAAAGGGACCTGTATGTACAAGAATGTTTGTGGCAGCCCTGTTTGTAGTGGCCAGAAACTGGAAACTGAGTAGATGCCCATCAATTGGAGAATGGCTGAATAAATTATGGTATATGAATATTATGGAATATTATTGTTCTGTAAGAAATGACCAGCAGGATGATTTCAGAAAGGCCTAGAAAGACTTACATGAACTGATGCTGAGTGAAACGAGCAGGACTAGGAGATCATTTTATACTTCAACAACAATACTATATGATGATCAATTCTGATGGACCTGACCATCTTCAGCAATGAGATGAACCAAATCAGTTCCAATGGAGCAGTAATGAACTGAACCAGCTACACCCAGTGAAAGAACTCTGGGAGATGACTAAGAACCATTACATTGAATTCCCAATCCCTATATTTTTGTCCTCCTGCATTTTTGATTTCCTTCACAGGCTAATTGTACAATATTTCAGAGTCCGATTCTTTTTGTACAGCAAAATAATGGCTTGGACATGTATAATTATTTTGTATTTAATTTATACTTTAACATATTTAACATGTATCATCCTACCATCTAGGGGAGGGGGTGGGGGAAGGAGGGGAAAAATTGCAACAAAAGGTTTGGGAATTGTCAATGCTGTATAATTATCTATGTATATAACTTGTAAATAAAAAGCTATTAAAATTTTTTTTTAAATTATAAGGAAATCACTTTTAAAAAATCAATAGTTCAAACTAAATTTAAAAAAATTATCAAACTATGCATACCCTTTGATCCAACAGTGTTTCTACTGGGCTTATATCCCAAAGAGATCTTAAAGAAAGGAAAGGGATCTATATGTGCATGAATGTTTGTGGCATGCCTCTTTGTAGTGGCCAGAAACTGGAAACTGAGTGGATGCCCATCAATTGGAGAATGGCTGAATAAATTATAGTATATGAATATTATGGAATATTATTGTTCGGTAAGAAATGACCAGCAGGATGATTTAAGAAAGGCCTGGAGAGACTTACATGAACTGATGCTGAGTGAAATGAGCAGGACTAGGAGATCATTATATACTTCAGCAATACTAATATGATGATCAATTCTGATAGACGTGGCCATCTCAAGCAATGAGATGAACCAAATCAGTTCTAATAGAGCAGTAATGAATTGAACCAGCTACACCCAGCGAAAGAACTCTGGGAGATGACTATGAACCATTACATAGAATTCCCAATCCCTCTATTTTTGTCCTCCTGCATTTTTGATTTCCTTCACAGGCTAATTGTACAATATTTCAAAGTCTGATTC
Source organism: Antechinus flavipes (assembly GCF_016432865.1). Taxonomy (NCBI): domain Eukaryota; kingdom Metazoa; phylum Chordata; class Mammalia; order Dasyuromorphia; family Dasyuridae; genus Antechinus; species Antechinus flavipes. The sequence goes on from NC_067401.1 coordinate 158,193,231, forward strand.
TTTTGTACAGTAAAATAATGGTTTGGAAATGTATAATTATTTTGTATTTAATTTATACTTTAACATATTTAACATGTATTGGTCAATCTGCCATCTGGGGAAGGAGATGGGGGGAAGGAGGGGAAAAAATTGGAACAAAAGGTTTGGCAATTGTCAATGCTGTAAAATTACCCCTGCATATAACTTGTAAATAAAAGGCTATAACAACAACAACAACAACAATAATAATAAAAGACATTTAAAAAAAAAAAAAAAAGAAAGCTGTCTACAATCAGTTTATCCATTGCTTTTTTCTTCCTTCTTCTCTTTGTAGGTTGGCTTTTGATCTCATATCATCCTTCAACTGAAACACCTCTTTCCAAAGTTACCAGTGATACCAATTTTCAAATCTAACATCCTTTTTCAATTCTCATACTTCTTGACCTTCCTGAAACCTTTAATACTGTGTAGAGTCAAGATGGTACATTAGGGGTAACCACCCTATCTGAACTCTTCCAATTTTCTCTACAAATAATGCCTCAAATCAAATTTTGGAGTGGCAGAGCCAACAAAAAATTGAGATGAGACATTTTTCTCATCTAAGAAAATTTAAGAGGTCCAGAGGAGATGTCTGTGACATTGGTTGGAGGCCTGTCCAGAGCTTATATACACTATGATAACAACAACAGCACCTTTGTGAGTTCTCAAAGAACTTGTTCTACTAGTGTCTCAAAGACAGTAAAAAGATCAATTTTTCTGAAAGAGATTACAGGGCCCTATTGCTGACACTAGATAATAGTGATTGGTTACTCTACTGCCCACATGTAGTTTTGGGTCACAATTCCATGGCAAAGAGAAGCACTAAAGCTTCTAGTTATGGGGACAAGGAGTGAGCTTCCTGGGTAAAGACCAGAGCATAGATCAGGAAAACAGGGACCATAGCTCTTCCAGGAACAGATCACCTTGAGCAGAGCCTAATTTTAATATAAAGTTCAAAGTCAAGAAATAGGATGGTAAAATGGGCAAACAATAACAACAAATATTGATCATAAAAGCTACCATAATTATAGGGGAAACTAATACATAGTCAGAAAAAGATGATAATATGAAACAACTACCAAAAAAAGCTCAATGAAAAATTTTAATTGGACCCAAAGCTAATAAGAATTCATAGAAGAGTTAGAGATAAGAGCAACAGAGCAAAAATGGGAAAAGAAATGAGAGTGATACAAGAAAGCTATGAAAAGAGAATTAATAGCTTGATTAAAGGAGCACCCAAAAAATGAAGAAAATAACATCTTAAAAAACAAAAATAGCCTAATGGCAAAAGAGACACAAAAATTCACTGAAGAACAAAACTCCTTAAAAAGCAGAATTAGCCAAATGGAAAAAAAGCACAAAAGTTCAATGCAGAAAATGATTTAAAAACTAGAATTGTGTAAGTAAAAGTTAATGACTCCATGAGACATTGAACAATAAGAACAGGAAGATGGAGTTTTTGGTTTAGATTCCAGGTCAGAGGGGAGGTCAGAGAGAAGAGCTGAAGTGAAGCCAAAGGAATCATCCCTCCACCCCAACATTGGAGGTAGTTACACTAATAAGTTCTTGTTAAAAAATGAGCAAGCAAAAGAGAAAGAACCTAATCACTGAAACTTAATATGGGAAGAAGGAAGGTGGGATTCACCTTCAGAGGAAGCCACTGAAGTTAAAAAAAAAAAAAAAAAAAGAAACTTCTTCTACCCCAAAAGTAATGTTAAAAGGTACCTGCCCTAAAAGAATTTATAGAACTCAAAAAAAATCTAAAATCAAACAAGAGATTGAGGAAAAACTAAAAAAGAATTAAAAAAAAAAGAATCATCCAAGAAAAACAAGAATATTATGAAAAGAAAGTCAACCAACTAAAAAATGAGATCCAGAATCTTAAAGAAGGAAATAATTCTTTGAAAATTAGAATTGGGCAAAGGGAAGCCAGAGAAGCTTTAAGAGACCAAAAAATAACAAAACAAAACATAAAGAATGAAAAAATAGAACACAATGTAAAATATTTTATAAGAAAAACAATAGTTCTGTAGAACAGATTAAGAAAAGCAAACATTAAAATAATTGAACATCAAAAAGAGAACCTTGATACAATAAGGTAAGAAATAATCAAAGAAAATTGTCCTGGAGTGATAGAACAAGAGGAGAAATAGAAAAAAAAATCTACTGATCAGTACTTCAAAGAGATCCTACAATGAAAACATATAAAACTAAATTCTTAAAACCCCAGATAAAAGAGAAAATTTTATAAGAAACAAACAAAAAAATCCCAATAATTCAAATATACTGGAGCTACAATTAGAATTCTACAGGATTAATTAGCAACTTCAATAAAGACCACTGGTCCTGAAATATCACATATTAAGAATCAAAAGAACGAGACCTGTGGCCAAAAATATCATCTGCAGCAAAACTAAGCACAATATTAAATGAAAAAAATGAGCATTCAATTAAGTTACAGATTTTCAAGATTTTGTTTCAACCAAACTTGAATTCAATAGTAAATTTAACATATAAGAGCCAACATCAAAGACTATTTTCAAGGGATTCAACAAGGACAAATTTTATATTTTATATGTGGATATATAAACTAAATGTCTAAGATTGACATCGGCAACTGGGTAATTCAAAAGAAAAATTGGGGCAGAACTGATTATGAGCAAAATTGTCTAGGAAAAGATAAAAATAGTAATTAAGAAATACAAATAAGGTGCAGAGGAAAAACTGACACAGAGGCATTAAATGGGAGAAAAGCATCCATTCTCTCCATTCTTCAGCAATACTGACTTTGTTTGATGTTGCATTTCCTGACTCTCTTGTCTTTTCATAATGATTAGATATAGATATAGATATATCAATATGTGGATATCAATATATCTATATTTATACACACATATGCACTTATATATACATATGTATATATGTATGTATATATGCATATGCCCTTGCATATATGCATATGCATGTATGTATAATATGTATATTTATGCACATAGTAGTTTGGATGTTGTCTTCCTACTGAGAAAAGGAACTATTTTTGCCTTTTTCCAGCACTTAGCATAATGCCTAGCTCATAATAAATATTTAAATGCTTGTTGACTTGTTGACAAAACTTGGCAATTTACTACTTTGAAAGTCTACAGCCTTGGGCAAATAATTTAATCTTTCTGCACCTGTTTCTTCATCTGTAGAGGATGGACTAGATAATAACAAAAATAATAACTAGCATTTATTTACTACTACTTAGAATACAGCCCACAGCTAAGTCTCAGGAGATAACAAAGACACACCCTCCCTCCTCTCAAGAAGCTCACATTCTTATCTCTAAGATTCCTAGAACACCTGAGCCCCTCAAGCTCTTATGATTGCTTTGGATCATAGCATAACAATAAGATATGATCCAACTGAAGCTCACCAACAAGGGATCTGAGCGAAAAAAGGATCAGAGAGTATCCAAGAATAAGTACTAGCATGTTTTCTGTATTGGCATGCCAGACCCATTTGTACTTACATAATTTGGGTAGTATGTGTTTTGCCTTATCAGGTATATCTCTGGCCCCTTCTTCACCTCAAATAAGCATAAATCATAGAATTTGATAGCTAGAAAGTACTGTAGAACTCATCCAGTTCAGCTTTCATATTTTACAGAAAAGGAATTCAAGGAGGTGAATTCTGTCAATGGCAGACACTTGAACCCAGGTATCCTAATTCCTGATTCAGAGAAAAAAGCTGACTTTTTTTTTAACCTCTAGTAGCAGAGTAATAGGTAAATAACTCAATTTAGCACATCAAACTCCACTCTCAGTTTTCTCAGCATTCATCAGGAAAAGAGAGGCTTCCTCTGGGACTGGTAAAGAGGTGGCCTGGTTTTTTTGAAGGTTGTGACAGCAAAAAATAAGTCTGGGAGAGGTCTTAACAAGCTGGAAAAACTTTGGGTCTGGGCTGGCAATGTTCTGTGTGCCTATTATCCCACATCCAGTCCAGTTAACAAGCACAAAGAACAGATGTCATCATTAGGTGAAAAAGTCTTTTTGGAAAACCAACTATTAAGATGAAAAAGCTTGGGAAACTGAGTCACTGGAAGTTACAACACCAAAGTGATCATGGATCTCCTTAAATATCAGTTACCAGGATTTGTAGCTATGGTGGCTTGCCTACCTTGCTTGTTGGATGAACTGCAACGCTTTCTCTGCAAACTTTTCTGTAAGACTTGTGAGATTGACTGGCTGTTCCACAATGTTGAAGTTCTCGTACAGAGGAAGGCCCACGTCAGAGTAACAGTTTTTCTCAGGGCTGCTATGTAGAAACAAATATTCACTCACTTTACTTATTGTAATAAGCAAGGTAATTTTGTAGCCTTGGGGTAGGAGGAAGTTTTTTTTTTCTTTCTCATCTAGCCATGTAAATAAAGACAAGATATTTACCAGCTATCCCTAAAAAGTCTACCAGCTTTCCATTCTCTACTCCCCCAAGGAAGATATATTTGCTCATCCTTTGCAAGTGGATATATTTTCCAGGCTGTTGTGACAAATGTTCAAAACACTCATTAACTCTCTTCTTCATTTACTCTTGCTGTTTGTTTTTATGAATGAATAATCAAAGAACTGTAGAGTGTCAGAGCTAGCTGGGATCTTGGAGAGGATCTAGTTCCATTTTATTTTACATAGGAATAAAGTGAGTTCTAGAAAGAGAAAATGATTTGTTCATGGTCACAGAGTGAGAAAAGAAAGAAAGGAAAAGCATTAGGTGTCTATCTGTGCTAAATGCTTTATAATTGTTATTTCATTTAATGCTTACCAAAACTCATTATTATTAATTATTATTATTATTGCTATTATATTTCCCATTTTATAGTTGAGAAAAACGAGGCAGTCATGAGTTAAGTAATTTGTCCAGGTCACACAGTAAATATCTAAGAGTAAATTTGGACTCAGGTCTTCCTGACTTGAGGACCTGTGCCCTACTTACTGTTTTGTGCAACTTCTATCATTTAGATTATATTTCTTTACTGCTTTCAATTTTGTAGACCATTTTCTTGGCAAAAATACTGTGCGTTAGGTGTCCTGTGCATGTATGTGGGTGTGTACACAAACTTAAATACACACACACACACACACACACACACACACACTTCCCAGCATTGAATTTTGCAATATAATCTTTCTTTATGAAGCAGACCAAAAGGTCAGTAATGACCATAGAACAAGCTTAAGAAAAAGAGAGAAAATGATGCATAGATTGAATGAATTCCAAACATCTATATTTATAACTTCACTGAGATTCTTTCCCTTCTAGGAACAAGGCCTCAGCCAACAATTTTTCTGCTTGGCTTCATTATTTGTTGAAAGAAGATTAATGGTCACATCACATGTGTTTGAGGGCTTTGTGTTCATATCAGGTGACTCAAAGACTTGGAGCTTGAAAATTCCATAGGGTCATTTAGAAGGAAAAATGCATCATTGAATTCAAATAGCAATTGCTGAACCTACCTTTATGTCCTCAACTCTGGATATACAAAGGCAAAAATGAAAAAATAATCCTTGCTTTCAAAGATCTCTTGTTCTCCTGGGGAGTGGAAAACTACATGTATGTAGAAAAATCAGTACAAAATATGAAAAAAGTAAATATAAGGTATTGAGAGGGGAACAAGTAGGCTCAGGAATGGAACTAAGAATTTACTCAAATATGGGGATAAGCCTGTGCAAACACATAAAGATGAAAGATAGAAGTGTCATTTACAAGAAATAGCAAATAAGTCATCTTTACTAGATCATAGTAGTGACTCATTTTCCCCAAATTGCCTGACCCATGAAAATGAGAAGGTGGAATAAATGAATTTATAAGGTTTCTTCTAATCCAAAACATCCAATAATTCTAACCAAGTGGCTAAACATATACATATAATTTTCCAAAAAAAGAACTGTGCCTATGAAAAGGGAACATTATCACTTTGTTAATATTTTTTTCACTTAGTATAGAGGATGCATTTATTTAAAGCACTTTCTATCTGAATATACATCTTTTTATTCCTAACATCTGTTGAATATAATCTCCTAGGAAGGAAGAAGTATTTTTTTTTCATTTTTGTCTTTATATTCTCAGTACCTAGCACAGTGTCTAGTATATAAAGATAGGCTTAGTAATTTCTAGTTGACTTGAGTGAAGTACCTTGTAAATATTCCAAGAAAGTTTCTGCCTACACCATTACTGTCTGCTTTAGAAAGTAAGTATGAGTTCTGCTTAATTCAATTTCTATGGGCCCATATACAGATGAGTATCAAATGGTTGTTTTGGATGTTACCTTTGTAATGGAGCTGTTGCAGGTGGGCAGGCTGGGCAGGGTGGGTGATTGTAGCCAGGGGTGTCGCTACAGCCCATATCATGACTGTAAGGAATTCCAAAGTAGTAACTGAAGCCTGTGGTCAAAGCAATGAGGTTAGCTTCCCAAATCACAGCAGTGTTGTCCTAGCAGCAGCATTCCCACACGACCTCCTGATTTTTAATTCCCAATAATTTAATAGCATAAGGTATGCAATTTAAAAGGGATTTGGTTAACATCCCTTTCCTTGTATTCAAAGAAAAAAATATTGCTAGCTTCTAGCTGTAAGCCTCAATCTGCTAACTTGGAAACAGCATTCTGTAAGTAAGGGATTAACCCACATGAGAAAGATGAGAAAGAACTTAGGGGGTGCTTGGGTTTCTGGTTCAATAAGATGTTAATACCAACTTATAACTTTAGTCACAAAGCAAAATTAAATGATATTCAAATATACTCCTCCACACTTCTCTCCCATACAAGACTATATCTACATGCATGAAGAAGTAGCACTACATGCAGAAGGGGGAAAGAGTATTGGAAATGGCATCAAAGCATCTGGATTCAAATTCTGTATCTACTTGGGCAAAGAACTTAATCTCATTGGGTCTCTACCTTCATTTGTGAAATGAAAAGTTTGGTCAGGATGATTTCTAATATCTCTTCCAACTTTAAATATCATGACCTTTCAAAACTAGTATATCCAGAAGACTTACATGATACAAATACAATTTTCCAGTTCTCTTCTTGATTTTGTTTTTGTGTATGACCACAATACGTATACACATTAATAATAATTCACACTTTTTTAAACTTTAAGATTTTAAAAATGCTTTGCATACATTATTGCATTTGAACTTATAACACCCTTGTGAAGTAGGTGCTATTTCCCATTTTAATAAGAATAATTTGAATTATAATGATTCCCATTTTACCAATGATAAACTGAAGCTCAAAAAGATTAAGTAACTGATCAGGATCAAATAGGTAGTAAATGTGTGAGGTGGGATTTGAACCCTGATCTTCCAAATCTAATCCTTTCTCTGATATACCAAAAGAGATACTGTTTAAAAGCCAGAATGTTTTTCCAAACCTAGTCTCGAAAGAATTACTACTTGCAAAGGCCTCAGAGAGCTTGATAGAGGACTTCTCTACTATAGTTTGTTGCTGCAGAATTGACTATCCCATCCTTCAGGTCACATTCTCAAAATATAATTATATTCAGTAAACATTGACTGTAACAAGGTGAGCTTAGCTTGATGAATGTGTCACCCAATACTAGCTTATGATGGGGTTACACTTTACTGATTAACTCACAATCTAACAATCTCCCCACTCCATCCCTATGGAGCATAAAAAGCACATACAAATATAAGCTTGCCCTCTGAGCCATATACATTGATCTCCTCTGAAACCATTTTCCCAGCATTACACTTGAAGTGAAAACTAGGAATTCCCAGAAGGTCAGTTGACTACTACTCTATCTCAGGGTTCTGTCAAATAATCTTAAGGGACTGAATTTCCATTAATGTTGCTCATGAGCGTCTACTTGTGTGTTTTCCAATGAGTCAGCCAGATTTAAATTAGGTTTAATTAAAAAAAAATACTGAGTGAATATAACAAAAAGAGTTGCTATAAAATATTACCCCTCTCCTCTTTCCCCTAGAAGCCTGCAAGGTCACACATCTTCCATGTAAAAAGTCTTATGGCCCAAAGTCTTATTGTCCTTTCTAATTATTTAAGGACTTAGCCAAACATTATGATCAAGTTAAAGGAAAATTCCTTAATACCTAGTCTGTTGTCAGTTGATCAGTGAAATCATTTAAAGGGGAAACATCAACACTCACATAAATACAATGTAATTTTGAGAGCACTGATAATTAGGGGGATCAAGAAAGATATATGCTGGGATGTTCTCTAAAATGTAATGTTCTCTTGTTGGGTTTTTCTTGGGGTCTCTGGAGGCAGCCTTCGTAATCACCACAAGTACATCCAGGGACTAAAATACAAATATTTTATTGTCTCTTTCAAAGTCCTATCTCCTTCACTTGGGGCTCAGCTAGTTTTTCTGGAGGCCTTTCTCTCTCCTTGGTTCCAAGAGCTTGAGCTCCTGCCTGCCTTCTCTGGCTTCTGAACCTCCCCGAATTCAAAGGTTTGTGCTTCAGCTTCCAGTCACTACAGAGGTAGATGATGGAATGAATCTGTCTCAGCCTCTGAGAGCTTCTAGTACGCTTGTATCCCTGAAAAGTACCTATCACAATGCTTTATATTTTGTAGACACTTAATACATGTGGCTGAATTTGTTTGAACTTACTGGAACTCTAAGTGGAAAGGGGGAAGAAGAAGAAGAAATATACAAGTCTTGGATGTATGAGGGACTTGTGAGTATGACTACCAGAGACAAAAGTGAGCTCACAGAGGTGTATCAGCAGTGCATATTTAATTACTTGGGTATGGATGCTGTGTGAGGCCTGTCATGCTCCATATCATGGAGAAAACATTTATCTCTGGTACCTATAGCCTCTTCTCGATTTCCACTACAATCATCCTAGCACATACTCAGTCATATATTGCAATGGCCTTCTAGCAGGTCTTCCTTCATCTAGTCTCTCTTTCCTCTAATCTATCTTTTACATTTCCATTTAAGTGAGATAAGAGTCTTCCCTACTCATCTATCTGGCCTTGTCATTCCTCCATAGAAAAATATTCAGTGACTTCCTAATGTCTTCAAAACTTATAATGTTTGGTATGGTAATAGAGTCTCCATCTGTATCTCCATCTTTGACATATGGGATGATGAAAGTGGGAAAGGAACAAGCATTTATTAAGTACCTGCTATATACCAGGCACAAAATAAAGTGCTTTACAAATATTATTTCATTTAATCCTCACAACAACCTTGGGAGGTAGGTACTATGAATATCCTCATTTTACAAATGAGTATAAATATACTGAGGCAGGTAGAGGTTAATTGATTTGCCCAGAGTCAAACAATTAGTCAGTATTTAAGGACAGATTTGACTCTAAGTCCAGTGCTAAATATACTACATCATCTACCTGATTATTTTTTTTTCCTTGAAAGGCATTTTGAAACAGTCCTTGAAACTTAATTGGCTCAAGAGACTAAGGCTTCCTGATACTGATACAGCTTCCTGCTTAGCTGATTCCAAAAGTAAAAAAGAAGAAGGAGGAGGAGGAAGAGGAGGAAGAGGAGGAGGAGGAGGAAGAGGAAGAGGAGGAGGAGGAGGAGGAAGAGGAAGAGGAAGAGGAAGAGGAGGAAGAAGAAGAAGAAGAAGAGAAGAAGAAGAAGAGAAGAAGAAGAAGAAGAAGAAGAGAAGAAGAAGAAGAAGAAGAGAAGAAGAAGAAGAAGAAGAAGAAGAAGAAAGAAAGAAAGAAAGAAAGAAAGAAAGAAAGAAAGAAAGAAAATCCAAACCACAAGTTCTGACTAGTCTCTGAGGCTTCTGAGCAGCAAATCAGTGCTTCTCACAACATAACCAATACTGGCATTAGAAAGCTGTATTCTGCTGAATCAGTGCCAAATCCTCAATAAATATCCTTTCTCTACTCTAACTAAATAAATGTCCTTTTGTCAGTTTTTAGATGAACACTGAATAAATAATCTTATTCTAGTCTTGAACTGAAGCCATCAGATTAATTTGGTCAGCCCTGACCTTACTACATTTGACCTATATTCAAAGATCTGTATAAACTCATAGGATTCAGTCATGGAAGTAGCCCAACAACTCAATATTCCAATTCACTTGCATATAGGGAAAGTGGAGATGGGGATGATGGGACTAGGAATAACTTACTCAACTAGTAAGGAATAGATCCAAGAGATAGGATCATAGACATAGATCATAGATGTGAACTCAGATCATCCTATGCTCTTTCTACTTTAGCATGATTTCTAGTACTAATCATCCTCCTTTCCAATCTTATCATATTACTCTCTTGCATACACATTATACTCTAGTCAAACTGGTTTTCTTTGTTCCTAAACATGCTATGAGCTTCCTTTATACCTCTAAGCATAGTATTCTCTAAGCCTAGAATATCCCCCTCCTCTTTTTTGTTTGTTGAATTCCTACCCATCTTTTAAGTATTACTTCTTCATGAACATCTCCCTGATTCCTAATTTTTGATAATGATCTTCTCCCAAAGGCATCCCATAACAATACATTGCACTTCCTTAACAAATTTAGCATGGAGTATCACATTATACTTGTTTGCACTGTTCCTTTATTGAACATTAAATTTCATAGGACTATTTCTTCTCTAAATTTTGTATTTCCTCTAGAACAGAGCTCTTCATATGGTATTAAAAACTCTTAAAGAATACAGTTTGGGGTTCTTTTTTATTTTTAAATTAAAGCTTTCATTTTCAAAATATATACATAGATAATTTTCAACATTCATCTTTGCAAAACCTCATATTCCAATTTTTTTTCCTTCTCTTCCCCCTACAAGTAATCCAATATATTTAAACAAGCACAATTCTTCTATACATTCTTCTACAATTATCATGCTGTACAAGGAAAATCAGATCAAAAAGAAAGAAAAATGAGAAAGAAAACAAAATGAAAGCAAACAACAAAAGTGAAAAATACTATGTTGTGATCCACACTTAGTCCCCACCGTATTTTCTCTGAGTGCAGATGGCTCTCTTCATCACAAGACTAATTGAACTGGCCAAACTCACCTCATTGTTGAAAAGAGTCAACTCTATCATAGTTGATCATCATATAATCTTATTGTAGCTATGTACAATGTTCTCCTGGTTCTATTCATTTCACTTAGCATCAGTTTATGTAAGTCTCTCCAGGCCTCTCTGAAATCATCCTACTTATCATTTCTTATAGAACAATAATATTCCATAACATTCATATACTATAATTTATTCAGCCATTCTCCAATTGATGGGTGGAATCCACTCAATTTCCAATTTCTTGCCATGACAAAATGAGCTGCTACAAACATTTTTGCACTTGTGAGTCCTTTCCCCTTTTTTATGATCTCTTTGGGATACAGGCCCAGTAGAAACACTGCTGGATCAAAGGATATGCACATTTTGATAGCCCTTTGGGCATAGTTCCAATTGTTCTCCAGAATGGTTGCACTTCACAACTTCTAATTTGCTTATATCGCTCTTTATGTCTAAATCAAGAAGCCATTTTGACCATATCTTGGCATATGGTGTTAGGTGTAAGTCAATACCTAGTTTCGGCTATACTAATTTCCAATTTTCCTAACAATTTTTGTCAAATAATGAGTTTTTATCCCAGAAGCTGGAGTCTTTGGGTTTATCAAACACTAGATAATTATAGTCATTAACTATTGTGTCTTGTGAATCTAACTTATTCTACTGATTGACTACTCTATTTCTTAGCCAATACCAAATGGTTTTGGTGACCACTGCTTTATAATATAGTTTTAGGTCTGGTACAGCTAGGCTACTTTCATTTACATTTTTTTCATTAATTCCCTTGAAATTCTTAACCTTTTGTCTTTCAGAGGAACTTTATTATTTTTTCTAGCTCTGTAAAAGAATTTCTTGGGATTCCGATTGGTATGGCACTGAATAAGTAGATTAATTTGGAGAGGAAAGAATATAGTTTTTGAATGAATGACTGTGGGTAGGAATTTATTGATAGGATGGGCTCAGAAATGAAAAATAATAAAAGATAAAGAATTTTCAACATGGATAGCCCCTCAGAAATCACCTAGACTAATTTTTTTTTCATTTTTAAAAAATCTTTTAATGTCTTAGGTTGATACTCTGCTTTACTTCTTGCCTTGTTTATTTTATGTGTTCAAGGTTTGCAGGGCTTGAGAAATTCTACCTGTTTAATTCATTATAAAATATTCTCGCCCCTGTTTTGTTTTGTTTTTTTAATAACTTTTTATTGACAGAACCCATGTCAAGGTAATTTTTTACAGCATTATCCCTTGCACTCACTTCTGTTCCGATTTTTCCCCTCCCTCCCTCCACCCCCTCTCCCAGATGGCAAGCAGTCCTTTACATGTTGAATAGGTTACAGTATATCCTAGATACAATATATGTGTGCAGAACCGAACAGTTCTCTTGTTGCACAGGGAGAATTAGATTCAGAAAGTATAAATAACCCAGAAAGAAAAACAAAAATGCAAGCAGTTTATATTCATTTCCTAGTGTTCTTTCTTTGGGTGTAGCTGCTTCTGTCCATCCTTAATCAACTGAAACTGAATTAGCTCTCTTTATCAAAGAGATCCACTTCCATCAGAATACATCCTCAAACAGTATCGTTGTTGAGGTATATAATGATCTCCTGGTTCTGCTCATTTCACTTAGCATCAGTTCATGTAAGTCTCGCCAGTCCTCTTTGTATTCATCCTGCTGGTCATTTCTTACAGAACAATAATATTCCATAACGTTCATATACCACAATTTACTCAACCATTCTCCAATTGATGGGCATCCATTCATTTTCCAGCTTCTAGCCACTACAAATAGGGCTACCACAAACATTTTGGCACATACAGGTTCCTTTTCCTTCTTTAGTATCTCTTTGGGATATAAGCCCAGTAGAAACACTGCTGGATCAAAGGGTATGCACAGTTTGATAACTTTTTGAGCATAGTTCCAAATTGCTCTCCAGAATGGCTGGATGTGTTCACGATTCCACCAACAATGTATCAGTGTCCCTGTTTTCCCACATCCCCTCCAACATTCCCCATTATCTTTCCCTGTCACTCTAGCCAATCTGACAGGTGTGTAGTGGTATCTCAGAGTTGTCTTAATTTGCATTTCTCTGATTAATAATGATTTGGAGCATATTTTCATATGTTTATAAATAGTTACAATTTCTTCATCTGAGAATTGTCTGTTCATATCCTTTGACCACTTCTCAATTGGAGAATGGCTTGATTTCTTAAAAATTAGAGTCAATTCTCTATATAGTTTGGAAATGAGGCCTTTATCAGAACTCTTGACTGTAAAAATATTTTCCCAGTTTATTGTTTCCCTTCTAATTTTGTCTGCATTTGTTTTGTTTGTACAAAAACTTTTCAATTTGATATAATCAAAATTGGTCTGAGAGGTAAACTATCCTATGCTCTTCCAATTTATTTATAATCTCATTCTTTATGCCCCTTATGAACACATTTTGACCTTATCTTGGTGTACAGTGTTAAGTGTGGGTCAATGCCTAGTTTCTGCCATACTAATTTCCAATTTTCCCAGCAATTTTTGTCAAATAATGCATTCTTATCCCCAAAACTGGGATCTTTGGGTTTGTCAAACACTAGATTAATAAAGTCATTGGCTGTTTTGTCCTTTGAACCTAACCTATTCCATTGATCAACTAGTCTATTTTTTAGCCAATAGCAGATGGTATTTTTTTTTTAAATTTTGTCAAAGAAACTGAGATTTTCAATCTCAGAGAGCTGGATCAGGGTAGATTTCTTGCCTCTCCCTAAGAAACTTCATAGTTAAGGAGAGTACAAAACTAGATGAACCAGGTCACATATTTCACTGGCCTCAAGAAGTGTCAGGTTAGTGGCAGAACTAAAAATCAGAATTCAGATATTCTAATTCTCATTCCACTGCTCTTTGGACCACACCACAGTAGGTCAAAAGATAGATAATAGGAATTAAAAGATGTCATAGAATCCTATACTAAAATATCATGGAAGTGGTGGTGGAGAATATAGAAAATAGGAAAAGATGAGAAATTTAGGAGTTAGAGTGAGAAACTAAAAAAATTCCACTAATCTGATTAAAAAGAGCATGAACACTGTGTGTTCAGTCATGAATAACTTAAGTCTTCTCCCTTAAAACAATGATCCAAGACAATTCCAAAGGACTCATGATGGAAAATGTTATACACATTCTGAGAAAGAACTAATGGAGTCAAACTGCTGATCTAAGCATACTATCTGTGTATTTTTTTTTCTTTTTGGTCTGTTTCTTCTTTCCCAATATGACTAATATGGAAATGTTTTACATGATTGCACATAAATAACTTATATCAAATTGCTTGGGGAGGGGGAGGAGAAAGAAGGGGGGGAAATTTGGAACTCAAGATTTTTTTGAGATGAATATTACAAACTGCCTTTATGTGTAATTGGTGAAAAAAAAAATTATTTTTTGAAAGCCATGCAGAAAGAACATTGAATTTTAATTAGGAAAACTGCATTCTAGTTCTAGCTCTATTATCAGCTCCCTCAGCCTCAGTTTTCTCAATTCAATTAAACATTTGTTGTTATAATACTGTTTCAGGATTATTCCCTCTAACTCATACTCTCACATTTGCAGGTGGGATTCTTAAAGGGTAGATGCTACCTCAGGTTCTAGAACCTATAGGTATCTATCTCTAAAACTAGCTAATGACCACCACACTCACTTGTGAACTTTCCCTTACAGGAAGGCAATAAACACAATTAGCTCAAAACAAAGGAATTTTCTAATATGGCATAGGAAGAACAATAGAAAATTAAACATCCCTACTATATACTTGGGGTGACCTTGTTATAAATACATGTAGCATTTGTGGAAAGAGTAGGCAAAAACTTAAGAATATGAGAACAGTAGGGTGTATAGCTGGGGAAAACACTCACTCCTCTGTACTCTTTATTGCTGGATCTCAAAGTCCTTTCTTTCCTTGTACAATCTTCTGTATAGTGGAACTGTCACTGTCCAGAGCTGGCTCTCTAAATTCCAAATCTTACTCTGTTCTCTGCTACCAGGGGGTCACATTCCTTGAAGATTTTTCTGATCTTAAATAGCTATCTTTTTTTTAACCTGGTTCTATCTGAAGAGAGAGAGAGAGAGAGAGAGAGAGAGAGAGAGAGAGAGAGAGAGAATATGAATGTGTGTGTATGTATATAAACTCGGAAGTGCTGCCTTTTGCCTGGGATCTCTCAAACTGCTTGCTAGATACAGTGTCTTTTTCTGAGTAAGTAGCTACATTGCTAGGCACCACGGGTGATTGGTGTAGGTGGACAGAGCTTTCCTTCTTTTCCCAGAGATGAGGAGCTATGTTTCCTTATAACTGCGGGTTCTCTTCAACTGCCTCAAAACTATTGGATTGTGTTTTCTAAGGGTCATTGGGGAGGTGGAGAGGGAAGGAAGATGGCCAATGATTATTTGTTTCCTCTTGACTCAGAGACCAAGTATTATTTGTTTGCTTATTTTTTTTCTTTCTTTCTCTTTTTTCTCCCTTTTGAACTGATTTTTCTTGCTCAGCATGACAAATTTGGAAATATGTTTAGAAGAATTGCACAAGTTTAACTTACATAGGATTGCTTACTGTCTAGGGGAGAGAAGGAAAAAAAAATTGAACACAAGGTTTGCAAAGGTGAATGTTAAAAATTAACTTCACGTGTATTTGAAAGAATAAAATACTATTTTTAAAAATTTAAAAATCAAATCAAATTACTGTTCATTAAAAAAAGAAAGAAAAGGTTTAACAAGGTGTTAACACCTACTTACAAAGCAACACCTCCTTATATATAATAAAATTCTCTGACTGATATGACTGAATTGGATGGGATGTGGGAGATCCACTCTTTATCCCCTGTTATAGTAATAAAAAAGTATTGAAGTCAATTCTAATGGATGTGGCTCTTTTCAACAGTGAATTGATTCAGGCCAATACCAATGGACTTGTGATGGAAAGAGCCATCTGCAGCCAAAGAAAGGACTGTGAGGACTGAATGTGGATTATAACATAGTATTTTCACCATTTTTGTTGCAGTTTGCTTATTTTTTGTTTTCTTTCTCATTTTTTCTTTTTGATCTGATTTTTCTTGGGCAGCATGATAATTGCAGAAATATATATAGAAGAATTGCACATGTTTAACATATATTGGATTACTTGCTATCTAGACAAGGAGGTGAAAGAAAGAGAGAAAAACTGGAATACAAGGTTTTTCAAGGGTGAATGTTGAAAACTCTCTTTGTATATATTTTGAAAATTAAAAGCTATTATTTACCAAAAAATTAAAAAATAAAATAGCATTGAATTAGATGATTTCCAAGATCTCTTCCAAATTCCAGACTCAATTCTATGATACTAGAAAACTTTCAAAACAGTAAAACAGGGATTCTGAGGAGTCAATCATAATAGTTAACATTTATGCATACTCTAAGGCTTGCAGAGCACTGTATTTACATTATCTTATTTGAACTATCACAACAACTCTATGAGGTAGGTTGTTATTTAATCATTTTAGTTATGTTCAACTTTTTGTGATTCCTTTTGAGTTTTCTTAGCACAGGTACTGAAATTTTATTATACTCATAATAACCCTATGAGACGTGTACTAGAGGAAATATTAACTCCATTTTACAAACAAGGAAATAAAGGCTCAGAGAGATTTGACTTGCTGTAGTCACACAGCTAAGTATTATGAGAGGCAGAATTTGAACAAGTGATCAAATCCAACATTCTATTCTCTGTGCCATGAGGCCAAATGATATAATCACTGAAGAGAAAGAGGTCAAAGAATACTTGCAAGAAACTTAAAATAACCCTAGATAGTAAATTTTATTTAGTTGTCTTGAAAATGTTCAACAAAATAACTATGAAATAAAAAGTATTGAACTATATTTCTAACACTACTAATTCTAAAATCTATGCATCTTTACTCACATAAAGTTAGAACTATAGAAGGGAATAACCACTATTCTAATATTCATAATAGAAAAGTCATGAGGACATAAGAGAGATAAAAGAAGTTGTTATTTGAGAATAAAGGCTAAGTGAGAGTGACCTGAAGCTGTATAGTAATAGAAAGGCTCCTATAGAGTGAAATGAGGCTATTAATGAACTGTGAGATTAACTCTGGGAAAGAAAAAAAACAACCACAGCGAATGCTCTAGTGGAAAGCAGGAAAGTAATTTAAAAGGACATTGTATCTCATGTTCATAGAGGTTTTTTTCCCCCTTCAAATAATAAATGCCCTCCCTACCCCCTTCCAAGAATCCTTACCACGGAAATTGGGTTGGTAGGGGCCATGGTGACCAAGATGCCATTTGCCTGTTGGAAAACAAGAAAGGTGATCAGCATGATTTCCTGTTCACAATCTCACTTCATTTAGAGAGCTGAGAAAACACACTGTCCTTCATTAGCTTTTTATTTTAAAAAGAGGAACCAAAAGGTACTAAAAGGAGCTGTGCTAAGCAAGTCCTTCCTTCTAATAAACATAAGCCAGTGTCACTGGGAAACAACAAGAACAAGCAGCCCAACTAAACAAACAGGAAAGAGAAGGGAGAAAGGAAGGTCAGCTACTGGGAAATCTAAAGAATTCAGGGGATTGAAAAGGCTGCCTCTGCCCTCCCTTTAGAGAGGATTGAGAGGGACAGAGTAACAAGTTGTCTATTCCTTCCTCCTCCCTACCCCCAATCCCATCTTCCTTATAAAATTAAAATTTATATGAATTATTGAAGAAGGAATAGATTCCCACACACTTTGTTATCAAGAATATCTGCATTCCTGCCTGCCTCATCAACCTCCCCTTTTGCCACACATTAAATATGGCTAAAATGAGAAGGGAAAGAGAGAGCAAAAGAATAAATCCACAGAGTATTTCCTTCACATCTGCTATATTCCCAAACTGCAAAGTAGTTTGGAATTCTCAAGGACTATACAGAAATCCAGAACATGAAGCTGGGAGCATACCAAACCCTGGAGAGACACTAAAGTAGGATTTTTCTTGTCTGACACAATGAAATAAATAGTACACTTCAGCTTGATTTCCCTTAAAATCATTTCATGGTAAACTGGAAGGGTCCTTTTATTGAAGATAGATAAAGTTATTTTGAGGAATGCATTTTGCTCCTTTTCTAATCAAAACAGATCTCTAGTTTACCAGAGGAAACTTAAGATAGCAAACAACACACCCAGCATGAAGACTCAAAGCATTTGGTTTTGTTGGCATAATCTCTCTACCCATGAAGTCTGTTTAGGGAGAATAGCAGGAAACCCACTGGATCTGGCTCTCTGAGATTGAAAACAACAGTTTCCCTAGCAGCACTAACACCCTGATGATGCTGTGGAGATTTTCATATTTTAAGAAAGATAAACAAGAAAAGAAGGGAGAAAATTTATTAGACTAAAAAACCCCACTACTTATACAGTAAAAGGCAAAATGGAACTGGCTTGAGCTAGGTGAAGAGACAGGAAGGAAGGAAGGGAACAAGCATTCATTTCACAACTACTATGTGCTAAATGCTGGGTTAAACACTTTAAGACATTATCTCATTTGATCCTCACAGTAACTTTGTGAAGTGGTGCTATTATTATCACCAATTTACAGTAGAGGAAACTGAGGCAGCCAGAGGTTAAGTGACTTGACTAGGATAACATAGCCAGGAAGTGTTTGGGGCTGTATTTTAAATTAAAGTTTTCCTATATCGAAAATGCAGAGGGCTATTAGCACGCCAGCTTTTAATTCAATTCAATTCAACAGGCATTTATTAAGTGAGTGCTGGAAATACAAAGGCAAAAATGAAACAGTCCTGGCCCTGAAGAGTCTCTTGGGAAAATACCAAGTATATGAAAAGTAACACAGCCCAGAGCACTTAGGTGGCACACTGGATAGAGTGCTTGACCTGGAGTCTGGAAGACTCATCTTTCTGAGTTGAAATCCAGCCTCAGGTACTTATTAACTGTGTAATCCTCAGCAAGTCATTTAATTCTGTTTGCCTTAGTTCTCATTCCTTAGAAATATACTATTAGAACTGACTAATAACAAAGTAAGAGGGGAAAGGGAAACAGTTTTCTTTTAAATCTTCCCTTTGAAGACTCAAAGTATGTGATAGCCCAAGAAAGGTTTTTATTCCAGTGACCTCTAATAATTTAGAAGACAACTTTAAAATTCCCCTCTTCTGTCTGAAATATCTTGGAAACAGAAACTGGACATGTTTAACTTAGCAATGATCTGAACTGGAAGAGCCTTGCTTACCTTGATCTGTTCATTTCCAGCACTAAAGTGTTGTAAGCCTAATACCTTTAATTTAAATGAGCTGGAGAAGAAATGGCAAACAACTTTAGTATCTTTGCCAAGAAAACCCCAATGGGGTCAGGAGGAGTTGGATACAACTGAAAAGTGCAGCCTAATTTTAAGAGAGAGAGAGCCCTAAGAACTCAGAATCAGGAAAGGCTTTGTTTAGGAGATGGTAGTTGGGCTACCCTATGTGAGAGATTCTATGGATTCCCCAGGAGGGATTCTATGAGGGAGAGGTAAAGACAGAAAAAGTTTGTTCTATAAGTGAAACTTGTAGTATTACCTATCATTCCTGTGATGTAACCAGCCTCTTGGAGCACCTGGGCTAAGGTGGTCTCATTGAGTGGAAGGCCTCCTACGGAGCTGATGGCAAAATTGTGGGTAACTCCATTTCGGACTCCAAGCCTTCCTGTAAGCAGGCTGGCCCGGGACGGGGAGCAAGTCGAGGCTGGTGCATGAAAATCCACAAACCTGGAAGGAAAGAAACCGTGGGAGAAAACTAAAAAACATGGAATTAATACCCAATAAAAG
This sequence comes from Antechinus flavipes, assembly GCF_016432865.1. NCBI lineage: Eukaryota > Metazoa > Chordata > Mammalia > Dasyuromorphia > Dasyuridae > Antechinus > Antechinus flavipes. Next base: position 158,213,086 of record NC_067401.1, read on the forward strand.
GAAATCCATTTCAAAGAATTGTAGGTTTGGAAAGAAATCATTTAGTCCAACTGCCTCACTTAACAAGAACCCAGGGGCATGGCTCCAGCACAATGAAATTTAGAATGTACTGATAGTTCCTATATTCTAACAGTAGTACAAGCAACTGGGCTCAGCATCTAGTTAACAATAATAATTTGCAAAAATAGAAAGCTTCTCTTCTCTTCTCCCCAGCAGTAGTATTCCTATAAATAGGTCTTAAGGTGCCCACAGATTTTTATTTCCCTTCTTATAGGACAATGTTCTGGGGTCTTACTTCTTTGCATCCCATGCTGTCTTCTCCATCCTGCAATTGAACTGAAGCTTCTGAGGGCAGGGACTGTATCCCATCTTGGAATTCCCCATACCCAATACACAACACCTTGTGCATAATGCTTAACAGATATGTGTTGAATGGAATGACTGGTCTACAAACAGTCCTAGATTAAGCATGTAAGTAAGGATATGATGTAGTGGAAAGAATACTGGATTTGGAGTTTGAAGAGTTCAATACCAATATGGCTGAATCTCTCCAAATGACCTTGGATAAATCACTTAACTTATCTGAATCTAATTTCTTTATGTGAAAAAAATAAAATTGTTGTCTTATATGCTTTTTATCATCCCTTCCAGTTTTGACATTTTATAAGACAGAAACCTTTTAATCAATCAGTTTTACATCCTTCCCTTTCAGAAGCTGTGATTAAATTGCTAAATGAATGAATTTGCATTTCACCTCTTCTTACCATCCCACAGTAGATGGGGGAGGTAAGTAATAAAGCAACAAAGAGGCTTTATTATTTGGAAAATGTTCTTTTCCAAGTCAACATGGGCAGGCTGTGACCAACTGAAGGAATGAACAAAGGCTTTTAATTAAAGGCTGGAAATAGAATGTAAAACAAGAAAAATATGAAGCCAGATATTAGAGTGGAATAGCTAATAGAAAAACCAATGTACATTAAAACTTACACCAACCAAAATAATCTGAGATTGAATAAATTAAACATATTAGATTTACAGTACTTTAGTGTTGGAAGTGTTGGGATCAACAAGGTAAGTGAAGCCCTTCCAGCATTGCTTAGTTAAATAGATCCAGTCTGTTTACAAGAGATTTTAAAAAAAGAGAGGAGAATTTTCAAGTTCTCTTTTAAATTAATAGAGTTCACTGGAATGAAAACCTCCCTTTAGTTATCACATATTTTTAGACCTCAAAGAGGATTTTAAAAAAATTATTCTCTTTCCCCAACTACTTAGATATTAGGCAGTTGTAGTAGTATATTTCAAAGGGAGCAGAGAGCTCAGCCATCCTGATTATAACAAACATAACTGACTATAGAGTCCAGCTAGCTCTAGACCACTTTAATTTCTACCAAGAAATTAGGGTTTACTGAATAATGGGCCTCTCATCATGTGACCATAAACTTATCCATATCTTCTCTTTCTACTCCATACCTTTCCTTCCACCTCTAGCTCCAGAAATAGTAATCAAAACTGTATAAATATTGCTGGAAGGGAGAAGATGATATACTCTTTTTTTTTTCTACTTGTGTCTGAATGGGTTTTCTTGGCAAAAATACTGAAGTAGTTTGCCATTTCTTTCTTCAGTTCATTTGTAGCTGAGGAAATTGAGGTATACAGGATTAAGTGACTTGCCTAAGAGTCACACAGCTAGTCTCTGAAGCAAGATTTGAACTCAAGAAGATGACACATTCTATCCATTGTTCTCCCTATCTGCCTTCTTTGATGCTGGAAAGAGTGTGACAACTAACTACCTGCCCTATAGTTCCATTCGCCATCCCTGTGACTTCCCAGGCCATAACTCTCTTCCTAGCCTACCTCATACCTTAATCTTTTATATTCCCAACTACAATATGTGCTTTTTGAGGGCTAAGACTGTCCCACTTTTGTATTAATATTTAGTATCTGGTACATAGTAAGTGTGTAATAAATGTTTGCTTTTCATTCTGTACTCACAGTGTCTGAAATTTCATCCTTAAAACTTTAATCTTTAGAATTTTTCTTTAAAATGCAAATACTTCAGAAATACACACAAAACTCATTCAATAATTCAGTTAATATGTATACCAAGATGGTTCTTGTTCTCAAGAAATTTATAACTTGCAAGATAAAATGTTAATGTACCCTATTTGATTACAACATATGTTATTAATATTTCCTTTTTACAAATAAGAAAACTTGATTTGGAAGTTAAGTAGCCTGTCCAAGGTCACACATCTAGTAGACAACATTTGAACAGAGCTATCTCGACACCACTTTGTAGTTAACCATATTGCCTCTTAAACAAATTTTAAGTGATATTTTCCTTCTAAAAAGAAAAGCAGACACCTAAAACCATTGCTCAAGAGCAGAGAAAAGATGCAGAAAAAGATATTGAGTGTTGGCCTCCTTCTAAAATTTTCCTGAGACTAGTACTGCTCTTTATATTCTGAAACAATCTCAATGCTATCAATTGTATTCACCTTGAAATAGTGTACTTTGCATGCTTCATCTCAATTCCTTTTTACTACTTATATTATCACCTTCATTTTTAAATTTGAAATTTTTATTAATATTGCTTATTTTTACATGAAATGTCCAAATGTATCCTTCTCCTTCCCCAATAAACCATCTCTTAAATAAAAAAAAAGTTCAATAAAATTAACCAACACATCAACTGAGCATGACATTTATACTGCAAAGAAGGGAAGGGGGGAAGGAGAAGTATGTTTTCATTCTGTGGGACAAACTGGTCATTATAATTACACCTCAAAGTCTGAGGGTTTTGTTCTTGCTATCTTTCCATTTTTATATTGTGGTAGTCATTGCATATAGTGTTTTGATTCTACTTCCTTAACTCTACTCATCAGGTTTTCTAAATTAATTTTTTCTTCTTACAGTACATTAATATTCTACTATGTTAAAGCACAATGACCAACCATTCCCCATAGTTGTGTGATCTCTAAGATCAGTTGCTTCTTCTATAAAACTCAGGAAGAGGAGGAAGATGGATTCAATGAAACCTAAAGTCTTCTCCAACTTTAAGTTTATAATCCTTTGATTCCTAAAAATCACTTACCCTGTTGGTTTTACTTTTGTTCTCTATAAAATGGAAATCAATTAATTAATCAATAAAAATATATTTGTGTTTGCTTTGTGCCAGGCACTATAATAAGTGTCGAGGATACAAAGACAAATATAAAATGGTTCCTGCTTACCTAAAGCTAGGAGAAAACAACATGATGTACATAAGCATATATGTAACTTGTACAAAATACATACAAAAATGTTTTGGGAAGGAGAACATATGAGTTGAGAAAGGCAGTACTTGAGCTGGAGGACTGGAAGAAAGGTGGTGCTAGCATTTATGTAGTACTTTAAGATTTACAAAACACTTTACAAAGATTATTTCATTGATCTTCACAACAGCCCTGGCAGGTAGGTGTTATTTTTAACCCCCAAATAGAAAGAAACCAAGGTTTATAGCCCAACAGGGAAGTTAGGAAGAGAGATAGATTGACATGAAAAATGAGTTTTGTTTTGGCCATATTGACTTTGAAATTCTGACAGGAAATCTAGATTTCCTTAGATAATTATGATTCTGATTAGATTATGATAGATTAGATAATGATATAGGAGAAAATACTAAGGTGATAGGAATAAGCACTTATTAAGTACCTATTATGTATCAGGCATAAGCATTTCATCTACTTTTATGATGACTGATTATATAAATCTGAAAGTCAGCTGCATAGAAATAACAGCTAAACCTATGGGAGCTGATGAGGTCAACCAAGGGAGAAAATGTAGAGAAAGAAGAAAGGGGGAAAAAAGAGTCTTGGAAACACCATAGTCAGGGAGCAAGACACAGATTTTTGAGCAAAGAAGATGGAGAAGGAATGTCCTGAGCTAGCTTTCATTTCATTAGCCAGTCCCTTATTTTGACTACCATCATTTACCTCATGGTTTAAGGAGTTATAGAAGCTAAGTGATACAGAAAGTCTGTACTATTATTGCTATTGATCTTACTCTTACTTCTTCTGTATTGTAGTTAGAAGTAAAATCCCATTTTGGATAGAGGAAACTTTTATACTAAGAAGAGCTTACTGTAATTCCTTTTTCTTAGCATTAACAGGTTTCTCTGAAGCACTGTAGTCTTGCAAATGTACTTAACAAAAATGTCACAAGATTTTTTTTTCATTGTAACTTTTGCAAAGGTTTTGCTTTACTCCAACTAACTTGAATAATAGAAGTCTTTGCTGAAGTCAGTCAATATTTATTAGTATCCAGCTTGAGCAGACAGTCTATTCTGAGAGAACCATCATCTCCCAAAGTCACTGACAATATCATTTTTAGATTAACTGTGGGAATCATAGGTTTTCCTCCAGACAACAGGCAACTATATCTGAAAGTGCAGTAGATCAGAGATCAATATGGGGAAGAAAAAGATTGTCCATGGGTTAGGTTCCTATCTCTAGACAATTAACATTCAAAAAAGATTGTTCACAAGCTCAGGCATGTATCACCTGGCCAACTTGTATTTATACATCTATAAGATGTAGGGCCAAAAGAAACTTTATAGGCCCAAAGGATTTTTTTGCTCATTGATAGAAACTGATTTTAGAAATGGGGCATTTTCAATTTATATATGTATATATGTTTATATTTCATATGTGTATGCATATTTATATTATATAAGAAATCCATCATTATATCAAATTGCAGTCAAATAAATCCTGCAGTTCTCAAATGAATACTTACACTTCTACTTATATTAGTGTGGAAAAGGCAAGTATAGGGCCAAAAGAAACTTTATAGGCCCAAAGGATTTTTTTCTTCTGGAAGTACCCATTTCAATTAAGAGTGGTATCTGCACTCCAATCACCCTAATAGGAATTAATCTCTTAATTAATGAATCATATCTTTCAATAAATCTTACAGGAATATAAGGGAGTGGGGATTTCATTCAAGAATGAGAAGGTTAAGAATATAAAGATTATATGTTTTATGTTGATTGATTACCTCCATTCCTTGGTTGAATAACAACTCCCCCCTCATCCATTTCTATAAAAGGTATCTGATTTAATTATCTTCTCATTCTATAATGGTGCAACCATAAATATATAATATTTTAAAATTAATTTTGCAATATGATTTATGGGCATCGGCCTAAACTTATTCATATTATACTGTTTCCTAGTATTGCCAATAATTCTTGTCAAATGGAGAATCCTTAATTAAGTAATTAATATTTTCACTTTCATTTCAATATACTGGTGTAAACCAACAAATGCCTTTGAAAGTGATAAGTCTAACTTGGGTGATCTCTATAACTAATGACTTGTTTCAGATAAAACCCCTGTCAAGTCAATGAAGAAAAAGCAAAATGTAATTCTTAGAATGGGTTGATATTTTCAATTCAGCAAATAGTTTGAGAGGCTACAGAGCATAGGCAATGGAGAACTAGACTTATACTCATGAAGAAAGGTTCTGACACTTACAAGTTATAATTTTGCAAGTCACTTAACTTTCTGAACCTTGATTTCTCTGTTTGTAAATATAGCCATGATAAAACTTTCAATACTTACCTCACAAGATTGATGTGAAATGTTTTATAAAAAGCCATTTACAAATTTTCATAAAATTCACAAATATTAAGTGAGATGCTTTATATTAAGCTATCTGCAAATTTTAAAACATATTATAGAAGAAAAATTCCATGCTCTGCATTTTGGACACAAATCTACTAGGGACAAATTAATTAAATTTTTAGGAAAAATTAGTATTTAGGGAAAAAATATCTAAAAGGATGCAAATCTATGTTATTTTAAAAAATCTCTCTGGTCAAGCCTTGAATGATGAAGACTTAGGCAATAATTTTGATTTAAGAAACAAAATAATAGTCACTTTACTGTCAGGGGATCCTGAAAGAGAGAACCTATGGGGAAACAGAATGTTGCTCTCAGATCTCCCTATATTTTTTAATTTTTAAAGAGAGCATAATTCTTCCCTGAACTCTGATTTTATTTCTTTTTAGAAATTGGTTAGGTCTTTCAAAGACCTATAATTATAAAAATATAATTTTTTAGATATTTCTAAAAGAGGTAATTAGAGTGAGTATGAAAAGGTTTGTCCAGAATTTAAATATTAGTTGTTAATATTATCCAGGAGAATCATGTCCATAGACCCAGTCTCAAATAGTACTTCTCCCATACAGTCATAACCAGTTGAATTCTAGTCCTTAGTCTATATCTGCATATAACAAAGAATAAAAGACAATGTCTCTCTCAACCTGTTTTTCTCCCTATAAAATAGTTAAAATAGCAGCTCATATCACAATTAAAAGGTCCTTAGTGAGATCTTCCAACAGTTCTAAGATGAAAGGGTAAGTAGGTTATACAGTGGATAGTGTGCAGATCTGGAGTCTCATCTTCCTAAGTTCGAATCTAGTCTTAGACACTTATTGGTTGTGTGATTCTGACAAAATCACTCAACTCTGTTTGCTTCAATTTCCTCACCTGTAAAATGAGCTGGAAAAAAAAAAAAAGGAAAGCAACTTTAATATCTTTGCCAAGAAAATCCCAAATGGGATCACAAAAACTTGGACATAACTGAACAAGGGGGCAGAGAAGAAAAGAAGAGCAAATACTGGCTCTAGAGTGAGAGAACTTAGGTCCTACATTAGCTCTACTACTAACTCTGTGTGTGTGTGTGTGTGTGTGTGTGTGTGTGTGTGTGCGCACACGTGTGCACGTGCACATATGTGTAAGACAGGGAAACAGACTTTTAGTATTTTGTTCAAGTTCTGAATCTCAGTTTCTTCCATAAAATGAATGAACTGGACTAAATGACCTTTATATTCCCCTCAAATTCTAGATCTTTGGATTCCACATCTAGTGCTCTTTCCATTATGGATACTCTTTTATGTTTTGATACTGTAAAGATAAATGAAATTAAGACACATGAGAGTTCTTGGAAGTGAAGATGCTGTTCTTTATATTTTAATTCAACAAAAATTTATGTAGGGTTTAGAGACTGTGCTATAAAGATAAAAATGAAAGCAGTTCCTGCCCCTAAGGAACTTTTATTTAATGGGAATGACTTTTTTTTAATCCTCAGGCAAAGAAGGTCTCAAAGAGAAAATAATGACAAAAACTTTGAGGTATATAGGATTTCTACCCTTCTTTCACTCAGCCAAATGGAGAATTCTACTTCCTCTGCAACAATTGATGATATCACAGTGTAATATGAATATTCTCAGTTCTATCCATGAAACTTAAAAATTGAAATCACACCTTGGCAGGTAAGATAAACTAAAACATTATAGAAATAACAGACTTTAATTTTGTGAGCTTTAGTCTAAATAACATCCAAGAAAGTTTTTCTCTAATGTTTCATACTGATATGGAGATGGTGCTGGGTTATTTCTTGAAGATGCTTATCAGTAGAGCATGAACTTTAACAAAGAATATTTTCCACACTGGAAAGGCTTTGAGTATGATCCAGAAATATTCAAGGAACAGTCTTTTAAAAAATTCATATTATATCATCTTGTATGTAGAGTATGATAAATTTTGAGGATACAACAATTCTTAAAAACTATCTGCTAGGGCATCTCTGTGGCACCAGTCCTGGAGAAAGAAGAACATGAGTTCAAATCTGTCTTCAGATACTAGCTGCATGACTCTGAGCAAGTCACTTAACCCTGATTGCTTCAAAAAAAAGAAAAGAAAAAACTGCCTACCAAGTAAAAGACTGGTTGTTTTATATATCAAATGAACCTTTTTTAATATTTAGCAATTTAATATTTAGCTTTTGGACCTTCCTTGATACAAAGGCAAAAGTTTTTGTTGAAAGGTAAAGGGGAAAAGCCATCTATGGCTTCCTGATCCCAAGAAAGCAATATTGCTTTAATCACTGAAGGAAAAATTGATGTGATTCAGTGAACACAATATGCTATGAATAAAGCCTTCCCACAAATGGGCCCAAAATTATGCTTTCCAGTTAAGATTTTCCAGTTAGCATTTATACTATATAACCAATGATAACCCAGTTATCCTTGGCACAAAACATAATAGAAATGTCCTCTTCTCTTTCTCTCCACTGTAAGACCAAGCTACATGGACAGGAAGGCTAAGTTAAATTATATAGGGTCAAGGACGTTGGAATTAGTCTCCACTTCCTCTCTAGTCTCAACTTCCAAGTGATTGACCAGACATATGATTGAGAATAGATCACAATAATTGGAGCTGGAAAGGACCTTTAAAATCACCAAGTCCAACTATCACATTTAACAGAAGATAAACTCAAGGCTCATAAAGGCAGTTAGAAAGCAAACAGTGAAACTGAAATTTGAATTTGGGTCTTCTAACTCCCAACCCAGTGTTCTTTTTATTGTATACTTTACATTTCATATCTCTCCACAATTTGCCAGGGATCTCTAATTGTCAAATTCAATGGCTTTCTCTCAATTTTCATTCTCATTGACCTCTTTGCAGCCTCTGAAATTGTTTATTACCTTGATATTCCCTTCTTTCTAGGTTTCTAAGATACCACTCTGTCCTGATTCTCCTCTCACTATCAGATTGCTTCTTCTCAGTTTCAGATCTTCCCCTGGGTCATCCATTCTAACTATAGATGTCCTTCAGGGTTCCCTCCTAGGTCCTCCTCTCTTCTCCTTCACCTGATGATCTCATCAGCTCCATATCTTATCATATTTATACTAATGTTTCTTCAAGATTACTTATCTTGCCCCCAATTTCATGCTGATCTCTAATCTTGCATCTCCAATTGCCTTTCAGATATCTTGAAATGGCATCCAATGGATGGCTTAAATTCAATCTATCCAAAACTAAACTCCATATTTTTCTCCTTAAACATTTCATGAAAATGTTTATTAATGTGTAACATAAAGGTAACCCAACATTATGCTTTAGCCTCCGATTTCCTCAAGCCATGTCTTACTAAAATGACAAGATGTAGCCAGAGCTACTCATAATCTTTGAAAGAAAGGTTATGGCAACACTGGAAGGCTTAAGTATAAAAAAAAAAAGTGGAACAACATGATAGAATACCTGTGAAGATGGAGAGTTTGGTATGTAGGAAGGAGTCCAGGAAGGCAGAGAAACAGGAAGGCTCCATGGAATATGAAGATGGAGCAACTTAAGGTAGGAAAAGTCCAAGAAACCTGAATTTTCTCCCCCCACTTCAAAAGAGGAAGTCATTGGTTCTCAATACGTTCACTTCTTTATTCCTTCCCCATCTCTAATGAAGACAAGAATAGAAAGTGCTAGAAAATCATCCTTGTGTGGGTCCTCAAACTACAGACCCCACAGGCCAGATGCAGCAGCTGAGGACATTTATCCCCCTCACCCAGGGCTATGAAGACCCACAAAACAAAGTTTTTGTTTTTACTATACTCCAGCCCTCCAACAGTCTGAGGGACAGTGAACTGGCCCCTATTTAAAAAGTTTGAGGACCCCTGTAAGAAGATGAGAAGCAGTTAGGGTCACTAAATCCTGAGTCACCTTCTTTAGAGGAAGAAGCAACACCGTCTGCCCTAGTACATATGACTTCTCCTTGTGTATTTTAATCTTTTCTTAAACAAAAATGTCAATATGTTTTTAAAATGCAAGAATATGTAGTACAATTAGTGTTATATTTGCCATTCTCTACATTTACTGACAGGAAGAAAATTATTAAATACTCCCAAATCAGTTTTTGGAATTTCATAAGCAAGCAAGATAGAATAAAGTCTGCTATTTCCCAAAAACTATGAATATTTGAGAATTGACAAAGACTAGCAAAAATAAGTAATGGTAGCAGTCCTAAAAGTATGTTTCATATACTTTCATGACTTTTCTGTTCTCCCAGTTTTTTACCCTAGTTGAGATTTTCATTTCCTATCTCCTAGACTACTATAATCACCACCAAATTAATCTGTTCCCAAACTCTCCCCTGTCTAATCTATCCTCCATACAGATAACAAAATTGGGTTCCAAAAACACAGATTAGATTATATCACCATTCCCTATTCAAATATATTCAATGGCTTCTAAGATAAAAAAAAAAACTATGTTCTCCCTTCTCCTTGCCACACCTCATAGAAGTAAAATTTAGATACCACTTTATAAATGAGCACTTTCCTGAACCCAGTCTCCCAGGGCTTTTAACATTTTCACCTCTTGAAATTACTTGGTTTCAATTATCTGTTTGTATATTTTATCGCCCTATTAGAACATAAATTCCTCAAGTGAAAGAAGTATTTCCTTTAGCACAGTGGTTTGAGCATAGGAGCATAATAACATAGCACAACATAATAGGTACTTTTAAAAATGCTTGTTAAATTTGATTAGATATCAATCAATTAATAAAAACAAAACAAAACAACTCAAAAATTGTCAGTTTGAGATCATCTAACATCAGTCAGCCACCTCTCTCACTTCCATCATATGATCACTGCGGTATGAGCATTTTGTTAAAGAAAAAAATAAAGAGGTCAACAAAAAGAATGCAGAAAGAGCCCTCCTGTGTTCTCATTTTGGTCTTGGTTGAGAACATCTCAGAGGGAAACACTTGAACAGAATGAAAAACCCTAAGTAACTATGGCTTTAAGTCTTCTTATCAGTATTTATCTGATATGTTAGGGATTTAAAGAATTAATTAATTAGGATTTCTATGAAGACTTTCTGTGTTGTACTAAGTTGGTAACTTTTCCAAACTCTATTTTTGCAGATTAGAAAAAAATGAAATCCAAGAGTGACTGATGTTCAGATATGTATTATTAGCATTTGTTTGTAGGATAAAGTGGTAAAAGTTATTTAGAGCCAGCATTTAATGGATAGCTTGGCTCATTTCAGGGCAACTTCCCAATAATGTTTATGACATTTAGACATTAATGACATTAGATACTTCCTAACTGTGTGACTCTGAGAAAGTCACTTAACTCTGTCTGCCTCAGTTTCCTCATCTGTAAAATGAGCTAGAGAAGAAAATGGCAAATCACTCCAGTGCCTTTGCCAAGAAAATCCCAAATGAGATTGTAAAGACTCAGACATGATTGAAATCACTCAACAATGTATGGACCAAATGTGTGTTTGAGGGTATGCTATTGAACTGTTTATGGTAAAGAGGAGATCATTTTCATCATGAGATGGTATATATTAACAAATATGAGATGGTCAGTGATGATAGAATGGGTACCATGTAATTACTACAAATAGACTTAATCCTTATACTTCCAGAAATTCTTGATTAAACCTTGTGAGACAACTGAAAGAAGGATGGTTTTCTTTGTTAAGACTCACCTCATCCCCTCTGAAGCCATTTTATCCAATTGTGGAGTGTCCTTCGTCTCCGCCCAATTTGCTCCCAAGTCACCCCATCCCATATCATCAGCCAAAATGATTACAAAATTAGGCTTCTCAAGACCTGTATACCCATAGAAACAAAAATCCACAAGACAATAAAACAATCCTGTTACACTTGCACCCAGCAGCAAAACTTTCAGGAAAAGTATCTCCATACTCTTAAGAGGTTGGATTCATGTAATCAGGAGCAGAGAAACAGGTGGTACTATTCCAAGTCTTTTCTTTGGGTATCTGCTACTTGCCTTAATTACAACGAAGTCCCTTGAGAGGCAGAGGAAAATTAGGAGCACCCAAAAAACAATTTCCCTTTGGGTTGTGGCAACACCAAGAATGAAGTTAACAGATTTTGATTCTGGGAGGTGAGGAGTTAGGGAAATTGGAAGCTCACAAGATAGCCTTACTTTTCTTGTTAGTGAATTTCATCATTCACCAGACATGTGGATGCACATATTAATTACATTGACTTTGGATGTTTACATCTGGAATCCAGGTTTTTTTTTCTTCTTTTTTTTTTTTTTAAACAGGGCATATAGTTCCAAGTGTTGTTAACCCCACATTCTTCTGCAGTTTCCGTATCACAGTCACTTGGAAAATGACTCAGCTATACAGTTATGAAAATAACAAACATGTTATTTGAACTCGAGGCTGGTCTCACATCTGCTTGGGGTGCCGCTCCCTATGAGATAAGTTCAGGCAGCTGCAGAGCACCTGGATGTTCTGGTGGATGCAGTGGACATTGAGGGAAGGTTCAAATTCCAGATGGTAGAGTGCTTCATTTCTTTTGCACGTTTTTCTGAAAATATACAAATACACACCCATCACACACACACACATATTAAAGAAGAAAATTAGAGTCAAAATTGCCAGCACAGCTGTGTTTCATTCAGTAAGTTGGGAAAGAATGACTTTTCCATGACAACAGATGTTTTCTTCCCTATTCAAATATTTAACCTGTACATCAGTTTCTCTGCCTCCAAAATAGTAATGATACCATTTCCAAATGACCTGATTAACAAGGACTGGAAAAAACAATAATCTTTCAAAAACACATTGCCAGCCTTGAAGGAAAGGAGTAGAAAGAAAGGGGAATGACTTCACTAGGATATTATTCTTTGAAATAATGATGCTATCATATAAAATTGTCATGCAAATATTCTTATTAATATGGAATAATGATACTAATAAACAACAGCTAACATTTATACAACATTTTTAAGAATCATAGGTCTAGAACTAGAAGGAACCTTGATAACAATCTAGTCTTAACTCCCTCATTTTACAGATGAACCAAAAGGCCATGGGATATAAAATCACTTGTCCAGGATCATACACCTTACATATACTGTAGCATTTGAAAAAAGGAATTGTGGTCTTTTTTGAATCTGACATGGTTCCTTTAAGAAAGTATCTAAAGAGATGGTGGAAAACTAGATTATCATGAATCTGGGCTTGGACAAGCCTAGAAATTACTAGAAAAAAAGAAAAGTGGTCCTTTTAAACTAATTATAACTTAAGACTCCTTGAGAACAAAAATTAAGAAATCAGAGTGGGAAATGAAATCAGCATGAGGCCAATAGCTCCTTCATTCACAAGGTCAGTGGGCAGAGGCACTGAGATATATAAAGGACATCAATTTAAAATCAGACATTCAGGGAGGGACTGAGAAGAAGGCAGAGCAGTTCAGAGTATAACAGGATAAGTATTTCCATTCAACTAGAAGTAGCATTATGACAGATGCTATTTTAATTAGTACACTAACAAAATATATATTTGATGCTACAGGTTAACTTAACCATTCACTGTCAGTCAACAAACATTTATTAAGTACCTACAATGTGCCAGAGGCTAAGAGCTGACAATATCAAAAAAATGAATAAATAAAAAAAATTAAATTCCCCCAAAACATTATCTACTTTCAAGGAACTCAGAGTCTAATGGGGAGAGAAGTATGCAAACAACTGTACAGAAATACAATAAATTGGAGATAATTCATAAGAAAAGAATTCATAATAAGGAGGATCAAGATAGACTTCTTAACAGAAGGTGATTTTGGTTGGGATTTGAAAGCAGAGTGAGCAGTAGAAGGAAAAAAGAAAGTCCAGGAATAGGGCTCAGCTAATCAAAATTAGCTGGAAGCTGAAGTATCTCTTGTGAGAAAGAACAAGGAGACCAGTGTCCCTAGATCAGAGAATATGATGACAAAAGGAGTAAGGTGAAAGAAGACTGGATACACATGTGGGGGGCAGTTAATGAAGAGCTTTAATGCCAAATTGAGGATTTTGGATGGCTAGATAGCACAGAGATAGAATGCCAAACATGAGACAGGAACACTCATCTTCCTGAGTCAAATCTGGACTCAGACACCAACTATATATCTTTGGGTAGCCTTTTAATTGTACTTCCTTATCTGTAAAATGGCCTGGAGAAGGAAATAGCAGACCACTCCAGTATCTTTGCCAAGAAAATCCCAAATGGGATCCTGAAGAACCAGACACAACTGAAATGGCTCAGCAGAGGTGCTAAGAAACCCCTGGATTTTATTGAGAGGGATGAGAAGGACTGACTTCATTTAGGTAGATGAGTAGAGAGTGGACTGAAGTAGGGAGAGACTTGACGTAGAGAGGCCAATCAGAAGGCTATTGTAGGGTCTGGCAAGAGATGATGAAGGTATGCATCAAGAGTTAGAGAAAATAAGGAAGTGTATGTTCAAAATGTTGGGAGGTAGAACTGAAGGACTTGGCAAAAGATTGTGTTTGGAGTGGAGGGCACAAGTGAGCCTGGGTGGCCAGGAGATAGTGATACCTTTGGCAGAAATAGGAAAAGCGGGAAGGAGAGACAGGCTTGTGGGAGGCAGAGAAAGAGTTCAGTTTTGAGCATGTCAAGTTTAAAATGTCTACAAGACATTCAGTGCAAGGTATCCGACAGGCAGTTGGAGATGTTAAGACCGAAGGTCAAATCAGAAGTTAGGGCTTAATAAGTAGATTTATCAGCATCAAGAATAATAAGAATTATTAGCATAGTAAATTGTATATCACTCTGCTAAGAGTCAAGTTACAATGTGTCTGACCACGACTAATCAGATCAATACAAGTTTGGAGTACTCTGCCACAGGTCAGACACAAATAGTCCCTATGAACATTTGGCATGGCTGTTCTAACTTTGTCCATCTTGCATTTCTTCTAAGCTAAGTCAATTCTGCTTTGCTCATAAAGCACAGTGAATCACTAAATTTCTTTCTGCCTCAGTTTCTTTTGTAAAATGAGCATAATAACCTCATTTACCTTGCAGAGTTGTTTTGAGGATCGAATGATGTAAATTATAAACTACTTAACACAGTCCCTGTTACATAATGAGGGCTAAAAAAAAAGTTAGCTGCTGTTATTATCATTATTATTAAACTGGATTCTCTTTCTTAGGGACTTTCCTGGATTTTCTTTTTAAAGCTACTGAGGTTAGAACTCTAAACAGTTTCATTTCTTTAAAAGTAATGATTTTGGATTGATTCAGATAAAATAAGAAATTTGAAGGTACAAATTTAAGAAGAAATATGCCCCCCCAAAGGAACAAATAGAAATTATTTTCTTTATTGTTTCTAATATAAATTTCTTAGGGATTTTAAAAGCTAATTGTTAATACTTACTACTAGAAAAGCACTGACATCAGATAATGAACCTAGCCCCTCTCTCTCTCTCTCTCTCTCTCTCTCTCTCTCTCTCTCTCTCTCTTTCTCTCTCTCTCTCTCTCTCTTTCACAACTTTCCCCTCTCCTATCCTCCCTAGAGAAAGATTTCCCCATTCTGTCCTCATTTTTTTTATTAAAGGTGACAAATCAAGCTAAGATTAAGATACTTGCTTATAGCCACAGCTGGAAGTCAAAGTCAAGTCTGAGACTTACAGATCAAGTGCTCAGATGAGTCTGGCCCCAGAGATCATTCTCTCTACATTTTCTATCTCTTTTCAATACTCCTTTATTCTTCCCACACAAATCATTAAAAAATATTATAGAGATAGCAGGCATAGAACAAAGGGAAATTTTAACTAATGGAGGGGGGAAATGCTTCATGCTGACAACCTTGTCATTCATTGACTTGACTTAGCCATTCATTTAACAAAACACTTACTAGATAGTCACATAGTGGATATAATCTTATATACCTACTATGTGCTTAATTTGCTCAACCCACCCCATTCCCCTGGGATAGGATTATAATAGGATGAGAAGGATTTTAGGAACCACTTAATCCAATTCTCTCATTTTACAGATAAAGAAACTGAGGCCTAGGGAGGTTGTGACTTGCCAAAATTCATATAGCTAGTGAGTATCAATCATTAGATTCAGAGACCCAAGAAACAATGCTCTTTGCACTCTACCATACTGTTTGCCTGGAGGCTCTGAATATATCATACACAAATAAATAATACAGTTCTTATCCTCAAAGAGTTTATAATATAGCAAGACATACTGAGAAGACTGCTGGACAGCAGACCGACTTTGAATCCTATCTCTGATATTCTGAGAAAATCAATCTTCAAGATAATCACTTTCTTCATATACAAAATGAGGATAATAAGGAATATTTATCAAGCAACTCCTCTGTGCCAGACTAAGTACTTTATAAATATATATTATATTTTAAATATAAATAATAAATATTTATAAATATAATATATAAATGTTAAATATAAATATAAATGTTATACTTTATAAATATCTATATGAAGTAGGTACTATTATTATCCTCATTTTATAGCTGAGGAAACTTTGGCAGACTTGGTTTGCCAAAGTGTCATAACTAGTCCAGATTTGAACTCTGAATCCAGTCCCAGTGTACATTAGTATTCATACAAGATTGAGAATTCTAGGTCCTCCTCATGTTAGGTAGAACTCTCCAATGACAGATTTCTGAGAGGACACGGACAAGAATCACATGAGAAAAATAAGCCTTATGGATTGTGATCATCATTCAAGGGAATACCTGCATTAGGTAGATCACAGATCTATTGATTTAGAATACTGGCATACCTATCTAGTTTATGGAGTTATTGTAAGAAAGGTACTCTGGAAACTCTAAAAGTCTGTAATAATAGATGAGACAGGATCCCAACTGACCATAATGCATGCATAAGAGCATGAGTTGAGTTGACATTGGCCTATATATACATTGTCATGTGTACAGATCATGAGTACAAATGAAGGACTATGAAAATTTTTAGAACAAGAATTAGAATGAATGGGATATGGAGGGATTTTAAAAGATTTCACAATGACTATCTCACACAATAACTTGCACAAGAAGGATCTTTTTTCTTCAGTCACTTGTTACCCCTCAAAAAGACCACAAGTTTGAGTTGTTGAACCAGATTCCCCCAGTATGTACATAAACTCCTTTCCAGTGCTTCAGTTCCTCCTGGCAAGTAGCTTCTACCCCAGATTTATCTGTTTTTAGCAATAATCTCAGCATGTTCCCTCGTCACACATTCTTAACAGAGGAGATAGGTATATTTGAATTTTTTTTCTGCTTCACTGCTTATTTTGGGGCTAGAAAAGCCAGTGAACATGATTAGGTTGTGAAGAGAAGAAAAAGAAAAGGAAACAAGTTGATGCAAATGAACAGAAATCATGCTTCACTTGAAAATTCTTTAAGCTTGAAAGTCTAAGACAGGTCTTGAAGGAAATATGTAAGATGTCTTCAAATAGTTGAAGAGCTGTCATGTGAAAGAAGAATTAGGTTTGTTTTGCTTGGATTGTTTTGTTTTGTCAATGGTCACAGAAATAAGAATAATGAGTAGAGATTTGAGAGAAGCATATTCAGGCTTGATATCAGGAAAAACTTCCTGGCCATTATAGGCTATCTCAGGAGGCAGATGATCATTTTTAAGGATAGTACAGTGAGAACCTTTTCTAATGTCAAAGTTAAGATATAGATACCAGATATTTCTATTAACTAAAATTCTATGATTTTAGGAAGAATAATCCAAGGATGAGATAGCCAGGTTGAATAACTGAGAGCTAAATATTTGTCAGTTTCTAAAGCTTCCAAGCTTTGGTATCTTAGCCCTAGACAAATATACTGCCTCCTGGATGGGAAATCTCTCTATCTAGGTCTCTCCTGGAGAGTCTTAAAAACAGCTGCAATAACAAAAATAAGTTGAGCTTAACTTTCTTGGCAAACTATCTTGTTGGTTTTCTATTGCACCTGATGAACTGTGGTTAAGAAAAGCAAATATAAAATTTGAAGCTATCTGCAAAGAGATAATAATTGAATTCATAAGAGTTAATGAGATCACCAAGAGAGAAGGGTCATAAAAAGAGAAAATGATGTAATATTTATATAGAATATTAACATTTGCAAAATGTTTTATATATGTTATCTCATTTGAGTCTAACAAAAATCTTGTGAGGTGAGGTATTACTATCTCTATTTGTTTTATAGAAAATTGAGACTGAGATCATTTAAATAACTTATTCAATGTCATGTAGTTATCAAGCACCTGCAGCTAGATTTGAATTTGTCTTCCTGATTTTAAACCTGATGTTCTATCTTCCATATCAATGAACAAAGAAGAGGGTGCAGAGCAGTCCTTTGGGAAGATACTCAGGATTAGGAAGCAGGCTCTAATAATGCAGCACAGATTTTAGAGTAATCTGACAAATTAGAGAGAACCAGAATAACCAAAGATGATAATATCCAATAATAAATGTATAAAGCTTTGTTAAGATCCAAGAATTGAGGAAAGGCATCAGATTTGGCAATTAAGAAATCAATAACGACTTTGAAGACAGCAGTTTCAGGGAAGTATTTGGACAGAAAGCCAGAATGGAAAGAAATTAAGAAATAAAGGGGAAGATGGGAAGATGATATTTTCTAGAAGACTAACTGCAAGAAAAGAAAGATATAGGAAAAGAACAAAAGCAAATTGGCATAAGTAAAAATATTTTTAAAATGATAAGATCTGAAGTTTGTAGAAAGCAGAGGAGGACCCAATACAAGGAGAAACTGACTATGAAAGAGAGTCTAATTGAAGGGATAAAATTTCAGAGGTGACAGGAAGACAGGGGTTGAGAAGCACAATTTTGGGCACCAGCTTTGTCTAGAAGAAAGGTACTTAATTTTCAGATATTAGAGTGAAAAGGAAAAATAGAGAATTAATATAGAAGAGTATGAAAAGACTACATTGTCTTCTTAATGAATGGTAATAGGCAGTTTAATTCTTTAATACTAATCTACTTAGTAGTAGATGGAGCTTTGCAATCAAACACAAACTTTTTCTTTTTTCCACTTAATAGTATTTTATTTTTTTCCACTTTCATGTAAAGATAGTTTTCAACATTCATTTTTTGAAGATTTTCAGTTTCAGTTTTTTTTTTCCTTCCTTCCCTTCCTCCCAAGAAATGCAAGCAACCTGATACAGGTTATAATGTGCAATTCATATTATCCATATTTTCACATTGGTCATATTGTGAAGGAAGAATCAGAACAAAAAGGAAAAAAAATCATAAGAGTGAAAAAAAGTGAAAATAGTATGATCTACTGTTGGAATTCTTACAAAGTGTTAAGTCATTAGAGTTGATAGAAACATGCTTGAGTTTATACCTTTGAGAATTCACACATTAGCTCACACATTAGAGTTCACAAGTTCAGGAGATTCACAAGTCAGAAGCCCACAATCCCATTCTCTCAGAGGAGGAGTCAATCTTTGGCTTCACACACCTTTAAGAGATCATATATAAGAGGCTCTTAGAGCTTCAGTCAGTCATTTAGTTTGGAAGATTGATGGAGTGAGTTCAGTTGAAAAGATTGAGAGGGGAGCGTCAGTTGGAGATTGAGAAGCCACAAGTCAGAGTTGAGCTAGAGGCAGAAGCTGGAAGAGCTAAAAGACAAACTGCAAGAGCTCTTGGAACAAAGGAGGGAGAGAAGCCTCTAAGAAAGCTAACTAGGCCCAAGGAAAGAGACAAGACTTGGAAGGAGAAAATAAACGTTTGGATTTTATCAGCTGACTGCATTTGAAGTGATTATTACTCTGAACCAAAACTAAGGCTGCCTCCAGAAGCCCCCTTTCCCCCCCTCCCCAAAACTTGCTCACAGAGAACCATCATATATTATATAAAAGAAGAAGAACACCACAATCTACATTCAGATTCCATAATGTAGTGTTCTCTTCATTTTTATAATATAATGGTTCTCTCTGAGAGCAGGTTTCTTGGGAAGGTTTTCTGGAGGCAGCCTTAGTTTCCGTTCCAAGTAATAATCACTTCAAATGCAGCCAGGAGTTAAAATCCAGTCCTTTATTGTATTTAATTGTGTATAATGTATGAGCTAATGTGTGAATTCTCAAAGGTGTAAACTCAAGCATTGTTTCTATCAACTCTAAGCTTCAAAGTCTTGAGCTTCAGCCCCTAGCTCCCTCTAAATGTCTCCAGCCAGCACAAAGGTGAAATATGGAATGAATCTGTCTCCGCCTCTGAGAGTGGGCTTCTGTGTCTCCCAGAGTGCTCTTTGGCCCTGAGAGCTTCTTGCTTATATGCTGTACACTGAGTACACACCAATCATTATGTCACTGGGAAACCATCATTTGTTATAGGATTAAATCAAATCTAAACTAGATTTAAACATTGTCTCCTCAATTCCACTTAGTACCTTGTTTCAAGTTCTGGCACATAACATCTTCTTGTAGGATCAGATCAATCATACTGAACCATGCTAAATTAGATATTATTGTCTCTATCAATTCTGATGACTTAACACTTTGTAAGGATTCCAACACCACAGTGCTTTCTCTGGACATGGATAGCATTTTCCATCATGAATCTTTTGGAATTGTTTTAGATTGTTGTATTGCTGAGAAGAGCAAGGTCTATCAGAGATGATTATTGCACAATGTTGCTTTTACTGTGTACCATATTCTTCTAGTTCTGCTTACTTCACTCAGCATCACAGAAGTAACAAGCATCATTTCTAACAGCTTCACAAAAGTGTCACCAGAAATACCCAATCAAGACTCACCTTCCAATTCAAAAGGCTATCAAACTTTGCATACCCTTTGATCCAGCAGTGTCTCTACTGAGCTTTTATTCCAAAGAGATCATTAAAAAGAGGAAAGAACTCACATGTGCAAAAATGTTTGTAGTAGCCTTTTCTGTAGTGGCAAGGGACTAGAAACTGAGTGAATGACCATCAGTTGGAGAATAGCTGAATAAGTTATGGTATATGAATATTATGGAATACTATTGTATTGTATAAGTGAAGTTAGTAGAACCAAAAGAACATTGTATACAGCAACAAAATTATGCAATTCTGATGGACATGGCTCTTTTTAATAGTGAGGTGATTCAGGCCAATTAATGATCTTGTGATGGAAAGAGCCATCTTCCAGGAGGAAAGGAAGGAAGAAGGAAAGGGAGGGAGAGAAGGAGGGAGAGAGGGAAGGAAGGAGGGAAGGAGAAAGGAAGGGAGGAGGGAGGAAGGAAAGGAGAAAGGGAGGGAGTGAGGGAGGAAGGGAGGAAGGGAGAGAGGGAAGGAAGGAAGGAAGAAGGAAAGGGAGGGAGTGAGGGAGGAAGGGAGTAAAGGAGAGAGGGAGGGAGGGAAGAAGGGAGAGAGGGAGGGAGGGAAGGAGGAAGGGAAGAAGAGAGGAAGGGAGGGAAGGAGGAAGGGAGGGAGAGAGGGAGGGAGGGAAGGAGGAAGGGAGGGAAGAAGGAAGAAAGGAAGGAAGGAAGGAAAAAAGGAAGGAAGGAAGGAAGGAAGGAAGGAAGGAAGGAAGGAAGGAAGGAAGGAAGGAAGGAAGGAAGGAAATGAGAATGGTTCAGAGAAGTCAAGATCTCCTTGAGACAACAATAAATAACAAAATAAAGTTAAAAGAATGAAAACTGATAAAATAAAATATTATCACCTTTCAATAATAACTAATCTAGAATACTTGTCAAGGAAAGAAAACATAACAATCATCAGACTAGCTAAAAATTATATCCTTCCAAAAACAAACAAACCCATGGATATTCTATTTCAAGAAATTATTAATAAAGAACTTAATTAGTATCTCCTATGTATCAGGCACTGTTTTAAGCTCTGGGGATACAGAAAAAGGCAAAAATTCATTCTTTTCCCAAAAATATCTCATGTTCTAATGGTAAAGACAACAAAGAAAAAAAAACACAAACTCTGTACAATGTACATAGAAAGTTTCTTTCCTGAAGAAAGATACTTGTAGTTGAGGGGAGGAGGAGGGAAGGTCAGGGAAAGTTTCCTGCAGAAAGTGAAATCTGAGCTGAGTTTTGAAGGAATTCTGGGAAACTAATAATAAGTAGAGATAAGGAAAAAGAGCATTCTAGCTATAAGGGTTAATCAATAATAGGTCATTGAATAAAGAGATAGGAACATGTATGAGAAACAGCAAGTCATTATTGCTGAATAAGTGTAGAATACATGGAGAAAAGTATAAGAAAACTGGAAAGAGTGAAAGAGGCCAATATATGAAAGACTTTGAAAGGCAAACAG
Source organism: Antechinus flavipes (assembly GCF_016432865.1). Classification (NCBI taxonomy): domain Eukaryota; kingdom Metazoa; phylum Chordata; class Mammalia; order Dasyuromorphia; family Dasyuridae; genus Antechinus; species Antechinus flavipes. The sequence goes on from NC_067401.1 coordinate 158,234,962, forward strand.
GATTCTATATTTAATCCTAGAGGTAATCAAGAACAATAAGAATTTATTGAATAAAAGTGTGATACACTGTAAGAGAATCATTTTGACAGATGATTGGAGAATAGCCTAGAACTAGGAGAGACTTGGAAAATGAACACTACCCAAAATTATTAGAAATTGAATTAGCAAAGTGAAAATAGAGGAACTACTAACCCCTTCCTGAAAGAAAGCCCCCAAATCCCAAAAACTTCATAGCTAAATTCCAGAGCTTCTGAGTCAAATTTTTAAAATACTGTAAATAGATAGGGAATCATAGTCAAGAACACACAAGACTTGGCAGCATAAGAAAAGAAGAGTTTGGAAAACTGCATTCCAAAAAGTAAAACATAAAAGCTTACAACCAAGAAAAGTAACTAACTGGATGAAACCATATGATCTAACAGAGGGGGAAATGAATCTGTAATTTAAAAAAGAGGACTTGAAAGAATTCTTGAGGAAAAGACCAGAGTTGAATAGAAAATTTGAAATGCAAGCAGTTAGGTCAAAAGAAATACAAAGTTAGGTCTATAATGAGCAATTGAAAAAGATTATATAAGGATGAAGTATATACATTCTAAAAGGGGATTAAAAAAAAAAAGATATGTCCTCTCACATTCTTAATGTTATCAAGGATCACAGAAGGCCTACCATTGTTTTTGGTAGAAGTCAATAATTGTAAAGTTTGGGTAAAGGGGGGAAAAAAAAGAAAGTAGGGAAGAAGAAGCAGATTGTACCAACTATAGATCACTAGTACTGAGGAAACTCACCATCCACTTCTTAGTAAACAGGGAGATGAAGAAAAAGAGGGAAAAAAATATGAGAACATGATAAATAAAAATGCACAGCTAACAATCATAACCATGAAAGTGAATGAGAAGAATTCACCCACAAAATGGAAAATGATAGAATGGATTAGAAAGCATAATCTAACAATATGCTGTATGGAAGAAACACATTTGAACCATAAAGATTCACAGGCCAACTCAAAAAACAAGTATAGCAATCATTGACTAACCCTGATAGCTAGAATACTCTTTTTCCTTATCTCTACTTATTATTAGTTTCCCAGAATTCCTTCAAAACTCAGCTCAGATTTCACTTTCTGCAGGAAACTTTTCCTGACCTTCCCTCCCCTTCCCCCCAACTACAAGCATCTTTCTTCAGGAAAGAAACTTTCTATGTACATTGTACAGAGTTTGTATTTTTTTCCCTTGTTGTCTTTACCATTAGAACATGAGATATTTTTGGGAAAAGAATGAATTTTTGCCTTTTTCTGTATCCCCAGAGCTTAAAACAGTGCCTGATACATAGGAGATACTAATTAAGTTCTTTATTTATTACTAATTTCTTGAAATAGAATATCCATGGGTTTGTTTGTTTTTGGAAGGATATAGTTTTTAGCTAGTCTAATGATTGTTATTTTTTCTTTCTCAGATAAGGAAATAGTAAAAGTATATTTGATTATAAAAGATAAACAGTAAGACTAAAATATGCTGAAAGGTATCTTTGAAAATGAACAAATAGGCACAGATAGATGGCACAATGGATAAAGCTCAAGCCCTGGAGTCAGGAGAACCTAAGTTTAAATCTGGTCTCAGACACTTGACACTCACTAGCTGTATGACTCTAAGCAAGTTACTTAATTCTGATTGCCTAGTTTTAAAAAATGAATAAATATCAACACATAATTCATACTCACCAAATGGCATAGCATCTAAATAAAGGAAAAGTTAAACAATTTATAGGGAGAAATATACAGTAAAATGATCATAGTTGGGAACATTTAAGTTCATTTAAGTGCATTTAAGCACCCATTTTATACCTAGAAAATTATAACAAAAGTAAACAAGAAATAAGTTAAGAACCTGAATAGAATTTTAGAAAAGTTACTTATTATAGGTCTTTGAAACATACTGAATTGGAAAAGAAAGTGAAAAATGTATGCACATTACATAGTAGTGAAGGTACAATACAAAAATTGACTATGTATTAGAACATAAAAAGCTCATAAAGAAATGCAGAAAAGTAGAAATATTAAACATTATATTTCATAAATTGCTTTTAAAGAAATCATTAAAAATTAAAGAATGAACAATTTAATCCAAACAATAGTTGGATCAAAGACAAATGTTGAAATAATAGATAACTTTGTCATAGAAAATAACAATGATGCAACTTATCAAAACTTTTGGTATATAGTCAAAGCAGTTCTCATGGAAAAACATGTATTTCTAAAGACTTTCATAACAAAAATGGGAAAGAATTAGTCAATTAGTTAAGCATAAAACTAAAAAACTAGAAAAGCATTGTTTTTTAAAATTAAACTCCAAAAACAAAATTCTAAAAAATCAAAGAGATGAACAAAATTGAAAGCAAAAGAAGGAAGAAGGAAGAAGGAGAAGGAAGAGGAAGAGGAGGAGGAGGAGGAGAAAGAGAAGAAGTAGTAGTAGAAGAAGGAGGAGGAGGAGAAAGAAAAAGAGGAGGAAGAGGAGGAGGAGGAGAAGGAGGAGGAAGAGAAGGAGGAGAAAGAGGAGAAAGAGAAGAAGTAGAAGAAGGAGGAGGAGGAGAAAGAAAAAGAGGAGGAAGAGAAGGAGGAGAAGGAGGAGAAGAAGGAGAAGAAGGAGGAGGAGGAGGAGAAAGAAAAAGAGGAGGAAGAGGAGAAAGAGGGAGAGGAGGAGGAAGAGGGAGAGGAGGAAGAGGGAGAGGAGGAAGAGGAGGAGGAGGAAGAGGGAGAGGAGGAGGAAGAGGGAGAGGAGGAAGAGGAGGAGGAGGAGAAGGAGGAGGAGGAGGAGGAGGAGGAAAAGGAGGAGGAGGAGGAGGAGGAGGAGGAGGAGGAGGAGGAGAAGAAGACCCAGCAGGGGTCCTCAAACTACACCCCGCGGGCCAGATGCAGCAGCTGAGGACGTTTAACTCCCTCACCCAGGGCTATTTAAAGGCCCACAAAACAAAGGTTTTGTTTTTACTATAGCCCCGCCCTCCAACAGTCTGAGGGAGTGAACTGGCCCCCTATTTAAAAACTTTGAGGACCTCTGAATTGAAGAGGAAGAGGAGGAGGAGAAAGAATCGCTCACCAATAAACAAAAACTAATAAAATAAACCATTAGCTTACCTGATTTTGTCCAATCACACACTAGCAAAACAATGTAGTATTTTGCAAAAACAATGTAATGCCAGTGTAAAATAATAGCAATATAAATGAAATGGCTGGATTTGGGGAAAAAAATGAAAATAAAATGCCCAGATTAAGAAATAGAGAATTTAAATAATTCAGGCTCAGAAAAAAAATTGAATAAATGAAGTTGAAAAAAACAAAGCTGAAGACTAATGAATTTATAAGTAAATTCTATCAAACATTAAAATAATATTTCATTTCATATTACTTAGTAGTGATATATCACTAACATATCATAAACTATTTGAAAAAATAGAATAAGAAAGGATTTCACCAAATTTATTCTATGACACAAATATGATCTTTTAATATCTAAACCAGAGGGAGACAAAATAAAGAAAATATTAGATTAAAATCCCAAAGGAATATTGACACAACTTTTTAAATAAAATATTATCAAATAGGTTATTGTGACATATAAAAAATCATAAATAATTAATTACAGAATTATATTCATACTAGAAATACAAAATTGGCTCAATATGAGGAAAACTATAAAAATAACACCCCATATTCATAACAAAAAACAATCAGACTCAAATGCTTACATCAAAAGATACAGGAAAAGATTCTGAGAAAATATAACATCCATTTCAATTTAAAACACTAATCATTCAAATGATAAGCACTATTTACTTAAAATCAAGTTCCAGAATAATATGTTATGGGGATAAATTAGAGAGATTTTTCCAATAAGATTAAGGGTAAAGCAGGGGTGTCTATTAACACAATTATTATTTGATATAGTGTTAGAAATGCTAATAACAAAAAAAAATTGAGAATAAATCAGGCAATATAGATTTATTAAGTACTTACTATGTGCCAAGCACTAAGCAAAAAAATGCTAATAAATAAATACAAGCAAAAAGAAAGACAATCCCTGGTCTTAAGTTACTTACAATCTATTGGGGGAAGACAATACACAAAAGGGATGGAAAATAAGTGTTGAAATAACAAGTGTTTATCTGGGAAGTCAGAAATAAACCAGAAGAGGAAGAAAGTCAGGAGGCCTCAGGGAATGATAGATGTTCTTGGGTGAAACTACAAATGACTCGTGATGTTGAAGTCTGCAAAGTCAGAAGCACTGTCAGGAGAACAAGTACAAGCAAAAAAGAACCAACTGCTTTTACCAATAAGATGTTGGAGAACTCTAGAGAGCCAGAAAAAATCAATTAATTTAATTAATAATTTCAATGGACACAATGGATAAAGTGGTAGACCTGTACTCAGAAAGATTCATCTTCCTGAGTTCATATCTGTCTCAAACTTTTACTACCTGTGTGAACCTGGATAAGTCACTTAACCCTATTTGCCTCAGTTTCCTTCATTTGTAAAGTGAGCTGTAAAAGAAAAGGGCAAGCCATTCTAGTATCTTTGTCGAGAAAACTCCAAATGGGGTCACAACGACTCGAATACAACTGAAAAATCATTAAATAATAACTTCAATAAAGAAGGAAGCTATAACATCCAGAGAGAGAACTAGGGGAAATGCGTGTGGACCACAATATAGCATTTCCACTCTTTCTATTATTGTTTGCTTGCATTTTTGTTTTCCTTCTCAGGTTTTTTTTACCTTCTTTCTAGACTTTCTTGAGCAGCAAGATAACTGTATAAATATGTATACATGTATTGTATTTAACATATACTTTAACATATTTAACATGTTTTGAACTACCTGCCATCTAGGGGAGGGAGTGGGGAGGAGAGGAAAGGAAGGTTTTGTTGAAAAACTACCTATGTATATGTTTTGTAAATAAAAAGCTATAATTAAAAAAAAGAAGAAAGCTATAAAATAAACCCATACAAATAACCAACCTTTCTATATGTTACCAAGAAAACTAATTGTACATGCTAGAGGAAGAAATGAATTATTCGAAGTCCACAGTTCCCATAGAATTTTTTACCTTAATGGATAATTGAATCATACATCTTTATAACTGTCTTTGTCTATTCAAATGATTAAAATGTGTATTTCCTAAAATTACTAGATCTAAAACAATGGCACTCTCAGGAAATTTATAAGAGTCTAGGTTTGTGGTTCTTAAATTTTATTTTTACTTTCGGAGGTCCTTAAATCAAGATATAAAGCTCTTGTTTTTGTGAATTATATCTATTGGTATTTACTGAATTAGAAATTAAAATATCCTAGTATTATTATGAGAATAGTTTTGATTTCACAGGACGTTTGAAAGGGTTTACCTACAAGTTAGAGCACCAATGCTCTGGGAAATCAAGAGCACAAAGCTAAATGATAAATGTTTCATTTTACATTTTTCTTTTCTTTTGTATTGACTAATGTATTTTTATTGAATACTGAAAGAGGAAAAAGGATATAGGGAGATGAAAAAAAATCTGCATCAGTTACTAAGGAGGATGACCAGAAATAGTGTCTTTTTCAGGAAGTCAAATTTATATAAGTGCAAAATAGAAGTACAAGAAGAGATTTAAGAGGAACAGAAGTTTAGAAGTGATAAAACAGGGATTTCCAATTACACTTACTGCCAAATTCAGTATATGTATTATTTAATTTTGATATCTGCTTTCTTTTTTCCCCTCTTTCTTTTTCATCTTTTGTTATGAAGAATGAAGAAGAAGTCACAACAAAACCAAGCTAGGGTAGTATGGGTTGAAGTGGACAGAGATAAGAAAACAAGGAAGTGGTAGCAAGGGAAAATTAGGAAGGGAAGGTTTCAGCTGGGCAGATCTATGATTTTAAATGGTCAGAATAGGAAAAAAGCAACTAGGAGTTTGCTGATCTCATGACAGTAAAGTATTGCAGTGTTAGTAAATATTTGAGCTAGGACAAGAATCCAGGTTTTCTTAGTGTAAGAGCAGTGCTCTTTTCTTATCTCATCAGAAATTCCCTATTTTATACGCTATGGATTTCCACTCACCTGCATGTGTTCTCTTTCTGAGATGTGATCTGTCTCCCCAGACATTATAAAATCAATCTCTCAATCTCTCTCTCTCTCTCTCTTCTCTCTCTCTCTCTCTCTCTTCTCTCTCTCTCTCTCTCTCTCTCTCTTTCTCCATCTCTCTCCATCTCTCTCCATCTCCATTTCTCTCTCTCTCTCTCTAGCTTCTCCTACCTCCTAGGGCTAAGGGTTGCTAAGAGTTGATTAGTTCTTGAGACTGAAGAGCTTCATGAAGGTTTCTCCTGCTAGGAACAACAACAACAAAAAAACAGTTTTACTGGACCATCATTAAAAGGATTTACTTCTCCAGTAAAAACAAACATCAAAACAAGAGGCCAGCCTCTAATCAGCAAGGGTTTCAGAGCATGCAGTGGTAACATTTAGAACACAAGGCACAGGTGCTAAGGATGTTTCTTTTTGTGTTAATTATGTCTCAGGTTGGACAAATGGATAGAACATTGGACTTGAAGTCAAAAAGATCTGAGTTGAAATCTGGTCTCATACACATACAAGTTGTGTGACCCTGGACAACTCACTTAATCCCTATTTCTCTCAGTTTCTCATCTATAAAATGGGGGTGCACAAGAAAAGGAATTGGCAAACCATTCCAAAATATTTGCAAAACAAAACAAAACAAAACTTCATGAACAAAATAATCCAGGGGATCATGTGAAGTTGAACAGAACTAAATGAATGAACAACTATTTATAAGAATGACTTGTTAGAGTCTCAGTTTTAGACAAAGCATAGGATCCCTGGAGCACTAAAAATGAATGTTATTGATATTTTTTAAATCCATTTTTCCTCCATATAACCCTCATTCACCCTAAACCCATCCCAACTCCCCAAATTGTACTCTTCCCCCTTTTAGCATCATCCCCAGTCTCCCAAAAAAAAAAAATGGTTAAAGAAGGGATAGGGGAAAACATTAAAAACAATGACCCTATCTGATAGTGTATGTAATATTTTACCCTTGTAGTTAATTTATATCACACGTCTCTACCATAGGTCATTTTGATTTGACATTTCAGTAGGAAGCAATTCAATATCATTAATACTATATATTTGATGAAGTAGCTTCTAATTGAAATTCCTTGACTTTTTTTTTTTTAAGAGTGAGAGACCTCGAGCCAGGTATTCCTGACAATATTCATCTAGCAATTATATAATACCAGGAAATCTAGTGGTGACATATGCCAGCCAGCCACCTTTCAAGCTGTAACAGCCTATCAGTCCTGATGCCGTGGAGAGTCATGTGGCAGGAATTTCCTATGAGCTCATCAAAAACAAGCCAGAGAAAACTAGTGAGGAAATAGATGGGGTATCTTCCAATGTGGCTTTGGATAACAGCTGCAGAGGTAAATGTCACTTAATGTCTAACACTATATTATAAAATTTATTGTGATTAAAAGAGCACTGGGTTGGGAGTAGATGGTGTAGATCTAAATCCTAGTTCAGCTACTAACTAGCTATATAGGTAAGGGCAGGCAGATAAGAAGACTCATCTTTCTGAGTTCAAATCTGACCTTAGAACCTTACTAACTGATGATCTCAGGCAAGTCACTTAACCTTGCTTGCCTCAGTTTCCTCATCTGTACAATAAGCTGGAGAAAAAAAATGACAAACCAATCTAGTATCTTTGCCAAGAAAATCCCAAATGGAATCACAAAGAATTGGACACAACTGAAATGACTGAACAACAGCTTTGTATTATCTCCATATCTCTATGAGTCTCAGTGATTTCACTGGTAAAATGATAGTTGTATTTTTATATCTATTGGCTTTTCCAAAGACAAAAATCTACAGATGAAAGAGTATTTTGAGTGGTAAAATAATGCAATGCAAACACAGTATTATTATTACTATGGGCAAAATCACCAGAACCAAATGAATTTCGATGAGACATTCTCATCAAAAATTTATTATCCTGTTCTTCTGGACATAAGGACTTTGTGATATGGCTGTGATGTCTATACAATGATGGATGTCCAACAGAAGTTTAGAAAAGTTGAACTTGAGTTCAGGAGAAAGATGAGAGCTAATATGTAGAGCCTGGCCCAGCTCCAAATGGCTTATAAGATCTGATTGTTAAATTTTCCACGTGTACATTTGCACTATAATCAAGGTTTGATTTATTATGTTGTTGACTGTCTAAATTTAAGAAAGTGATGGAGAAAATATTAATATTGCAGATTAAACTTTAAAATGTATTGTGAATATATACCCCTCTTTCCCCTTTCCCCAGAGTGCCACTGTTAAACCTTTAACACAACATCTCTGTCCTGGAGTACTCTTTGCAGAGCTAATTGAACACATGAGATTTATGAGATCACTAAGGGAGAATAAAAGACACAGGACAGTGCTTGGGGAATACCTTTAAAGGACAGAGAAGTGTGATGAACTAGGGAAAAAAAAAACTAGAACCAGAAAAACTAAAAATTAGAGGGTGAAATAGAAGATTTAGACAGGTAGGAGGTACAATACCAGAAAGAAGGTGTGCCAAGAAAGAAGTCTTTACAGAAAGAAAAGGTGGCCAACAGTATAAAAAGCTACTGGAAGGTCAAGAAGGATGAGCACTGGAAAAAGATCATTAGATGTAATAGTTGTGACAATCACAGGGCCACATATTTAGAAGTGAATGAAACTCTCTAGGTCATGTTGTCCATCCCTTTGATTTTACAGACAAGGTAACTGACTCTCAGACTATAAGTAATTTACCCAAGGTCAATGAGAAATAATTGGTCCTATTAAAGAGAACAATTTCAATATAATAATGAATTATTTTTTAAAAGACTAGATAGAAAGGGATTGAGAAATGAATGAGTAGTGAGAAAGTAAAAGTAGTATCAATCTTCTAGAGGGTTTGCAAAGAAAAAGAAATATGGTTGCTTGAGAGCATAGCATAGTCAAATGAAGTCTTTTTCTAAGGATTAGGGAAGCACAGGTATACTAATGATGGGGAAGGAGCTAATAAACAAGATTGAAGAAGAAATGTGGGGAGAAGTTTGATCAATATCAAGAGTGTAAAAGAGGAATTGGCCTTGACAACAGGAAGAGTCACCTCTTCCTCTGAGACTGGATTAAGGGAGAAGACAAATGAAGATGTTAGAAAGGTTTCAAGATATGGGGAAATGAAGTAGTTCATGGCAGATGGTCTCTGTTATACAAATCAAGTGGAAATCAAGGTCCTCTGAAGAGACAAGAGGTAAGACTGGTATTGAATGTTTGAAAAAAGTTTTAGAACAATCACTATGGGAGCAATAGAGTCAACAAGAAATGACTAAAAAGGCTAGCTAAACAATGAGCCTCAGATGAACTTAGAAAACACAAATCTGAAGTAGGTGTACATGGTATGCCCAAATGTATAAACAGTGTTTTAGAGCTTGTCACTTCAAATTAATGCAACTAAAATGTTTTCTACACCCTGATACATTTATCAGGTGAGACAATCTCTTTGAACTATTTGGAATCAAAGATGTAAAACAGGTATGAATTCTTTCTACATACTGAATTTCACATGATCAAAATCACAAACTAAACAAGAGCAGTCTTGTTAATCAGTTTGGAAAAGAGTGAAGCCATTGAATAAAATGAAATGATTAAAACTACTTCCACTGGTTAAAAGCATTGGATCTAGCTCTAGGACTATTTTTATCAGAGAAAAAAAATTTAGTAGAAGCATTGCAATAATTGCTTTGGAAATTAAGTTTTGAGAGTTTGGAAGACAAAACTCTTAAATCTGTACCAGATTACAAGATGATGGCAAGGAGAGGATTCCAGGAGGAGGAATATTACAGAGTATCAATTATATCCACTCCTACTGACCATGTTATGGAACAGACTGGGTACAACGATAAGGAAAGGTAGCTTGTATAGCCAATGAAGACTCAGCTGGAGGATTCATTAAGGGATCTCTCCTTTTAGGCCCAGCAGAGAACCACACTATGAAAAGGAATATTCAAAAAGATCACACTGGATGGGAGAAAGGGACTTCTATCCATCTAGGACCTGTGAGTTTTAATCAAAAAATAAACTGTTGACTGAGAAAAAAAATTTTCAGAAGGTTTCTCTGAAAATCTCATATCCAAAATATATAAGAAATTGATTGAAATTTATAATTTAAAAAACATACCAATTGACAAATGGTCAAAGATATAAATAATTTTCAAAGAAAGAAAATCAAGTTACTGACAACCATCTAAAAATGCTCCAAATCACAATAATTAGAAAAATGCACATTAAAACACTGCTAAGGTTCTACCTCACATCTATCATATTGAAGAGAAAATAACAAAAAAAGGATAACAATTTTTGGAGAAACTGAGGGAAGGCATGTACATCAACATACCATTGATAATACACTCTATATCCAACTACTCTGGAAAACTATTTGAAACTGTGTCTCAAAAGTCACTAAACTGTGCATATTTTTAAACCATCAATATTTCTACAAGATCTATACCCCAACGAGATCAGAGAAAATAGGCCCATATATACAAAAACATTTATACTGGTTTTTGTTGTAATGGCAAAGAATCAAAAATGAATGGGTCTTTTGATTGGAAAATAGTTGAACAAATTATATGTAAAACAAATATGTAGTAATGGAATGTATTAATATTGTAGCTTAAGAAATTATAAAAAATAGGCTTCTGGGAAATCTGGCAAGACTCATTTGAGTTGACGCAAAGTGAAGTGAGCAGAACCAAGAAAATAAGACCATGTACATTTACATGAGACCAATGTAAAGAAAAACAAAATTAAAATATTTAAGAAATCTGATCAATAGAATGTCTAATCATTGATAAAGAAATATGCTAACCAACTCCTGACAGAGAAGTAAACAGATTCAAAATGAAGAATGAGATATAGATTTCTAGACATGGCCAGAGTGGGAATTTGTTTTGCTTAAATAAAAATATTTGTGACTCCATTTTTTGTTTCTTTACTTTTTTCAATTAGGTGAGGAGACAGAGTGGTGAGGGACTGAATTACCATCTTTAAATAAGAGAGACAGCAAAAGGAAGTCCAGAAGTAGTAGTCAGTGCCTGGTACATAGTAGACATGCTTATTCTCCTGATTTCCTAAAGGAAACATATAAATATGACAGCTTTCAATGTAATATATTAAATTTATTAAATATCTAGAAAAACAAATTTTATATAATAGATTCACAGCTCGTGTATCATCCTCTCCTATTTTATAATTTATATGTTAATGCTCAATTTAAAAAAACAGAAAAAATAATTAAAGGGGAGCATATCCCTGGAGTCTCTTAAATTGTAGTTCTATGATCCTCCTATGTGAACCCAAATACTAAGAATAGAAATAATCTGCCCCTTCCTGAAGTCCTATGATGCCTGTGAAAGTGGGATTTGATGAAAGAAAGCCTAGAAAGAATGACATATATATATATATATATGCATACACACATACATATATTATTTTTTCCTATATAACTCAGCAGTCAAGATTAATTATGAAAAAGATAGATTAGTGAGAACTTAATTGATATTAATGGTGATGTGATATGGTATGAATTGGTGATGAGGGGCACAGAATTTAAGACTAAAAGACAAAAGATAGGTTTACCTGGTCAATTTAATGAGAAGACTGTGAAAAGAACACTGAATAGGGGTGATCTGAGGAAAACAAAGAGGTATGGAGTTACTGGGGGTGGGGTCATAGTGAAGACAACAAGTTTCAGAGGAATGACTGGAAAAATGGATAGAACAGAAATGATTGGAGAGGGGAATTTCTGAATACAAGATCATAAAGATTTCATAGTTGTAAGTTATGGGAAGAGCTAAGATATGACTACTCCTGGTGATGGTAGAAGGGGAGTGACCATATAGAATATGGAACTAAGAAGATTATTCAAGGGAATCCCAATATGTATGTTGAAGTCCCCAAGTATAAAGGCAGGGGCAGCAGTGTAGAAGAAAACTGTGAGTTAGATGAAAAGATGAGTGACCTGGAAGCTGTTCAATAATCCAACTAAGATGGTATAGAAGGATGAATCGAACTCCAAAGGAGAAAAGTTTGTTGAGTAATAATAATATAAAGTATCTACAGGTACGGATCTACCTATTCTTTTCCTAACCTATTATGTTTGGGTTCTGGATGATGGAAAATGAGAGAAGACCTAAGTGGCACTGGAGAAGGTAGACAAGGAAAATATGTATTCCAGAGAGAACCAGATTTCCACAAATGACAGAAGATAGAAGGAATAGAGTTGGAAACTGTATATACTTTCATTAATATCCTCCATCTCTCTCTTTTCAACTGAGTATTTATCTTCTTACTTTCCTGAGAAGACTGAAGTCATTCAAAATAAGCTGCCTTTCCTCAAACCCCCTTGACATAATTCAAGTCTCTCCTCCCCCCAATCTCTGACAAAGAGGGGACTGTCCTACTTACCAAAGCTAATCTTTACAGATGTGCATTTGATCCCACCTCCTCTCATTTTCTCCACCAGATTGTCTTCTTGGCCATCTCCTTTATATCTCAAATTTTCAGTATTTCTATTTCAGTCTATCTATTGGTTCCTTCCTAATTGATTGAAATATGCCCAAGACTCCAATGTCTCTCATCCTCTTTTATAATCCCTTTTAAGTCAAAGTCATTTTTAAAAGATTTCTACACTCACTATGTTCACTTCTTCTTTCAGACCTCAACCTTTTGCCATCTGGCTTATAACCTCATCATTCAACTGAAACTACTATCTCCAAAGTTACCAGTGATCATTTAATAGCCAGATTTGATGGGGTTTTTTAAATCAGTCCTCATCCCTCTTTATCTGTTAATCACTCTCTCCTTAATGTTCTCTCCTTTGTAGGTTTTCATGATCTATTCTCTTCTAGATCCAATATCTGACTATTTGTTTTGTATCTCCTTTGCTGTCTCACCTTCTATAACACATTCCTAATGGCAAATGTTCTCCAAGTTCTCTCCTAGGTCTTCTTTTCTTCCTCTATATTTTTTCTCTTAGTAACCTCATCACTCGTGGATTTAATTAATTTTCTATATGCAAATAACATATATTTATATGTACACATGATATACATATGTGTACATATAAAGACACATACACAGAAAGAACAATCCTTTCCCCCAGCTTCTCACCAGAGCTTCAGTCCCACATCAACAACTAGGTATTAAACATTTCAAACTGAATGTCTTACAGACATCTTAAACTCAACATGTCCAAAATGGAACTCATTCTCTTTCTTTCCATCTTTTTACTATCTGTCTTAAAGTTACCATTATCTTTCTAGTTTTTCAAGTTCATAACTTCAGCATTATGCTCAATGTATAACTCTCCTTCACCCAACATATTCCATCATTTGTAAAATATTGCCATTTGAATCTTTACAATATCATTCTCATTCAACTTTTTGTCTCCATTCACAGAGCTGCCTCTGTAATTTCAGGCCTTCATGATTTCTCACTTATATTATTACAATTACCTCATAACTGGTCTCCCTGCTTCCAGTATGATACACACTGCTGCCAAAGTAAATACTCAGCAAAATATATTATTTATTCAGCCAACTCCAATGGTTTCTTAATGCCTTTAGGACAAAATATAAATTGCTGTGTAGCTTTTTTTCGTTTTTTTTTTTAATTTTATCTTTAAGATCATCTTTTTTACATGAAACTACAAAGCAACAGTGGAAAACTTGATTATTCCTTTCAAATATACAACAAAACTGTCATGTAATTTTTTTCTCTCTTTTTTTTCTTTTAAGATCTGGAGAGGTAATAATCTGCCTCAGTGGAAGTGAAGCTTGCGATCATGGTTCTTAATTATTTGAAAAAATACCATGTCTTTTCCCCAGCTTTTTAAATTGAGGTATATGGCCCCATAGAGGGTCTGGTAATTTAATGTGGGGGTCACAAAATGATGGTAAGTTATCAGTAAATTTTGATTTGTACCTACATACCTGGAGTCACATAAAAATTCTTGGGTAAAAAGGGGTTGCCACTGGAAAAATTTTAAGAAGCCCTGTCTACTATACAGGGCTCCAGAGGAAATAATAAATAATAAGATACAATTTCAGATCTCAAAAATCTTTTAATTCAGTTGATATGCCATGCATGCAAGCAAACATAAATTAGAATATGGTAAGTATAACAGAAGAATGCTAGAAGAACAAATAAGAAAGAGATCACCATCAGCTGGGAAGATCTGGGAAAAGTTCATGGATTAAGTGAGCCCATCAGTATGCTTAAACATATTGCCATTCCTTTACTCCTTCAAAATTTCAACTCCATTTCAACTTTAGAAAGTCTTGTTTAGCTCCATTAATTTTCACTTGTTGACATGATGCTTTAAACTTTTCTTAAATCACTTTCAAGTGTGTGTTCTATTTCCCCATGAAGACTCTAAGACATGGAAGAGTGAGGGCTAGCTCTCTGGGTCTCTCTGACTCTCTGTGTCTCTGTCTCTCATAGTCTCTCTCATAATGTTTTCATCTTTTTTGTTATTGTTTGTTTGCTTGGTTTTTTTCCTCATGCTTTTTCCTCTTTTGACCTGATTTTTCTCACACAGCATGACAAAGTGGAAATGTATTTAGAAGAATTATACATGTTTAACCTATATTGGATTAGTTGCTGTCTAGAGAAGGGGGGAGGGAGAGAAAAATTTATAACACAAGGTTTTGTAAGGGTGAATGTTGAGAACTACCTTTGCATGTATTTTGAAAAATAAACAGCTATTATTAATTTTTTAAATAAGATTTAAAAAATAAAATAAAATCACTTTTCCAGGATAGGTGTTGGATATCAGAGAACAAACAAGGAAATAAGACATTTTAAACAAATACAGCATAATTTCCTTTTCCTCCTACCTATCCAGATTCCTATTCTGTAAACTAGCTTATATAATGGGACATTTCAATCCACTTTCCTTGAGATTTGGGTAGTAAGGAGTATTATTGACTGTGTCATTTTATACAACCAGATTTCTCCCTTTAGGATCTGTCTTCTCTATGTCTTCCTGTTCCATGCAGGTGTTTGGAGGCTTCTGTATTCTTATGATTTATATATTTTCTTAGAGTTTCTGCATGATCTCAAGCAATAAAGATATGTCATTATACTGCACATAAAAAATAAAAATTAAGTCAATATTATATGTAATCTTCACATAAATTAACTAATGATAGTAAGCATCATCATTTTGTAGATTTATATAAATTTAGTGCTATAAGAATCTTAGCAAATCTTACTGTGTGACAGTAGAAAAGGCACAGAATTTGGACTAAGAGGACCTAGGTTAAAATCCCACCTCTGCTCCTCATCACCTATGTGAATTTGAGCATATCACGTACCTTCTCTGGGATTCAATTTTCTGCTCTGTGAAATGAGAAAGTTAGACTAGAATATCAGCTCTAAATATATATAACTTTGTATTGTGTAAATGATACAGAGTGAAATGAACAGAACCAGGAGAACAATTTATACAATAACCCCAATATTGTGAGGATAATCAGTTTAACACTGATCAACACAATGACCAAATCACAATTTAAAGCATTTATGATAAAAGATATTATCCATCTTCATACAGAGAGATGATAGATTCAAATTGCAGATTTCTTCTCTTATGGGGGCCATAACAAAGACATGGCTAATGCAGTAATTTATTTTGCATGACCACATATTTATGATCTGTTTTGTTTTTCTTTTTCAATTGATGGAAGGGAAAGAGGAACAAAGGGAGGTGATTTGAACCTGAAAATAAAACAAAATTGAAAAACTATAACCTTCTCCCCCACCCCACCCCTTAACCCAAAAGGAAAATGAAACTCTCTTCTAATTGGTTCTGCTAAAACACATCATGAAAACGAATTTTTATATTTTAATTGAACCCTGAGAAAGCATGTAGCTAAATGGATGGAAGACTAGTCATAAAATAAAGGAAATCTAAATTCAAGACCTCAAGCCTCTCTGTTACATATGAACTATGTGACCATAAACAAGCCTGCAACTATTTTTACAATTGAAGCAAAGAAAATATGTTTTGTTCTGATTTTGATGGGGATCGGGGAAAGGGAGAGAATTTTACATCTTTACCTAAAATGAAAGAAAAAACAGTCAAGTGAGAGTGATTAAAAGTGATTAAAAGGCTATGTAACAGGACAGCTAGGTGGCCCAATGTAGAGCACCAACCCTGAAATCAGAAAGACCTGAGTTCAAATCTGGTCTCAGACACTTAACACTTCCTAATTGTGTTGCCCAGGCAAGTCACTTAATCCCGATTGCCTCACCAAAAAAAAAAAAAAAAAAAGAAATTTCATTAGACTTGGAAAATTGCATAGTGGTTCTTTCTCAATTAATAGTTTTTATTTTTTTCCAGTTACATGTAAAGATAGTTTTCAACATTTACTTTTATAAAATTTTGAATTCTAAATTTTTGTTCTCCTTCTCTTCTTTCTTTTCTCCCTCCCCAAAACAGCCAACAGTCTGATTAAGTTATACATGTATAATCATATTGACCATATTTCCACCATTAATCGTGTTGTAAGAGAAGAATTCGAACAAAAGGAAAGAATCCCCCCAAAATAAAAAAACAACAAAAAAGTAAAAATAGTATGCTTTGAGCTATATTCAAACTCCAAAATTCTTTTTCTGGATGTAGATGGCATTTTCTATCATGACTCTTGGAATTGTCCTAGATCACTGCATTACTGAAAAGGGCTAGCTACATCTATCATAGCTGATCACCACACAATGTTGCTATTACTGTTTACGATGTTTTCTTGGTTCCTTGAGACTTCTACCACACTTCTGTTGGGCTGAAATGATGTTTATAAAGCAATAAAAGGATGTGTTGATAAATATTTTAATAATCACACTTGGAGTGGGAAAGGGAGAGGGACATGAATGTCCAGACACTTTTGAGTTTAATCTGAAATTATTAAATTTTCTTAATTTTAGACAATCAACAAACAATATTTTAAAATGTTATATACAAATTTAATACAAAGTAATGGGGGGGGCAGATAGCCAACATTCTATCTTTTGACTCCACACTGGCTCCAAATGCCAGGTGCCATCATATCTGGAAGACTCTTCCTCCTCATTTCCATCAGAAGATGACCAGACAGCTTCTCTGACATCCTTCAAGTCTCAGCTAAAGTCCCTTCTTCTGCCAAGAAGCCCTTCTTAGTCCTCCTTAATTCTAATATCTTCCTGATATTGTCTCACAATTTATCCTGTATGTATCTGGTTTGTATGTAGCCATTTGCAACTTCCCATTAGACTGCAAACTTCTTGATTGTGGAGACCATGTCTTTGCCCTTCTCGGTATCCCCAGAATTTGGCACATAAGAGAAGTTTAATAGTTAAAATAGCCATTTTCATAGAATGTAATAGTATGGCAGAGTTCTAAAAGCACTGAAGTTGAAATCATTACCTTATTCTAAATCTAGACTCTCTTACTTAGTAGTTACATGACATTGGACCAGCAATTCATCTCTCCATACTTGTTTCTTTATCTATAAAACAAGAGGATTGGACTAAATGATTTATTTCTAGTTTATTTCTGTGAACAGGCTTGAATCTTCCTCATCCCTTCTCTTTAAGATCAATGAGTAGCTGCCTTCAAGATCAATGAGCAGCTGCTTTCAGATCACTGTCAGCACCCCTACATGGATGCCCTAAGTCTTGGAGGTAGCAAACATTTTGGACTAAAGGTTATTGATTTCCTGCCTGAGAAGGCAATGTCATAATAATCTCATGATCTTCCAATGGATCAAATTTACACATAATGGACAGGAGAAGAAAAATTCCCAATATTATTTGCATAGAAGTCATTAGTTCTTAGATACCTGCTACATGTATCACTTTGAAGGAGCTTATATGATACTTGAATGCAATAACATCATGTAGTAGTTGGCATTCAAAGTCTTTCACAATCTTCTTTCAAACTACTTTTCCAAGTGAATTGCTTTCCTTCATGAACTCTAAGTTCCAGATGAAGTAGTCCTTTTGTTCCCATTATATAACATTCTATCTCTTATATTCATGCATTCAGACAAGCTGTCCTTCATGACTGAAAAATCTCTTCTAATCTTGCCTTTTAAAATCCCTAGCTTGTTTCAAAATTTAGTTCAAATGCCACCTTCAACAAGAAGTCTATAAGTCTAATTGTTAGTGCCCTCTCCTCAGGAGCACTCCTCTATCCCAGACTACTTTGTATTCTTCTATTTACCTGTGTTTTCCCCATCCCAAAATACAATGTGAATTTACTGAAGGCAGGATCTGTGTGTGTATGAGTCTGTGTCCTTTGAATTTTCAGTACTTAGAATAGTGCCTGGCACATAGCCAGGTTAATGAATGAATGAAGGAGAGGAGAGGAGAAATGTAGGTTAGAGATGATGACAAGGGAAGGGAACATAGGCACTTGCTCCCTATTACCAACAATCTCCTAAAACAAAACAAAAAAAGTTTATTTTCTTAGCCAACCTCAAGTAATTTAATTTCAAAGGTAACAAATTGTTGTCTGATAAGAGATATTCCTTCCACCTTTCAAGATAAAAAGGTGAAAATCTATATGTCTGAAAGAGGGAATTAATAGGTATGAATAAATTTTAGTCAGTGTATAAATGGTGATTTATATATAAATTTTTCATATATTTATATTGTAATTTATATGTATATATATGCATATATATATATACACATATATATATACATATATGTGTATATATATATATACATATATATATATATAAAATGATGACTCCAAAACTCAAAAGTTAGGAAAATAAATAAAATATAATCCAATAAGTATTTATTTGGTGTCTGCTAAGTGTTATATATGCTATATAGTAAGTGTTGGGAATATAAAACCAAACCAAAACCAAACCCACATCTTTTTCCCTCAAGTTACTCTGGGGGAGAGGAGATTGGAATGTATTATGTACATAGAGAATTAAAATATAAAATTTCAGAGTAATTTTCATAGATAAGGCACTAGCAACTAAAGAGGAAAATCAAAATATACTTTCTAGGCTATAAAGAAAGTTAGAAATTCTAAGAAATGAAGATTACTCTAGGCATGTGTAATGGGAATGGTAAACAAGGTAATTTGATAGAAGTTTGGAGCTGATGGGGAATAATATGTAGTAAGTCTGGAAAGGTACACTGGACCAAGTTTGTATTAGACTTTAAAAGCGAAAGAGAAGTTTGTATTTTATCTGTGAGGTAAGAGAAAGCCACTTGAGTTTCTTTTTTATTTTTTATAATAGCTTTTACTTTTCTAAATACATTCAGATAGTTTTCAACATTTACTCTTGCAAAACCTTGTGCTCCATATTTTTCTTCCTCTGTGCCTTTCTTCTTCCTCATCTAAACAGAAAATAATCCAATATAGATTAAACATGCAATTCTTCTAAACATTTACACATTTATCATGCTGCACAAGAAAAATTATATCAAAAATTGATTTTTTGCTGCTATAAGTAAAAATAAAAGTAGGTTTTGGGGTGAAGCCATCTACTAAATTTTTTTAGAAAGAAATTTTAGAGAACCATCTACTAAATTCTTTAGAAAGAAAAATTCTTTTAGAAAAAAAAGGGAAAAATTGAGAGAGGAAACAACAAGCAAGTAAACAATAACAACAAAAGGTGAAAATACTATGTTATTATCCACATGCAGTCCCCACCACTTGAATTTCTTAAGCAGGAAGTTATTTGCCCAGATATATGTTTCAAGAATTATCATTTTGGTAACTGTAAAAAATGGTTGAAAGAGAAGCAAAGTTAAAGGCAAGGAGACGAATTAGAAGGCTGTTGCAATAATCCAAGAAACAGATGATAAGAACATGAACTCAGGTAGATATGGTATGAAAGATGATTAAGATTTCATAATTCATAAGACATGCATATGAGGGATGAAAGAGGAAGGAGAATATAAAATATTCCTGAGTTTGTAAACTTGAGTTACCAGAAGGATGATGATACCCTCAATAGAAACAGAATTTAAAAAGAAAAAGAGATTAAGGGCAAAGACAGTGAGTTCTGTTTTAAATATGTTAAGTTTGTCATTCCTGTGGGACATCCAATTGGAGAAGTCCAGTAGACAATAGGTGATGATGAATAAAAGTTTGGGGGAGAAAGTAGACTTGGATATATAGATTTTGAAATCATTTGTATGAAGGTAATAGTTTAATCTTTGAAAATTTCACTGATGAGATCCTGAATATGTAGGTGCAATTGGCAGAGAAAGACTGAAGTACTGATAAAACTGCCCCCTAAGGCAAGCAAGAAGGGCGATGTTAGGGATCAGTTTAGCCTCATAGTCCTGCCCTTTGTGGTAGTTGAGGATAACCCCATCTTGATATATTCAGTCAGAAATCTGAGTTATGTCAAACACCTGGGGTTAAATTTGCACTATAAATCTGCCTATGGTGAACTCCCCTTGTGTTATAGCCCATCATGGCACTCTGTCTTGTGATATATTTTCCCTCTCCCTTCTCCCATGCTACATGCCTCTCATCCCTAGCATGCCTCTATTATTTTTTTTTCCTTCTTATAGCTAATTCTTTTAGGGTGCTAAACCTCTTTTAGTATTTAGCCTGCCAGCTAAGGGCACTACCTACCTCATGGGTTGTTCCCTTTTATCTGAGGGAGTTCCTTTTCTCCTAGTGAGTTCCACTAAGGAACTTGTCTTTTCCATCATATGAAAGATGGCCAGTGGTGTAGTTTCCACAGGCCTAAGTATTACTTCTACTTCCTTTATAGGAAGGCACACATACCATAGACTCCTTCTCATTGGATATCTCTAAACACCATATAGAGATATGCCATAGAATTCTTTGGGAATTATCCATTTCATGATTGGACTAGAGGCATTATGAATACTTATAATAATGAAGGATCAGGATTGCTTTGCTCTGATTAGCTAGCTTCTGGAAGGAGATTATGAGTCAATCTAGTCAACCAATGATAAGACACACAAAAACAAGTTAGGAGATAGGATAAAAAGAGCCTCAAGCTTCCATAATTTGCACTTCCTGGCCATCATCCCTTTATTTCACATTTACCATTCCTGTGTCTTTTGTATCTTTTCATTTTGTCTGTAACTTCTTCTTTTAAATAAACCTACCTTTTGCCAAAGAGAATGGCCATTGTGAATTCTTCACATTTCCAAACCCCAACATTTGGTGCTGAACACCAAACACATCATTGGAATTGGCAATTGTTCTCCTAAATCATATCATTATGTCAGAGAGAGAGTTGAAAATTAAAGAGGGCCCAATATAGAATCCTGAAGAATATCTATTTCCAGGGAATGGGATATGGATGATGATTCTACAACCGAGATTGAGAAGGAACAAAGACTACAGAAGCAGTAAGACAAAAATCACAGAAGGGTAGGAGTTCAGCAATGTCAAATGCTATAGAGAGGTCAAAGGGATAAGGAGTAAAGAAAGGTCATCAGATTTAACAATTGAGAGATTACTGGTAAGCTTACAGAGAGCAGTTTCAGCTGTTCTAAGATTGGAAGTCATAGAAAAGAGCTTAAGAAGTAAGGATGAGCTGAGGAAAAAAGAGACCAGTATAGAAAAAAAATTTTTTTCTAGAAATTTGGAAAAGGAAGAAACTATATTATTAGAAAGTAACTGGAGGGAGTGATAGATTTTTTTTTCCCTTTTGAAATTAATTCCCAATTATCCTTACTAACTAAATGGTCTAGTGTCATAACTGAAAATAAAGGATCATAAGTAATAGGATTTTGAATTAGAAGGAGTCTTTGAGATCTCGTTTTAACACTTTCATTTGACTCATGAAGAAACAAGCCTAGAGAGGGAAATAATTTGCCCAGGGGTATACAAGGTTGCACAAGCTATTTATATTTCATCATCCTGGAATGGTTTCTTACCACTATTTCCTCCTTTGCTTTCTCTTGTTTCTTCCATTCTTTAACTAAGGGCATTCCTCATGTTCATTGTTATTTTTTAAAATAGTTTCCATTTTAAAAAAAAGTGTGGGTGTAGACTATTAAAAGCTGTGTCCTGTAGACCAACACTTGTTTTATTTTTTAATGTATCTTTCCCTTTAGATTTCTTCCTCTCTCCATCTAATTACCTTATAATCAAAGAAATTTGGTTTCCCTCAGAAATACTATATTCCTGTACATCATCTCCCAATATAGTATATAACTTCTCTCATGGCCCCTAAAATACTGGTTCAGAAGAATAGATAAGCATACCTCTTGCTTCTTACTACAACTTCTAAGTCCTTCTATCATTTTCACCTCAGTAGACTTTCTATTTTTGAGACTCATTTCATTCTGATGTATTACCCAATCCAGATAAAAATTCACTATACTTTCTTTCTCAAAGAATTTAGTAGATGGTTTCACCCCAAAACCTACTTTTATTTATAGCAGAGTTTAAGTGTTGTTTTCAACATGACTCGGTCCCATATTGATGAGGTCCTGGGTCACTGGGACTAGCAGAGAAAGTCTGAAGTCCTGATAAGATTATTCCCTATGAAAAATGGATAGGCATATATTTGGTTTCCACAGTTAAGAAAATTAAATTAGGGAAATGAACTTAAATTAGAAAACTGAAACCCACAAGGACATCAAAGAATAATCAAGGGTGAAGATTATCTTCCCCCCCAAAAGAATGTAAGTATGTGAACTCCTGGGGGTAGGGGCTGGGTTTTGTAATCAGGGATGGTGGCCTGAGATTTGAAAAAAAAAAAACAAATTTTTGTTCTTTGCCCCTAGCCTTTCACATTTATCTTTTTCCTTTTAGAATGTAAGCTCCTTGGGGGCAGGGACTAGCTATGTAATGAGGGGGTAGAGATTCACTTTGTGTAATATCCAATTTGAGTAATCTGGGGAGGGACTTGTACTACAGAATAGGAAATAATATACAGCCTTTGGTATCTACTAACTTAGGGACCCATTCTTGAAAGAATGTAAAATAAATTTTTGCATTTATCACTGAGTCTGTGGAGTTCTTGGTTTTTTTGTTTCTTACACTCCCTGACACAAGCAGGGAAGGGCATTCATGGGGATCAGTGCAACCATATATTCTCACCTTCTGTGGAAATTGTGGCTAGCCCCTCTCCTGGCTGTGTCCAAGTTAACTTTCTCCTATAAATCTGTCCATGGACCATGCCATCTTCGGTGAAACCCTTTTGGGTTAAACCTACCATAGAGTTCTGCCTCTTGGTGTCTTTCTCCTCATTCCCCACCCCCATGACTTATAGTATCTAACCTGGTTTTTCCAAATGTATTTCATATTTACTATTCTAGGCATGTATTGTATTCTTCATTTTGTCTGCATCCTCATCTCATAAATAAACCTACCTTTTGCCAAAGAGAATGGCTATTGTAAATTCCTCACATGATGACACCCCAACATCCCCATTATTTGGTGCCAAAACCCAAACATATTATTCAGAACTAGGAATTGGTACCCTGAACACAACAATATTAATTTTCATCCTTCCAAACTCTAAAGCAAAATGTCAAATTTGTGACCCCTCAGATCATATATAACCAAATATATGTAATTTAGGAAATGTAATTAGGAAATATTTAACAAAATAAATACAGACACAATAAAATAAAAACATAATACTTATATGAGTGATGTAGAGACCAGATGATGGTAGCTACCAAAAGTTAGGGTTTGGTCACGTGAAAAAGTCACAATGGCCCTTCTTTTTGGCAAAAGGTAGTTTTTTTGTTTGTTTGTTTGTTTGTTTGTTTTTTTTGGAAAGAGATTATAGATAAAATGAAGGGAAACAATTGACACCAGGAATGATAAATATGAAATAGAGTTGGGAGAATATATGAAAGATAAGTTGCTCAGTGGAACTTATAATTAACCAGTAGAAAGGAAATACCCCATGAGATTGGGGTATGCCCTTACTTAGCAGGTTAAATCCTGAAAGGGATTTAGCACCTTAAAAGAGATACTTAGCTGTAAGGAGGAAAAGTAAGTTGAGAAGTATAGTGGAGTTAGTGGAGATACCATGTGGCATGGGGATGGGGAGGAGGGAGAAAGGAGAAAGAAACCAAGAAGCAGAGTGCCTTGGTAGTCTGACCCAAAGGAAAGCAGCAGCCATGAGGTAGACCATAAATAGATTTTACAAGGAAAATTTAGACATGACTGGGATTTCTGACAGGAAATGGCAAAGTGAGACTGCTTGAAACCATTACAGAAGGTGGGACTCAGGAGGTTGACATAAATTGGATTTCAGACTGGATGATCTTCCCAGAGGATAGGACCATGGAACTAAATTGATGCTTATCAGAGTCTTCTCCCAACACACTTCAAAGATTTTTATCAATTCCTCTGCTAACTACACTTAACATCAATACTACATTTTTAAACTTAGCTAATACACAGCCCACAGGGATCCTTACCTATGGATTAGTAGACCCATTTCTATTTGAGTTTGATATCACCACTCTAAGGAAAAAATCCACAAGTATATTTGGATATTTTCATACCAACTACTAAAATGCCACTTCTTTCTTTCCTTTGTCCCTCCCTTATTCCCTCCTTCCTGCCCTCTCCTTCCTACTTCCCCTTCCCTCTTCTCCCTCTGTCCAAATAGGGAATCTTACTCTTATATGTGGGTACTCTGCCTAAAAGATAAAAATGTTGACTGCTGAAACCTCACAAAATATCTTGGGGATTACAGGCCAGGTTTCTTTCTTAAGGACAATGCCTTAAATCAAATCACTCTGGCTCTCATTGATTGGTCATCATTAGGTCCTAGGCCAACCCCCATCCTGGCTTGGCTCAGAGTGAATGTAAATACAACTGTTTCTGCTTTGGCCAGAAACCCCAAGGGTCTTACCCTCCTAAGATTTTTTTTTAAGTAGGTAAAAGAGGTCCTTCAGTGTCTCATTTCTTATCCAGTCTTAACTACAGCTTGGGCATTGCCTCAGTCAAATAGACCTGTTAAAGAACTTAGCTTCTTGATGTCCCAATCCCCTTCAAGTACAAAGGACAAGCAACATTTAGCCTTACTCACTGAATGGATATTGCCTCATTCAGACTGAGAGCAGGGAAAAACTTTTGCTTAAAAAGGCCAAGGTCTCTTACTGTAACTAGGGCCATATCCAGTTGTCCTGATCTATATCTTGCCAATGGAACCAGATGGCTCTGAAGGAGAGAGTGAAGCTGGTGACTTTATACAGCCCTCCCACACTTAAATCCAATTCACTTGCAAGTCACATTACCTCTGTGATACCATGGCCTTTTCTGAGAAAAAAGGACAAATGACGAGCAAACTAAAGTGCCACATCTCTGAGCTTTTCATCCTACTTTAGTAAATTAACTATTTACTGCTCCAGAAAAAAACAACACATTTCCCATAGTTGTTCAAGCCTCTTTCTAGATATCAAAATTCTTAATCTCATATGCTTAAATATGAAAGTTTCTTGCTAAACAATTTATTAACACTATAACAAATAATAAAACAGACATTTACAATTGTTTTAGTTGTGAGAAAGATGGGCAACCAGAATTATCTGTCACTGTTACTCTTGACTTCTCCTCACTTTTGGAACAGGGTCCTACCATTCACTTCTGAGGACAGCAGCCAAAATCTTTCAAAGTCTCTTCCTAACGTCTCTTTGTGAGTTAAAAGTTAAAAAGAGTTCTCTTAGAAAAGAAATTCCCTTCATCCTTCTCTCTTTACTTCACTCAGGTGATTTGTTCATATATCTTGTTAATTTTTTTAAAAAAGAAAAACATTTAAGCTATTAGATTTATTTCTTCATTCAATAGTCCTTTTGTTTTCAATTTAAAAAATCTTTTCTTTAATTTTTATAAATTCTACTTTAGTATTTAGTTGGAGATTTCCCCCTCAGAATTGTTCTTGCTGTATCTCCTTTTCAACTCTCCTTATGCCCTTCCTAAATCTATTCTCCATTCTCTCTTTTTTGTGTGTGTGTGTGTGTGTGTGTGTGTGTATGGGGGAGGGTTAATTTGTTCTTTTTCTAGATTTTGTAGTTGCATGCCCAATTCACTGATCTTCTCTTTATTTATTCATATAACTATTTAAAGATATAAAATTTCCTCTAAGAACTGCTTTGATTACATCCTATAAGTTTTGGTATATTGTCTCATTATTGTCATTCTCTTGAATGAAATTATTGATTGCTCCTATGATTTGTTATTTGACCCACTCATTCTTTAAAATTAGGTTGTTTAATTTCCAAGTGGTTTTTAGTCTATCTTCCTCTGGTCCTTTATTGAAAATAATTTTTATTGCATCATAAGCTGAAAAGGAAGCATTTACTATTTCTGCCTTTCTGCATTTAATTGTGAGGTTTTATGCCCTAATACATGGTCAATCTTCGTGTAGATGCCATATACTGCTGAGAAAGGTATATTCCTTTCTGTCCCTATTCAATTTTCTCCAGAAATTTATTATATCTAAGTTTTCTAAGATTCAATTAACCTCTTTAGTTTCTTTCTTGTTTATTTTGTGGTCAGATTTATCTAATTCTGAGAGGGGAAGATTGAGGTTTCCCACTTAATATAATTTTGCTATTTCTTCCTGTAATTGACTTAACTTCTCTAAGAATTTGGATGCTCTACTACTTGGTGCATATACATTTAGTAGTAATAGCACATTCATTGTTACTTTTTAACAAGATGTAGTTTCCTTATGTCCATTAATTAGATCTATTTTTACTTTTGCTTTATCTGAGATTAGAATCATTACTCCTACTTTTTTGTTTGTTTGTTTTGGCTGAAGCATAATAAAATCTGCTTCAGCCTTTTACTCTTATTCTCTATGTATCTCTTTATTTCAAATGTATTTCTTTTAAACAACATATTGTAGGTTTTTTTTTAATTTTAATGTTAATCCACTCTGCTATCTGCTTCTGTTTTATGGGAGAGTTCATCCCATTCCCATTCACAGTTATGATTACCAGCTCTGAGTTTCTCTCTATTCTATTTTCTCTCCTGTATATCCTATCCCTTCTTGGTATTGTTTTGTTTCTAATCCACTCTGGCCTCAATCTGTCCTCCCTTCTATCATCCTTCCTCCCTTCTCTTACCTCTTTCTCCTAGTGTCCATTCTTCATTCTCAATACAGCCTCTATTTTTCCATTCTTCCCTAGTTTCCCAGATTGTCACCTTTGCTCTGTCCTTACTTTTCTCCCTTCAAAATATTATTCTTTTAGTTAACCAGCTTAACTTTTCATTGTCTGCAACCTTTGATTCATTTGCCTCTTCCTGTCTTCCTTCCAAATTTTCATTCTCTGTCCACTGCCTCCTTGCATACTGCCTTGAAATATGATCAGATTTGTCCCATTTTTAAAACTTTCAATTGATCCTATTATACCCTCAAGCTATAGTTCTATTATTTCTTTCCTTTTCAGATATACTCTCCTGGAGAAGGTATTTCACATTTTTTTCTCTATACTTTCTCACCTCCCACTCACTTCTTAATCCCTGTCAATTGCCTTGTGTCCTTAGGCATTTGGCTGAAATTGCTCTCTCCCAGGTCACTAATTATTTCTTCATTGCTAAATCTATTGGCCTTTCCCCAGTCCTTAACTTATTCCCAGTCTTTAACTTACTTAACTCTCTTTTTATCAGTTGATACTGTTGACCACTCCTTCATCTATATGTTCTCTGATATTTTTCTGCATTCTTTCAGTAATTGTCATTTTAAAAAAAGAATTTGGTCTTCCCCCTTTTTTTTAAAAAAAGCAAGTGACCAAATTATTCATATATTTTGTTAATATTTTAAAGAAATATATGGTCAACTTTGTACAGGGGTCATGTACAGATAAAAAATATATAAATTCTTTTCTATCTTATTCAGTAATTGTCAGAGGCCAATCATTTCTAATTTTTCTAAAGTTTTATTCTTAACTTTTGTTTATCTTTTTGTAAAAATCTGAAAGAAATATATTAAGATTCCCTATTATTGTACTTTTACTAGCTATTTTTCCTTTTAAGCATTTATGTTTTTACATGAAAATATGAAAATGCAAATATATTAAATATTGATGCTGATTTTTATTATGCTTTTAAACATAATGCTATTTTCCTTATATTTTAATCTTATCTATGCCTACTATATACTTATCTGAAGTCATGGTTGTTATACCTACTTTTCTAATTTATCTGAAGAATAACAGATTTTGCTCTAGTCCCTCATTTAACTCTATATGGTTTGAAGAGTTTCTTGTAAACATATTATCAGATTGTTTTCTAATTCATTCTGCCATCCTCTTCTCTTTTGTGGGTGTATTGATCCCATTCACATTTACAGTTATAACTGCTAATTGTGTATTTCTTATCATGCTATTCTCTTGTACTTTTTTAACTTTGAACCCATCTTCATTGTTATAAGTAAAAAAGTGGTAGAAAAGAGGAAATTTGCCCAATAATTATAATCTTATAAGTGATACAGTCTAATCTCTTTTCTCTTTACTTCCCTCTAATCTGAGATACTTATTCTCTCTTCGTTTTCTTTTAATTCTTCTTCATTGTACTTTTTCCAACACTGGAATTTGTTTTGCTCATGAATATTTTCCTACCTCTTGTGCCCTCCCTCTCTGGTCCCACTTCACTTTTCCCTTGTTCCTGTTTCTGTTTTGAATTTAACATAATCCTATATCAAAATTGGGAGAGGGAGGAGCTTTGAAGAGTATAATGTTAATTTTCTTTTACCTAATTCAAATGAAATTGAGGTTCATGAGACTACCCACCCATTACTGTATTCTCTTTATTTAATCTACATCTATTATAAATGATGATTTCATTCCCTTTCCTCCTCCATTTCACCCCAATATAGTCATCTGTCCCTCTTTTTTGTCTTCTTTTGAAACTACTAAAGCAGAACAAAAGAACCCATCAACTTTCTGTGATTTTCATTTTTCTCTATGTGAGGATTCTGAGAAAATATAGATTATATAGTCAGTAAACATTTATTAAATATCTACTATGTGCCAGGCATTATGCTAAGTGCTGAGGATACAAAGAAACATATTAAACAGTTCATTCCTTCAAAGAGCTTACAATCTAATGGGGAAAAACAACACAAAAAGAAACTGAAAGGGTAGGTAGGAAGGAGGAGAAGAGTACCCTACACAAAGACATGATGAAATCCTATAGCCAAAATGGGAAATGAACCGAGAAAGTTGATTCCCTGAAGAAGGAGCTCTCCTTGCAGGTAGTGACAATTTCATTTTTCTCTTTATGTTCCCAGGGTCCAGCACAGTGTCTGGTACATGCTTAATAAATGGTTGTTGATTAATTAAGGATAAAATATAGTTAAAAACTGCTTCATCAAGTTCTTTACACAAATATAAGTTTAAAAATTTTAAATTCTGGTTCAGTGAAGCGCATACCTATCAACCTAAACTCTGACTATGGCTGAAAGGAAATGAGAAAAGAGGTTGAAGGTATTCATAAATATTCTCTAATCTCCTCTGCCCCCTCTTTGATATCAAATGTACCAATTCACTTGCATGTCACAGCATCATGTCCATGTCATGATCCTCTTTGAGAATGTGAAGAACAATGACAATAACCAAAAACATACTTTTCTCTACATATAATCTGACTAAAGACTAAGCCTATTTCCAGAGTGTGAAGCATTAGCAAATACAAGTCCATACTTAGAGAATTATAGGTTTTAAATCTTGAACAATCCAATGAATTTATTCCAAGCTTAGGCTCTATAGAATTGGTAAATGTTTTACACTTACTTGAAATTCAGTGTTAAGTTTGCTTAACCATCAAACATCAAGAGTCTGAGGACTATAACTGATGGAAAGTAGGCAGGTCAATTGTGCACAAAGGAATTTATTTTCATGCAAATTTCCCTAAGCAGGAAAGTAAGAAAAGTTGTACATAAAAAGGCTACATAGAGCTTATTTCCCAAGTAAATGTATAAAGTTTTAAAAGTTCATCAAAATGGCTTGCTTCATTGTAATGACGGATTATGAGGACTTCCTGAGTTGTAACAGGCAAAAGAGAAGTTAGAAATAAGAGTTCTTAATTTAATTTTTTTATTTTTCTGGTTCTATACTAAGATTCCAGAAGTTCTTTTGTTGTGGTAGTTGTTGTTGTTTAGTCATTTCAGTCATGTCCAAGTCTTCATGACTTCATTTGGAGTTTTCATGGCAAAGATACTGGAGTGTTTTGTCATTTCCTTGACCAGCTCATTTTTTTCAGATGAGGAATTGAGTGTGAAGTGACTTGCCCAAGGTCACACAACAAATAAAAATATGAAATTTGAACTTAAAAAAAAACTATTCTACTTTATCCATTGCAAGTTAAGTAGATGTTTTGGGTTTTGGAGGAGGGAGGAATAGAGGAGTGTTGATTAACTTTGTAAAGCATTGAGTTTCGTGATGCCGTCAGTGGACTGAGAAATGGGGCTCTGTCATTTACACTTTTTATCTTCCTCAATTTGTAACACAGTACTCTGCATGTACTTAATGCTTAATAATTGTTTCATTCCTGGCAATAATGCACCTAAATCAAATTCTGCAGAAATTAAATCCAATATTTAAGAACTTTGTTGAAACACTCCTCTTTCAAAACTAATTCTTCTTTTTGTTCTATTATGGAATAGCTAACACTTAACATATATTGCCTACCTCATGCTCATCATAGGGAATATGAAAGAAGGGTATCATTATCTTTAGTTGAGAAAATAAAATCTCAAAGAAGCAGAATAATTTGTCCTACAGCTAGTAAATGGTACTGTAGCCTGAATCTACTGAAGCTATAGTCCCTTTATTTGGAATTATAATATTTTAGTTAATCTTAATAGTTGTGTAACCTTGAAATTCACTTCACCTTTCTGTTCCTTCATCTATAAAATTAAACAGATGGACTAAATCTTTTAAATTCCCTTCCAGGGTTAAAATCCTATGATTCTATTGTAAGAAATCCATTGCTCCTTGCTACATCATATTGCTTCTGTTTTCAATGCATGTAAAAAATATTTGCATGGATCACAGAATTTGAGAGTTGGCAGGAAACTTAGTGTCTATCTAGTTAAAGTCACATAAAAGAGATTTTCATTATAACACACCCAACAAGAAGTTATGCAGATTCTGGTTGAAGAACACCTTGGTTGCCTTCTTCAAACACTACCCATCTGATCAAGGTTTTTCATTGATCACAATTGGCCACAACTGAACACGATATAGATAAGGTCTGATAAGCTCAGAATACAATAAGACAATGATATTGCCTATTTTTAGAAACTATTCCTCTCTAAATGAAGTCCAAGATAGAATTCAAAATTGGCTTTTTTTTTTTTTTACCTACTTATCCCCCTACTTGACTCACATTGAGCTCTAAGATCTTTATCATTTCCTCCATCTTATATTTGATAAGGTTTTTCCCCCCTCCCCCCCATTTTCCTCTACTGGATATCATCTCATTAAACTCAGCCCAATATACTAGACTATTAAAATCATTTTAGATCTTGTTAGGCGATATAGCTTGGAAGTATAGAACTCAAAAGAAAAGTAGAGTCCATTAATCTATACATAAAGATCCCTGTGGGAACACACATGGAATTAGTTTAAAATGTAATTATATTTTATTATATAGTATTTATCTTGTTAAATATTTCCCAATTATATTTTATCCTGGTTTAAGCCATACTGGTGTGGGCCAAGTGTCTGACACCTTTGATCCAGCAATCTTTCATGGCTTAGTATCATCTACAAATTTGATAAACATGCTAATTCATTAAAACATTAAACAGCTCTGGGCCACATACCAGTACCTAGGAGACTCAACTGGATATTTCCAGCAATGGTGACAATGAACCACTGACAATTATTCCTTTAGTTCAGACCATCCAATTAGGTCTGAATCCATCTGTTGGTATGAGCATCTAATCCATCTCTCTATATCTCTTCTCTACAAAATAGTATGCTGTTAATAATAAGAATCATATTTATAAAAAAATTTATGTGCTAGTACTATGCTAAACACTTTTCAATTATTATATCATTAAATACTCATAACTATCCTGCTAAGGTTATCAACAGGTCTCAGTTTGACTGTGGCTACTCAGAGATTCTTTGCCTCCATTGCTATCTAGACTGAATCACTGAATGAGTATGGCGTCAGTCAAACTGAAACTTGTTGAAGACCTCAGCTTAAAGAGGGTAAGGTCTCCCATTTCATCCAGGGTCATCTCCAGTCATTCTAATCTATATCTGGCCACTGGATGCAGATGACTCTGGAGGGGAAAGTGAGGCAGATGACCTTGCACAGCCTTTCCTAACTTAAATCCAATTCACTTGCATGTCACAGCATCACCTCTCTGGTGTAATGGTCCTCTTCTAGAACAAAACACAAACAACAACTACTAGTATTCCCCTACAAGGTAGATGCTACAATTATTTCTATTTTCTCTTCACATGAGGAAACTGAGGCAGAAATTAAATGATTTGCCCAGATTCACATAGCTAATAAATATCTGAAGCTGGATTTGACCTCACACATTCCTGAATTTAGCCCTAGTGCTTACCTACTAAGCTACTTTAACAAAAGATTTGCTAAAATCTAATAAACTACACCTATGACCTCAACTACTAGTTTAGAAACCCCTGGAAAAACATTCTGTATCTTCTAAGGATATTGTACATCTAGATCAGATGATTTGAATTCATCAGGGGTAATTAATTGTCCTCCTTCTATCTCCTTACTTATTTATCAAGTTTCTGCAAGTTATCTTTGTTTTGTTATTTCTAATACAAAGGTCATCTTTGTCATCTTCAAATTTGATGACTTTATCAGTCATTGACCAAAATGTTAAACATGTTATTCTTTGCAAAGAAAACAGAAACAAAGTAGAATAGAATAGCTCTGCTTTCTTTTGATTGTAAATTAGCATCTCATTCTCCAGGGAGTAAAGGGGTCTAAACTTTCTTTGATCCTTTTTTGTCCATATACCTTTTTTTTTTGGGGGGGGGGGGGGAGAAGAGGTATTTAAAGTTGTGTGGTCACACAACTAGTATATTGTAACTTTTTAAAAGAACCTTTTGTTGTCTTTAATTTGTTTTCAATTTTATCTTTTCTTTAATAGTCCACATATCACCCCTCAAACTGTGTTCATCCTAATTTTTAACTCAATAACCCAAAACAATAATTTATTGCATAAACTTTCTGCTAAGTGCCAAGCTAAGTACTAGAGAAAATGAGGCAACCATTTCTCCTATATAAATGTAGCTTGCTTGAATTCATACAACCAACTGATGATAGAAGTAACATTAACTAAAGTCTGTTTTCCCAGGCTAGAACTCTCTGTACAGTAAGGGTTGTTTTATGTAGAATTCTATCTAGCAGAAATCTCTATTAACTGGTACTTCCTTGCTTTTAAAAACAGCGAGAACCAATGTGTGGTGATCTTTTCTTTCTTTAAAATATATAAGATGAAGGTTCTCTCTGGGGTAGAGGAGCAGGTTTCTTGGGTAAGGTTTTTCTGGAGGCAGCCTTAGTATCAGTTCAGATCAATAATTACCCCAAACGCAGCCAGCTGGTAAAAATACAAATGTTTATTTCTCCTTCCAAAGTAGCCTGATTAGTTGAGGCCTATCTCTCTGCTTGGTTCCAAGAGCTCTTGCAGATTGTCCTTTGCATCTGCCTCTGCCTCTGCTTTCTTCAGCCTCCAGCCAGCTCCACTCTTCATGTAATTCTGGTGAAATCTGTCCAAGAGCTCTGTCTGTTTCTTTTATACGAGAGGGAGGAATTGTGGGATACGAGAGAGAGGGATTATGGGTTTCTCCCATAGTGCTCTCTAGCCCTAAGAGCTTCAAGGGAGGTGTGAATTCACAAAGTTACAGTTTACTTTGTGACTTTCCCATACTTGTGAACTCCAATGAGTAAAGGTGTGAACACAAGCATTGTATCAATTAGTTCTACTTAGTACCTTGTTTCAGGTTCTGGCCCAAAACATTTTCTTGTAAGATCAAATCAATAATCTATCAACTCTAATGAGTTAGCAGTTTGTAAAGATTCCAACACCAATATTCTTGATACCTACAGCACTATAAGACTCTAATCATAAAAGAAAAATTAAATAATATTCAGTACTGTTTTACTGTTTTAGGAATGTTTTATTATATATTTACTCAAAGACAGATAAATTAAAAGTGGTCATCAAAACACCTATTCTGTAACTATATTATAATTTTTAAAACTCTAGTGAATCTGTGATCTTATGGGGAACATATCTGGGCAATAACGTAGGCCCAAAGTCATCTATGCCTGTCCATCCTATAAGACTATTATCCCTGTCTTTCCATAAAGCGCACTACTTATGTTGGGTACCTTCCTCCCATGGGTATTAGACTGTAGGCAAACCCAACACAGTCTATTAATGACATTAAATTACACATACTTAGAGATCAAATAAACATCCATTATACTTCCAAGCATGTTAACATTGGCTTCTGGGATCTGAAAGAAATTAAATGGCAAGGAAGACTTTTGACTAAAATTTAATTTGCTTACCTTTCTTCTCTACTACTACCAACTCCAGACATATATCTTTCAGTTCTCACCTCTCACAGCAATGATATGACTCCCTAGGGATGGAGATTTACTTCTAGACAGATAAAAAAGTCTAATATTCAGAAAAGTGAATTGTGGACTAAGGCTGGTTTCCTTAGGCAAGATTTGAAGGATAACTTGCAATGTGTGAGCTCTCTTCCACAGATATAAATCCTGATTAGTGTTAATTTGGATTAGAGGTGAAGAGGCTCAAGAGCATCTAGCTATCAGCTATAGTCTCAAGTAAAGCTACAATTAGGGTCATGAACAGGGACATTGTCCAGGGCCTCCAAATTTAAATGATGCCTACTCTTTTAGCAGGTACTCTCTTCTCTATTCTGTCGCCAGATGAGTTTGTTTTAACCTCCCATTGTCTGCCTGGCTCCCATGAGGGTACTTTCTTTCCTTAATCTGACCTTCTAGTTCTTTTTATTTATGTCTTCCACTATTAGAATATGAGCTGTTTCTTTATAGAGACTTTCTTGTTTTCTTATCTTTATATTTCCAGTATCCTTTAGCCTGGCACACAATAAGCATTTAATATATGTGCTATCTATCTATCATCTTTCTATCCTGACTTCAAGGCTAAATTTTTCTCTCTTTTTTTTCTTCAAACTTCTAACCATTGCTCCTGGTTCTTCCCTCTGGGGCCAAACAGAACAAGTAAAATACTTGTAAATGACAGCCCTTCAAATATGTGAACGCAGCTATTCAATAAAAAAAAAAAAATAAGTACCAATTATGTATCAGGCACTATGCTAAGTATTAGGGATACAAAGAAAGTAAAGGGGCAGTTCCTGTCCATCTCTAAAAGCTCAAAATTTAAAAAGAAACTGAAAGGATGTGTGGGAAGTGTCAAGGAGAAAAAGGGAACTTGAAGGTACCAGGGAAATATATGATGAAGTCCTGCCCCACCCTTTTCGTCTCCAGACTAAAAATACTCAATCTTTACTATCCTCCCATGAAATAGACCCAAGTCCCTTAACAATGCTGGTTTCTCTTTTCTGAAGGAGCTCTATTTCATCATTATCTTTAATCTATGACCCTTAGATCTGAACACAATGTTCCAGAAGAGGTCTAACAATTTGGAGCATAAAGGGGCTATAACCTTCCTACTCCTGAAAGTTCTGCCTCTCACCAAATACCTTTTAGAATGATATTTGCTTTTTTTCCCTAATGTATTATAGATAACTCATATTGAGGTTGTAATTCACTAGCATTCACCTCCCCTCCATTTTTTCCAAACTAACTGATGCTTGTGCCTCTTCCAATTCTGTACTTGTGAAGCTGACATTTTTTTGATACCCAAATGTGACTTTAATTTACTCCCTACTGAATGACATCTTTTTAGATTTAGTCCAATGCTCACTGGCTCTTGGTTTCCATTCAGTTGGTCAGATATCTCTCACAAGTTATTTCGTCACTGGTAAATTTGATAAGCATACTTTTATCAAAGTCATTGGTTAAAAATGTTAAACAGCACAGGGTCAAGCACAGATCCTTGGGGTACTACTCCTTCTATGTTGACAAAAAAAAAATACTATATATGGTATATTTTGTATTGCATGTATTATGTATCATTTATATAAATACATATAGTCGATATGTAGAAAAATGTGCATACACACTTTGCTTCTTCTGGAAAACATGTTTCTTCATCATATTCTGTGATGGGAGAACTCCTCTGAGATAGGAAGGTTTAGAAAGAGGAAGGGAGGCTCAAAACCAAAGTAAAAGATTTGGGATGGCCTTGTAGTCAGGATATTCATTCTTCCCTAAAAACTTTCTAGCCAAGAGTAAGCCACTCATCTCTCGGCTGGGAGGGGTTAGCACCAAGAACTGAGCTATGCTGCGGCAGGGCACCTCTAGAGGTAAAGAAAAACTGCGTTCTCTTTGGGCAAGCTGGGACCCTGCTCCTTGAACCCAGAGTCGAGTAAAGGACCAACCGGGGGTGTATAAATTGGCTAAACTGTGAAAAAGAAGGGAATTAGGAGACCAAAGGAACCTCGGGTTAAAGAAGCTGCAAGCCTCTCACACCCAAACTAGAAGGAACCTGTTTTTCGAAGGGCGGTTCCAACTCGCCGCAGTCGCTGCCACAGTCACAGTCACTAATACAGGGAGCACTGCGCAGGACCCTGTCCCCACGCGCACCAGGCTCCATTCCACCCCCATAATTCCTGTTGGCAAAGGAGTGTTTCAGTTCCACAAGCAGTCGTAGGCGGGGGAGGATGACTGGGACAGGAGGATCTAAAGAGCTAGCCGCTAAAACTGGTGCAATGTCTTCAGAGCGTCTTTTAGCTGGGAAGGAGAGGGGCGGTGGTCACAGGTTCACAATAGGAAGGTGAAAGCTCATTTCCATTCGCTGTCCGCTACCACTCCACTTGTGCATTTCTACTCGTGGTTGGGGTTGGGGATGAGGAAAGATGTAATTTATTCCCGGGCTTCCTAGGGTATAGGAGGAGGTTGGGGAAGATGCCGTGTCATGGTGCCTAAAAAATGAGTGTGAGAGTAGGTGGGAAGATGCTAGGAGAGCGGAATCGGAATACGCAGAACAACCTTCGAGAGAGACGGAGCGAAGCACTCCCTCCCAGTCCCGCTAAACAGGGAGTGGGGCTATTGCTATAGTCGCCGCGGCACAACTAGATAGGAAGAGCGAAGCAGTTACCTTACATGACCCCAAGCGGAGACGAGAAACACGGGAACCGCCAAAGGGAGGGGGGCTGCAACTAGAGTAGGATTGATTGGGAGGGGGCGGGTGCGCCCCTGTTCCGGCGCGCTTCGGCTCCACGTGGGCCGGGCGCGCGCGCGCCGGTTCCACCACCCCCCTCCACACCCCGCGCACTGCCTCTTGCAGCACATGGTCGGCAGAGGCTCGCCCCAAAGAAAGCCGGTAGATTCCGGATGCAGCCGGTATCACATAAGAGATAGAGAGAGGGAGCGAGCCTGGGGCTTTGAAGAGGGGAAAGAGGGGTGTCATTGGGGTGGGAGGGGGTAGGGTGTGGTCGGGAGGGGGTTGCTCCAGTCGGAGTGGAAGATAAGAAAATAGGCGGCGCGAGGACCGGGGGAGGGGTGGGGAGGGAGGGTAGCGGGGACTCTCTGGGTTCTTTCCAGACCGGACGGGGTCTCCAGGGCCCCATTTGTTTTGATGTCTCTGAGCTGCTCATAAAAAGGGGGCGGACAAGCCTCCACCTTATTGAGAACCTTTTGGGGTTTATTCTCTTCTCTCCTAACTTGGTGAGTTTCCTTTATTATTTACGTGTTTCAAAGTTTGATTGTGTATCTGTTTTATTGCGGGGCGGGGGCGCGTGAATAGGGCACACGCAGGAAAACATTTCAACATTTTGAAGAGATTATGATGAAAATATTTCCCCCTTGACAATTTAGAGAGATCAAACCTTCTCCCTGTTGGAGGACAGAGACGATGTCAGCCTATCATACCTCTCTCCTAATTTTTGTAGATTTTTTAAAAATGGGTTTTTGTTTTAAAATAGAGGCCTTTCCAGAAGTGCCCCCCAAGTAAGGGGCTTAAGCTTCCGTATTAGTTGCTGATGGCTGGTATTTAGCTCTTCCTTTGAGAGTCCTGCATTAAGTTCCCTGAATTCAGAATCGGAAAGTCAGACACCTCACAGTGACTCCGCATTGCACACAGCCAGGGCGCAGACCCATGCTGTCCCAAGAAAGTAAGGTTACTATCTCAAGGCCAATTACTTTGTGATGCCTGGCTTTTTCGACCGGGCAGCGTTTTCCCTGTAGGCACCAAATTCTTATGTTTTGATTGTCAAAGTTGTAGTTCTGTAACTGCGGGCTTCCCCTCCCATCTTAAACTGTTTCTCCCCTGCACCCGAAACCAAACACTTCTATAGCGGGCAAGTGTCAAGGCTGTTTTGCAAAGGAGGATGGTTTTTTAAAGGAAATGGGTTGTTTCCTTATGTCCAATAATGAAGAAATAAAAAATGACATAGGTGGCTAGTAACATTGAATGTAGACTTTAATAAGAAACCAGCCTAGGAAGCAACTACTGGCACCACTAGGTCCTCCACATGAAATTCCTATGTTTGCAAAGTTTAACGTTTAAAGCCAGCAATTTATAGCTTGAGTTTGTTAATACGCTGACAGTGGGAAAGGTACTACAGAAAAAGTATGTGGTTCCCTCCTCCCTCCCCCCCCCCCCAATAGTTGAGTTATTTTTTAATAGTCGAAGATTTTAATGGTAAAAATCATTAGAAGTAAACCACCTTGGGGTAGGAAGCACTTCGCTATGGCATTTTAGTCAGTAATACATTTTGCATGGCCAATGTAGAAATAGTCCCGAGTTTCCTTTCACTTGAGACTTTCCAACATAGAGACATACTGTATGTAAATAAACAGTGCAACCAAGTGGAAAAGCAAGTTCTACTGTCTTAATGATTGCCACTAAACCCAGAGTTTTATTTCTGTGGTTTTTAAACAAGGAGTTTCCTCAATGGAAATCCTTCCTAGGAGAACACGGAGAACCTGATTAAATTCTTGGATCGGGTTGCAACATCTTGGTCTAGTAAATTGGAGAATGAGTTCCGTCAAATAGTTCAGTGCTGCTTATGCGGCATTTCTGGAAAGACTTGGGATTTTTAACCGTACGATTTGGACTTTTTGTACAAGTAGCCTTCGCTTAAGACCAATCTAATTTTTGACAATTATGGAACAACTTGTTGAAAGCTTGGGGTTCACCGGGGTTACACCTTTAAGAAGAATGGAAATAAATACATGACACTTTTGCTAAGTGAGTGGCAGTTTGTCTCAGTTGCTGTTAAGCATTTCCATATGTTTCCATATTCCTTTTGAGATTGTACTGAAGTTACTGAAGATAAAGTTGCTAATATGGAATAATCAGTGTTGTGCTTTTTTAATGCATTTAAGTTGAATGTAATATTAAGCAATAACTATTCCACTGAAACTCTATGTTTTAACATGTTCCTAA
Source organism: Antechinus flavipes (assembly GCF_016432865.1). Taxonomy (NCBI): domain Eukaryota; kingdom Metazoa; phylum Chordata; class Mammalia; order Dasyuromorphia; family Dasyuridae; genus Antechinus; species Antechinus flavipes. The sequence goes on from NC_067401.1 coordinate 158,274,567, forward strand.
ATTCCAGCAGAATAGTCAGTTATTTCAAGTATATTCAGTAGGAAGAGAACTTGAACAGTTCTTAAATTTATCATGAGTTTTTATTATCTCAAAAAGTTTAAAAATGGTTTGTATTAAGGTATTGCTTCTCTGCAACTTTTTGAAGAATGTTAGCTTAAAGATGAGATTGTTATTACTCAAATTTTATGTCTAGGGGAATATTAACTCTAGAAAGGATCATTGAAATCATTTAATCCAGTCCCCTCTTATTCACTGAAAAGCTTGAGACTACTAACTAGGTCGCTAAATGATGAGATCAATTTTAGTTATTTTGTGTCACACTCTAGACACTTTGTATTTGCTTATTAGCTTAGGGTTGTATCTGCCCCATTAGAAAGTAAGCTCCATAAGGACCCAGGCTCTTTGTATCTCATAGGACTAGCAGAGCACTTAATATTTATTTGTTGAATTAAATTGAGATAAAGAAAAATTCTGAAAGATAAATTTTCATAGCAAATAAATGTCCTAGAAGATCCCAGATTATTAGAGTTAAAGGGAATTTTAGAAATTATATCTAGTCCAAACCCTAGTTTTTCTTATGGAGGGAAAACTGAGGCCCACTTTAAATGGCTTATTGAATCACAAAGTAAATTATTTGTTCCTTCGGACTCAGCATTTTAAGTGATATACCATTTGAACAGTCAAACTTACCTATAAAACTGAATTGAGAAAGATAATTTCCTACTCTCTGGAGCCAAAAAGAACTGGGGGAGAGGATCTAATCTCATAGGAAATCAGATGACCCAAGAGATTTGTCCAAGGTAACACACAGTCTCCTCGAGGAGTTCTAGCTGAAGCTTCAGAAGCAGACTTTAAAACCAAGACTTCTGAAGCCAATGCTTTGTAGACAGTATTGTCCTATATTGATATTAATAATAATAACTGAGATTTGTACAGCTATTTAAGCCTTGAAGGTACTTATCGCTTAATTATTCCATTAGATAAATAGAACAAATATTGTTATTTACCTTTTGCAGATGAAGAAACTAGGTTTGAGAGTTAAAAGTGTTATGAGGCAGAATTTGAACCCAGTTTATTTTCCCTACTACTGGCATACAACCACCTAAAATTGGCTCTGTTAGTCTTGGGTTTTGTTAAAAAAGGACAGTATGAAGTACCTGGGAATACACCTGCCAAAACAAACCCAGGAACTATATTAACAATTATGTATTTTATATATTATATATATATGTATTACACAAAATCATTTAAATAATTAGAGAAATACTAACTGTTCATGGGTAGGCAGGACCAATATAATAAAAATGACAGTTTTACCTAAACTAATTTATGTATTCAATACCATCCCAATTAGCTTACCAAAAAATTATTTTACAGAATTAGAGAAAACAATAACAAAAATTCATTTGGAAAGCAAAAAGTCAAGAATAGCAAAAGAACTAATTTAAAAAAGATGTAAGCAAAGGAGGTTTAGCAATACCAGATCTTAAATTATATTATATAATAATATATATATTATATTACCAAAACTGTTACTGGCTAAAAAACAGTAGAACGGAATAGACATAACAATTCAGAGTGGTTAATATATTTAGTAACCTTGTGTTTCACAGTGTAGAGCAGAGGTTCTAGAATAGTTATAGATGATTTTTTTTTTTAAAACATAGAGGTAGTGGAGAAGTACTGTCTTCTCCATCCTTATGTAACAAAATTTCCACAACTAACTACATAGAAATTACTCCAGGGAATGAGACTACTATTTGCTATTGCTAATACATTGGTAATTGAACATAAAAAGGTATAAAAGTGCCTCAGAAAATTATAACTATAAACTTTTTTTGGAAAAGAGAAGGGACTTTGATCTTATATAACCTCAGTAATAAAAGTAATTGTTGGACAAAGAATGAAATTGCAAAATGATAAAGAAGGATAATCTACCCAACAGAATATATTATTTGATGAGAATATTAATGATTTCCTAGTTGTGTGTGTCTTCAAGCAGAGGATGAATGGTTTTTTGGCAGATATTTTTTAGAAGATATTCTTGCTTAGGTACTGAATGTACCAAATTATCTTTGACATCCCTTCCAATTCTGGTATTTTCTAACAAAGTGGGGAAGAAGAATAAGAAATTATATAATTTTTACTCTGTGCCAGGCACTTTACAAATAGTATGTCATTTAATCTTCACAATAATCTTGTGATGAAAATATCATTATCCCAATTTTAAAGTTGCAGAAACTGAGGCCAAAAGAGCTTAAATGACTTGTCCAGATTCCCATAATGGGTAACTATCCAAGGACAGATTCATTCATTCATTCATTCATTCATTTATTTATTATTGTTTTCTTTTTATAGTTATATATGTATGTTAAATTTTTTAAAATATACATTTCTTTATGAATCATGTTGGGAGATAAAAATTAGAATAAAAGGGAAAAACCATGAGAGAAAAAAAGTGAACATAGCATATGTTGATTTACATTCCTTCTCATTCCTATCAGGATGTAGATAGCATTTTCTATCCAAAATTTATTGGGATTGCCTTGAATCACTAAACGGTTGAGAAGAACCAACTCTTTCAAAGTTAATCATGTCTTGCTGTTACTATGTATACTGTATTCTTAGTTCTACTTGTTTCACTCAGCATTAGTTTGTGTAAATCTTTCCAGGCTCAAGACCAGATTTAAACACAGTTTTCCTGAATTGTCCAGCACTCCATCCACTGCCCCACCTAACTGCCCCTAGGGATTAATAATCTTCTAGGAGTTCAGAGTATATAGTTAGCAGAAAGAAAAAGAAACCAAAAGCCAAATATTAAGTCCTCAGTAACCATCAAACTTTTGTTTTATTTTGTTTTCAAAGCAGTTGGGATTTAGTGACTTGCCCAGGGTCACACAGCTAGTAAGTATAAAGTAATCCCCTGAACCACCTAGCTGCCCCCAATTATCAAACTTTTGGATCTGGATTTAAACATCCATCTTTTATATGTACTTCTATGCTTAGGGATTTTAGACTCTGATAAATCAGCAAGTTTGGGCAGCTCTCTAACTTTCCACAACGATCTGGACTAGTTCATTTTGTAAATTCATGGTGCTTATTATAATATCTAACATGTTATAATATTTTAAAGTTTACAATGCATCTCAGAATAATCCTATGAGGTAAGCAGTATAAGTCACAGCCTTACTTTTTGGGGGAGGAAATTGAACTTCAGGGAGTGAGATGATTTGTCCAAAGTCACATGACAAATAAGTGGTAGAACCTGGAATTAGAATTTTGACTTCACAACCAATGCCTTTTTCTAGGACACTATGCTAGAAAAGACCTAAATATCACCTATTTCAATATCCTTTTTATAAATGAGGATATTAAAGGCCAGGGAGATGAAATGAGCTAATAAAAAAAAAAAAAAGCCAAAACTAATATGCATGTTTCCTGATACCTAGATCAGTGTTCTTTCTGTCATGTCAAACCACATCATGCTGAGCTCAAAAGGAAGTAGACTAATTTAATATAGACCCCTCATTTTACAGATAAAGAAACTGATGCTTAGAAAGATGAAATGAATTGCCTGTGATCATGGGCCTGGGGCCCATACCCAAAAGGCAATACTAAGGCCTTATTCTCCCAAGTCTGTATTATTTCCATGTGAAATCAAAGTACAGGGTTTGTTCACAAAATAAGATAAGCATCACAGATCATGACTAGAGATTACATCTATACTTCTAGTCAACAAGTATATATTCTAAATAATAAAGAAGTCTAGGGCAGAAACTTGTGAAACAAAAATTTATGCGCCTGATGTTTTGAATGTGGGAGAATCATCTCCATGAGAAGGGCCAATTAGTATTCCTACTTTAAACATACTGGAATTTAAAAGAGCTTGTACTTCATACAGTAATTATTTCAGTTTAAAGAGATAAGTTCTTTCAGTGAAATCTTAACTAGTTTTGTAGTAACATTATTTATATTTCTCTTGATTATAATAATAGTAATCTTAACTAGCATTTATTAAACACTGCTATGTGTCAGGCTTTGTTCTAAACTCTGGAGATACAAAGAAAGGCAAAACCAATCTCTACTTTCAAGTTGCTAGATGTAAGGGAAAGGGGAATGAAGTATAAAAGAACTGGAAAGGTAGGAGAGAACATCTGAGTGAAAAAAGAATTGTAGTGGGGAAAGACTTGAGGCAAAAACTTTAATCAGTAGGCTGCTGCAGAAGATCTGGAGTGAGGCAATAGGACCTGAATTAGAGTGTTGGCACTGTCAGAGAAGAGATTATTAAAGTAGAAATAATAGGACATGACAACTGATTGAATATAGGGAGTGAATTAGGGTAAGGAGCACTTAGTGGTTATCCCTATGAAATAACAATTTAGAAAACAAAGGCTATACACTTTTTGGTCACTTTCTGTATTGCCTAAGGTATAAATCCTGGTGAACTTTTCTGGAAGAACTTTTCAATGTAATTATCTGCACTCAGTCATTAAGGAGAAGTTTTTTGAGGGGAACCACTTTTCAATTTTGATTCAATAAGTTTTATTTTGCTAATTAACTCCTGAGAGGATAAAGTACCCAGTGGCTTGACAACCCTAATTTCTCCAATTAGAGTAAAACTGGCCAATTGAGAAAAATTAGAAGGTTAGGTGGAAATTGTCATTGTAAGTCCAGCTCTTTTCTCCCCAGCATTGTAGCCAATCATAATATGACTTGCCCAGAGTCAGTCCAATGAGTTAGGTGGCATTGTGAATAAATAGAAAAATGACTAGATTTGAAGTAAAAAGACCTGGGCTTAATTTCTGAAGTTGTTTTTACCTCTCTGATCTTCAGTTTTCTCACCAGCTAAATAGAATAATAAATAGAATAACACCCTTTGTTATGAGGAAAAGGCCTTGTAAAAAGCACAGTAGAAATGTGTTCTTTTACTATTAATGGCAGGGCCTAGATTGGAACTGATCTATGCACAATGAAAAGCTGAAAAGTGCAGAAAACATATACAATATGTATCTGTTCAAAGTGTGAAATGTCTTTATGAAAGGGGTTCCACTGTAAGCTCCTTGATGTAAGAGACTCTTACTTTTTTGTTTGTGTATCCTTAGGACTTTATACTTCTTAGAATATAAGTAGATGCTCAGTGAATTCTTGGATTTATAGTTATTTCTTCATCACTCTAGTTGTCAAGATATTTTCATTGAACACCTAGTGTTTGAAAGTCTCTCTCCTAAAAGAGGAATACAAATAATTTTGAGCTCTCTTCTCTCCCTTCCTCTAATTACAATTTAGTTAGAAGGAAAGTTATGGGATTACATTGTTTAAGCCAACCTATTTAAAAGGAATTTGTCAGGTTAAAAACAACAATAACAACAGGTTTTTTTCTTGAATTAATCAGTTTCATACCTAAAACAAATAAGAGCTTGAAACCTTAAATTAAAATAATTTTAAAGAGATTTGGTCATAACCTAAGGAATTTATATAAAAGGGAGGAGCTTTCTCAAAACGGATGGATATTGGAGAATCTGAAAATGACTAGAAAGAAGTTGAGTCCCTTACAGAGCTGAGTTAAGAATTGGCAACCAGAAAAGGAGAAAGAGGAGGTTAGGTCCAAACAAGTATATCAGAGAATCTTTGAATCGAGATAATTAAATCCATGGGAGCTAATAACCAAGTGTTACAGTAGAGAGAGAAAAAAAGAGGTCCCAGGATGGTGGTACAGATAATTAATAGACAGCAAGTCTATGTGAACATCAAGCAGAGGACACTGAGAAGGAAAGAATTAGACAAGGTAAGAAAGCTAGGAGAGAAAAATAATTAAAACCTGGAGGAGGATTTCTAGAAGAGAGTAATTGAAATTGAAAAGGTCAAGAAGGGTGAAAGTCTGGTTTGACAATTAAAAGATTGTTATTTGTTGGAATCTTTACAAACTGCTAACTCATTAGAGTTGATAGATTATTGATCTGCTCTTACAAGAAGATGTTTTGGGCCAGAACCTGAAACAAGGTACTAAGTAGAACTAATTGATACAATGCTTGTGTTTGCACTTTTACTCATTGGAGTTCACACGTTTGGGAAATTTCAGGGTTTAGTATGAGATATCTGAATTCACACCTCCCTTGAAGAAATTAGGGCCAGAGAGCACTATGGGAGAAAACCCATAATCCCATTCTCTCAGAAGAGTCATAAAAAAGCCAGTGAAGAGAGATCTATTCCAGAATATTTTCCACTTGGCTGGCTGGTGGCAGAAGAAGAGTTTTGAGAGGAAGAAGCTACGAGTCGAGAGTTGAGCAGGAGATTGAGAAGGTTCTCTGTGGTGGCTGGGCTCCTGCACTTCCCCCACTGAGACCAAGCTGGTCTGAAAGACTCGCCAGAAAGCTAGCCAAGCCCCAAGTGAAGGAGACAAGAGATTCATCCCATTTTTGTACTGGCTGGAGGCTGAAGAAAGCAGAGGCAGAGGCTAAAGGACAAAACCTTTGGACTTGGAGACATTCGGAGGGAGCTCTTGGAACCAAGCAGAGAGATAGGCCTCTAAGAATCTCGCTGTCCGGGCCCAAGGTAAGAGACAAGACTTGGAAGGAGAAATAAATGTCTGTATTTTTACCAGCTGGCTGTATTTGGGGTAATTATTGATCTGAACTGATACTAAGGCTGCCTCCAAAAAACCTCCCTGAGAAACCTACCTTCTCTCCCAGAGAGAACCATCATCTCTTATATTATATTTTAAAGAAGAACAGGATCACCACAGTTATTGATTTTGGAAAGAACAATTTCAATTGAATGGTGAGGTGAGAAGCCAGAAGCCACTGCAAAAAGTTCAGGTGAAAGTGATGTGATTTGAAGACCAAAATGATGTGGATGATGTAGACACTAGATGATGGTAGGCACTAAAAGTTGAGGTTCAGTGTTGTGAAGAATTCACAATGGCCATTTTCTTTGGCAAAAGGTAAATTTATGTAGAGGAAGAAGTTATAGACAAAATGAAGGGATACAATAGACATCAGGAATGTTAAATATGAAATAGAGTTGGGAGAGCATAAAAATGGAAAAGGCAAGTTCCACTAGGAACTTGTCATTCACCAAGAAAAAGGAAATACCCCATGAGGTTGGGGCATGCCTTTAGCTTATAGGCTAAATCCTGAAAGAGACATAGCACCCCAAAAGAATTAGCTAACTATAAGCAGGAGAAGTGGGGTTGAGAAACAGTGGAGTTAGAGATATTATGTGGCATGGGGTAAGGGGAAAGACACTTCAGACCTGAGTGCCCTGGAGAACTGATCTAAAGAAAGGCAGCAGCCATGGAATGGCCCATAAGTAAATTTTACAGGGAAAATTTAGACATGATTGGGATTTCTGACAGGACATGACAGGTAAGATTGCTCAAGACCATTACAGAAGGTGCGTCTCAGGGATTTGACATAACAGATTCCAGATTGGACAACCTTTCCAGAGGGTGGGATCAAGGAGCTAAACTGATTCTATCAGTGCCTTCTCCCTGCTTGCTTCAGAGATTAATCTTGATTAATTCCTTTGTTAATCACATCTATCCATCAAAGACTTCATCAAAAGGAAAGAAAGGGAAAGGAAATAGAATTGCCTCTTGTAGGTAGCCTCAATGAGTTTAGCTACAAGAAGTAAGATTGATATATGATTATAGCTAGTGGAGGTAAATGAAGGTTTTATTGTAGAGGGGAGACATGGGCATGTTTGAAGGCAGTATAGAAAACATTGACAATGATTTAAGAATCGAGAAAAATTAAAGTCACAACAGAGAGGGGAATCTGCTGGAGAATACAAAGTTAAATGCGATCCCTCCTGCTTGTGTCTTGTCTTAGCAAAGGAAAGAGATCACCTCTTCATGTGAAGGAGACAGTTGCAAGAAAGCATCTTAGTGATAAGCTTTCAGATATTGTGGAGGAGAGCTCTTAGTGAAAACTTCAGTTTTGTTTTTTGTTTTGTTTTCTAGTAAGTTATGAAGTAAGATTCTAAAAAGATTGTGAAAAGGTAACCAACTTATAGGTGGTCACCAGATTGTCAAAAAGGTCCACAATGTAAAGCGAAGTTAAGAACTCAGACTAAATGATTTTAAAAATCCTTTCCAGTTCTAAATCTATGATCCAATGAACATTGCCTGTGGTTTTTTGTTTTTTGTTTTTTCTCAGAATTTTAACTGACTTGATTTTGGACACTTTAGGCATAAAGATAAAACTTATCTATGAGGGTACAAGGTTAGACATATATAAATAATAACTTCATAATCTTATTGTTTGTCCTTCATTCTCAAAGCATAATAACAGGTTGTAATGCCATGATAAGCAAGTGAATTAGATTTAATTGAAGGACTATGCACTTTAAATGATTAAGTCCAATTAAAAAATAAGGCAGAGATGGCTTCTTTTACTACTTTAAAAAAAAAAAATCAGGGAGGGGAAGACTTGGTGTTTCTGGACAAAACAGATTCAATTGCTATTTACATTAGCTTTGGGTCATTCAGGACCCCAACCATGACCAAGTGGGGTTTGGCCAGGGAACTATTTTTAGCCAATCAGTGAGAGTCAGAGTGTTTTGGGTTTAAAGCTTGGTTCTTAAGAAAGAAATCTACCTAAGTTCTTAGTCTTGGGAGTTTTCTTTTTTTGTTAGAACAACGAAATTTTAGTCTAGATGTCTCAGGTAATCAACAGTAAGAACATGAATGCTCTGAAGTGGTTCTACACTGTGATTTTCACTCATAAAGAGATGGAGTCAAATGGCCCAAACAGTTCTGTTCCAATCTGGTTTTGTCTAAAGTTGCTGAATATCTTGTTTGTTTGGGATTCTCTTTGGAAATGTTTCTTTCTGAGCAGAGATTAAATGATATAGAGATTAAGTGAAAAATGTTCTTTATTTTTTAATTAAAATAATTTTAAAAAGAAATATAGCCCATAAACCTCAAGATGTCTTGTGAGGTTTCAATGATCAACATTTACATTCCTTTGGGTAGAGAACCCAGAAGTAGGAGTATATCTTGTATGGACAGAAAGAAGGAAGAAGGAATGGAAAGGAAAGGAGGGATTTGTGTCAGTTCCACTTGGATCCCCTATAGGGCACCTCCTACAACTACTTAAAGGTTGTTGTTTGAACATTTTTCTGGAAGAGGACCATTCAGAAAGGTAATTCAATTACATGCAAATGAATTAGATTTAAGTGAGATAGGGCTGTACAGCCTCACTTTCTCTCCTAGAACAATGTAGTTCTAGTGGCTAGATATAAATCAGAGTACCTGGAGATGGCCCTGCCCCCAACTTCTACCTTCACACTAGAGGACTTCAACATACATAGTAATACTGCCTTAAACACTCTTGTTTCTCAGTTCCTCAAATTACTCATTTCCCAAGGCCTACTCCTCCACCCTCCCTCCTCTACACCCGCACTATTTCCATATTCATTAACTCTGAATTTCCCTTATCCAATCATGATCTGTTGTCGGTTATAACTTCTTCTTCTTTTTTTTTAATTATAGCTTTTTATTTACAAGATATATGCATGGGTAATTTTTCAGCATTGACAATTGCAAAACCTTTTGTTCCAATTTTTCCCTTCCTTCCCCCCACCTCTTCCTCCAGATGGTAGGTTGACTAATACATGTTAAACATGTTAAAGTATAAATTAAATACAATATATGTATACATGTCCAAACAGTTATTTTGCTGTACAAAAAGAGTCGGACTTTGAAATAGTATACAATTAGTCTGTGAAGGAAATCAAAAATTCAGAGGGACAAAAATAGAGGGATTGGGAATTCTATGTAATGGTTCATAGTCATTTCCCAGAGTTCTTTCCCTGGTTGTAGCTGGGTCAATTCATTACTGCTCTATTGGAACTGATTTGGTTCATCTCATTGTTGAAGATGGCCAGGTCCATCAGAATTGATGATCATATAGTATTGTTCTTGAAGTATATAATGATCTCTTGGTCCTGTTAATTTCACTCAGCCCCATTTCATGTAAGTCTCTCCAGGCCTCTCTGTATTCATCCTGCTGGTCATTTCTTACAGAACAATAACATTCCATAACATTCATATACCACAATTTACCCAACCATTCTCCAATTGAGGGGCATCCACTCAGTTTCCAGTTTCTAGCCACTACAAAGAGCGCTGCCACAAACATTCTTGCACATACAGGTCTCTTTCCCTTCTTTAAAATCTCTTTGGGATAAAAACCCAGTAGTCGAATGTTATAACTTGTTAAGGTAAAGGATAGCTGAAGGAAGTTGTAAAGTTCTCTGGAGGCTACTGAAGATTCGTTTCAAGGCTTTTTGCATTTTAAGAACCCCTGTTCTATCTTTGTTCAATCCCAATTCTATTTTAGTAATGTGTCCAAATGCTTTAAAAAAAAAAAAAAAAAAAAACTCTACTGTAGAGAGTGCAAGCTTCCTATAAGCAATCTTATGCTTTTATTTTATTCAGTCAATTTTTTTTTTTAATGACACTATAAAAAGTGAATTTCAACTTTTTTTTAAGAAGCTTTGAAACTTTACTTTAGGAATGAGAGAGCCATTAGGTAAGATAATAGTATTTGTCCCTTTTCAAACATGTATGGTAAATTAACCTTAAATCTGAGAATCTTAGAATCTGAAAGTGGCCTGTCTTTCTTTGAGTAGGAATGCCCCTTCTGGGGACCCAACTGGAACTGTCAGTTGGGCAACTCAGTTTCTTTTTTTCTTTTTCTTCTTTCCCTTTCCTCCCCTTGGCCCACACAGGGTATCATATCCTTAACTATAGGGACTCTACCCAAGGGAATACAAATTTTGATCACTGAAACCTTAAAAGAAATCTTAGGGTTTGGGGCTAGATTTCTTTCTTAAGGACCCTGCTTTAAACTCAAATCACTCTGGCTCTCATTTGCCAAAATTAGGTCCTAGACTCTAATACACTGTTGGTGAAATTGTGAACTGATTTAACCTTTCTAGGAAGCAATAATGAACTATGCCCAAGGGGTTATCAAACTGTGCAAACCTTTGATCCAGCAAGTGTCTCTAGTGGGCCTGTATCCCAAAGAGATTATAAAAAGGTGAAAGGACCCACATGTACAAAAATGTTTGTAGCAGCCCTTTTTGTAGTGACAAGGAACTGGAAGCTGAGTGGATCACCATTAGCTGGAGAATGTCTGAATAAGTTATAGTACATGAATGTTATGGAATATTATTTTATAAAAAAATATATCAGCAGAATAATTTCAGAGAGGCCTGGAGAGATTTTGATGAACTGTTGCAAAGTGAAGTGAGTAGAACCAGGAAAACAATGAACACAGCAACAAGAAGATTATATGATGATCAATTCTGATGGATATGGGTCTTTTCAACTCCAAGGTGATTCAGGCCAATTCCAATAGACTTGTGACAGAGAGAGCCATCTACACCCAGAGAGAAGACTATGGGGACTAAGTGTAGATCCCAACATAATATTTTCACTTTTTTATTGTTTGCTTGCCTTTTGTTTTCTTATTTTTTCTTTTTGATTTGATTTTTCTTGTGCAGCATAATTGTGGAAATATGTATAGAAGAATTGTTTAACATATATTGGATTACTTGCTGTCTAGGGAAGGGGTGGGAAGAATGGAAAAAATTTGGAACATAAGAATTTGCAAGAATGAATGTTGAAAATTATCTATGCATATGTTTTAAAATAAAGAGCTTTAATAAGTAAGTAAATGAAAAAATATTTTTAAAAATAGGTCCCAGTGTATGTGCCAAAATGTTTGTGGCAGCCCTTTTTTCATAGTAACTAGAAACTGGAAATTGAATGGATGCCCATCAATTGGAGAATGGTTAGATAAATTATGGTATATAGATGTTATGGAATATTATTGTTCTGTAAGAAATAAACAGCAGGATGAATACAGAGAGGCTCGGAAAGACTTATATGAACTGATGCTAAGTGAAATGAGCAGGAGATCATTATATACTTCAGCAACAATACTATATGAGAATCAATTCTGATGGAATTGGTTATCTTCAGCAATGAGAAGATCCAATTCAGTTCCAATTGATCAGTGATGAACAGAACCAGCTACACCCAGAGAAAGAACACTGGGAAATGAATGTGGACTGCTTGCATTTTTGTTTTTCTTCCCAGGTTATTTTTGCCTTTCTAAATCTGATTTTTCTTGTGCAATGAGAACTGCATAAATATGTATACATATATTGTATTTAAGATATACTTTAACATGTTTAACATGTATGAGACTGCCTGTCATCTAGGGGAGGGGGTGGAGGGAAGGAAGGGAAAAGTTGGAACAGAAGTTTTTGCAAGGGTCAGTGTTGAAAAATTACCCATGCATATGTTCTGTCAATATAAAGCTATTTAAAAAGGGGGGGAGGGGAGGTTTCTGGCCGAAACAGAAACAATGAGAGTCTTTCCCTTCCAGATTAATGTTTTGTTTTGTTTTAATTAGGTAAAAAAGACCATTGTCTGCCTTATTTCTTACCCAACCTTGGTCACTATTACAGTGGTTGCCTCAAACTGAAATCTGGGAAAGACTTGTTTAAAGAGAGCAAGGTCTCCCACTGCATCCAGGGCCATCTCCAGGTGTACAGATCTATATCTGTCCACTCCAGGGGAGAAAGTGAGCCTAGTGACTTTGCACAACCCTCCTTGCTTCAAATCCTATTTACTTGTATGTCTTGTTACATACTCCCTGAAATATGCTCTCACTTCTCCACTCTCTGTCTCTGGTCTCCTCTAAGTCCCATTGGTCTCTTTACTGTTCTTCAAACTCGACACTTCATCTCTTGCTTGAAGCATTTTCTCTGGCTGTCCTGATCTCTATCTTGCCACTAGACCCAGATGGCTCTGGAGGAGAAAGTGAGGCAGGTGATATTTGTACAGCCCAACTTACTTGCTGTCATGGTCCTCTTTGAGAACAAAGGACAAACAACAATAGTATTACTTAGACAAAGCCTGATACAGTAGATACTTAAATAAATTATGTTGATGGATTAACCCCTTCTTCAGCAGGACTTTTCCCTGGTTCTTTCCCCAGTATCTTCCGTCTAAAACAACATTCCATCTTCTCTGCATATATCTTTTATTATATAGTTATTTACATGTTATTTTCCCCATTAAAAGCACTTACAACAGTGCCTGGTGCATAGTAAGTACTATGTAAATGTTAGTCATTGTTATCACCTGGAACTTATTACGTGATTAATAAATACTTATTAGATGACTTACTGATGTCTTATTCTGAAGAATTACAAGCAGTTTTTATTATCAAGTGAATTGACAATAGAATTTAAGTCCCTTGAAGAAAGGGACCACTTGCCTCATTTTATTTACTTGTTTGTTTGCTTTCTTGCTTATGTTTTATTTTGGTCTCAGTATCTCTAGCATCTATCTTAGTGCTTAGCATAGAGTTAGCCCTTAATAAATGCCTACTGAAGTTAACTGCATTGAAAGCAACCTTTAGGCACCAAGATTTAATTATGCAAGGATACAAATCTTCAGAGCCAAAGTTATATTTATTTTGGCTGACTTTTTTGTAGCTTTAAAATCCTATACCATTTTTAGAAATTTAAAATGGCAAAATCATTGCAAGTGATAATGTGTACTTACTGATATCCCTTCAATCCCAATACCAAAAACTCAACATAGTATCAACAGAGAATTAAGCTGAACTACTCATTCTAGGTCAGTTGAAATGGCACAGGTAAAAGTTGGAATTGGAATCAGCAAGACATTAATTTAAATTCCACCTTATAAAACTGTAACTTTGGGCAAGTTTTTCATCTATAAAATGGGCATAATAATAGGACCTTTATTCCCAGATGGTTGTAAAAATCAAACAAGATAATATATAAAGATCTTTGCTTCAAATACTGTAAGTGCCAGCAATTAGAACTAGTTATAGTTATATAGTAGCTGGTATTTTTTGAGCACATTTCAAAGACCAGTTACCAGACTATAGCTATCTATATGACATATAATTTTGACTGTTTTAGTAGTTTAGTTTAGTTATAGCAACATAAAAAAAAATTCAGGTGATCATATTTGTTCTTATAGTTTGGTAAGCCTGCTTCATGGCCATCTAAGTTAAGAAATGTTTTATTTCTTTTTTAATTTCAGATCAAGAATGACGGAGAGAAGAAAGTGTTTAAGTGAAAATGTTTATTCTGAAGTGCCTGATGGAGGATGGGGCTGGGTAGTGGCTTTTTCATTTTTCTTGGTAGAAGCACTTACATATGGTGTCATCAAATCATTTGGTGTCTTCTTTAATGACATAATGAACAGTTTTAAGGAAACCAACAGCAGAATCTCATGGATAATATCAATATGCGTGTTTGTGCTAACATTTACAGGTAAGTATCTTTCAAATTATGTGTTAAATTTATGGTTTTTATTAACTTATTTAGAAATTTTATTGAATTGGAGCTTATTTCATTGGTTAGCAGGGGTCCTCAAACTACGGCCCACGGGCCAGATGTGGCAGCTGAGGATGTTTATCCCCCTCACCCAGGGCTATGAAGTTTCTTTATTTAAAGGCTCACATAAGGTTTTTGTTTTTACTACAGTCCGGCCCTCCAGTAGTCTGATGGATAGTGAACTGGTCCCCTAGTTAAAAAGTTTGAGGACCCCTGGGTTAGGGTTATCACACTTTTTTTTTTCCAGCTGAAGAAATTAGAGAAAGACCTAATTCAACAACCCAATCCAGTAGACATTTATTGAGCGCCTACTATATACAAAAGTCATGAGAAGTAAAACTTTTTAAAAACAATTGTTCCCCTTCTTTTAGTTTTGTTATTGTAATCACATCAATTTTCACCTTCTTTAAGATTCCAGGAAAAAAAATAGTAAAGAGTATACTTAGTCAAGGAGTAAGGAACTAGGAGTACACTGATTATTGCATATATTACCGAAAGCAGCAACCTTGATAATTGCTTTTACTTAACTTTTCTTTAAGAAAAAAAGAGGGTTACAGCTCTAATATTGGAAAATATGTGTGGTATAAAAAAGCAAAGTCATTATTAAAGCTTTGTATTTACTGTGAAGTGAGAAAGATCTTTAAAGTCCTAGTACAGGAGAATAAAGAGCAAGGAGGTAGTGCAGTGGATAAATGAATAAGGAAGACTCATCTTCCTGAATTCAAATCTGACCTCAGATGCTTTTTGGTTGTGTGACCCTGGGGAAGTCACTTAACCCTGTTTGCCTCAATTGCCTTTCTGTAAAATGAACTAGAGAAAGAAATGGCCAACTATCCTACTATCTTTGCTGAGTAAATCCCAATAGAGTCAGGAAGAGTGGGACAACTGAACAAAGAACAAGAGTGACCATGGCCTCAGGAGTCAGAGATCTGGGGCTCAAATTTTGCCACTCACTGATGCTTTTACCCCAAGTAACCTTCAATAAGTCATCTAACCTCCCTTGCCCTCAATTTCCTAATCTGTAAAATGGAAGTACTGTATTAGGTGACTTATGATAGTCCTTTCTAGATTTCTAATCCAACTAATAAGCTCCTTGAAGTTAGGTATTATTTTGTTTTGTGTTTGCATCCCCAGAGTCCAGCACAATGCTTCATACATAGAAGGCACTAATAAATTCTTCTTGAATAACTGAAAACAAACAACAACAACAAAAAATAAAAACAATTGTTCGTGCCCTTAAGGTGCTTTCAATCTAATATTAAGATGACAGTAAAATATATACAAATAACAGCTGTAATACTGAATGAAACATAGGTGCATTAGATTTAAAGTTCTGTATAATGTTGTTTGGAATGATGGAATTTTTATTTCCATGAGAAAGGAGGAGGGAATTAGGGAAAATCTGAGCAGGATCTTAAAAGATGGGAAAGGATTTTAGTAAGCAGATATTGAACAAAAAGATATTCCAAACACAGGGAATAAAACAAGAAAAACTATGGAACCAAAAATAGTCATAGAATCTAGATTGTCAAGGTGGCCCCTTTTATCAATTCAACTGTCTAGTTATGCTAATCTCAAAGTAGTAGCATTCAGCTATTTTGGTTTTTGGCAAGCTAGAATCATAAACTCTTTGAATCCTAAAGGATCAAAAAGGTCATCTAGTCCAATTCCTATGCAGAGAATGAATAGCAGCTACAGCATTCCTAACATGCAGACACTAAATCTTTACTAGAAAACTAGTGATGGCAGTGCTTTCATAATCCCCAGGGTTGTCCATTTGAATTTTAGACAGGTACTACTTTAAGCAAGTTTTTTTCCCTCTTCCTTCCCTTATATTATGTGAAAATCTGTTTTCTTTTAACTTCTGCTCATTGATCTTTCTTTTGCCTATTTCTCCCTCTTGCACAAGATAGTCTCTCAAATATTTACAAAATACTAATCATGTCCTCTCAGGATTTTTAGGCCTTTCTTCTCCAGTATAAATTTTGTCTAGTTTTTATCCAACCCTCAAATGACATCCAATCCTCAGAACTGGACATAGTATTCTAATCAAGGTTTAGCATCCACTCAAGTGTATCACAAAAATAATTTTCCTAGAAGATAGAAAAGATGTCCAAGATGAATAGATGGATAAGCATATAAGGTGCAATAAAATAGGATTCCTGGCTTTGGAACTGAGGTGACAGTCATTTGCACTACAGATTGTACAGTTATCATAAAATAACATAACATAAAATAACATAACTGTGCTATTCTTCATATAAGACAAATCACTTCTAAACCCTGTGTCTAAGCTTGGAATATACTCTCTGCCCTCTTCTATCTCATGGAGTCTTTGGTTTTCTTCGAGGATCAGCTCAATTTCCCAACTCTTATAGGAACACTATGCTAATTCCTCACAATACAGAAATTATTTATTTTTATATGTATTTTGCATTTTCTTTTTTATATGAATACTTTTTTCTTCGATAGAATTTAAACTCCCTTAGGACAGGGACTACTTTGTTTATGTCTTTGTATATACAGTGCCTTGCACACAGTAAGCATTCAAAAAGTTTCTTTGAATGAATAGTAGATTCCAAGCTTTTAATGGCTCTATGGTCTCACTAGGATATTTTCCTTCTCATTTACCCACCCCCCACTCCCAAACATATTGAAAGTTCTTTATAACAGTGCATATCAATATCTCTTCTTATGCCTTTTCATCTGGATTATGTTGTTTCTCTTCTTTTCTATCATATTCTTTCCCTTTTGAATATACCTCCACTCACTATTGGGCATAGTAGGTTTTTTAAAAATTTCTGTTTTTTATTTATTCCATTTGCTTTTTATATCATATTATTTCTAAATACACTGTTCTCCTATCCACCAAATCTTCTTCTATAACAAAAATTTTATTTTTTAAAAATAAAATCAATATATCTGCCAAGAGTAACAGTAGTATATCAACATTCCACAACTAGACCTGCACCTCTTCAATGAAGGGAAACATAGATGTTTTCTTTGTAGGGCCAACCTTTATCATTATAATTATACACTGCTCAGTTTGTTTGGTCATTCTTTTCATTTACATTTTTTGTAATTATGTATATTGTTTTCTTAGTTCTGTCTGCTTCACTTTTCTTTTTCTTTCTTTTTTTCTTTCTTTTTCTTTTCTTTTTCTTTTCTTTTTTTTTTTTTTTGCTGAGGCAACTGGGGTTAAGTGACTTGCCTACAGTCACACAGCTAGGAAGTGTTAAGTGTCTGAGGCCAAATTTGAACTCGGGTCCTCCTGACTTCAGGGTTGGTGCTCTATTCACTGTGCCACCTAGCTGCATCCTCTTCACTTTTCAATGCATAGACATCTTTCTTTTTCTCAGGTCCTCATGTTTGCCATCTCTTATGATGATATAATATTCCATCATATTTATATATCAACATGTATTTAGCTATTCCTCAGTTGATAAACATCTACTTTTTCCCATTTCTTTGCTAACATAAGGAGTGCGATGATTCACATGGATAAATATTCAAAAGACAAAGAATTCTGACATGAAAAATTATACTCTATTAATAAAGATATGAAAAACAGCTATAAATCTCTAAGAGAAATGAAAATCAAAATAGTTCTAAGATTTCACCTTACACCTAGAAACAAAGGTAATGATGACAATATATGGAAATAGTTTGTGTTGGAAGGGCTGTGAAAGAGGTATACTGTCATATTTCACTAGTGGTGCAGCTATGAATTTTTTCAACTACTCTAGGAAGCCATTTGGAATTTGCTTTAAAATTATTTAATTAAAATAACTATAATCTGATTCAGAACTCTCACTTAGGATTATAGTTTTAGAATTAGAAGAGCTTTCAGAGGCCCTCTGAGAAATGAGAAACCTAATGAGAAACTGAAGCACAAGTAAGTTAAGTGACTTACCTGGAGTCTCACAGGTAGTGTGTGAGAAAGGATTCGAATTCAGATCTTCCTGAAACCAATGATAGCATTCTATCTACCATGCAACTATACTTCAAAGACAAAATGGTCTCATATACACCAAAATATTCATAGCACTTTTTTTGGCATTGGTATAAACTGGAAAAAAGGGAATGCCCATCAACTGGGGATGCCTGAACAAATGTAATGGATTATCACTGTGCTCTGAGAAAAGATGAGTATGGATAATTCAGAGAAACATGGGAAGATACTTATATATTGAATTAATATAGAACTAGGAAAATAATATACATAGTAACTAAATTATAATGGCCAATATTGTTTCTACAGAAAAGTTGAGAAGAAGCAATCTCTCTCCTTTCACTAAAGAGATGGGAGAGGGGGCAGCTAGGTAGTGCAGTGGATAGAGCACCAGCCCTGAAGTCAGGAGGACCTGAATTCAAATCTGATCTCAGACACTTAACACTTTCCAGCTGTGTGACCCTGGGCAAGTCATTTAACCCCAATTGCCTTAGCAAAAACAAAAACAAAACAACAACAACAAAAAAAAGAGATGGGAGACTATGAGAATAGCAAATCACATAAATTGAAGTATATAGATAGATTTTAATGAAAATGCTTTTTTTTTTTTTTTTTGCTGAAGTGTTTTGAGATTCGTCTTTTTAAATATTTTGGAAAAAATTTTAAATCACTATCATCTGTAAATAGAGATAATTATGGCTTTTCTTTTCCAATGATTATGTTTTAATTTTTTTTTCATTTCTATTCTCACATTTTTTAAACTACGTCAGATAGTAGTAGGGAAAATAGATGCACTCTTGCTTTACTTCTCTATTGACTAGGATAAGTGTATTGATAACACTTTGGAATTTGGGTTCACAGTTTTAAGGATTATGTTTCCCTAATGTCAAACTATGTTTTCATTCCTATCATCTAGTATGAAAATACTGAATTTTGGATATACTGAAATTTTTCTTTTCAGTGTTTGGGTTTGTCAGTAAATAACTGTATAGAGTGTTCTATTAATTTTTGTTTCCTATTGTGAATTTATCTTATTGTTTTTATTTTGGGAGTTTTGTTTTCCTCTATTTTTAACTAATAGTTGAACTAACAATATCAGTTTTGTTTTTGTTTTTGTTTTTTATAACTTTTTATTTACAAGTTATATGCATGGGTAATTTTACAGCATTGACAATTTTTGGTGTCTGAGAGCAGAGATGAAATTTATTCTGTTTTTGGAATGCCTGGTGTGTGTGAGGAGAAAAAGAGAACATATTGTTCAGCCTCTCGTTTTCATTCTGTTTGTATCTATTTTTAGATGTTTCTTGTATTCAGATCATTGAGTTTTGTTTTCTTTGGATATTGCTGTCAGTATTCAACAGTTCTGGGAACTCTTCCTGTATTATTTCCTGTAGTATGAAATTCAGAATTTTAAAATTTTCATAATTCTTCAAGGAGACCCATGATTCTTAAGTTAAAACTTCTTCATATCCTGAATTCCAGATCAATCAATTTGTCATTTATAAATTCGTGTATTTTTTTTTCAAAATTATTATCTTTTACTTCTTTTCTGCTAAATTTTCTTCCATTTCTGCATTTCTGAATTTTAAATCTGTCATTTCATTTTTCAGCACCTTCATTTCTTTGGAAAGATATCTTGTGCTCAAAATTCTTTAGCTTATTATTTGTCTTCTTTAATTTTGTGTTGAAAACTGATTATGCTCTAATTTCCAAATTAATATCTTTTAAAATTTTATTTATCTTTTGAATCATTGTGGAGTTTCTTGCTATTGTTTCATACAGGATCTGTGGGTAATTCTCATAAAGACAGAAGGAAAATTACATAAAATTCCAAGAAAAATCATAACACATTGAATAAGTATTATATATTAAGAAGTAAAATGAACCCAAAATCCCCACTGAAAAAGAGAATTTTATCTGCTTAGGAGGTAGGCTTACTTTTACTCATTTTTTTTCTCTTAAAAACTTTTTGTTTTTCATTTGTTTTTATTTTTAGTAGCTTATTTCTGGTTTCCATTTAGCTTCCATTAAACTATGCACTGATGCCCAAGGTAGCACATTCATCCCCTGTGCTTTAGTGACCCAACTAGCTTTCTGTCCAGAGTAAACACTGAGGAGAAAGAGAGATCCCAGTTAGGTTTTTCAGTTGTCTTTATCTTAGATACAGAAACTCCTTAGGACTCCCTTCAGTTGGTTCCACCTTGCCTCTTCTCCTCTTTACTATCATTTGTACTTCTTTTCCTTTGAGTATTCCAAGTTAGTGTCTTCTGCTTATTATAGGATAGAAGAAAAGGGTTTAGACTGAATCACTGCCATGAGGATTATTTTTTTTTAAAGATGTGGAGTTTGAACAGCATGTGTAAAGAAACTCAATATCATCTTGCTAATCATATGACAATCCCAAACAATCTTGCCTTGTCTGCCAAAAATTCTACCATATGGGAACAACACATCATGCAGGAAACTTTGTTCCATTACTGTCTCAAGGAATCTTTATGAAATGCCTCACTGGATTGGATCAGTGGATTGTGCTCCATAATGAAGAATGTGGTATACTAAAACA
The DNA here is from genome assembly GCF_016432865.1 of Antechinus flavipes. Classification (NCBI taxonomy): domain Eukaryota; kingdom Metazoa; phylum Chordata; class Mammalia; order Dasyuromorphia; family Dasyuridae; genus Antechinus; species Antechinus flavipes. Next base: position 158,295,476 of record NC_067401.1, read on the forward strand.
AGGCAATAGTTTTAAAATCAGAGGCTGTGATGTCAAATGTTAGATCTACTACTTACTAGCTCTGTGATCTTGGGCCAATCACTTAACCCTCCTAAAACCTCAGTTTTCTAATCTGTAAAATGAAGATAGATTAAATGATTTCTAAAGTCTCTTCCAGCACTAAATCCTATAAGCCTATGAGTCTACTTGTGTTTTAAACTCTACAACCTCTTAGGGTTTATGCTCTACATATTTCTTACCCAATGTATAGATTGTTATCTTCTTAATTCTAACATTGATTTATAAAATCTATAACTAGTCATGTGATTAAAAGGATCTTGTATCCAACTATTATTAAGATTTAATGAAGATAATATTTCCGAGTTATGAGGGTTAATTTTCTCAGAAAGCTAATTAATATGTGTTATGCTCAGGTTTCAGATTTAAAGAGCTTGAATTTATTCTCTTCTATCATTAAGGACAACGATGTTGTCAACAAAAAACTTCTATCTTATTTTTTTTTATAACACCAGCAGAATATGAACTTCTTTTTCCTCTATCATATTGCCTCTAGATAATGATACTTTGCTTACAAATCATATTAAATATTGGTTTAAATTTTACTAAATTCTGCTTATGAAGTCAACTTTGATTTCTGGTCTGTTTTCCCTGAGATACTTTGCTGCACTTCCCATCATCCTTTGCCCCAATTAATTGTAGTCTTAACAAGCTGTTAATGTCAACCTAAATGAAACATAATTGGGAAGCTATGAGCTGAGGAGGAAGAGAAGAAAAAATAAAGCATAATATAGTATAAATTAAATCCAAATGAATTTTTCAGTTTATCTCCTTAATATCTTTACCTATCCCATCTACTGGTAATTTGCCTAGGATCTCACAGCCAGTAAATGTTAAGTATCTGAGGCCAGTTTTATTTATTTTACTTATTTAATTCTTTTTTCCTTTCCTTTCTTATTGTTTTAGTTTTCCTTATAAATCATATTAGGAGAGAAAAATCAGAACAAAAGGGCAAAACTACAAGAGGGAAAAAAACAGAAGAAAAAAGATGGGAGGGGGAAGAGGGGAAGAGTGAACCTATCATGTGTTGATTTACATTCAGTCTCCATTGAGACTGATCCTCTTGATACCAGGATCAGTGCTCTATCCACTGCACCACTTACCTTTTGAAACTCCGGAATTTTAAACAGTGGAATAAAATCAGACTAGTTCTGATCACAGAAAATCTTAAACATGATGAAGTTTTTCTTATGTTATGTGTCAGTTGACCTAATTTTGACTGGATTTTTCACTCTGTATCTACTATTCATTTGGGGATAATGAGACAAGAGTTCCAACCTTTAGGATCAAAAATGAGAACATTTTTCCATAGCTTAAAATGATGGACTGAACTACATAAGATTCTTCATTGAGACCTCTGTCTTTTCAGCCTAATTGCCCTCTTAATATTTTCTTCTAACAGTTTTGATTCTCTTTTAAATTATTCTGGAAATTCTTGGTGTCATTTTGTGATCTTAGAATTATTTACAGAATTCCCTTTTTGATCAGAGAACTTTGATTCACTCTTCCTTCTGGTTTCGCCAAGTTTTTACTCATTCTTCCTTTCATCTTTCTGTTGGTTTATATATTTATGAATTACATATTTATTTAGGCTTTCTTTTCTTGGACTTTTATACTTCTAGCTTCTCTCTAGCATTCTTAATCACTTGTCTTTGATTTCCCACCACACTCTTTAACCCCCTCTGTTCCTTTCCATTATCACCCAGAACCCCCTGCTGTCTGCTCCAGTTGTGAGATTTGGTTACATGGAAAGGTTCCTGCCCACAGCAAAACTCTTGGACAGAGCTGTCTCTTGCTGAGTTTCTAATTTTCTTTCCCTTGGATGGAAGCTCATTCCCCTCTCATGACTGCTCTCCAAGACTTTCTTACCCTCTTCCTCCAAGTATTCTCCTTTTCCTTCAAGGAATTTGAAGGAATCAGTATCTGCTACCTCTTGTGAGGTGGAGAGGGATTAAGATTGTCCCTGGTATGGGGAAGAACGGGGAGAAACCCTGACAGTCAAGCACAGGCTGTAAGATTACTTGCACTCATGTTTTTAGAAATAAAATGGGTTGGGGGCAGCTAGATGGCAGAATGGATAGAGCATCAGCCCTGAAGTCAGGAAGACCTGAGTTCAAATCTGACCTCAGACACTTAACACTTCCTGGCTGTATGACCCTGGGCAAGTCACTTAACCCCAATTGCCTCAGTAAAAAACAAAACAAAACAAAAAAGAAATAAAATAGGTTGAAAGGGGATCATGGAGTAAGTGCATTAAATAATTAAGTTCTCCTGTGTTCTTTTATGAATTTTTAAACTATCCATTATGGTGTTTCTTATTTTATTCTGTATCTACTACATAATTCCCTAGGAGAAGGGAAATGTTGAAGTTTATTGAAAACAACTGTACCGTTTTGCTAGTCATGTGATCCCCTATTTTAAAAAAAAGAGAGAGAAAGAGAGAAATACATAATAGAAGCAAATATAAAGCTCTGTGCCTAGTTTTAAAAAATATTATAAGTATAGGATGGGAGAGGCATTGTTAGATAAGAATTTTTATAATAAAAACCACAGGTTTGTAATGGACTAGCTCAGTGAGTTAGTAGGATAAGTCAAAATAATGCTGTTTAAGGCTACCAGAAGAAAAGTACTATATCCAAAATGAAGTCAGATATATAAATTCAGATTTGGAAATAGATTTTGGGAAGGACACTGAATAGCTGGAGAGCATTATGAAAATAAAGAAAGTGAAAAGACTAGTGAAGAAGATAGACACCATGATTAGGATCCAGTGAAAAAGCTTAGGTATGTTTTTCTTGGAGAAGAAAGAACTTAGGACATGATAACAGATCTTACATTTTTGGAAGGTTGTCATGAGGAGGACTGGATTGGTTTTACTTGGCCCAGGCTAGCAGAACTAGACCATTTGATAGAAGAAAATTAAGATTTGTTGGAACAACTTCCTAACAATTACAAGTATCTAAAAGTGGAATGGTCTGCTTCTTGGTAGCAGGCTCACCTGAGATCTTGATGCAGAATGTGGAAGACTACCTGCCTACTAGAATTTTCGGCATTAGGACCTCAGTGATCAATTAGTCCAATCTATATTTGAAAAAAAAATTTTGGGGGACAACTACATGGCGTAGAGAATCAACCTTGAAGTCAGGAGAGCCAGACTTCAAATCTGACCTCAGACACTTAACACTTCCTAGCTGGTGACCCTGGGCATGTCACTTAACCTCAATTGCCTCAGCAAAAAAAAAAAAAAAAAAAAAAAAAAGAAAGAGAGAGAGAGAGAGAGAAAGAAGGAGGAGGAGGAGGAGATAGAAGAAAAAAGGAGGAGGAGATAGAAGAAAAAGGAGAAGGAGGAGGAGGAGGAAAGAAAAAGAGGAAAAAAGAAGGAACTTTTCCCACTTACCCACCCAAAAAAGATCCTCAACAAGTAAGGCAGTCCCTTTTCTTAAGTTTCTTTTGTAAAATGTGATTAGGATTAGACTTGATACTTCAGATGGAGTTTAACTAGGACAGAGTACAGTGGGGCTTGCATTTCCTTATTTTTAGATACTGTATATCTCTTAATGCAACCTGAAATCACATGGGCTTTTTTGGCTACCAGATCACATCGTTGACTGACTGAACTTTGAGTATAGTGAAGCACCAAAACCTTTTCAGATTAGTGAGTGTTCAACTAGCCATACCTCTCTTATCTTGTGGTTGTGAAGTTTATTTTTTTTAACCCAGTGTAAGACTTTTCCTTTATCACTACTATATTTCATCTTACTGGGGTTTTCATTTTTATTTACTACAGTGGTGTCCAACTCAAGTGGGAGCTACTAAATTATATATAAGAATCTCTACAAGCCTCATATTGACTTAGAACCACATAGTAACATTATCTTATGTTTTATTGTATATTTATTTTGTTAAATATTTCCCAATTATATTTTAGTCTGGTTCACTGTACTTAGGAGTTTTGTGGGCTATTTTAGCCACTTGTTTGATGATCGACTATTTTAGCTGTAGCTTTCGATTTTCTGTCAATTGCAGATTTGTTAAATATGCTATGTTTTTATCTCTATTAGTGACCAAAAAAAATGTTAAATAGCACAAGGCCATGCACAGATCCCTGGAATAGTCTACTGAAAACTTCTTTCCATGTAGGCATCAAACTATTATTATTTACTTTCTTGGTATCACCAAACAGTTCTAAATGAACCTAATTATACTATTGTTGGGCCCATATCTTTCCATCTTTTCCATAAGAAAGTATCAAATAATCAGTATTTATTTAAGCACCTATTATGTGCCAGGCACTGTCTTAGACACTTTGAATACAAAAACATAAAGAAAATATTCCTTGCCCTCAAGGAGTTTAAAATATATCAGAGGAATATATATTTTTACATGCTAAATTTAGTCAATTTTTTTTTTTTTAGCCAGCCAGGAAAAGTAGAAATGGAGGAATCAAAACAGATCTCATATAGGAGATAGTGCTTTTTGAAGGTGCTAAGGAGGCTGCAGTTAATGGGGTGTGCCTGTGCAAAGGTATCAATATGTGAGATGCAATATTTGCTTAGTAAATAACAAGCAGGTTATTTTGTCTTAGACCATAATGTCCACGAAAGGAAGAAATATTCAATAATCCTGCACAAGTAGGCAGCAACCATATTTTGAAGGGTTTTAAATGCCAAACAGAGATAATTTTTATTTGATCTTAGTGGAAGCAAGCCACATAAACTTTCTGAACAAAGGAATGATATAACCCTTAAAAGTTTTTTTTAGGAATTTCATTTTTGGCAGTTGTATGGAAGATGGATTGAAGAGTGGTGACATTTGAGGCAAGGAGAGCATTTAGGAGCCTAATGCAATAGTTTGTGTGAGAGATCAAGGCCAAAACTAATTTATTTAATTGGAATATTTCCAATATTTAATTGCAAATGTCCAATAGATAAATCAGTGATTAGAATAAATCTCAGGTGGCAGCTAGGTGGTGCAGTGAATAGAGTACCAGCCCACAAGACAGGAGGACCTGAATTCAAATGTGATCTCAGACACCTAACACTTCCTAGTTGTTTGACCCTGGCAAGACTCTGGGTTAAGTAACCCCAATTGCCTCAGGGGAAAAAAATAGATATAGATATAGATATATGATAGATTTCTAGTGATTACTGAATGAATACCAAAAGAGAAAGAAGAGCTAGGTCTTCAGATCTGAGAGGCATCTACACAGAGATGATAATTATGTCCTTGAGTGCTGATGAAGTCACTGAGTATAGAGAGAGAGAGCAGAAAAGGAAGTTCAGGACAAAACCTTGAAATAAACACTGTTTGCAAGCAATGGGTTATCTAGCAAAGGGGAATTAAGAGTAATCAAACTAGAGGATTAAGTCTACAAGTGCCTGCCATGTGCCAGGCACTCTGCTAAGTACCATGGATACAAAGAAATGTAAAAACCAAAACACTGTCCCAGCACTCAAGGAGCTCATTGGGGATTATGCAAAATAATTTTATGCAATGTGCAAACAACTACCTACAAATTAGATATACATTTAAACTGGAGGTAAACTTCTAAATGAGATTCAAAACTAAGATTAGAGAGGATTGGGAAGAGCTTCTTTCTGATGGTAGAATTTAAAGTGGGTCAGGAGGAAGCTAGGAAAAGGCAAATTAGTAGAAAGAAAATTCCCGTCATGGGATAATAGCCATTGAAAAGTGCCCAGAATGGGGAGATGGAGTATCTTAAGATACTTTAAGAAACAGGAGTGAAGTCAGTGGCATTGTATTAGAGAACTCTTAGGCAAAGTGAGGTATAAGAAAACTAGAAAGAAGGAAATGGCCAGGTCATAATGGGCTTTATATTTGATTCTGGAAATAGAGCCCTGTGGGAGTTTCTTGAGTAAAGGATGTGACATGGTCACTCCTGCATGTTAGGAAAGTAATTTTGGCAGCTGAATGCAGGCAGAATGGATTGGAGTGGAGAGAGACTTGAGGCAGAGAGACCAATTAGAAGCTGGTTGTTATAATAATACAGGTGAGAAGTGCCACTCTATACCAGGATGGGGGCACTGTCAGAGAAGGGAAAAAGGCATATAGGAGACATGTTATAAAACTTGGTAGTTGACTGAATATGAGGAGTAGATAGGCAAGGATGATACCTACCTTGTAAGCCTGGATGGTTGGGAGAATAGTGGTAGTCTTTGGGTTTAGGAGGGGGAGGTTTGGGGAGAGGAAGATAATTTTTGGACATGTTAGGTCAAAGATATCTATTTAACATAAATACCACCTTGTGTTAAATCTTACCCTACATGATTAACTTCAGCTGCTGATAGGATTCCATTTGTATGTTAATCTTGAGATCATCCAAAGAATGAAATTTTATGTCTGAATGACAGACTTGATATAGTCTCACAAGAAAACTTTACTGGAGATAGGTCAAGTTACGGAAGTGTCAACTACAAAACTGAATTAAAAATGCATTATTGATCAAAGGGGTGATCTGGTTTCCATGTGTATGGAGAAAGTGTAGTGAAGGTATAGGTCATGAATGTTGAACTGTCTGAACTGGCATGCTGGAGTTTTTAAGGGAACATCAACATGTATGTCAAATTCCCCAGTATAATGGAAGGAGAATTACACTGGAGCTGGTAGATAATTGCTTTAAGGATTTGAATAGGGTGATATAGCTGGATACAATAAAAAATGGAGGTTTTTTAGATTTTGCTGAATGACAGGGGCAATAAGAAAGAGTTCTACAAAGAAATTTGTTAATAATATAATGGGAAGATTTGAGAGACTATCAAATGTTAAAATTTGTTAAAATCTAAGCAAATTATGTCTACTATTTGCTGCCCCCCCAATTTACCAATTTTCATTATAGGGTTGCTTTCTTAAAATTAATGTAAGATTTCACATTTTTTCTTAGTAGTTTTTTTTTTTTTTCTTTTCCTATTTGACTCAGCTCAGTGTGTTTAAAGAGCTTTTAAAATACTCTTTGTGATCTTGTGTTAGCTATCAAAAGAAAGTAAGGTTTGGTTGGCATGGCCTGTTCTTGATGAAACTATAATTATTCTTTGTTATAACTTCCTTTAGATATTTACTAACTATCCTTTTAAAACTATGTTGTAGAATTGTTCCAGGAATAAGACAAGTTAGCTCACTGGTCTATAGTTTTCAGAGTTTATTCTCTCTCTCTCTCTCTCTCTCTCTCTCTCTCTCTCTCTCTTTCTCTCTTTCTCTCTTAAAAAATTGGAGCGTATGTCCTTCCATCTTGTGATACCTTTCCCATCTCCCAAATGCTTTTAAAAAATCACTGTTAATGACTCAGCAGACACATTTGCCAGTTCTTTTGGTATATGGGGGCAATTAAGTGCTGTCTTAAGTACTTCCTTAATTTTCTTGGGTATTAACTTCTCATTGTCATTTTTGTTCTACCTTTTCCATTCCATAGATTTTTCTTATTGGCTAAAAATACATACATAAACAATTCTGCCTTCCCTCTGTATTTGATTAGTGTCATTGTCCAATTTGCTCCAAACATAATATCTCTTGTTACCATTAGCTTTCCCTGCCGGTTTCAGCTCATTCTGAGATTTCTCATTCATGACACTATTCTAAAGCCTTAGTGGCTTTTATAGTCAAACACCTTTACTTGTCTTTGCTTTAATCTTCTGTATAAGTCTTTAAAACCTAAAAAGAAATATATGTGAAAGCAATCTGAAAAGTAAAATACTATCACTAACAAAAAACATTAGTTGGTTGAATACTTTCTACAACCACTTTGGTTTCTTTAGCTAACTCCCCATTTTCTTCCTCATGAAAATTGAATCTCATTTTATATCTTTGTAATTTCATTCTTGAGAATTTCCTATCTTCCTGAATTTACTCCCTCTGTGGAATCTTTGGGATCTTACCTGTCCTTTTGCCAAACGCTTTGAAATACCATTGATCTCAAGAAGTTTAAATTTTATTGGGGAGGCATAATCTACATAGATAATTTATGGATACAGAAAAGGAGATTAGCATGTTTGATCACCGCCAAATTTCCTCTCCTTTATCATAAAATTTAAAATATACTAATCAAATCTTGTTCTGCCTCCTACCCAATAATTACTATTTCTGTAGAAAACATTCTCACTTAAGCATGTACTAGACTACATGAGGAGTTCTTGTATAACTGAACCTCTTTGGTAGTCTGGTAAAACCAATAAGAACCTTTCTCAGAATAATATTTTTAAATGCATGAAATAAAATACATGAGATTACAAAAGAAATTAATTATGCTGAAAAATGGCTATCAAAAATATTTTTTAAGTTCATCTATCCCGTGTCAGAATCTTTGAGCTAAGTGGGCTCTGAAATCCTTTCCAACTTTCATTTTCTGAAAAAAATTCATAATCTGATGATAGAAATCAAGGCTAATCATCAATGAAATCCTTTCCCCCAAACTCCATCATATTTCTAAGGATTTTTACTAATTGCACCAAACAGTGATTAATATTTGAAAGCAAAAGTAGAAGGGAGAGGGATGAAGTAGGAAAATTAAAAAAGGAAGACTAAATCAGTAAAATAAAAGCAAGAGAGGGAGAGGGTATTAGAAAGCTAGGAAAGAAAAATCACTAAAATATTGGCAGGGTCACCACCACTGTATATAACAATTTATTCACACATCAGAACTTAGTGGATTTCAGAGGAAAAGTATTACCCTCCTTGAATGTACATATAAATCCAGAACATTTACTGTACTTGGTTTTCTTTTCATTCATTTGACATAAACAAGTAATAAAATTCTGGCCTGAGCTTTTTTAATTGAACATTTCATAGAATTCATTTGCCTTTTTATATACTATCTTACATTTAAGATTTAAGACTATTTAAGTTAGCATTCAAACCTATAAGCCTTAAATTAAAACTTTATATTCTTTCAATGTAGCTCCTCTGTCCACGATATTGACTAATCGTTTTGGCCATCGTCCAGTGGTAATGGCAGGAGGACTGCTTGTCAGTGTGGGCATGATGGTGGCATCCTTTGCACAAAATGTTGTTCATATGTACATAACTATTGGAATAATATCTGGTAAGTGTTACTTTGAATTTAAATGTGGGGTGGGAAGAGAAAGGAAATGTCACTCAAAGTCTTTTAAATTTAAATAATATAAGATTTATAGGTATGACATATTAAATATTCTATTTGATTTTTTTAAATTTTCCAGAGGATCCTTTTCCTAAGCTGATTAAAATCTACCAAATTCAATAATATCTTCATGAGAAGCCATCTTTTATGATCTCCTTGTCTAGAATGAACTCTTGGTTAAAAAAGCTGATAAATCTTATTTTCTTGTTGAAAAAAAAGAAATCTTTAAAAACAGTTTAACATCAGTGTGTTTTGTTTGTTTTTTGATTATCATGGTACTATTTGACATCTGTTCACAGGTTTGGGATTCTGCCTTAGCTTTCTCCCTACTATCACCATTCTGTCACTATACTTTGAAAAAAGGCGGTCCCTTGTGACTGCAGTTGCTTCCACAGGAGAATGTTTTGCAGTGTTTGCTAGTGCACCAGGTAAGTGTGCCAAAATATTTTTATAAATGAAAAGAGAATAACAAAAATCCATCTCTGTCTGTTACCCTTTAGGATAACACAATAAATAGAGCACTGGACACAATAAATAGAGCACTTTTGGAAAACCTGAGTGCAAATTTTACTTCAGACATTTACTAGCTGTGTGACCCTGCACTTAACTACTCAGCTTCAGTTTTCTCAGCTATAAAATGAGGATAATAATAGTTCCTAACTTCCAAGATTGTTTAGAGATTCAAATGAGATAATTTTTTTTTGGGGGGGGATAATATTTATAAAGCACTTGCATGGTGAGTAGTGCTACCTTCTCCCTCATCCCCAATCCCTTTGTCTTTCCACACTAAAATTCCCTGGCCACTACTCCTTTATGTCTTACGTGGTTACCTCACTTCCTCAACTATAACTGGGAGTAATTATAGTATGTACCTACCAGGGTGGCTATGAGATGTTTGTAAAAAAACTTAGCACAGTTCTTCACACATAATAGGTGCTTAGTAAATGCTTGGTTTTTCTCCTTTCCTTCCTTACACAGTGTAAGCTCTTGTTCTCTCTAATATCATCCCAAATCAATCTCCAAACAAAATATTGGGTAGAAAATATAAAATATTTTGGATTCTAAAAATTGTTTTCTCTCCATTGACTCAAATAATCTAGACCAAACTGCATGAAGATTATACCATGAGATCTAATAAAAGAATTCACTTGAGAAATACAGAATTAATTTTTGGCATAGCCATTGTCTTGATGCATGAGCCTTTTCTCCTCCAACTCCGTTAAAAATATGTAGAATCAATCCAATAATTGTTTTTCTTGAGTCTAAAAGATTTTGAACTACCCAATGATAAAAGATACCCTGATTCTTCATCAGATCCACTAATAAAGGGGAAAGAGACATGGCCAAAGTAACATATAATTCAAAAACTGTAATATAGCAAAATTTACTAGGTTCCTAGATGATAGGATTTAGAAGTAGAAAGAATAGTAGAAGTTGCCTAATTCATCTCCTTCATTTTAAAACAGACCCATAGAGGTAAAGTAATTTGAACAAAATCATGCAGAAAATAAATTAGAGTCAGAATTTGAACACAGATTCTCTATCTCCAAATGGTTGAGGAATCAGATCCACCAAGTCATCATACTAGTTAACAGTGAATTATGATAGATGTTGCACTCAAAAAGAACTCTACTACAGCAAAGCACTAACTACTAAAATTGTATTGAATATAATTTATTTTGAAATATTACTGCAGCATTTTTTCAGGGTTATTATTTTGAATATCTGTCATATTTTATTTGTCTGGACAGACTAGCTAAAAGAAAATTGCAATTAGTGGAACAACAAGCCACAGTTTACTGTACTTAGTTAATACTCTCTCAAAAATTGTTCATTTCATCTCCTAGGAGCCTCTAATAGTAACAGCCTAGAATTCAACTCAATGACAAGGAGAGAAAAAATCCTAGTCTACTTTGATTTTTTAAAAAATGGATAGATAACAATAGTTTTTGAAGCTGGAAAGAAACTTAGAAATCATCAAGTCTAACATACAGTTTTTTTTTTTTTTTAAATATAATACTGAAGCATAGGGACAGTTAAATGGCATAATGGATAGAGTACTGGCCCCAGAATCAGGAGGGCCTGAGTTAAAATCTGGTCTTAGACACTTACTTATTAGTTTTGTGATCCTGACAAGTCATTTAACTTGGATTGCCTCCCCAAAAAGAAAGAAAAGAAACCGAAGCCTAAAGATGTAAAATGATTTTTCCAGGATTTGACAGTTAAAAATGAGCAGAATAGAATGTGAATCTGATTGGAAATGAAACATGCTTTCCACTATGACACCACCTCCAAAAAGTGTTTGTATATGTATGTGTGTTGATTCTTTTCCAATAGTCTTTGGGTCATGGGGCACTGAACTAAAAGGTTGTGACTAAAGTTAAATTCCAATCATTGTTTTCTTATCTTTAGAGATTAATGCTCCAAAGAAACTTATTTTTAATATCTCATTGATCATAGATTTTAAATCTAAATTATTATATAATTTAAATCTTTATAACAACTATGCTGATTTCTAAATCCTCGCCTTGCTTTTCAAAGTTTTTTGTTTGGTTGGGTAGCTGAGTGGGTGTTTTGCTAATTTATTACCTAGATTCTTGGAATTGAAAAAGACTTTTCATCTAGTCTAATCTCTTACCAGATACAAGAATACGCATAAAGTAATGAGAAATTCAGTACCTATTTTTACATAGTCTTAACTGTTAAATAAAGTTATTTATGGTATTGAGGCAGAATCTAACTCTTTAGTTTTAACTTTCTGATCCCAGTTCTGTCTTGAGACAAACTAAATTTAATTACCCATCCTTCTAGCAGTTTTTCATATGTTTGAAGATAGCAATCACATATATTGTCTTATTAAAAAACAGTCAGTATAGGGCATTGAAAGACAGTAGACTTATGTTCAAATCCCAGATCTCCTATTTGCTATGTTTATATCATCTCAGGCAAGTTATCCAACCTCTCTAGCCTTGTAAAATTAGGAAGTTGGATTAGATGATCTGTCTACATTCACTTCCAGATCTAAATCTAGGGCTATGAATTATAGTGCATTTCTTCTTCACCTAAACATTTCTTCTGTTGAATTTGTCAGTATTCTTCTTCTGATATCCAGAAGTAAACACAAAATCAATCCTAGCATTTTCAAGTCTTAGTTGGATCCATATCTGAAAGAACTCCTTGATCTAAAATATTCCACAAGCAGTCATCTAACCTCTGAAGAATTCACCAACACTTTGTGACAGCTCTAATTGTAAAATTTTCCTTGATTTAAAATCTAAATTGGCTTCTTTGAAACTTCCACGCCTGTTTTTCTGGTTTTTCTCTCTAGAACCAAACAGAAAAAATTCCATCCTTAATGACAGTTCTTAACATATCTGGATATAGCTCTCATGTCACCCTGTTTCTTTTTTCATGTTAAACATGTTTCATGTTTTTCATGTTAAAGTCCCAAGCTCCTTTACCACTCTTCAAATAGCACGAGTTACAGGACTTTCCTAGATCCTTCCCACCTCAACAATTCTCCATTGTTTCAAATATTAAAGATAGTAGTTCAGTAATCTTGAAAGAAGTTTCATCAGCTTCTCAGTGTACTTTCTTAACTAGTAAAAAGGGACTGTGTCTTCCTTATTCCAGGAAACTAAGTTTCTCTTAATGTAGCTCAAGAGATGACATGAACTTTTATAGCAGACTCTTATTCAAGTTATGATTCACTGAAACTTTCTCACCGTGCCTGTCCAACCTGTATCTCTAAGGTTGATTTTTGTTATTGTTTTCAAATATAAAACTTTACATTAATTCCTGTTGGATGTCATAAAATTAGATTCAGCTCAGTGCTCTAATTAACTAAGTCTTTTGGAAACTGACTCTTATCTCCCGGTGTTTTTATTACCTCTCTCTATTTGCATCATCTGCAAATCTGATGAACATGTATCTGTCCCTTTATTCAGACCTGGTTAAGATTGTTAAATGGTTCAGAGTCAAGCCCAATTTCCTGGGGCACTCTACAGTAGACCTGCTTCCAAAGTAACTCCTAAAGACTGATCTTTGAGTATAGACAGCTAGCCAATTCTGAATCTATTTAATTATATTATCTCTAGCTCAAATCAAATATTTGAGGGGTGGGGAGAGAAGGGGTTTATAAACTGAGTACATTTTATTAAGCACTTTGCTCAATTCTAGGTAAACTATCTTCCTACAGTATTTCTCTGATCTACTAATTTACTAATTCTTCCAAAAGAAAGGAAAAAAAGGTTATTTTGGCATGACCTATTCTTGGTGAAGTCATGCTATATCTTCCTAATCACTGCTTCCTTTTAAAGATATTCACAAATGTTCTAAAATTTTTCCAGGAACCAAAAACTATCTAAATGGCTTATAGATTGCAGAATGTATCCTCTTTTCTATTTTGAAATTCAATATGATGTCTTTGTCCAGATCATTTTATAGGTGAGGAAATTGAAGCAAGTGAATGAATAATTTGAGACCAAATTTGAATTTGGGTCTTCCTGACTCCAGGAAGTGACACCTAGCTGTTCTCCTATACCATTAATAAGCATGTAAAACATGTGTTATGACTTTCTTATCTGGACCTCAATTTCCTCACATGTATTGACTAAAATCAACCACCTTTAATATTAAAACTTTTACACTGTTTATGGGCAATCACAGGCAAATTAAAATCAATGAATTATAAATTAAAAAATGAGAATAGCTTTAATTTTAACAGTCTCTAGTATGCATTATTGACTTGGTTTATCCCTTCCGTCTTTGCCAAATAAAGTGTAAATCCTCAAGACCTTTTTCTTTTGGAGCCGAGGCAACTTCCATTTTTTGCATAAATCTTTTATAGATGGTTTTTGTCTGCACATTTAAAAATCCTGAAAGCTAACCCCAGTAGAATAAAGAAATGGGCAAAACTTTTATTTTCTTTTCTTGAGTTATATATTTCACACCACTTTTTATATTTTTATTTATTTATTAAAAGAATGTTACCTAGCACATAGTCTCAAATATAAAGGTTATCTTTTAAAGTTTATTGCTCAATCATTATTTGTATTTCTCTTGAAGTTTTCTTATTAGGTCAATTATCAATTTTGACTTTTGTTCTTTCTTTTCTTCCAAATATTCAAGCTATCACAGCTTTAAAAGAAAAGATTGGTTGGAGATACAGTCTCTTTTTCGTTGGTGTGCTACAGTTAAATATTATCATCTGTGGAGCCTTGCTTCGACCTATTGTAATCAGACCACCTGGAACACCAAAAGAACCTTCAGTTGAAAATCGGAAAGAAGTACAATATATGCTTGAAAATGAGAAAACACACACCTCAATAGACTCCATTGACTCAGGAGTAGAATTAACTACCTCACCTAAAAATGTGCCTACTCATGCCAGTGCAGAACCTGAGCCAAAGACTGACATAGAAATCTTGGTAAAGTCCAGTGATACAAATGCAAATGAAAAGGCTTCATTATTGGACTTTTCCATTTTGAAAGAAAAGAGTTTCATTTGTTATACACTTTTTGGTGTATTTGCTACACTTGGATTCTTTGCTCCCTCTTTGTATATCATTCCTCTGAGCATCAGTCTGGGTATTGACCAGGATCGTTCAGCTTTTACATTATCTGCAATGGCAGTGGCAGAAATTTTTGGAAGAATGAGTGCTGGTTTTGTCCTTGATAGAAAGCCCATTCGTAAGATCTATATTGAGCTTATCTGTGTTATTTTGTTGACTATATCTTTATGTGCCTTTCCTTTTGCTTCTGCATTTTGGGGTCTTATAATATGTAGTGCATTTTTTGGGTTCATGCTTGGAACAGTAGCAGGCACTCATATTCCTCTACTAGCTGAAGATGATGTAGTGGGAATTGAGAAGATGGCTTCTGCAGCTGGAGTCTATGTCTGCGCTCAGAGTATATCAGGACTTGCTGGACCACCCCTTTCAGGTAACATAAATGTATATCTTACTCTCTATAAAATGTGCCATTAGCTCTGTGGATTCTGTATTATATTTATCACTACATCAGAGCCTTAGGTTTTAAGAGTTGAAAAGGACCTTTGAGATTAACTAATTTGGATTCCATGTGTATGAAGTAACTTGATCAAAGTCACAGATTGAATAATGGAACAATCAGATGGAATTCAGATACTCAGGGCTCCTTCTGCCATGTTGTATTGTTGGCAAGAAAAAAGCTCTTGTGGAAATTTCTTCATCAAAACTGAATGGTGGCTTATCTCCGCTCACACAATTAAAACTTGAACCTAGGTATTCCTGATTTCAAAGCCACCCTTTACCTGCTTTTCATCTGACTAATAGAATAATGTAAATTAGAAGATTTCAAACAATTTTCTTTCTCAAAAAGGTTGTTACAAGTCCTGGATATGTAGTTGTATCCTTCTACTTGTTGATCTATTACTGTAGGATAAGACCTTGGTAAAAGGGATATGGCCATAGTTTATAGCATTGAGATACAATAGAAACTTACTGAGGTGATACAGTAAATCATTAAATGTGATTCAAAAATGTGTTTTCTCAAAGATGTGTAAATATCTTTGAGGGAAGAAATAGATTTATTGGTTTGGTTACCAAAAAAAAGTTTGCAAGGAGGAATTCTTCTATTTTCTTATTTTAAATGACCTTCCCTGACATAAAAAAAACTCAACTATTTCCCTTTTTCTAGGTACAAAAAATTTTTTTTTTTGGGGGGGGGGAGAAAAAGGGGGTTGGGAGACTTTCCTTACATTATGGATGAACTTAATTGTTCTTGAAACTAATCCTATAGCTGTGACATAGCTTTTTTTCCTCCACTATTTCTTTTTTAAAGTTTCTCATTTTCTTTTGTATTTGACAAATATCAGAAAAAGAATAGAAAAAGAATTATATATGAAATCTATGTGTACTTTATGATTTTTAAAGTATATCTTAAATTTAACACAGTTGTACTAACATTGTCCAGTTTCTATTGCCCCTCTGCTCTCATCTATGTATTTTTGTATTTGTACATATTTTGTTAATTTGTATTTTGTTTTTTCTTTTTTGCCTAAATAGCACTGCCTCCTACTCCAGCCACAATTTTCCCCTATTAAAAAGTAAAAGCCTTCCTTTAAAATTAATAAGTATAGTCAAACAAAACAAATTCATATATTGGCTAAGTCTGAAAATGTCTCATTTTGTACCTGTAGTCCAGTACCTTTCTGCCAAGAAATTGGAAAGCATGATTTACTACTTTTCTGAAGTCATGATTGAGTTTTGCATTAATCAGAATTCATTATTGTTTCAAAGATTTTTTTTCCTTTATAGTAAGTACCATGGTCATTATAAAAATTTATTTCTTGGTGACTGAAGATTAGATCATTAATCTACATTAGATCATTCAACTCTTCCTGGTTTCTCCAAATTTGTTCCTTTCGTCCTTTCTTAAAGGTCAATAATATACATTACCTTAATATAGTATACTTTGCTCAGGCACTCCTCAACTGTTAAGCGCTTCTTCCCCCCTCCACCTTAGTTTCTTTGCTATAACAGAAACCACTGTTGTTTAAATGTTTTTTTAATCTATGTTTTTTTTCCTCTTGGTCTTTGATCTCTTAGTGGAGAGAAAGACCAATAATGGTAGATTTACCATTTCCATTTTTAATAACATAAAGCAGAAAAACTAGAATGTTTTCTCAGTAAATGAGATTTGGGGAAAGGTATCTTCTATTTCTAAAAATTTTTCTTATATCATGTTTTCCTCCAGGTATTCTAGTGGATACCACCAAGAATTATGCTTCAGCTTTCTACTCCTGCACAGCTGGCATGCTACTAGCAGCTATTTTTCTAGCATTTGTGAGACCATGCAAAGTTGGATTATGTCAACATCCTCAAGATGAAGTGAAGTCTAACAGTCAGACCTCAAAGTCTTTACAAGATACACCTGAAGACTTTCTTGAAATGGACCTTGGGAAACATGAAAACAAAGGAAATAAGAAAAATAATGTAGTATGATAAGTTCTTCAAACATCAAAAACTGGGTTGATAGGATATTGAGGAAAAGGTGACTGACCACCTTTTCTTCCCCACTTTCAGAAATACATCTTAACAGGAATGTATATGTGAACAGGACTATCTACATCTTTTTGAAAAGGTTTCTTTTTCAGTTTGTTTTTAAGTTAGCTAAAAAAAACAAACAAAAAGGCTTCCATTCCATTCCATTTTAAGTTATTAGCTATATGAGGATGTGTTAGACTTTCATATTCCTGTTTTTAAAGAGGTGCTAAGCATCGGCCACATGTTTCCACAGCTCTAGTTCCCATGCGGTAAACTGGAATCTTATGAAATAAACGTAGCCCATGTGACAATGAGCAGACCATGCAAAAATTCTTAAGCATCACTAAAACTCCTTTTGTCTTTTTAGAAAAATGAATACATAGGCAAATATGAATTTAAAAATTTTTTAATAATGACTTTGGTGTTTTCATTTGGCAAATCATGGGCTCTTATTTTTCTAAATAGATTAATTTAATGTAGGATTTTAGACCAAATAGTTTATCAATAAACTAAGGGATTGTGAAATAACTAACAATAACAACTTGAATTGGATAAATGTGAAGATTACCACTTATTTTTATGGCCAGTTTTTACCATAAGTATTTTAATATAAAATACTTTTCCAGAATAGCATTCCCAAATAGATTTCCTGTTGTTTTGAATTATTCCTATATCTGTGATTATAGTATCTTAAATTTAAACTAGTATTTATTTTTAAATTATTCTAGGATGGTTAAAAGCTGATAGTTATTATGAGAAATTAAATATGAAAACTAGTAAAATTGCATTTTTACCTCCTTTCAGCTATCCTTTCAATGCCTCAAAAAACTTTTATTTTGTAAAATTACTGTCTTGAAAACCCAGGCTATAATGATTTCTCAATTTTGCTTTGGAATGATTTTACACAAACTGTGCTATTTTAAAATAGATAAAACCCCACTTGAGCAAGAACAGCAAACCACCTTACTGGATGTGGTTTAGTTTTTTAGTTTAGTTTTTTTTTTTTTTTAATCATTCATCTCCTAAAAATACTTGAGGATTTTCTTTAATCAGAATTGTATTATACTAAATATTTAAGGCATTTCTGATTTTTAAAAAAAAATACTGAATTGTTGAAAGATTAAGACACTTAGGACTATCATTGAGTTGCAAGATACTGTTTACATCTTAAGACTGGGTTGTTGTCTGTTGTTGTTTTTCCAGCTTACACTACATGGACAGTATTTCCTATTTCAAAGTTACTTATGAAGGGAAGTGTGAAGGGAACAGGGTAGGCTATGCTCTTTGCTTTGATTTATATAGAATCTCATTTGATCAGTGGTGGCCCTTGCTTGCTGGCCCCATCTTTTATATATCTCTACTGTTACTTTAAGACAACTCAGGGGAACAAACAAGACAAGCCTAACTTGGTTATAGGCACGCACATACACACACACACACACACACACACACACACACACACACAGCTGCATATAAAGTGGCATTCCTCATCACTTGCTCTTTTTTGTACAGCATTTTATCAGCAATAGATATACTGGACAATCTGTAAAATTTTGTGGGAGTGGGGAGGGAGTAGAGGAGAATGTAAATGCCCCCCCAAACAAGCACTCAACAAATGAAGTGGATATAGCAATTCTTTTGTCTCTGCTTGAGAACAATATTGAGCTTGTGGCTGTTTGTATCTTTATATTACTTCAGCACTTTATAACATAATCTTTTTCTTTTCCTAAAATGTCCAATACCAATTTCATGTTAATAACTGAAAAATCTACTCTTTGTACATTCTGAATGTAATGGCATGAATAAATATATGTATGTTTCGGCAATCTAATACTCTAGGTTTTTAAGTGGAAAAAATAAAAAAAGGACGTTGATTCTGGTATTACTAGAAAACAATGATATTTGCAATAAGTTCATGAAAATTTATTTTTAAAAGAACGATTTTTTCTATTAGTTGTCTAAGCCCTAAATCTTTTCAATAGTGGAAAACCTAATTTTGTAGTGTAAAAGCAAAGTGGTAAACAGCCTGAAAAGGATTAATTTCAAATAGACATTTCTTCCACTCAGCAAAATCTTTTAAAGGTTCATTTGGAATCTTTTCTTCTATTTCTGTATCTTATAATTGAAGCATATAAAGTGATAATACTCTTAAACCATTATCCTAGCAGGAGAATGAGTGCCAAAAACAATATAAAGATCAAGGATACAGCTCATTTTCAGTTACACAAAAGGACATTATAGTGTTCCAAGAAGGCCCAGGGTGTAAATGGCAGAATAGGATTTGACTCTGAGTGAATGAATTAAAAAATATTTATTAAGCACTGTTTTAAGTATTAGGAATACAGATGAATAAGACATTCCTTGCTCTCAGGGAGCTCACACTCTAATTGTAAGGTAACCCATAAAGTTTTAGCTGCAAGTTAGTTAGAAAAGTCCCGTGGGTGCCCTTTTTTAATGTCCTTTCCTTTGATAAGAAAGGGAAGGAAGCAATCATTTAAAGCAGTGGTTCTCAAACTTTTGTTTTCAGTATCTTTATCCTATTAAAAATTATTGAAGATCTCTCCAAAGCGTTTTTGTTTATCTGGGTTATATTTATAGACATTTACCATATTGGAAATAAAAACTATTTTTGAATTTGTAGACCCTCTAAAAGGGTTTCAGAGATCCCCAGGATTCTCTAGATTATACTTGGAGAACCACTGATTTAAAGTATGTATTCTGTGTTAAAGACTTAACGAATAATAGCTTATTTGATCTTCCCAACAGTTTTGGGAGGTATATGCTATTATTATTCCCATCTTAAAACTGAGGAAACTGAGACAGACAAGCTAAGTGACTGGTCCTACAATGACTAGTACTATATTTAAACTCAGGTTTTCCTGACTCCAGGCCAAAGCACTCTATCCCCTGCACCACTTAGATACTTTTGATAAAATCAAGTAAGTTTCTAATGTTGAATCATTTGACAATGCCAAAGACTCTAGTCACAAGCACTTTCCTTTCTGGATCTTCAAAAGCTATGGCTGAAGTTTTGGAAAAATAAAATGTTTATGATCACAAGATTAAAAAAGGATGGATGAGGGAACAACAGAACTTCTAGACTTCAAGTTATCTCATTAAACCAGTAATCATCAAAGGAGATACTAATTTTTTTTTTTTAAATTGGGCTTCAGAACAGTTCTACTTTGGGAAGAAATGCTCAATTGACAAGAAATGCTGGGAAAATTGGGAAGTAGTTTACCAAAATATTGTATATCAGCACTTTACATGACATAGATCTTCAATTTTAAAATAATCTATCACTTTTTTAAATGTAGGAAGATGGATAGAGAGGCATCATTGAAAATTATGGCTAAGAATGAGATTATAAATAAAATGGAAGAGCATAGGATAGTTTACCTCTCAGACCTGTAGAAGAGGAAGGAATTTATGACCAAAGAAGAACTAGAGATCATTACCGATCATAAAATAGAAAATCTTGATTATATCAAATTGAAAAGTTTTTGTACAAACAAAACTTGTCTTGTACAGACAAGATTAGAAGGGAAGCAATAAACTGGGAAAACATTTTTACAGTCAAAGGTTCTGATAAAGGTCTCATTTCCAAAATATATAGAGAATTGATTCTAATTTATAAGAAATCAAGCCATTCTCCAATTGATAAATGGTCAAAGAATATGAATAGACAATTCTTAAAGAAATTGAAACTATTTCTAGTCATATGAAAATATGTTCCAAGTCATTATTAATCAGAGAAATGCAAATTAAGACAACTCTGAGATACCATTACACACCTGTCAGATTGGCTAGAATGACAGGGAAAGATAATGCAGAATGTTGGAGGGGATGTGGAAAAACAGGGACACTAATGCATTGTTGGTGGAATTGTGAGCACATTCCAGCCATTCTGGAGAGCAATTTGGAACTATGCTCGAAAAATTATCAAACTGTGCATACCTTTTGATTCAGTAGTGTTTCTACTGAGCTTATATCCCAAAGAAATCACAAAGAAGGGAAAGGGACCTGTATGTGCAAGAATGTTTGTGTCAGGTCTCTTTGTAGTAGCCAGAAACTGGAAACTGAGTGGATGCCCATCAATTGGAGATTGGCTGAGTAAATTGTGGTATATGAATATTATGGAATATTATCGTTCTGTAAGAAATGACCAGCAGGATGATTTCAGAAAGGCCTGGAGAGACTTACATGAACTGATGCTGAGTAAAATGAGCAGCACCAGGAGATCATTATATACTTCAACAACAATACTATATGATGATCAATTCTGATGGACGAGGCCATCTCCAGCAATGAGATAAACCAAATCAGTTCCAATAGAGCAGTAATGAATTGAGCCAGCTACACCCCAGCAAAAGAACTCTGGGAAATGACTAAGAACCATTATATAGAATTCCTAATCCCTCTATTTTTGTCCGCCTGCATTTTTGATTTCCTTCACAGCTAATAGTACACTATTTCAAAGTCTGATTCTATTTGTACAGCAAAATAACTGTTAGGACATATATACTTATATTGTATTTAATTTATACTTTAACATATAACATGTATTGGTCAACCTGCCATTTGGGGAAGGGATGGGGGGAAGGAGGGGAAAAATTGAAACAAAAGGTTTGGCAACTGTCAATTCTGTAAAATTACCCATGCATATAACTTGTAAATAAAAAGCTATTAAAAAATAAAATAAATAAAATAAAATAATACTCATGGCACCAAAAAAAAAAAAAAAAAAAGAAAGAAAGAAAGAAAGAAAGAAAGCTATGGCTAGGGAAAGAATTTTTAACCAAGAATGTCACAGAGAGGAATCATAAAAAATAAATTTCAGTCACAAGAAATTATAATATTTTTGTGTTGTCATGTTTTTGTTTTTGAGGGAGGGAGCAGGATCAACAGAGCTAAAATAAAAGACTAATAAATGTCAGTGATGGCTAGGCTATAAAAAGATTCTTATTGTTGCTGTCTTTTAGTTATGTTCAACTCTTGGTGATCCCATTTGGGGTTTGCTTGGCAAAGATATTGGAGTGGTTTGCAATTTCCTTCTCCAGCTCATTTTACCTATGAGGAAATTGAGGCAAACAGGGTTAAGTGACTTGCCCAGGATCACTCAACTATCATGTTTCCCCGATAATAAGACACTGTCTTATTAATTTTTTTTGGACAGAAAACCGCCGGAGGGCTTATTTTCAGGGGAGGGCTTATTTTGATGAACATTGACAGCAATTTTAATAAACAGGTAAATGTGAACAAAAAAAAGTACCTTTATTCAATAATGATCATGTCATCTTCTTCAACAACATCGTCATAAGTGTCCATACCCTGAATTCCGTCCTGGATGTCTTGCGCCTCTATTTCCTTCAAAAGAAGTGGACCCAATCTGTCATGTCCAGCAATATAGCTCTCTTT
Organism: Antechinus flavipes; assembly: GCF_016432865.1. Taxonomy (NCBI): domain Eukaryota; kingdom Metazoa; phylum Chordata; class Mammalia; order Dasyuromorphia; family Dasyuridae; genus Antechinus; species Antechinus flavipes. The sequence goes on from NC_067401.1 coordinate 158,318,087, forward strand.
AAATGAACATGTCTTGTCCAGGTAACCTGCTTACCTGCTTACATACTGGGTTTTTATGTTGTCCTGCCTCAGCTCTCCTCCGCGGCACTGCTCTCAATGGCGCCAGCAAGCAAATCACTGGGGAAGAACAGGATGACGTGCTCACTGCTGCAGCTCTGATTGGATGCAGCTCGGAGTGCGGTGGGCGTTTCACAGGGTGGGGGGGGGACGACGACGGTGCATACAGAGGGTACCATAATGTAGCGTGTAGCGCAGGGGATCACCTTCACTACAGTAGCAATCTCAACAGGGCTTATTTTCGGGGGAGGGCTTATTTTAGAGGAATCTTATACAGTAAGGAGAGGGCTTATTTTCGGGATAGGTCTTATTATCGGGGAAACACGGTAGTCTCCAATATTTGAACTCATCAAAAGGAGTCTTCCTAACTCCAGGCCCAGTATTATCCATTATGCCACTAGTTGTGAAATAGAAAGATAAGTACATAAATATGTTAATGAGAGAGTTGTGAACTGGTCCAAACAGTCTTGTAAGCAATTCAAAATCATGCTTTGTGAATGAAATGAGAGAGAAAATAAATGCTTTTTAATTGACAATAAAATAATCTTTAAAACTTATAAAAAATTAGTGAAATATTCCTACTTTGATTCAATTCACAATGCTAGATATATATTTCAAGATGGTCAAAAACCCGATGTAATAAAATAATGATTTTTTTTTTTCTGGTAGCAAAGAACTAAAAATAAAAAATAAAAATAAAAATAACTTAAAAAAATAAAAATAAAATTCCCACTGACTGGGGAATAGCTACATAAACTGTTTTACCCAAATGTGATGGAATGTTATTTCACCACAAGAAAAAACAAAACAAAAAAGAATTCATAGAACCATTGGAAGACCTTTATAAATTAATGTAGAACAAATGATGTAATTTTTCATGTAAGGCAGAATTAAATAAACAGTAAACACAATGAGCACAATGACAAATGGGGGTGAGGAGGAAGGATAGAATTTTATGTAATTATAATAACCCAGGTTAGCCTGAACTAAGAAAATGTACCTCTACTCATTATAGAAATAAGAAACTATGAGCATGGAACATAACATTTACTATTAGACAAAGGCAATGTGGTTGGTTTTATGGAACTGATTTTCTTTCATTTTTTTGTAAGGAGGTAGCTTTCTGGGTAGGAAATGTTATATAAATGTTATATAAAAACAAAAGACATGTTTTGTTTTTAAGATTAAAAACAAAAATGAAAAGTTTAAATAATCAACCCCAGTAGAGCTTTACTATAGATACAGGACAAAGAACTTTCCATATTGCCAATTCTGCATTTGAAAAAGAAAACATTTTTGTGTACAAAGTTAATGTAAATTAACTCTAACAAGTTGGTCCACCATAGTTTAAATAAGGAAACTAGGTCCCCCTAGTGTTTATGTTTTTATAATTACACAGAACAAGGGGAAAAAAATAGGTACCCAAATCAAATGATTATATATCTATTCAACCAGCTTTGTAAAACTCTCAGTTTCATAATAACAAACTCAGAGCAGCTTTTTTGATTGTTGCTGGGGAAGTGGGAAGTGATGAGATCAAAAACCATTTGAAGATGATAACAAAGAGAAAAAGTTTAATCTTTAGAACGTTTTCTACAATGCATCTATAGTAACAACAGCACTGTTTTTTCTGGCCCCAGAATTTAATTTCATATTTTTTCTGGTTTAGAAAAGGCTGCCTTATAAAATGAAAAACAACATTTATAATAGTAATAGGATAAAGAGTGGAAGGGAGAGTCCCACTATTTCATTTGCCAGGGAGAGAAGAACATGGAAATTGCAAAACTGCTTCTTCCAAATTCTTATATCAAATGCAATTGACATCTCAATGGTATTTAAAAGCTTTTCAAACAAATACTTTTGAATCCTTTCAAAAGATAACCAGGAAACAAGTGATGCAATTAGTAATCATTTAACCTAAGTTTTTAAAGCATCTCAAACAAGCCAAGCCATCAGCTAACGAACAGACAACATTACAACTCCCAGATTTTAAACTGAAGAAATTGTGCTGAAATTGTTAATTTTCTATCAATGCCTACCTTTTAAAAATAAAACATGAAGAAGAAAAAAATAAAATCTGGCATTCATTCAACATATTCCTCCAAGACAATTCAATGCTGCTGCCTCAAATCATAAAAGCTTACTTAGGGAATACTGAATCACCTGGTCCAGAAACTCATCCAGAGGCGGCTAGTAGTGCAGTGCTGAAGCTGCACATAGCAGGCATTTAATAAATGTTTATTCTTTTCCAGGCCAAAATATTCAATTAACCAAAAACAAATTGCTTTCACTGCATAAGTCATCTTTCAGGAAGAAAATAAAAAACTTACCAGTTAAACCTATCTTTCATCAATTCCTTAAAAACATTTGAAGATGATAACAAAGAGAAAAAGTTTAATCTTTAGAACTCTTTTTACAATGCATCTATAGTAACAACAGCACTGTCTTTTCTGGCCCCAAAACTTAATTTCATGTTTTTTCTGGTTTAGAAAAGGCTACCTTATAAAATGAAAAACAACATTTATAATAGTAATAGGATAAAGGGTGGAAGGGAGAGTCCCACTATTTCATTTGCCAGGGAGAGAAGAAACAAAAGTAAAGCTCAAAGGCAGCGTTAATTTAAGTTAAGAACTTTTTCTGTGTCATGAACTCCTTTAGTAATCTCTAGAGGCCTATAGACCCTACCTCTAAATACTATTTTTAAATGGATAATATAAAATACAAAGTAACACAAAGAAAACTAATTAGACTGAAATTATACTTATCAAAAATAAATTTAAAATAAGTTCAAAGAAACCCAGATTACTATGAATCACTGAATGCAGAGGACTTAATTTATTTCTACAGTTTATATTCAATATATAAATTGGAAAAAAAATTTCACTTGTTTTTATCAATTTTCTTTTTAAAGGGTATGTCCTTCCCTACAACCAAAGAAATTTCATCATCACTCTGTGGTCAACCTACCTGATGGCAAAATTTTCCAAGCTTAGTTAGATTGGACTCTCAAAAATAGATACAGTCAAATCAAGATAACCAGCATTTATTAAGTACCTGCCATTTCCACACACTCTGCTAAATGGTAGAGAAACTGTACCTGAGGTCTCTATCAGACAAAAGATAGGCGGCAACAAGCATTTAAGTGCTTACTCATACCAGGCTTTAGAAATACAAATACAAATCAGTAAATAGATAATTCCTGACTTAAAGGAATTTACATTCTAATGGAGGAAAACAACATACAGAAGAGAGCTGATGCTCCACTGACCTAGATTTCCAGAATTCTAAGACCTTTTCTTTTATGAGACACGGAATACAGACTATGCCAGAGATAAATCTTTAAACTTATATATATATATATATATATATATATATACATATATGTATATATGTATATATATATATATATACACACACACACATATATATTATGTATACATATATATGTGTATATATATATATTATACATAACATAAGGAATTTATAATGGAGCATTTGGATGGCACATATAGAGAGTACTAACCCTGGAGTCAGGAAAACTCTTTCAATAATTCAAATCTACTCTCAGACACTAGTTGTGTAACTCTGAGCAAGTCACTTAACCCTGATTGCCTCAGTTTCCTCATCTGTAAAATGAGTTGGAAAAGCAAATGGCAAACCACTGAACAACTTCTGCCAAGAAAATCCCAAATGGAGTTACAAAAAATGCAACACAATTGAACAACAACAACTTTTAATGGGAGTTCTTAAATTTCTTGTGCCATGGACAAGAAATAGAGAAAATTTTTTGAGAATCTGAAAAATCCTATGAAAATCCTTAAATGCACAAAATTAAATAAATAATAATACAAAGGAAGCCATTTACACTGAAATGTAGGGGAAAATATGTGCACACATATTTATACACCTATATATACATATATGTTCATATATATGTATATATGAAACACTTTAAAGGTTATCTCTACAATGGTATATGTGTATGTGTGTGTGTGTGTTTGTTTATAAAGACACATATATACATACACACATGGGGTATATAGTGTGTACATATTATATATATTATATATCATATATGTAGCATATATATGTGAGGGGGGTAGGATAACTATAATTTCTTCCCATGCAGGTGGATTATATTATTGTGATTGTCTAAATTTGGTCCTACTCAAATGAACAAGAAGGGGCGAGGGAAAAAGTATCATGCCTGGCATATACTAAGTATTTAATAAATGCTTTATGTACTTATGGTGGGGGGGGGGAGATCAAACATAGAAAGAGAGACACAGACAGGGAGAGTAAAAGGGGGAAGGAGAGGGAGAGTGGGGAGGAAGGAGAGGGGCAAAAAGGAAAAGGAAGACGGGAGGGGAGTAAGAGGAGAAAGTAAAAAGCAGAAAGAGGGAGAAAAGAAGGAAGAAAGGAAAGAAGAGGGGAGAGAAAGAGGAAGAGGGAAGAAGAAAGGAAGGGAGAAAAGGAAAGGGGAGGAAGAGAAGAAGAAAAAGAAAGAGGGAAAAAGAGGGAGGAAAGAGTATGTCCTAACATTATGTCCAAAGTCAAGGCCAAGAATAAATGCTCTTACAAAGAGTTCTTTTCACTTACTGGTCAGTGAGCCACCCCAACTTGGTCTTCAAATACCATGTTTCTCTTTCTTCCTGGAGCCCTGAGCATGTGTGTTCGTGAGCTAGAGACTTCCTTCCCTCCTTCTTTCAAGCTGTCCTGGCCACAGCCACAGCCATGGCCACGGCCCGTGGAGCAGCACGTAGGCCCTTATCCTGCAGGACACTCAGTTCAAACCAGTTCACATGCACAGAAACACCCTCTCCGAGGCAGACGAAACTCAATCACCATGTCAAAAAACCCAGAAGAGCCCCAGTCCTTCCTGCTCCTGAGGGGCCTTGAGCATAGGACCAAACATATAGTTGTCCAGGAGCTGCCTGCTTCACTTTCCGAAAGACACTCAAGCCTTTTCATAGCCACAATTTACATTTAAACGCACTTGAATCCTGAGAATTTCACTTTTAGGCAGCCAGCTGTGCCTGCAACCAAAGATAAATTCTTGCCAAATATTTTCTGCTTTGTTCCTATACTCACTTGGGAGCTCTAAAATGTTAACATTTCATCCCACCAGTCTTAAAGGATTTAAAGTTTTGCAAAACCCTTTACAAATATTACTTCACAATAATCCTGGGAAGTAGGGCTTATAAGAGAAGAAACAGAAGCAGAAAGGAGTTAAATGACTTGTCACACAGGTATTAAGTATCTGAGGGCAGATTTGAAATCAGGTTTGAGCATATACTAAGTATTGTTCCATGGAGAGACTTCATTGTAATAATTCTGGACACCAAGGATCTTTTGCTGACTAGACTGAGAGGAGTAAGTCTCATTTTATAAATAACCATCACTAAAATGAGGCTTCCCATCCTAATCTATGACTTAGGAAATAGTTTACACAGAGACTAAGTTGTAAATTTGATTTATATTGATTATATAATATATTTATATTATAAAGAGGGTTCTCTTTGTGTTATAAATGTTTGACAGTCTGGAGAACCCTTCTCAGATTTTAAATTGCAGTGTTTTAAATTGCACAAAATAAAAAATTTAGGACTACAAATGAAATCAGTTATACTGAAATGCACTTATCTATCCAGGAAGCTAAGTGACTCAATAGGTATAGCATCAGTAAGATCTGGATTTTATAAACTACAACACCCTGGGCAAATCACTTAATCTGTTTGCCTTAATTCACTGGAAAAAAAGAAATGAAAAACCACTCCAGTATCTTTGCTAATTAAAAAACCATGGGTGGTATAGTCCAAAGAGTTGGACAGGACTTAACAAAAACAAATCTATGTATATGTGTATAGATATAAATTTATAAATATTTTATAGATTTTTTTTTAAAGTTCATGGGCCCCATCTCAAAAAACCACTTCAATAGAAAGAGGAAACTTTGTTCATCCTATATCAGCACATCACAAAGTGCTTGTGTTTTTGTTTCCACCATCACATAATATTTTTATTTTTTTCAATTACATATAAAGATAGTTTTCAACATTAATTTTGTAAGATTTTACATTCCAAATTTTCTCTCCTTCTGTCCCTTCCCTCCCCTTGGACAGGGAGACAGCAAGCAATCTGATATAGGTAATACATGTCCAATCATTTTAAACATATTTTCATATGAGTCATGTGGTGAAAGAAAAATCAGAAATAAAGGGAAAAACTATGAGAAAGAAAAAAAAGTGAAAATAGTGTGCATCAATCTGCATTCAAATTCCATAGTTCTTTCTCTGGCTGTATATAGCATTTTTTATTCATTTTCATTTTTCTATCTATTTATTTATTTACTTATTTATTTATTAATTTTTGCTGAGGCAATTGGGGTTAAGTGACTTGCCCAGGATCACACAGCTAGGAAGTATTAAGTGTTAAGTCTCTGAGGTCAGATTTGAATTCAGGTCCTCCTGATTTCAGGGCTAGTGCTCTATCCACTGCACCACCTAGCTACTCCCATAGCATTTTTCATGATGAGATTTTTAGAACTGTCTTAGATTATTATATTACTGAGAAGAACAAAATCTATCAAAGTTGATCATCCACACAATGTTGCTATTACCTTGTACAATGTTCTGGTTCTGCTCATTTCACTCAGCATTAGTTAATGTAAATCTTTCCAGGTTTTTCTAAAATCTGCCTGCTCATCATCATGGAACAATAGTATTCAATTACATTCATATACCAATTTGTTCAGCCAATTGATGAGCATCCCCTCAATTTCCAATTCCTTGCCATCACAAAAATAGCTGCTACAGTTTTACAAACGTGGGTCCTTTTCCCTTTTTTGTTTCCAATGGAAAACAAATGTTAAAACTAAAATAAATATAAAAAATCTGGTAACACAAAACTTAGAAGCAATCAACAAACCTATTGGAACACAAGTTTTTCTTATGCAACTTGGATTATAAGTATTTGGCCAGAAGTAGAGAAAACATTACTGCTTCAGATTTCCCAAGCATACATTATAGAAACCAGTATAGACATTGAATAATGGTCATTAAGTGGTTGATTAACACTCATGTGATATTTGTCTCAATAAGGAAAAGTTAACAGTGAATGGTTTTACTAGCTTCATCAGAAAATTAATTGTTTTTACCTAGTGTGATCTTTTTTCTTAGGCTGGCAAAGGTGTTAAGGACCATGCCTAAGTGAAGGGGCAGGTCAATTCTCTGAGAGCCTCCATAGCTGTGAATCATAAAACTTGAAGGAGCTGCCAAGCAGCCTTTACTAATGCAAATGTCCCTTGTGGATTGAGAATGAAATAAATTGGAGGCAAGAGGGAAGAGGAGAGAGGTCAGAGAATACAACTGCCTCTCAGTCTTCTTATAGCATCATCATCCTCTCACATGAAGAGATCCATTCTACAGGTTTGAGTTAGACCTCCAGCAGCCACTGGCAGGTGGCTCCTGTATTGCAACATAAGGCATCCGTACATGGGGCATAAGAAACACAAGAAACAAAGATGAAGCAGAACCCAAGAGCTGTTCGTGAGTAGGATCATCCCAGAGTTTCTTTGGTAACTCATGGAGAAGGAAAGGGAAAAGAGACCCAGTAAGACTTTTTTAGTCAGGGTAATTAAATGGACCAACACATCAAAGGGCTGAGCCAGGATACTGATGAGAGACTTATGAAAAATGCTTGTTCTAACTACAATCCTCTTCTCTGTTTGATTTGCTTCTATGACATCTACAAGATTTAACATCTGCTATAGTATCTCACCCTACAATCATCCAGAAGTGATAGTGCTGTTTGCACTCCCTAGAATGTGGACTCAGATATCTTACCATGTGGACTTAGTTAATAGTTAATGCATAAATTTACTGACTATGCTGTGTGTGTGTGTGTGTGTGTGGGAATAATCACACTCCTATAAAACAAAAAACAGGGAATTGTTAAGGATCATGCCTAAGTGAAGGGGCAGGTCAATTCTCTGAGAGCCTCCATAGCTGTGAATCACTTGAAGGAATTGCAAAGCAGCCTTTAGTAATGCAGATGTTCCTTGTAGATTGGGAATGAAATAAATTGGAGGCAAGAGGGAAGAGGAAAGAGGTCAGAGAATGCAACTGCTTCTCAGTCTCCTTATATCATCATCATTCTCTCATATGAAGAGATCCATTCTATAGGTCTGAGTTAGACCTCCAGTAGCCACTGGCAGGTGGCTCCTGTACCACAACAAAAGGATATTACATAATATACTCATAGGTAAACACCATATATTTCTTCTGTATTTTTACTGGCATGAGCAATTCAAAGTATAAAAATCCCAGTCAGTGATAGGGAATTGACTATCTCTCTGTAATTTATAGTTTAAGAGTATTGAGATCCTGAGAAGTGCAATGACCTGCCTGAGATCATATAGTTAATACATGTTAGGGGTAAGAGTCTCCTATTTCCAACAGTTGTCCTATGTGAACATGTTAATATATATAATAGTAGGTTATGATTATATTCATATAATACATTGGAATAAAAATTATTTTATAGAAACATGGAATTTTAGAGTTTATGGAGAGTTTAGATTCTAAGCCCAAGTTATAAACATCAGTTAATTTGAAACATTCACCTTCCTTCTGGTTTATGGAAAAATTTAATTTCTCGGAAATATATTAAGGATGTGAGTATAGGATTCTAACTGTGCTGTTCTTGGGAGGAAATAGATAAACAGTTGGGTACTGGAAACAGTAATTAGAAATGTATTGTTCATATAAATGGAAAGAACAAGAAAATGAAATTGAACATAGTGTAATAATAACCAAGTTGGCTCCAGAGAACAGTTGAAAAAAGCATCTGCCTCCCCTCATTTTGGGGTGAGGTTCTATAAGTTCTATAATATTTTATGTAGGTAAGAATGGTGAATAGATAAATGAATGGACAAATATGAATGAAAAAATCATTTTTAAGCACTGATTATGTGCAAAATATTGTGCTAATTGCTAGGGGAACAAATAGAAATGACAAGACAGAATTAACTCTTAAGAAGTTCACATTCTAATAGTGAGTTTCAACTGTAAGTCAGATGGGAAGTCCCTGAGTTACAGAAGCAAAACTGATGATAATGCATCCTCTTTAATGTTATTTCCATTGATAAAATCATGTTTCTGATGTTGAATCATTTCAAAGTGTCAAGGATACTGGTTCATGAGAATTTTCACTTCCATGTCTCCAGTAGCTGTGGCTGGTAAGAAGGTTGGGACAGCACCTATAGAAGCAGCTGAAAGATCACATTTCTATTAAGCAATGTTCTCCTGGACAATGGCTTTTGGAACTGGGATAGTAGCAACGTTGGTAATTTGGAGGACACACCTACTGCTGGGGCTTGGAACCTTACCTGCTGGAGAGTATGTTGATTTATTTTCTTGAACGGCCTTTTTTTCCTCTTTCTTTTAAAATCTTCATAATAGGGGGCAGCTCACTAAGTAGAGAAGGGAGAAGAATCTATTCATATGTCTAATTGTGGAATTACCTCCAAAGCTCTCTCCTAGGTCCTATTCTCTTTTGACTATCTTCTTAGCAACCTCATCTGCAATTCTTACTGCTTTAATTGTAATCTCTATGGGAATTATGCCGAAATCTATATAACAAGTTCTGATTTTTCTCCTGAGCGATAGTCCTCCATCAACAACAGTCTATTGAACATTTTCCAACTAGATATTCCATATGTATCTCAAACTCAACATATGCAAAACAGAACTCATTAACTTCCCTCTAAAATCCTTCTAGTCATCCACACAAGTGTATCTACATACATGTTCATTTACATATATATACAGTGATTCCTTACATATAACTGTAAGGTCCTTGAGGGCAAAGGCTATTTCATTTCATTTTTGCCTCTGCATCCCCAGATGCCAATATAGGAGAACGAAGGTAGTTAATAAATGGTTATTGATTGAAAAAAGTGACATAAAAATAAAATGTATTGACTTTTTTTTCAAAAAGAGCAATGCAACATACACATACAAATTAAGTAGTATCGATCCCTAAAGAAATAAAGTCCAAAACAGATTTTATACTCTTTATTTAGTGTCTTATTTCAAATATACCAATCAGCTATCTTCCATTAAGTTCCATGAAAATTCCAGGAGTGGTTTCTAAGAAACCACTCCTTCCTAAAAGGCTAACAGAGATAACTAAATGATGTAATCAATAAGAAGATAACTATAATGAAAAGCTTGAGTACATGTGCAATTTTCAAAAACCATTAGGAAAAATTACCTACCACTGAGAATATCTATTTAAAGGTTATTTCATTCAACATTCAATCAACAAGCATTTACTTGTAATATTTACTACATGCTAGGTGCTGGATTAAGTACTGGGAGTAAAAAAGTCAAAAATAAAACAGATCATATCCTCGGGGAATTTATGTTCTTTTTTCTTGGAGGAGGTGGGGATTAAAATTAATTCAAAAAGGTAAATACAAAGTAATTTAGGAAGTAAGTGGATCACTAGTGACACTACAGTAAAATTATATTAGAAACAAATAAGGAAGAAGTTCATTCCAAGCAAGAACAACCTACGTAAAGGTATGAAGGCAGAATGTTTTGTATCAGAAACAGTAACAGACAGGACAGTTTGATTGGCTTGTAATGTAAAGGTGTACTGGAATAGATTGTAAAAGTCCTTAAAAACCAAAGGATTCTGTATTTTATCTTAGAGGCAAAAGAGAGACATTGTAGCTTCTTGAGCAGGAGTGTCAGACCTAAGTTTGAAAAATCAACAAAAAGTAGATATTATTATTATCCCCATTTTACAAATGAGAAACTGACCTGAGAGATTAAATGACATGCCTAAAGTCATACAGCCAAAAACATATCTAAGGCAGGATTCAAATTGTTTTCCTGACTACCAAGTCTAGTACTTTATTGACTATGCCAAGATGATGGAAGGAACTGGAAATATAGTAATGGGTAAACTGGGAAGAACAAGAGATACCAGAAAAAACATGCTTCATGATTTCAAATTCATAGAGTTTACTATTTAAAATATAGAACTAGGAACGCAGAGGGATATTTAATTTCCTCAAAATGAGTCCATCCACCAATGCAATTTAGTAAATAATTCTAGAGAACTGCCTGAGACACTAAGAGATTAAATGAAATTAAGGAATTACAAAGGACTTTAACTGCCATCTAGTCAAAACATATGTGAAAGGAATCTTCACCATAACATGTGTAATAGGTACTTTGACACAAACGCCCAGATTATTAAGATGGAAAGATGGAAATCTGTATTCCTCTACTACCCCATATGGAGTATCATAACTAAATGTGGTAGTTGTGTAAAAATTTGATTTGTATACCAATGTATCTACCTATATACCTAAAGTCTCATAAAAATTTCTCTGGTGAAAAAGGGTTATAAGTAGAAAAAATTTTAGAAGCACTGCTCTATCACATGGGTGGGAGAAGCTAACAGTTAAGTCTTTGAAATTACCAGACTGGGACAGTTGTCTCTCTTTCTGGAAGTTCTTGGAAGTTCGCTTACAACATGGGCACCACTAATTGAGCTGGGGAGGGGATGGATTATCATTCTCTCCCTCATACTCATATCCCATGGCTCAAAGACATAGAATTGTGGTTTTGGTTTGTTCTGTCTTTGTCCTTTTCAATTCTAGTATGGGTAATAGAATCTTTATTGGACCCAAAGTCAAGGCTGGATGTTGCTGCCAGGCAGCAGAAAAGTACTATGAAGCCAGAATGCCTAAAATTTGGAGTTCTTTGCACTTGGAACTTGATGGGACTGTGCTATATAGGAAGTGAGCTAAACTATGAACCTAATTCTTCTCCTCTCCCCAAAGACTGAGATGTTACCATGAGAAATTCCCTTGATGTTTATATATTTGTTGTTGCTATATTTTTGAAGTAACTATTCCTTTGCAAAAGTGGCTGTTAAATGGTTAAATGAGGCTGGGGCTCAGATAACTCCTAAAATTGGAAGGAACATCATCTATAAGACCTAGAGTCAATAACTTAAACTAGGTACCCCCAAAACTATTTAAGGGTACCTATGAACCCTGGGGAAAGGAATAGAATATGACATACTTGACCTCCAGGTAGGGAGGAATAGGGTAGTTACAGTTTCACATGACCAACAAGTGATTAGTTGTTCAGTCTCTGAAGACCTCCAATGAGAGGGAACCTACCACTATCGAGACACCACATTTCACTTTGGGCTAGTTCTAAGTTTTTACCATAAAGCTTCATGACTTTTCATTAGTCTTCATTCTACCCTCAGGGGCCAAACAGAAAAAGTTTAATCTCTCTTCCTCATGGCAGACTTTTAAATACTGGTATAGCAGGTTATTAGAAACTGATGCCTTGAAATACTTAGTAGCTGGCAGTTGAAGACTGATCCCTTTGGCTATATAGAGAGACAAATTGAAAGAGCTTCTGGGAAATGTAGTTTCAGATAGCATTGTTTTCCTCCCACACTGATATAAACTAAGGGACTTTTAGGAATTGTATACAGATTGTCGTTTTCTAGAAAAAGCTGGGTTTGGGGAAGAAAAAAATATTCCCCAATTGGGGATGGGTGGGAAGGTGAGAGAGCAGATTTTTTGCTGATTAAAAAATAAAATTCGATTTTTAAAATTTAAGATATGTAGATCAAGTTTAAATTAATGTTTTTAATATTGCCTTGTTTGTGACCCCCATCCAATCTTCCTTTGCATTATATCTGTGTATTTTTGTCTGTTTTATTAAAACTTTTTTTCCTTCTTTTTAAAAATAAAAATAACTATTATGAATCACAACATAGTATTTTCACTTTTTTGTTTTTATTTGCTTGCTTTTTTCTCATTTTTTTTTCCCTTTTTGATCTGATTTTTCTTGTGCAGCAAGTTAATTGTGGAAATATTTATAGAAGAATTGTATGTTTAATATACACTGCATTACTTGCTTCCTGGGGGAGGGAATGGTGAGAAAGGAGGGAGAAAAAAATTTGGAACACAAAGTTTTCTAAGAGCTTTTAAAAACAAAATTAAAATGACTATCATTATCCTTACATCTCTTGTAATAAATACTATAAATATAGCCAAGCAAAACAAATTTGTATATTTGTTTTATCCAAAAAAAACTGTATGTCTTATTCTGAACTTTTAATCCATCACCTCCTCTGTCAAAAGTAGAAGAATAAATAATCATCAGAGTTCTGGAGTTGTAATTTGTCATTTTTTAGATATTGGCTTGTAAGGCTTTCACAATTGTTTACCTTCATGACATCTACTTAACAAATTGTTCTACTGGTTCTTCTCCCTTCACTCTAATCAATTCATACAAGTCTTTCTGGGTTTCCCTTGTTATTTCCAAATATAAAGTAGAAAAGAAAAAGAGGGGTATATGAACCCATGAATCTCTATTATGTACAGTTTGATTTTTAAATATATTATAAAGTTGCACTGCTTCCTGTGTTTCCTTCTGTTTTCTTTTGTGGGACCAAAAAAATAAGCTATAAATATATTTGTACCTATGTTTTTTTTTTCTTTTTCCAGTTTCTTTAGGATATAATCTTATATAGCACCTGTAGTGGTGTCCTTGCATCATAAGTATAGTTTATTGACTTTTAGGGCATAGTTTCAAATCTCTTTGCAGTATTACTGAAACAATTTAATTCACAGTTCCAAGTGTTTACCACTGTGTCTATCTTCTCAAAGCTCCTCCAGCAATTGTCATTTTCTATTTTTGTCATATTTGACAACCTGATAGGTATAAGGTAGAGCACTTGAGTTGTTTTAAATGACATTTCCCTAATTATTAGTGATTTGAAACACTTTTCATGTGGATATTGATAGTTTAATTTTCTTCCTTTGATAGGTATCTATTACTATCCTTTGACTTCCTTATTGTGGAATGGCTATAATTCTTATACTTTTGAATAAATTCCTTCTATTCCTCAAAAGCCAACATTTATCATAGAAACTTGCTATAAGAGTTTTCCTAAACAACTGGTTCTATTCTAATTGGAATTATAATTTTCTTGCAACTGTAATTTTGTTTGTGTAAAACATTTTGAATTTTATGTAATCAAAATTGTCATTTTATCTTCTTTGTTCCTTTTTATCCCTTATTGGGTTATGAACTTTACCCTTATTAATAATTTCAAATATTATTTTCTTTTCTGTTCTTCTAACATATTTATGTGACTTTTTGTATGTGTACTCATCCATTTACAACATAGTGCCATACATGGTATGAGATATTAGTCCAGATCTAATTTCCACTAGTTTACTTTTCAGTAAGTTAAAAAACAACAACCCTGAATTCTTACCTAATAAATCACAGACTTTGGATTTATTGAATATTATGTTACTATAATAGATTTGCTTCTTTGTGTTTTATACCTAGTATATTCCATCAATCAACTTTTCTATTTTTTAGTTAGTAGCAATTAGTAGTGATAATTATTGTTTTCAAAACACTGTGGCTTGAAAACTGACACTGCTGAGTTCCCTTCCTTCCAATTCTGCCCCAATATTTAATATTCCTTGAGATTCTTGACTTTTTGTTCTTGGAGATGAATTTTATTTTTATCTTTTCTACCTCATTAAAGCAATCTTCTAGTATTGTGCTTGGTATTGGTTAAGTAAAGTGATTTAGGCAATATTATAATTTAATATAATTTTGAAATTTACTTAAGCAATATTTAATATTTAACATCTAATTTCTAATTTATGTAGTATCTAATTTAATATCTAATATTTAGATATCAGACCTTTGTCAGGAAACTGATGCAAAGGGTTTTTCCCTAATTAATTGTTTCCCTGCTAATTATAACTGCATTGATTTTTTTTGTGGAAAAACTTTTCAACTTTATGGAATTAAAATGATTCATTCTATCTTTTGTGATTTTTTAAATTGATTAAATCCCATTGTTTGGTTAAAATCTTTTTCCCTTTACCTGCATATATATAACTAAACATCGAAAAATACATAAAAGAAGATAAATGGATTGTATAGGGAATATTAGAAGTTGTATGTAAATTTCTAAAAGGTAGGTAGGTCTTAGGATCGTAGATTTTTAATTAATCCAATTCCCTTCCTTTTAAATGAATAAAATACATTCTAGAAAGGTGATATGTCTTGTCCAAAGTCTTATTTGTAGCAAGTGGCAGAGCCAGGATTTGACAAGTTCAGATTAAGTAAGAAATACATGAAAAAATGAGTATTCTAAATTAGCTAAACATTCTGATTAACTGATTACCAGACTACAGTAAAATATACTCAACCCTAAAATTATTCTGAACATAATTTAGTATTTTTGGTGACTCTTATAGTACTTTCCTTACCTCAGGACCGTCATTATGAATACCAGTTCTCATTCAGTACTGAAGAATAAAATTCTGATTGATTAGATTTTCTGCTTGTTAGGAATCTAAATAAGAATTGACTTTTTTTAGAAAACAAAATCTATCAAATTTCAACTCTTTCAAAAAGTAGTTCATGTTGTATTATTTGATACTTATTAAATACTCAGTTTGTTGTTTTGAATTATCTGAGTGAAATTTGAATTATTCTAAGCATAAGTGATTATTTTTTATGTAAATCACTCCTAATGCATTTATTTTGGGAGTATAGTAAGGAATCCCAATATTCATTTTTTCTACTCTTTAAAGTCTTCTATAGTTTTGAAAATTCACCTTATCTTCACTAGTAAATTTCATTGAGATTCCAGGAACTCCAGTGGACTCAGCATTGTCAATACTTTCATTAGTACCTCAAACAAACAATGAAGTATATTTAAATTCCAAAAAAATAGCCTAGTTCCAATTTTAGTGAATTGTAGAATTTCCTTCCTAGTAAAAAAGGTACTCAAAAACATTCTTTAAACAACGATTAACTTCTTTTACTCTGTTTGGTTTTTTAATTCTGAGTTTGACTGCTTCCCAGAGAACATTCAATGAGAGACTATGCTATAAAAAGAAGAGCCTTGGGCTATATGATATAGTGAATAGGATTCAATCCTTGGTCTTTGGTCTTGTTCATTTGTTCTAGATCAAATAAATTAATCCAGATCATTTGTTGGTAAGTCAAGTAAATAAGCATCCCTATGGACCCATTTCCAGTATGTTTTTAAATACTTTAACAAAATGCTAAATTTCATTTAAACATTAGTGAAAATAAAAGTAATTTCTTCTCTTCTAAGTTTTTCTTTTAAATATATGTTTATTATACACTATCTGAAATCTATCAATCCTATGGGGATCATCTCGCCTCTAAGATCAAAGGGCTCATATGCCATGAGCTCTTAAAAGATGGCCACAAGAACTGATCCCCAGGAACAGGGACAGGAACTTAGAATGGTGCTAGAGTTAGCACTTTGTGATCAAGTAGTGTTACATGGTCAAGACAACCTCTACGAAAACGTCAGGAGAGCCTGCTGAACTGCACTGTTTCTGGACCAGAGTGCGATAGAGACAGTTAAGTAACTTAATGGGGCAGAAAATAGGCCACTTACTCCCTTTAGATAAGGAAGCATGTGACAGAACTATATATAAATGTATAAAAGAGCAGGGGTGCACAGTTCAATTAGGAGACATTAGGAAATTCCTGGACATTGCTTACAAAGTTTCTCCATGGTTACCTGAAGAAGGCTATTATAATTGTGAGAGATGGATTGTTTTTGGTAAACAGCTCACCACCTATGATAAGCAATGCTTAGGAGAAATACAAAAAAATCATTTTACTATATATAATCTCATTAAACAAAGTCTGAAATCAGATCCAGAAAAGGAGGTCAGGAAATTTACAGTTGGAGCACAGACAGGTCCATCTCTTAATAGTAGATGTCCCTCTCCTCAGCTGAGGATGAAGATAATGAATGGCCTCCCCCCACCACTATCACCATCAGCTCACTTTATTTTTATGTCTATCTGTACCTTTCAAAAGCTCTCCTAATGTAAAGCCCCAAAATGAAATAAGAATTGAGGAAAAGCAGGATCAGAAATATAAAACAAAGACCGCAGCGATACTTAGTGGACAAAAAACAAAAAGTAATCAGTTATATTTTTTATTTTTACTTTGAAAAGTTTTGCAACAGACTAGAGATGAAGGACAAGACACAGAGGGGTGGGAAGAATTATATCCTGTTATAGAAGAGGATGACCTTTTTAACCCAGAGCAGAGAAGATGCAGACATGAACTACTTCCTTTTAAAGTTCTAACCCAGCTTAAGGATTCAGTTCATAAATATGGGCCCATAGCACCTTTTGTTATGTTACAACTTGAAACAATGTCATAGGCAATTTTGTGCCCCAATGATTGGAAAGCACTCACATGGGCAGTGTTGACTCCAGGCCAGGCAGTGTTCTAGATAACTGAATTTTTAGAACAGACTCAGTTGACTGCCACTCAGGTTGCTCTAGGAACAAGCATAAATTTGTACTTTGAGTAACTTAGTGGCACTGGGGCTCATGCAGACACTGGAGATCAAAATCATTTTACTGAAGAGATATAACTCCACATATCCCAATGTTCCAGAACATCATGAAGTAGGATTACTGTAGAAAAGGGTGAAAAGGAAAACTTTACCCAAATAAGACAAAAGATTGGGCAGTCCTTCACTCATTTTGTGACTTGATTACAGGATGCTATAGCTAAGGCCATGGGTAGGTATAGGTACAATATTAGGTATAGGAGGTATAGATAGGATATTAAAGACTTTGTTATGGGAGTACTGTAATGCAGTTCCACTACCCCAGAATTCATTAGCTATCCCAGTCATACAAATATATGAGGAAGTGCCTGCGTCTATAACTATGATTAACACTGACAATATTGAAACATATCTTAACAAGGGACAATGGATAGCTCAAGGAATAGTCATTCCATCTGAACTTACAGTTAAAACAGAAGATAATAATAATGAATTAGCCCCACAAATGGGTTCAGATTCAGAGACTATTGTATAAACATATTTTACAAAGGCTATCACATTCACTCAGCCAATATTGATCCTTACTTTGAATAACCAACCGTTTGAAGGATTAATAGACACTGGAGCTGACAGGACTGTGGTGGCTTTTCTCACTGGCCCCCTCAGTGGCTTATGACTTTAGCTAACAATAAAGTGGCAGAAGGTAGGAGGCAGTAAGGAGGCTTTGATGTCCGCTGAACCAGTAAATTGGCAAAAAGATGGAAAGAGAGGAATCATTTTTCCTTTAATAATAGATGATTTACATATTAACTTATGGAGTAGGGATATATTACATCAATTAGGAATGAAAATCACCACAGATTTTTAGGAGGGGTCATTGCTGCTGCAGCTTCCATCACTCCAAAAATGACTTAGATTATCGACATACCTGTATGGGTGGAGCAGTAGCCACTGACCAAAGAAAAAGCAGTCACTTTACATCAATTAGTAGAAGAACAATTAGAATTAGGACACATTGAGGAAACAAATAGTTCATGGAACTCTCCTATATTTGCTATAAAAGCAAGGAAAATATTGCTCAGAATTATCCAATTAACAGGAAAAAAAGGAATTGTATGGGTTAACATAACAAAGATAAGTTAGATTGTTTAATAGCTACTCAGGAAACCTGGACGATTTTGTTAAAGAGTTAAGAGACAATGGATATTTCCCATAAAAACAAAAATACATTCACTTAAAGGCCCTACTGTGTTCACTGATGCCACCAAGCAAAATAAAGTGGTCATACATTCCCCCCAATTGGGTATCTTTGCCATTATACAAGCACTGAAAATAGACAAATTCATCAATATCATTTCATATAGTCACTATGCAGTTGGGGTGATCCAGAGAATAGAGACAGCATATAAGAAAGCAAGAACGAGACAATGGTAATGAAAAAGGGTGTTGAAGAATGGGAGGGACCATATAGGGTTCTAATGTGAGGACCAGGATATGCTTGTATCTTCATAGGAGAAACCTTCAACAGTGGATTCCCACCAGACATATAAAAGTTGTCCATAGAACTAAAGAGGAAAAAAAGGAAGAAAAGGCGACTGTTCAACAGGAGAAGACATGCCCTCTAGACACTAGCAAAATGCTTTCTATATATATGGGTTTGTGTTATACACAGTCAGAACTGGAAACAGAGGCCAAAAGGTGGGCTATGGACCTACCATGGCCTAGGATTGCCTCATAGGGGGGATGGAGTATCATGTGAAACATGCTGGATATGCAGGGGATGTCCTGTCATAGTGATACCCTCATCTGTGTGGGAAGGTTGCAGTGGTGTGTCTCCATAATGGATCATTAGTTTGGCCCTTAGAAAACACAAGCCTCCATGGGACATATTCATGTCATTCAAGAATTAGGCTGGCAGTTTGGCACATGGGAAAACATCTTGGGCCCTGGTTCTTGGACAAATGGCATGAGAATTGGACACCAGTTCTATACTAAAGCCTGTCGGGGCCGGGGGGGCGGTGGAATATGCATTTATGTGGGGAGACTCTGTAATTGTTACCAAAGAAACATTAGATTTTTACAATGTTACTTGATGGGATTGTATACTGAAATTGAAAATCAGACTGTATTTGTGATCAGTGGAGCTCATGTATCAATGCTTCTGTCAAAAGTGAGAAATGGTATCATACTAAGACTGATCATATGTTAAATACTATAATAGAAAAGAAGGAAACTAACTTCAGTCCTATTAGAAAAAAGAGATGTATCAGTTGTGCCATATTAGGTGTCACTATGTTGGTTTCACTTATAGCTTCATCAGTCTCTCTTGCAATGTCCACATCTAATGTACAAAACAGCATAGTACAAGCTGGATATATAGAGGAACTAGCTAAGAATGTCTCAGTGGGTTTTGCCTGACAAGCTAAGAAAAATGAACAATTGTATCATAAGGGACACTAATACATTGTTCGTGGAATTGTGAATACATCCAACCATTCTGGAGAGCAATTTGGAACTATGCTCAAAAAGTTCTCAAACTATACATACCCTTTGATCCAGCAGTGTTACTACTGGGCTTATATCCCAAAAAGATCTTAAAGAAGGGAAGGAGATCTGTATATGCAAAAATGTTTGTGGCAGCTCTGTTTGTAGTGGCCAGAAACTAGAAATTAAATGTATGCCCATCAATTGGAGAATGGTTGAATAAATTGTGGTATATGAATATTATGGAATAGTATTGTTCTGTAAGAAATGATCAGCAGGATGATTTCAGAAAGGCCAGGAGAGACTTACATGAACTGATGCTGAGTGAAATGAGCAGGACCAGGAGATCATTATATACTTCAACAGCAATACTATATGATCATCAATTCTGATGGACGTGGCCCTCTCCAGCAATGAAATGAACCAAATCAGCTCCAATAGAGCAGTAATGAATTGAGCCAACTACACCCAATGAAAGAAATCTGGGAGATGACTATGAACCATTACATAGAATTCCCAATCCCTCTATTTTTATCCGCCTGAGTTTTTGATTTCCTTCACAGGCTAATAGTACACTATTTAAAAGTCCAATTCTTTTTGTACAGAAAAATAATTGTTTGAACATGTAAACTTATATTGTACTTAATTTATACTTTAACATATTTAATATGTATCGGTCAACCTGCCACTGGGAGAGGGGGTGGGAGGAAGGAGGGGAAAAATTGGAATAAAAGGTTTGGCAATTGTCAATGCTGTAAAATTACCCATGCATATAACTTGTAAATAAAAAGCTATAATTTTTTAAAAATTGTATCATATGATAAAAAATTTAAGAGAAATATCATTGGAAATAGGAGCAGAAGTGGAGTTATTTAAACTTCAGGCTCAATTAAAATGTAACTGTAGATATACAAAGGTTTGTGTAATCTCTTTGCTGTATAATCATACAGGTCAAGATTATGATTAGGATAGTATCAAGAGGTGTTTGAATGGTTTATTTCTCAATAACACAATTGAAGGTAACATAGAAAGTTTATATAAATTAGCATCTGACATAGAAAAAGCTTCTCATGAAGATTTGAATCCAGACAAAACTGCTGAAAAACAAATCAAATATTGTTTTGATGATGCCTCTTCATGGTGGTTAAAATTAGAATCATGGATTGCCCTGTGTATTATGTTGTCACTGCTTTGTTGTTGCCTTTTAGGATGTTTTTATAGATCTTTCTCCATCATCCTTTCAGAAGTTGCAGCTCAAGAAAGGACTTTTTATCTAAAAGATAAAAAGGAGGAATTGCTGAGTTATGAGACCCTGCTGAAAGGGAGTACCGAGGCCACCCCAACCTTTGATGCACAATAAGTTTTCTGCCATGTTGCGGAAACATCTTTGCAGAAACATAAATCAAGGAGCATTGATTTATCATGGAAAGGAGTAAGCCCAAGGGTCACAGCTAGTTGCTCATGAGCAGGCATGCCTTGATAGGGCCTCTAGTCATGAGCAGATTGCTAAATTGCTGGATTGGCTCTCCTTCCATTGGTAGATACCATTCACACGCAAAGCCCATGAGCTGCTTCTCTGAATGGTGACTGGGGATTGTCTACTGTTCACACGCTGATCACACTTGCAAAAATATATATCAATAAGGCTGTATGGCATAATAAACCGGAGTTCTTTTCACACTCTTTGAATCTCCTGCCTCATTCATCTTGCCTCTGAGATCAAAGGGATCATATGCTTTGAGCTCTTAAAAGACAGCTGCAACAATCTAGTTAAGAGAAGGGAAGATTAAAGTTCCCTAGTCTTACAATATTACTATAATAATTAGGGATATCTATTTCTGACTATAATTCTTTAAAAATGTAAATGCTATACTATTTCATTAATATAGGTTTAGTATTGATATTGCCTATGAGAACTTTTATCAAAATGTTTATAGCTTGTTTATTTCTTAATTAAATCTATTTTAACTTTAACTTTATCTTAGATCATGGTTGCTACCTCTGCTGTTTTTTACACTAGCTAGAATATAATAAATTCTACTCTGGACCCTTATTTAACTCTATGTGTATCTCTTATTTTAAAATGTGTTTGTTGTAAACAACATCTTATGAGATTCTGATTTTTAATCCATTCTGCTATTCATTTCTATTTTGTGAGTGAATTCATCTCAAGCACAAAGGTTATAATTACTATTTGTATATTTTCCTTTATCCTTTCTTTCCTCACTATTGTTCTTCTTAATCTCTTTTTTAATCCTCTATACTGTTCTTGTTTACTTATAACCACAAATTCTCAATACTGTACCCTTTTAAAGGATCTCTTCCTTTCTTTTCTCCTTACCCTCTGATTCCCTGATCTGTCTACTCTTTTTAGTACCCATCCAAAAAACCTCTACCTTCCTAAATCTTAATATATACACCCTTCTAAACGTTCCTTCCTTATCCTATCCCCTCTTCCTCTTTTCTTTTAGAAGGGTCATCTTCCCATTGGACTTCCCACTGGAAGAGAAAATGAGGCTGCTGATTTTGCACAGCCCTCCTTCACTTCAATTCATTTGCATATCAAAACTCTGATATCATGGTCCTCATAGAGAATGAAAAACAAACAAATTTAAAAGATTTTTATACTCTTTAGATGTGTATATTATTCGATCTTCAACTTAGATTAGATGACAGTAAGGTTCCATTACTACTACCCTCCACCCCAACATGCTTCCTCTGTATCAGTTCTTTCTTTTTTGCTTCATTTGTATAATTGCTATTTTTTACATTTTTCTACCCAATTTTGTTTTTTAGAATTATCCAGTCATATGCAACTCAGTCCTTTCTTTCAAACTACCCATGCAATGATAATAGTCTTAAGAACACTGATAACATTTTTACATTTAAGAAGTAAACAATTTGATCTTAATGAGTACCTTATAATTGATCTTTAATATTTTTCTTATATTTCTTCTGGACCTTAAATATAAAATTTTCCACAAATACTTTAAAGTTTTTAAGTTTGTTAAATATTAATTTTTTCATTCAGATTATATTCAGTTTTGCTAGCTAAATTATTTTTTTGTCACAACCCTAGCTCCTTTCTCTTTGAAATACAATTTTCCCAAATCCAGTTTTTTAGTGTGGAAGCTGCTAGGTCTTGTGAAATACTGGTTGTAGCTCCACACCATTTAAATTGGTTTTTTCCTTGTTGCTTGTAATATTTTCACCTTAACCTTGGAGTTTTGAAACTTGGCTATGGTATTCCTCCAAGTTTTCCTCACAATATTTCTTTCAGGTAGCGAATGGTGGATTTTTTTTTTCTATTTCTATTTTGCCTTCTTGTTCTAGAATTTCAAGGCAATTTTCTCCAATAATTTCTCATAATATTTTATCAAGATTTTTTTTTGTTGCAGTGTTCAGGTATCCTAATGATTCGTATATTGTTTCTCCTCAATTTGTTCTGCAAAACAGTTAATTTTCTAATGAGATATTTCTTATTCTCTTCTACTTTTTTCATTCTTTTGATTTTGTTTTATTATTTCTTGGTGTCTTACAATGTAATTTTCTTTCCATTGCCCAATTCTAGTTTTCAAGGAGTTATTTTCTTCCTTAAGATTTTGGATCTCCTTTTTTTTTTCTTTGATTTTCAAAAATGATTTTATTCTTCAATCATCATAATATTAACACCTTCCATTTGTCTATTGTTTTATTGTACTCTTTTTTTTAAAATAACTTTGTATTGATAGAACTCATACCAGGGTAATTTTTTACAGCATTATCCCTTGCACTCACTTCTGTTCGATTTTTCCCCTCCCTCCCTCCACCCCCTCCCCCAGATGGCAAGCAATCCTTTACATGTTGAATAGATTACAGTATATCCTGGATACAATATACGTGTGCAGAACCGAACAGTTTTCTTGTTGCACAGGGAGAATTGAATTCAGAAGGTATAAATAATCCGGGAAGAAAAACAAAAATGCAAGCAGTTTATATTCATCTCCCAGTGTTCTTTCTTTGGGTGTAGCTGCTTCTGCCTATTGGATCTCCTTTTTTAATTGGTTGACTTTCTTTTCATAATTTTCTTACATTGCTTTTTCCCCCCTAATTTTTTCTCAATTTCTCTTTTTTGTTTTTTGAAGTTCTCCTAAGAACACTTTTTGGGCTTATAACAATTTAATGTTGCTTTTTGGGATAGAAGTGGTTTTTTTTTTTTAACCTCACTATCCTTCTCTGAATATGTATCAGTGGGAACATGGTAGAGTAGGTGAGAGAATTCCAGACTCTCTAAATTTTCTACACAGAGCATCATCTCAAAATGAACAAAGAGCAACAAAAATAAAGGGGTAAAGAAATTGACCTAAGATAACTTGAGAAGACCTCAGGAAAAACAAGACCTCTAGGGGCTAAGGGTGGATCTGACTGAAGTGCAAATACCTTCGGGTTGATTTTGCTGAATTAACAAACACTAAGCCCTGGGGACAGCTGGGTTAGGTAGCTGAAGCCTCAAAACTTGTGCTTTACAAACTGTCAACTCAGGAACAGAATAGGAATATGAGAGCTGAGTAGGGCAAGACTGGACCCTTTGCTGTTTCTAAACTTCAGGCCTATTGGCGCTGACTAGATGTGATCCTAGGCTATAGCTGTGGGTAACTAGGAGCTAGCACATGCCAGATTTGTGAAGTACAGCAGGGAACAAGAACATTTTGGGGACAGTGTGGCTGGGATCCATAGATGTGATTTAGGCAGAGAGGAGTGCTTGAGCCTCTTCTCCCAATTCTGAAGTCTGAAAATAAGAGTAAGAAGAACTAGAAGTCTGGAGTGCCATTACCCATAATTTAAGATTAAAACCTTGTTACAATAATAAGTTGCTAAAAATAAAACAAAATAAAAATGAATAAGCAAAGGAAAAAAGATTTGACCATAGGTAGCTATTATGGTGTAATGATCTGGACTTTTTCATCTTACAGGGTTTCCTTTAAGATGGAATATGGACTTTTCAGGATTGTTATTCTGACCCCCATCCACAAAAAAAGATCAACAAAGCTTACAAAACCAGCAAAGGCTGTTAAGCCAGCAATTTCTGGAGGGGAGAGCATCAAGAGAGAAAAACCATCATAATCTTTACCTCTCATGAGAGAGGAAAATTATTTTTAGGATAATATTAAGGTAATGTGGAACCTCCTATTCCCCTTGACTGAGGTGACAGGAGGAAAAATGGAGTTCTACAAATTTATGAAACATGCAGTCACATTCTATTATACTTAACACTATTATTGGAGTAGTAGTAGACATTTAAATTTGACAAGCAACATAGGTGAAGTTAGATTTACAAATGACATTTGCTTTCAACAAAAGCTAAAAATGGCAAATAAATATTGAGGATACACCTTGCACAAACTATTTTTTTATATTTAGTTTGACTAGTTCATATGATAAGATATGAGCTATAGCATAATGATATGATATGACCCATAGCTCCATTGGATAAGCTCTGGGCCTGGAGTCAGGAAGACCTGAATTCAAATGTGACATTAGACACTAGCAGTGTGACCTTGGACAAGTCATTTAATTTTTGTTTAGGAAGCATTTAGGTGGCTACATGGATAAAGTAATTTGCCTTAGTTTATTAGAGAAGGAAGTGACAATCTCTCCAGTATCTTTGCTTAAAATAATAAAAAAAAAATCCCTCATAGACAGTATAATCCACAGGGTCACAGTCAAACATTAATGAAAAACAACAATAAATTAATCTACTAAGTTGCTTTGTAACTAGACTTAACTCAACTATACTTCTCAATTTTAATATATAATTAAACATTGTTGCAAAAGTTTTTCTACAACAAAAACATCAAGAAAAGATTTGTCCTTTTTAACTTAAACTACACATACACACACAAAAGCTTTCAGTTGGAGAGTATTAATTCTGAATGAAAGAAATTTCTAAAAATGTATCACAAGTGACCTCCTCTGGCCAAATGAGGGATTTGCAATAGATAATATAATTTAAGGGAAAAAAGTATAAACTATTTTCTTCTTAATAATTAAATATTTGCTTTTTAAATGTCTTATTTTCCTAAATTAAATAGAGAAAAAGGATAGAGTTATTTTACAAATGTCTTGTTGCCTATTTTGTCAGTCCATTGTGGCCTTTATTATAGTTAGGTTTTCTTCACTAAATTGGTACCTTTCCCCAAACTAATTTTAGAAGTCAGTCTACAAAAGTATATTGAATACCTATATGGATTCAATTACAAAATGTTTCTCAAAGAAAAAAAGAAATATGGAAATCAGTGTATGAAATTTTATCTAGTCAACACTTTACTTCATATACTAAGATAGGTTTCAATGGACATGTAACCTAGATATAAAAGGTTACATATAAACAAATTCAAGAAACATGGGAAAATTACATATAAGAGCTATGAATACATAAAAAGTTTATGACTAAACAAAGGATAGAGAAGATTACTGAAGATAAAATAGATAATTTTAATGTCAGGTCTTGAACAAACAAATCCACTAAAGCTAAGATTAAATGGGAAGCAATTAACTGGGGAAAATCTTTTCATTATTTCTCTTAAAAAGGTCTCATTTCTAAGCTACATAAAGAACTAATTTTGTTTTTACATCACCTAAGTTTTTCTATGAATCCCTTCCCCTAGTTTCTCCCAGAGAATCATTCCATATAATAGTTTTTAAAATGACAACAACAACAACAACAACAACAACAAAGGGAAGAAGAAAAGAAAAAATAGCAAAAGCAATTAATATATAAAAAACGGAAAATATGTGTGCTATTATTGCATACCCATTGTATTCTCACCTCTGCAGAGGAGGGAGGAGGATATTCTGTTATCTCTTCTTTGAGGCCATGCTCATTCTTTGTAATTTTGTAATTCTATTTGTTTGTGGTTATTGTTTCTTCTCATTTACATTGTTGTAATATTGTATATATTGTCTTCCTGGTTCTGCTTACCTCACGTTGAATCAGTTAATATAAATCTTTCCCTGCTTTTTTTTTATTCAACATTTCTTACAACACTGCCAATGAATAAACATTAAGTATGTACTAAATCTTAGGGACACAAAGAAAGGCAAGAAATAGTCTCTCAAGGACTTTACAATCTAATGGAAAAGATAATGAGTAAACAACTATGTACAAACAAGATAAATACAGATTAAATTGTAGATAATCTTAGAGAGAAGGCACCAAGATTAATGAATACAGTAAAATCCTATTACATTCATATACAGTAAATTCACATTATATCCATGTACAACAATTTGCCTAGTTGATGAGTACCTTTGTTTTCAATTCTTTGCTATTGCAAAACGTATTTCTATAAATACTTTAGTACATATGGAGACTTTCTTTTTAATCAATGTACTCTTCCGGGATATAAATCTAATATTGGAATATCACTTACAAGGGTATGAGCACATAATTCCAAATTGATTTCCCAAATTTCCAAAATGATTATACTAATTCACAGATCCATCAACAATGGCAGTAGTGTATCTATCTATGCTATCTTTCCACAATTCCACCAACATCAACTCTTCTCTTCTTTTGTTATCTTTGCCAGTTTGGTGACCCTGAGAGTTGTGATTTGTATTTCTTCTATTATGGATTTGGAGTATTCTTTCATGTAATTGTGTGAGATGAAACATCAGAATTGTTTTAATTTTTATTTATTTAGTTATTAGCAATTAGGAATTTTTTTCCTATGATTATAGACAGTTTTGGTTTCTTCTCTTGAGAATCGTCTATACAAATTGACTATTTGTCGATTGGGGAATTAGATTTACTATCAAATAAAATTGAAAGTCTGTTGCTATTATCAGCCCTGCTAACTCAATAAATGTAATTTAGGAGATTGGGTAATTGCACCTTTACTTATGAGTTAAGAGGAAATTATAGCTAAGACCATTTGGCTGTTACCTATGAAAATTCTAAGATTGTTCATTATGTTAAAACTTACAATTGGTAATTACTGTATGTGTAGAACAAGAGGGATGGGTGAAACAATACTGGGAGAAGTCCATCATTGATCTGAGGAAGACATTCAGTGCAGAAATGGGATATTGAAAAATTCCCCATTATTGGAGAGATGAGGGTAGGAAGAGGTGTCTCAAGGTAGATCACCTGTAATTATTGTGGGAAGACTGGACACTTCAGGAAGGATTGTTCAGAATTAAAGAAAGAGGAAAAGGTGGTGCCCCTTTTACTTTTATTTATTTATTTTTTAATTATAGTTTTTTTATTTACCAGATATATGCATGGTAATTTTTCATCATTGACCCTTGCAAAACCTTCTGTTCCAACTTCTCTCCTTTTTCCCCCCACCCCCTCCCCTAGATGGCAGGTAGACCAATACATGTTAAATATGTTAAAGTATATGTTAATCACAATATATGTATACATATCCATACAATTACTTTGCTGCACAAAAAAAAATTGGATTTAGAAATAAGGTAAAAATTACCTGAAAATGAAATCAAAAGTGCAAGCGGACAAAAACAGAAGGAGTGGAAATGTTATGTTGTGGTTCATTTCCCACAGTTCTTTTGCTAGGTGTATCTGGTTCTCTTCATTATTGAACAAATGAAACTGATTTGGTTTATCTCATTGTTGAAGGGAGCTATGTTCATCAGAATTGATCATCATATAGTATTGTTGTTGAAGTGTATAATGATCTCTTGGTTCTGCTCATCTCACTCAGCACTAGTTCATGTAAGTTTCTCCAGGCTTTTCTGAAATCATCCTGCTGGTCATTTCTTACAGAACAATAATATTCCATAACATTCATATACCACAATTTATTCAGCCATTCTCCAATTGATGGACATACATTTAATTTCCAGTTTTTAGCCACTACAAACAAGGCTGCCTCAAATATTTTTGCATATACAGGTCTCTTTCCCTTCATTAAGATCTCTTTGGGATATAAGCCCAGTAGTAACACTGCTGGATCAAAGGGTATGTATAGTTTGAGAACTTTTTGAGCATAGTTCCAAAATGCTCTCCAGAATGGTTGGATCCATTCACAATTCCACCAACAATGTATTAGTGTCCCAGTTTTCCCACATCCCCTCCAACATTCAGCATTATCTTTTCCTGTCATCTTGGCCAATCTGAGATGTGTGTAGTGGTAGCCCCTCTTACCTTTTGAGGAAAATGAAGACTAGGGCCACCTAAGGTTCCTTCTTTCTAGACCTCACTGGGAACCCCTAGTAAATTTGGGACTAGCTGGAAAGAAAAAGGAGAAGATTTAGTAGTTACTGGAGTGGAAAAATCCTTGCTCTATAATTAAGTCAGGAATTTAAGGAATTGTTAATGGGTGGGAATAAAGAAAATGATTTCTTTTTTTAAAAAATTAAAGCTTTTTATATTGAAAACATACACATGGATAATTTTTCAATATTGATCCTTGCATAGCCTTGTGTTCCAAATTTTTCCCTCCTTCTCCCCATCCTTTCTCCTAGACAGCAAATAATCCAATTTATGTTAAATATGTTCAATTCTTCTAACATATTTCCACATTTATCATGATGCATAAGAAAAATCAGATCAAAAAAGGAAAAAAATGAGAAAGAAAACAAAAAGCAAGCAAAAAAACCCAAAAAAGGTGAAAATACCATGTTATGATCCATATTCAGTTCCCATAGTCATCTTTTTGGATGAAAATGGCTCTCCCCATCACAAGTCTATTAGAATTGGCCTGAAACTCCTCATTATTGAAAAAAGCCATGTCTTATCAGAATTGATCATCACATACTCTTATTGTTGCTGTGTACAATAATCTCCTGGTACTGCTCATTTCACTTAGCAGCAGGCCTCCTGAAGTCATCCTGCTGATTGTTTCTTATAGAACAATAATATTCCATAACATTCATATAGTATAACTTATTCAGCCATTCCCCAAATGATGGACATTCACTCAGTTTCCAGTTTCTTGCCACTACAAAAAGGGCTGCTACAAAAATTTTTGCACATGTGGGTTCTTTTCCCTTTTTTATGAATTCTTTAAGATACAGGCTCAGTAGAGACATTGTTGGATCAAAGGATATATACAATTTGATAGTCCTTTGAGTGTAATTCCAAATTGCCCTCTAGAATGACTGAATCCATTCACAGTTCCGCCAACAATGTATTAGTGTCCCAGTTTTCCCAGATGTTTTAGACAAATGTTTGCCTATTGCTTTGTTGAAGAATTAGAACTGCCCCCAAGAAAAGATCTGGGGCTTTCCCCATATGAGATACTGTTTGGTTTACCTTATTTCGGAAGGGAAAGAGAAATTTCTCTTTTGACATCATACCAAAATGTACGGGATGCAGCCAAAGCGGTAATAAGGGAAAATTTCATATCTCTAGAGGTCTATTTGTATAAAATAGAGAAAGAGAAGGTCAATGAATTGGGCTTGCAACTAAAAATGCTAGAAAAAGAACAAATTAAAAACCCCCAATCAAATACTAAACTTGAAATTCTAAAAATAAAAGGAGAGATCAATAAAATTGAAAGTAAAAAAAAAAACTATTGAATTAATTAATAAAACTAAGAGTTGGTTCTATGAAAAAACCAACAAAACAGACAAACCCTTAGTAAATCTGACTTAAAAAAGGAAAGAGGAAAATCAAATTGTTAGTCTTAAAAATGAAAAGGGAGAACTCGCCACTAACGAAGAGGAAATTAGAGCAATAATTAGGAGTTACTTTGCCCAACTTTATGCAAATAAATTCGACAACTTAAATGAAATAGAAGAATACCTCCAAAAATATAGCTTGCCCAAACTAACAGAGGAAGAAGTAAATATCCTAAACAGTCCCATCTCAGAAAAAGAAATAGAACAAACTATCAACCAACTCCCTAAGAAAAAATCCCCAGGACCAGATGGATTTCATGTGAATTCTATCAAACATTTAAAGAACAATTAACTCCAATGCTAAATAAACTATTTGAAAAAATAGGGATTGAAGGAGTCCTACCAAACTCCTTTTATGACACAGACATGGTACTGATACCTAAACCAGGTAGGTTGAAAACAGAGAAAGAAAATTATAGACCAATCTCCCTAATGAATATTGATGCTAAAATCTTAAATAAAATATTAGCAAAAAGATTACAGAAAATCATCCCCAGGATAATACACTATGACCAAGTAGAATTTATACCAGGAATGCAGGGCTGGTTCAATATTAGGAAAACTATTAGCATAATTGACTATATCAATAACCAAACAAACAAAAACCATATGATCATCTCAATAGATGCAGAAAAAGCATTTGATAAAATCCAACATCCATTCCTAATAAAAACACTTGAGAGCATAGGAATAAATGGACTTTTCCTTAAAATAGTCAGGAGCATATATTTAAAACCTTCAGTAAGCATCATATGCAATGGGGAAAAACTGGAACCTTTCCCAGTAATATCTGGAGTGAAGCAAGGTTGCCCACTATCACCATTATTATTCAATATTGTATTAGAAACACTAGTCTCTGCAATAAGAGTCAAGAAAGAGATTAAAGGAATTAGAGTAGGCAATGAGGAAACCAAACTACCATTCTTTGAAGATGATATGATGATATACCTAGAGAACCCCAGAGATTCTACTAAAAAGCTATTAGAATTATTAGAAATAATTCATAATTTTAGCAAAGTAGTAGGATACAAAATAAAACTCCATAAATCCTCAGCATTTTTATACATCACCAACAAAATCCAACAGCAAGAGATACAAAGAGAAATTCCATTCAAAATAACTGTTGATAGCATAAAATATTTGGGAATCTATCTACCAAAGGAAAGTCAGGAATTATATGAGCAAAATTACAAATAAGTTTCCACACAAATAAAGCCAGACTTAAATAATTGGAAAAATATTAAGTGTTCTTGGATAGGTCGAGCGAATATAATAAAGATAATAATACTCCCTAAACCAATCTATTTATTTAGTGCTATACCAATCAGACTTCCAAGAAAATATTTTAATGAACTAGAAAAAATAACAAAATTCATATGGAACAATAAAAAGTCGAGAATCTCAAGGGAATTAATGAAAAAAAATCAAATGAAGGTGGCCTAGCTGTACCTGATCTAAAATGATATTATAAAGCAGCAGTCACCAAAACCATTTGGTATTGGCTAAGAAATAGATTAGTTGATAAGTGGAAAAGGTTAGGTTCACAAGACAGAATAGTCAACTATAGCAATCTAGTGTTTGACAAACCCAAAGATCCTAACTTTTGGGATAAGAATTCATTATTTCATAAAAACTGCTGGGATAACTGGAAATTAGTATGGCAGAAATTAGGCATGAACCCACACTTAACACCATATACCAAGATAAGATCAAAATGGGTCCATGACCTAGGCATAAAGAACGAGATTATAAATAAATTAGAGGAACATAGGATAGTTTATCTCTCAGACTTGTGGAGGAGAAAGAAATTTGTGACCAAAGATGAACTAGAGACCATTATTGATCACAAAATAGAAAATTTTGATTATATCAAATTAAAAAGCCTTTGTACAAACAAAACTAATGCAAACAAGATTAGAAGGGAAGCAACAAACTGGGAAAACATCTTCACAGTTAAAGGTTCTGATAAAGGCCTCATTTCCAAAATATATAGAGAACAGACTCTAATTTATAAGAAATCAAGCCATTCTCCAATTGATAAATGGTCAAAGGATATGAACAGACAATTTTCAGATGATGAAATTGAAACTATTACCACTCATATGAAAGAGTGTTCCAAATCACTATTGATCAGAGAAATGCAAATTAAGACAACTCTGAGATACCACTACACACCTGTCAGATTGGCTAAGATGACAGGAAAAAATAATGATGAATGTTGGAGGGGATGCGGGAAAACTGGAACACTGATGCATTGTTGGTGGAGTTATGAACGAATCCAACCATTCTGGAGAACAATCTGGAATTATGCCCAAAAAGTTATCAAACTGTGCATACCCTTTGATCCAGCAGTGCTACTACTGGGCTTATACCCCAAAGAGATACTAAAGAAGGGAAAGGGACCTGTATGTGCCAAAATGTTTGTGGCAGCCTTGTTTGTAGTGGATAGAAACTGGAAATTGAATGGATGCCCATCAATTGGAGAATGGCTGGGTAAATTGTGGTATATGAATGTTATGGAATATTATTGTTCTGTAAGAAATGATCAGCAGGATGAATACAGAGAAGCTTGGAGAGACTTACATGCTAAGTGAAATGAGCAGAACCAGGAGATCATTATACACTTCGACAACGATATTGTATGAGGATATATTATGATAATTGATAAATGATGGACAGAAGCAGCTACACCCAAAGAAAGAACACTGGGAAACGAATGTGAACTATTTGCATTTTTGTTTTTCTTCCCGGGTTATTTTTACCTTCTGAATCCAATTCTCCCTGTGCAACAAGAGAACTGTTCGGTACTGCAAACATATTGTATCTAGGATATACTGCAACATATCTAACATATATAGGACTGCTTGCCATCTAGGGGAAGGGATGGAGGGAGAGAGGGGAAAAATCAGAACTGAAGCGAGTGCAAGGGATAATGTTGTAAAAAAATTACCCTGGCATGGATTCTGTCAATATAAAGTTATTATAAAATAAAATTAAATTAAAAAAAAAAGAAATACCCTCTTTTGAAACAAAGAATAAGTTTTTTTTTTTAAGAAATTGTTTACTGGCAATGTCCTTATCCTTTT
Source organism: Antechinus flavipes (assembly GCF_016432865.1). Classification (NCBI taxonomy): domain Eukaryota; kingdom Metazoa; phylum Chordata; class Mammalia; order Dasyuromorphia; family Dasyuridae; genus Antechinus; species Antechinus flavipes. The sequence continues at coordinate 158,351,776 of NC_067401.1, forward strand.
CAGCCATTGGGAAACAAGAACTGTTAATTCAGATAATACCTTCGGAGTTTGTAATTCTAGGAAACTTGATGCTTTTTGAGTCCTGGAAGGAACATAATGGAAAGGAATTTATCAGATGATACTATTGACCAAGACTGCAGTCTAGAGACTCAGAAGGGGCAAATTCATTATGCCAGGGTTAAACGACCTTTTAAGGAACCTCAAGAATGGACTGTTAAGGACAATTTATAACCTTTAAAATGGAGGAACTGTTCGGAATGTTTTGGTGGAAAGGAGATAAATTGTGCTTGGAGGGTGAATAAGAAGGAACATCAAGCTCAGCCCTTCCTCTGGGACCCTTGTTGATTTCCCTAATTTGAAAAACTACTATGTTTCTTGAAACCAATTTATCAGTCTTGGCAAAAAGTGTTTTATAGTCTCCAAACAAGGAATGGGTGTGTTGTAATCTACAAGTTTGTTATATAGAAATTATTTTTAATGTTTACCCATTATACCAAGATGAATTTGAGCTCAAGAAGAAAAAAAGGAAAAGGAAAAGGAAAAGAAGGGGGGGGGTCAAAGATGTAAAATGAAATTTCTTATGTATGTGAGATTTAGTAAACTTTGTTTAATGTATTGGATCATATTAAAGTTGTACCCATTATTTAAAGGCATTATGAGAATAGTAGTGTCTTTGTCTCTTTGAACATAGTTAACTGAACATGTTTTGCTATAGACAATATGCAATTTAGAATTTTTTTATATTTCAAAAATTTGAGCTTTTCATTATTGGTTATTGAACATCTTAAAGAAAAATAATTTGTATAATGTTGAATTTAAAACTGGCTATTTAGATATAAAGATAAACTGTGAACTTCCTAGGATGAATCTCTCACTTTTATCAATCAAAAATTATAGTCAAAACTATTTAGAATATGTGATCCTTGAGAACTAAATTCACCTGATGCTTTGATTAACAAAACTTGTTATTTGAGATAAAATCTCTTGGAACTGTAGCTGATATTATTTGGAATTTTGAATTCATATGTGATTGTCTGATGAATTATCAAGTAAGTAACCACCATCTGAAAGAAATATGCCACAGAATAAGGTATTCAGAATAAAGTGATCCTGAATTACTACAGGTAGAAGTTAGTATCTGAGAAAGAGTTGGGAGGACAACCTTGGTCTCTGATTAAGGTGGAATCCTTCTGACTCAGTTTCCCAGTGGTGTTTGAATAAGAATCCACCTGATTATTTCTGAGTCTGGTTATAAGATGGACATGTTGTTGCATGATTGGTGAAAATTGTAACAATTACCTAAAATCAAAGTGAGCTAAGGATGCTTTACCTTATCATGTATGTGCTCTCAGGCTTAAACCTGAAGGACCAGTTTTGATGTTATTATAATGATATCCCTGGCTTTTCCTCTTATAGCAAGTTTCTATAATCAGAGCAAGTGGTCAGTAGAAGCTATGAGCATAATTCAAATATGTAAGATCTTACAGTTTTTAAATCTGAAAACATGTGGTCATTTTATTCCAAATGAGTAGATAAGTATTTGGCCTAGTCATCTATCTGTTGCTAGATGCATATGTCTGTCAGTTTCTTTTTTCACATTTCTGCTGTTGCTGACTTTCATAACAGACATCTTTACTGGGGATTCAAATGGTTGGAATGATAGGTAGCCTTCAGATGGGAGTTAGGGATATAGATCCCCAATTTATATGCTGAATTGGCTCATTAGAATCCATGCAGTAATCAAAATAATTAAGGCACTGGATGTGTTAGCAGATTAGGTCCAGAGGGATTGGAGACTGAGGATAAGATGGTTGAGGAAAAGTAACAAGAACAGCGTAAGGTTTTCAAAGGCTAATAAATAGGAAGGATTTAATGGGATAAATGGAGTAAAGACTTCTCATAAGAATGTGGCCTCAATCTATACCCTAATTATAACTTGAAAGTTTGCAATGACAAGTTGTGTTTTAGTCAAAAGTTTCAGATTTTAGCTTATCTTAGGCAGACATTCCTTTTCACCACATTAGCATTAAGTTCCTAAAGAGGATGTTATTGGCTAGTATCACTAACTTCTTTGTTATTTTTTTCTAGGTAGACTCCCAGATTTAGATTGTGAGCCTGGACTCCGCAATCAGTGGGACAAAAGTCAGGGGGAATGGGAGGGCAAGGTTCCACATTAGGGCTTATATAATTCTGTATTTTGCAGCTTATACTTTAAATTCTCTCTGCTAATATCACAGCACTAGTAAATCACCCTTTTTCACAACATAAATTCCTTTTTATCTCTTATCTTGAAAGTCTCTGATTTCAATTCAGGGATGAGGCCCTGTCCCACACATAACTATTTGACAAAAATTGCAGGGAAATGGCAGAAACTAGGCATTGACCAATATCTAACACTCTATGCCAAGATAAGGTTGAAATGGATTTATGATTTAGACATAAAGAGTGATACTATAAGCAAATTAGGAGACAAAGGATAGTCTACCTTGCAGATCTATGGAGAAGGAATTCTTGGACAAAGAAGAACGAGAGTACATTATGAAATGAAAAATGGATAATTTTGAGTATATTAAATTAAAAAGGTTTTGTATAAACAAAACCAATGCAGACAAGATGAGAAGGGAAGCAGAAAACTGGGTGGGAGGGGGGGGATTTTTGCATCCAAGGGTTCTGATAAAGGCCTCATTTCTAAAGTATATAGAGAATTGACTCAAATGTATAAGAATATAAGTCATTCTTCACTTGATAAATGGTCAAATGGTCTTTTCATGTCATCTTAGCCAATCTGAGAAGTATGTAATGGTACTTCAGAGTTGTCTTAATTTGTACAAACTAATGCAGACAAGATGAGAAGGGAAGCAGAAAACTGGGGTGGGGGGGGAATTTTTACATCCAAGGGTTCTAATAAAGGCCTCATTTCTAAAGTATACAGAGAATTGACTCAAATGTATAAGAATATAAGTCATTCTTCACTTGATAAATGGTCAAATGATATGAACAGATAATTTTCAGACAAATAAATTAAAACCAAATTTAGTCATATGAAAAAGTGCTCTTAATCACTATTGATTAAAGAAATACATTAATACATTGTTGGATAGAACTGTGAATGGATCTAGCCATTCTGGAAAGCAATTTGGAATTGCACTCAAAGAACTATCAAACTATGCCTACCCTTTGATCCAGCAATGTCTCTACTGGGCCTGTATCCTTAAGAGTTCATAAAAAAGGGGAAAAGAATCCACATGTGCACAAGTGTTTGTGGCAGCCCTTTCTGTAGTGGTAAGAAACTGGAAACTGAGTGGGTGCCCATTAGTTGGGGAATGGCTGAATAAGTTATGGTATATGAATGTTATGGAATATTATTGTTCTATAAGAAACAATCAGCAGAATGAGTTCAAAGAGGAGGCCTGGGGAGACCTACATGAACTGATGCCGAGTGAAATGAGCAACATCAGGAGATTATTGTACACAGCAACAATAAGAGTTTGTGATGATCAGTTCTGATAGACATGGCTTTTTTCAGTAATGAAGAGGTTCAGGCCAATTCCAATAGACTTGTGATGGGAAGAGCCATCTTCATTCAAGGACAAATATATTCACCTTCCCACAAAAGAAATGGTAAAAAAAAAAGGCATGAAATGCTTATAGGTATATTAGATGGAGACTGAATATGGATCATAACATGGTATTCTTGGTATTCTCACCTTTTTTGTTTTTGTTTGCTTACTTTTTGGTTTTCTTTCTCATTTTTTCCTTTTTTGATCTGATTTTTCTTATGCAGCATGATAAATGTGGAAATATGTATAGAAGAATTGCATGCTTAACATAAATTGTATTATTTGCTGTCTAGGGGAGGGGATAGAGGAAGAGAGGGAGAAAAATTTGGAATATAGTGTTTTGCAAGGTTGAATGTTGAAAACTATCTTTGCATATATTTTGAAAACAAAAAGCTATTATTTAAAAATATAAGACACAATAAATTATCGCTCTAAGTTAAATTCTGTTTTGTCTTTCTTTCAACATACCTATAAGCATTTCATGCCTTTTGCCATTTCTTTTGTGGGAAAGTGAATATATTTGTCCTATATTTTTTCTTCCCCCTTTTGGAAAAACCTAAGCAGAATGGACCTGGCTGAAACTTAAACTATAAGTGGTTTCCGCTTCCCTTGCCGGAGTACTGGGGTGGATGGATGGAGGTTGATAATACAAAAAGTGTGAGAAAAGTAACTTTTTTGTTACTAGAATGCAGGTACCCACAGGATTGAACTCACTCCAGACCATATGCCTAATCCCAGATGAGAAGAATTTCTTGGAGAAAAGGGACTAGATATAGCATACTAGTCCCTTGTGCCCAGAAGTTTCTTAGGGTTTGAATACAATTCTTGATGATGTCTTTTACATTGTCCTTTGAAGTTCTTCCTTGGTTGTATGTTATAGACTATTCATAATCACTCTGCTCCTCTTTATTACCTTTTATGTGATATTTATTTTAAATTCTTTGAAGGCAGATGCATTCCATTTCACTGCCATATAGCAAAATATGAAAAAGTTAGAATTAAAAAAGATGAGCTTTTCACTTCTTGGGGAGTTTGTGATCAGCAAAGAAGTTTTTGTAAAAAACATATGTATATGTGTGTATGTGTATGTGTATGTGTATGTGTATATATATATAAAAATGGTTGGTTGGTTGCTGTACTTCGTTCTCAAAGAGAACCAAAGTGGCATTACTATGTAGAGACAAGTTAGTGTGTCTGACTGTAATTGAGCAGATCAATATGAGCTTGGAATGCTCTGCCAGAGGTCAGATACAAATAGCCCCTAGGAACATTTGGGGTAGATTCTCTAACTTTGCACATCTCCTATTCTTCTGAGCTAATTCAATTCTGCTTTGCTCATAGAAACATAGCCCTTTTTCTGATGGGCATGCCATGCTGGGAGGTCCTGTGCCAGTGTTTCCCACATCATACAATCAATTCTTAAGTTTTTGAGAGTATCCTTGTATCACTTTTTCTGATTATCTTGTGAGAGCTTGTGCCTTGTGTGAGTTCTCCATAAAATAGTCTTTTTGACAAGAGTACATTTGGCATTCAAACAATGTAACCAGCTCAATGGAGTTGCACACTGTGCAGTAGAGTTTGAATGCTTGGTAGTTTAGTTTGAGAAAGGACCTCAGTGTCTGGTATCTTATCCTGCCAGGTGATCTTCAGAATCTTCCCAAGACAATTCAAATAAAAATGATTCAATTTCTTGGCACAGCACTGGTATACTGACTGTTTTTCACAAATATACAACAACAAGGGTAAGCACAATGGTTCTGTAGACCTTCAATTTGGTAGTCAGTCTAATACCTCTCCTCTCCCACATTTTCCTTTGGAGCCTTCCAAACACTGATACCTCTGACAATGAGTCCATCAACGCCATTATCAATGTATACATCTCTGGGAAGTATAATGCCAAGGTAAGTGAATTTATCCATAGAATTCACAACTTCTTTATTTGCTATAACAAATGGTTCTACATTTGGATGGTGTGATGCTAGCTGAAGGAGCACCCGTTTTCTTGGTATTGTTAGGCCAAAATTAGTACAAGCATACTTTTTTGTGTCTCAGTTTCAAAGACTGTATTGATTGCACAATCATCTTCTAGCCCCTTCATCACACCTAGAAGTGAGCACTGTGATCCTTAAAAGACTGCTCAGACACTCTGGAGCCTCTAAAAAAAAATATGCATCAACATTCCCTCCACTTTAGTTTTGATTTGTAGCCTTTCCAAGTTGAAGAATTTGCCATCAGTATGGTAACTGATCTTGATACATGTTTGCCCTCATTGAAGGCATTTAACAACATGGCTGAAAATATGCTAAAAAGCATGTGAACAAAAATACAGTCCTGTTTTATTCTATTGGTAACTGGAAAAGCTTGAGAGCATTGTTCATTTTCCAGAATTCTAGCAAGCATGCCATAATGAAATTTATGTCCCATATTGATAAACTTTATTGGACGACTAAATTTTGACATAATTTCCCATAAGCCCTCATGACTGATATTAAAAGCTTTGATCAGATCTATGGATGTTGTATGCAGGCCTCTGTTCTGCTCTTGGCATTTCTCCTGCACCGTTGAACAATAAGCACTGTATTGACTGTTTCTCAGCCACAATGAGTCTCAGGTAGATGACCTTCTTCCAAGTGCAGGATCAATCTATTAGAGGACTCTGGTAAGAATCTTGCCAGCAATGACTGAGAGACCCATTCCTGTAACTATCAAAGGACAATTTATTTATTCTCTTTACATTTATAGAAATGGACCAAGGAGATATCCTCGAACTGCCAGGGAATAATCTTGCTATATAATTTGAAAATTTTCAATCAGCTTTTATATGAGTAATTCATCCCTTCCCTTTGTAAATCTCACCCAGAATAAAATCAGCCTAATGGCAGTTGGGATTTCAGCTAGGGAGTTACTGATTTCACTCAATTATCTGATTACCTCAGGTCAACAATCAATGGCTTTAGCATCGATCGATGACAACTTGTTGAGTACACTATGGAAGTGTCCAACCCATCTCTCTAGCATCATGTCATCATCACTAATTAAGGTGTCTCCATCAGCACTGTGCAGTTGAGATGCATCACAGATCTTTGGCTCATATCTAGCTTTCAGGGCATCATAAAAATGTCTTGGATTGTTACTATCAGCATAAAACTGAATTTCATCTGCCTTTTTTCTGAATCAAGAATCCTGCTTTTGATGGAATTTAATACTATTTTCTTAGAGTTGGCTGAACTATCCTGCTGATATACCTTATGGAGTTCTCATTTTTCATTTAGCAGCTTCTAAATTTCCCCATCATTTTGGTCAAACCAATCTTGAGGTTTGTGAATATTGTGATCTGGATGAAAAAATGCAGTGTTTTACACCAGACTCTGAAAGTTCCCCACTCCTTTTCTGCTCCATTATTGCTAACTATGTATTAGCTTAATTTACTCTCCAAGTTAGCAACAAACTATGCCCTCTTAGAGAAAAACACTAATCTGTTGACATTAATTCTTCTGATTGATAATCTTTTTTTTTTTTTTTTTTTGCTTTGTGGCTGCTTCTGTTGAATTTGAATATTCATTTTAGAGAGGATAAATCTATGATCAGTCAAGTTCTCTACATCATACATTGCCTTCTTCACTCTCACATCCTGTCTATCTCTTCTCCTTCAATCACACAGTATAGTATATGTCAATATTTAAGGATGCAAATATGAAGTTTTATTACATTTAATTAAATGGAATACTGTAAGGTTCTGGTTGGTTTTCTGGAGGTCTCTGAACCAGCCTTCCTTTCAGCAGATTGATCACCATGAGAATAGCCAGTTGTTAAAGTCCAAATTCTTTATTGTCTCCTTGCTAGGGACCCAGGCTAGCTTGGTTTCAGTGGAGGAAATGCAGGACAGGCCAGCTGCCATGGTGGTGTAAGATGGAGTGAATCTCTCTTCTTCGCTCCTAAAGCTTGAGCTCCCACTTCCAGTCCTCTGTCTTCTGTGAGTCTGACCCTGGCTGAGTTTGTCCCAGTTTATATGCTCTACTATAATTAGATCATTTACAGTATATTGAGTATAAACCAATCATTATATCACTAGGGAACCATTATTTGTTGTAAGATTAAATCAATCATACTGAACTAGAGAACTATTAATCACCATGCTAAACTAGATAACCGTTGTCTTATCAATTCCACTGAATTTGTACCTTTGAATTAGAATCTTTGTTTCAAGTACAGAGTTCTGACCCATTACAGAATACAGTATTGGTGATGAGAAGGTCATGAGATGTACAAGTCTTCAGTAGTAAGTGACCATTGCTGTCACAGTTTCCAACTCCACTCCTCTGAACAACTCTCTGTAAGTTGGTCATCATTTTCCAAATTTGTTTAACTCAGGGCTGATATTTAGATGTGATACCTGTTGAATTCTCTGGCAAAAAGAGTTGTTTGTCTTTCAAGTCTACTGGATTTTATATTGTCTATAAGTGTGTGCACAGTCCATGTAACGGTGGTGGGTAGAATCAACTATGCAGAAGTTTTTGTACATTTTTTAGTTTCAGCCACAAGGCAGGATACCCACTTGCTATGGTAATCAGGGCAGGGTTGGGTAAGCAGACAATTTTTAGGGCACCTTTTCTAGCCCCTTCATCACACCTAGAAGTGAGCACTGTGATCCTTAAAAGGCTGCTCGGACACTCTGGAGCCTGTCAAATCCCACTACTAGTACTGACCTTTTTTTTTTTTTTTTTTTTTTAACTATTTCTTTCTTTAAAAACAAACAAACTAAAAAATCTAATTTTTTCCCTTTCTCTGACATATCAAAAGTTTTACTATGCAGTAAGTAAGCCTCTATGCAGAGGCAATTGACTCAAATGATTACCATACTAATAGTATTTTCTTATCTAAACTATTTAATTACTTATGATATTATTTGGGGTATGCCACATTCATCATATATTAATTTTCTTAAAGAAAGGCATGGGTTGGACTTCCGGTTAAGATGGCGGAGAGGAGGCTCACAGTTGCATAAGCTCCGCGCTTTCTCTCACTATCCACTTCATTACAAGCCTCTGAATCAATGCTTGACTGAAAAAAACCCACAAATAGTTACAAAGAGAAGCCATCCTTGAGATCCGCCAAGAAAGGTCTGTCTTTACTGGAGGGCTGGGGCGGTTTTAGATCGGGCGCAGGCTGAGGGCAGCGGCAGTGAGAGCACGGGAGCAGAGCTTAGAGGGGGTGGGGAGTGATCGTAGCCGTCTCTGCGGGGAGAGCTTCGCTACAGGTTTGGAACCTGCAGCAAGTCAACAGCCCAGCAGAGAAGCTAAAAACACCGGGGCTGAAGAACACAACCGCAAACAGCTGGAGTCTCTCAGGACCTGGCCGCCCCCCCCTTCCCCCCCTCAGTGACTCAGCACGCTTTGGGATCTCAGAGCGCAGGCGCAGCACAGTCCTGCTAGTGCCTCACTGCTGCCCCCTGCAGTCTGTAGAGGAAGCTCGATAACACACCCAGCCCCCCCCAAAGAAAGACTCCAGTTTTTTCTGTTTTTCTTTGGTAGTTTGTCTCTGATTAATAGACAGAATGAGCAAGAAGCTGAAGAGGACTTTAACCCTTGACAGCTTCTACACAGATAGAGAGCAGACTCTAAATCCTGAGGAGACTAAAAACAGGCAGTCCCCAGGTGAATCCCCAAAGGAGGAGAGCATCTGTTCCTCAGCACAGATGAACCTCATAGAAGTGATTAAAAAGGCTCTCACAAGGGAGCTAGAAGAAAAATGGGGAAAGCAGAGTGAGGCTTGGCAAAAGGAGAAGGAAGCTTGGGAAAAGGAGAGGGAGGCTTGGCAAAAGAGCCTGGAGAAAGTTAAAGAGAGAGTGGATAAAGAAGTAAAATCCTTGAAAAATAGGATTAGTGAACTGGAAACAGAAAACAGCTCTCTAAAAAACAAAATTGGCGAAATGGAAAAAAATTCCACAGAACAAAAGAACTCAATTGGACAATTAGAGAAAGATTTTAAAAAAGTGAGTGAAGAAAATACTTCACTGAAAATCAGAATTGAACAAGTGGAATTGAATGACTCGAGGAGACAAGAAGAATCAGTCAAGCAAATCCAAAAAAATCAAACAATGGAGAAAAATGTGAAATACCTTCTGGGGAAGACAACAGACCTGGAAAACAGATCCAGGAGAGACAATCTGAGAATCATTGGACTCCCAGAAAAACATGATGAAAAAAAGAGCCTGGACACTGTCTTCCAGGAAATTATCAAAGAGAACTGCCCAGAAGTCATAGGAACAGAGGAAAAAATAAACATTGAAAGGATTCATCGATCACCCACTGAAAGGGATCCTAAAATCAAAACACCAAGGAATATAGTGGCCAAATGCCAGAACCCTCAGATGAAAGAAAAAATATTGCAAGCGGCTAGAAAAACCCAATTCAAGTATCAAGGAGCCACAATAAGGATCACCCAGGATCTGGCAGCATCCACATTAAAAGATCGAAGGGCCTGGAATATGATATTCCGAAAGGCTAAGGAACTTGGTATGCAACCAAAAATAACTTACCCAGCGAGAATGAGCATCTTTTTCCAGGGAAGAAGATGGACATTCAACGAAGTAAGCGAATTTCATCTATTTCTGATGAACAAACCAGAACTTAACAAAAAGTTTGATCTACAAATATAGAACTCAAGAGAAATCTAAAAAGGTAAAGATTAATCTTGGGAACTATATTTTGACTATATAGATGTATAAAGAATACATGTATACCTTGTTCTAGAAATTGATGTGGAAAGGACATTGTACCAGAAAAAGGGTAAAGTGGGGGTAGTACATCTCATGAAGAGGCATAGGAAACCTATTATATCTGAGAGAAAGAATGGAGGGGGATGAATATAGTGGGTATCTTACTGCCTTCAGAATTGGCTTTAAGTGAAAAATCTTAAGACATATTCAATCTATGGTGAAACTTCTCCCATCTCATTGAAAAGTGAGAAGGGAAAAGTGGAAAGGGAAGGAATAAGCTAAGCGAAAGGGAATATGGGAACTGGGAGGGAAAGGGGTAAGATAGGGGGAGGAACTCTAAGGCGGGGGGAGGGACACTAAAAAGGGAGGGCTGTGAGAAGCAAGGGTGCTCACAAGCTTAATACTTGGAAGGGGGGGAAAGGGGAAAGAAGGGAGGAAAGCATAAACCGGGGTTAACAAGATGGCAAGTAATACAGAATTGGTCATTCTAACCATAAATGTGAACGGGGTAAACTCCCCCATAAAGAGGAAGCGGTTAGCAGAATGGATTAAAAGCCAGAATCCTACAATATGTTGTTTACAGGAAACACACCTGAAGCGGGGAGATACATGCAGGTTAAAGGTAAAAGGTTGGAGCAAAATCTACTATGCTTCAGGTGAAGTCAAAAAAGCAGGGGTAGCCATCCTGATCTCAGATCAAGCTAAAGCAAAAATTGACCTAATTAAAAGAGATAAGGAAGGACACTATATCTTGCTAAAGGGTAGCATGGATAATGAAGCACTATCTATATTAAACATATATGCACCAAGTGGGGTAGCATCTAAATTCTTAAAAGAGAAACTAAGAGAGCTGCAAGAAGAAATAGACAGTAAAACTATAATAGTGGGAGATCTTAACCTTGCACTCTCAGAATTAGATAAATCAAACCAGAAAATAAATAAGAAAGAAGTCAAAGAGGTAAACAGAATACTAGAAAAGCTAGATATGATAGATCTCTGGAGAAAATGTAATGGAGACAGAAAGGAATACACTTTCTTTTCAGCAGTTCATGGAACCTATACAAAAATTGACCATATATTAGGACATAAAAACCTCAAACTCAAATGTAGTAAGGCAGAAATAGTAAATGCATCCTTTTCAGACCACGATGCAATGAAAATTACATTCAACAAAAAAGCAGGGGGAAGTAGACCAAAAAATAATTGGAAACTAAATAATCTCATACTAAAGAATGATTGGGTAAAACAGCAAATCATAGACATAATTAATAACTTCACCCAAGAAAACGATAATAATGAGACATCATACCAAAATGTATGGGATGCAGCCAAAGCGGTAATAAGGGGAAATTTCATATCTCTAGAGGCCTATTTGTATAAAATAGAGAAAGAGAAGGTCAATGAATTGGGTTTGCAATTAAAAATGCTAGAAAAGGAACAAATTAAAAACCCCCAGTCAAACACTAAACTTGAAATTCTAAAAGTAAAAGGTGAGATCAATAAAATTGAAAGTAAAAAAACTATTGAATTGATTAATAAAACTAAGAGTTGGTTCTATGAAAAAACCAACAAAATAGACAAACCCTTAGTAAATCTGATTAAAAAAAGGAAAGAGGAAAATCAAATTGTTAGTCTTAAAAATGAAAAGGGAGAACTCACCACTAACGAAGAGGAAATTAGAGCAATAATTAGGAGTTACTTTGCCCAACTTTATGCCAATAAATTCGACAACTTAAATGAAATAGAAAAATACCTCCAAAAATACAGCTTGCCCAAACTAACAGAGGAAGAAGTAAATATCCTAAACAGTCCCATCTCAGAAAAAGAAATAGAACAAACTATCAATCAACTCCCTAAGAAAAAATCCCCAGGACCAGATGGATTTACATGTGAATTCTACCAAACATTTAAAGAACAATTAACTCCAATGTTATATAAACTATTTGAAAAAATAGGGATTGAAGGAGTCCTACCAAACTCCTTTTATGACACAGATATGGTACTGATACCTAAACCAGGTAGGCTGAAAACAGAGAAAGAAAATTATAGACCAATCTCCCTAATGAATATTGATGCTAAAATCTTAAATAAAATATTAGCAAAAAGATTACAGAAAATTGTCACCAGGATAATACACTATGACCAAGTAGGATTTATACCAGGAATGCAGGGCTGGTTCAATATTAGGAAAACTATTAGCATAATTGACTATATCAATAACCAAACAAACAAAAACCACATGATCATCTCAATAGATGCAGAAAAAGCATTTGATAAAATCCAACATCCATTCCTAATAAAAACACTTGAGAGCATAGGAATAAATGGACTTTTCCTTAAAATAGTCAGGAGCATATATTTAAAACCATCAGTAAGCATCATATGCAATGGGGAAAAACTGGAACCTTTCCCAGTAAGATCTGGAGTGAAGCAAGGTTGCCCACTATCACCATTATTATTTAATATCGTATTAGAAACACTAGCCTCGGCAATAAGAGTCGAGAAAGATATAAAAGGAATTAGAGTAGGCAATGAGGAAACCAAACTATCACTCTTTGCAGATGATATGATGGTATACCTAGAGAACCCCAGAGATTCTACCAAAAAGCTATTGGAAATAATTCATAATTTTAGCAAAGTAGCTGGCTACAAAATAAATCCCCATAAATCCTCAGCATTTTTATACATCACCAACAAAACCCAACAGCAAGAGATACAAAGAGAAATTCCATTCAGAATAACTGTTGATACCATAAAATATTTGGGAATCTATCTACCAAAGGAAAGTCAGGAATTATATGAGCAAAATTATAAAAAAGTCTCCACACAAATAAAGTCAGACTTAAATAATTGGAAAAATATTAAGTGCTCTTGGATCGGCCGAGCGAACATAATAAAGATGACAATACTCCCTAAACTAATCTATTTATTCAGTGCTATACCAATCAGACTTCCAAGAAAATATTTTATTGATCTAGAAAAAATAACAACAAAATTCATATGGAACAATAAAAAGTCGAGAATCTCAAGGGAATAATGAAAAAAAAAATCAAATGAAGGTGGCCTAGCTGTACCTGATCTAAAATTATATTATAAAGCAGCAGTCACCAAAACCATTTGGTATTGGCTAAGAAATAGATTAGTGGATCAGTGGAAAAGGCTAGGCTCACAAGACAGAATAGTCAATTATAGCAATCTAGTGTTTGACAAACCCAAAGCCCCTAACTTCTGGGAAAAGAATTCATTATTTGATAAAAACTGCTGGGATAATTGGAAATTAGTATGGCAGAAATTAGGCATGGACCCACACTTAACACCATATACCAAGATAAGATCAAAATGGGTCTATGACCTAGGCATAAAGAACGAGACTATAAATAAATTAGAGGAACATAGAATAGTTTATCTCTCAGACTTGTGGAGGAGAAAGAAATTTGTGACCAAAGATGAACTAGAGACCATTACTGATCACAGAATAGAAAATTTCGATTACATCAAATTAAAAAGCCTTTGTACAAATAAAACTAATGCAAACAAGATTAGAAGGGAAGCAACAAACTGGGAAAACATTTTCACAGTTAAAGGTTCTGATAAAGGCCTCATTTCCAAAATATATAGAGAACTGACTCAAATTTATAAGAAATCAAGCCATTCTCCAATTGATAAATGGTCAAAGGATATGAACAGACAATTTTCAGAGGATGAGATTGAAACTATTACCACTCATATGAAAGAGTGTTCCAAATCATTATTGATCAGAGAAATGCAAATTAAGACAACTCTGAGATACCACTACACACCTGTCAGATTGGCTAAGATGACAGGAAAAAATAATGATGAATGTTGGAGGGGATGCGGGAAAACTGGGACACTAATGCATTGTTGGTGGAGTTGTGAACGAATCCAACCATTCTGGAGAGCAATCTGGAATTATGCCCAAAAAATTATCAAAATGTGCATATCCTTTGATCCAGCAGTGTTTCTATTGGGCTTATATCCCAAAGAAATACTAAAGAAGGGAAAGGGACCTGTATGTGCCAAAATGTTTGTAGCAGCCCTGTTTGTAGTGGCTAGAAACTGGAAAATGAATGGATGCCCATCAATTGGAGAATGGCTGGGTAAATTGTGGTATATGAATGTTATGGAATATTATTGTTCTGTAAGAAATGACCAGCAGGATGAATACAGAGAGGCTTGGAGAGACCTACATGAACTGATGCTAAGTGAAATGAGCAGAACCAGGAGATCATTATACATTTCGACAACGATATTGTATGAGGACATATTTTGATGGAAGTGGATTTTTTGACAAAGAGACCTGAGTTTCAATTGATAAATGACGGACAAAAGCAGCTACACCCAAAGAAAGAACACTGGGAAACGAATGTGAACTATCTGCATTTTTGTTTTTCTTCCCGGATTATTTATACCTTCTGAATCCAATTCTCCCTACGCAACAAGAGAACTGTTCGGTTCTGCAAACATATATTGTATCTAGGATATACTGCAACATATCCAACATATAAAGGACTGCTTGCCATCTAGGGGAGGGGGTGGAGGGTGGGAGGGGAAAAAAAAATCGGAACAGAAATGAGTGTCAATATAATGTAATTATTAAATAAAAAATTTAAAAAAAAAAAAAAAAAAGAAAGGCATGGGTTTCTTTTTAGTTACATGACTTTGGTCTCATTCCTTCTTCATGAACCATTTTTTCCCCATATATTTCTCATCTTTTCCCACATTTTCACTTAAGTAACCAAGTATCAAAATGTATTTAATTGATCAGTTGGTCTAATTTTAAAGTTTTTTTGTAGAATTTCTCCAGCACTTAGATCTCAGCAAGTGATGTTAATGTATAAGCTAATTTGTTTTTCATACTGATCTTTCTGCAAATACTTACCATTAGTACTACAACATATGATGACTAAATATTTCATGAAATAATATTTCCTATTGCATTTAAGTATTCAATATGCCTATAATTAATACACAAATTTCATGGAAATTCTCAGAAGAAGATAGTGTACTATTTTGAAATATAGGTTGGAGAAAAGCTTCAAGACAAAAAAAATGTTAGCTCACACTGTAAAATTAGGTAGTTGTGATGCAAGTTTCCCTGACCATCAGAAAGGCAAATAATTTCTTTTATGTTCAGCAGTATACCTTTGTGTAACCTGTAGTATTGTATATAGTGCTGGGAATTTTAAGAATGTTTATCTGCTGCCTGATAGAGCCTGCTTTGCCTGGGCCTTCTCTTTTGTTCCAGATCCTCTCTCCAGATATCTCTAGGATCACAAAGTATGTTATGCCCCTGGGCACCCACCACACCTTCCCAAAACCTTCCAAGCTTTCCAACCACACACTACGGCTGGATATCCTGAGATAATCCCACCTGGATAATGATAATCTGACTAAATTCATTCCTCAAATGATGAATATGCTTCTACCCATCATACCCATCCATACCCATGAATACTGAACCCGTGGCTGCCATTGTTAATTTTTATTTTAATTTGGTTTTTTAATCACCTTTATTTCTTTCAAAAATGTGTTTTAATTTAATGAACAGAGAGAGAAAAAAGTAGATCATTTCCTTGTATAGCTTAAAATGAAAAAAAGTATTATGGGAAGCCACAAATCTTTATTATAGACAACTTGCTTTCTTTTTTTAAAAAAGCATATAATAAATTTAACATGTTACTTTCAAAGTCTTGATGCTTTTCTATATTTTCCTTTAAGCTTCCTTCCTTCCCAGATATTTGTTCTTATATTCTTTGTAATTATACCTTTTTGTCCCTTCTTAGGTTCTATATGTGGTTTTTTTGTGAATTTATTGTCTTCTCCTGGGGTTATTGGTCTTTTGGACATCTCTGGATACACAATATTTCTATTTAAAATGACTCAAGTCTTCTTCAAATCTCTATTCCTCAATTTGTGATTTGTGATTTTGTGTTAGAACTAGGTTCTACCCACTCCCACACTTTTGGATGGGTTTTGGGAGTGATCTTCTGTTACTAACTTGTACTGACCATGGTGTGTCAAAGTTTGGGGGCATTTCTTCTTGATTTATATGAATTAAGAATGCTGGGGGAAAAAAGAGTGCTGTAGTCTTCTAGAACTATAAAGTCTTTTAGTTCAAAGTGTTGCAAACCACCAAGTCCTTGAGGCATCAGCATGGATTATGTTAACTTCAGGTCCAGCATCTGTAATGAGAGTACTTACAGTCCTATTACCCTGAAGATTCATCATCCCATCCATCACTGATACACTGTTGCAGGCTTCAGATGTCTTCAAGTACATGGAAGGAATAGAGTGTAAGAAGGTAGGAATAAGTAATGAAGGTCAGAGGATTTTATATTTGATCCTAACAGAAATAGGAAGTCCATAGAGTTGACCAAACAGGAAGCTAAAGTGGTCAGACATATTTTAGGAAAATCAGTTTTACAGCTGAGCAGAAGATGCATTGGAACAGGAAGGAATTTGAGGTGACCAAAGATCAGGCCCAGGTACAAGCCCAGGTATGAAGTTATGAAGGACTCTTTCTCCAACCCAAAAACGCGTGGAAGAAAAATCAGACATAAAAATTAGTTTCTAAGTGAAATAAGATCTCTGGAAGAAAGAAATAGAAGGAGAATAAATAGTTAAGAAAAGGATAACTAAGAGATATTCAACTTACTATATCAGATACAGGCACATGAGGCACATTTTCATCTTACAAATGATATTTATGACCAAATCAACTTCATTACTTTGTATTACCATGCCTTATTTCCTCCTGTACCATGATGCAGTTGCTGATATGTACATAGTGCACATGTGAGTTTGTTCTCAATTAGGACCTTCTCTAACCCTTTCCTAACATTCTATTTCCTGCCTTTATTTCCTCTTGCCATCTTCCCTCTGACTTTTCCATTTTTCCCTTTATTCATATGTAGCACACTGCTAAGAATCGTTTTTATTAGCCCATAAACTTTTTCACATCAATAAAAGGCACCTTTTGGCTATGAGAACACCTCTATAAAATTTTCACACTCTGAAGTGCTCTCCCAGTACCTGCTACTTCAATGTAATTATATTCCAATAAAACTGATAAAG
This sequence comes from Antechinus flavipes, assembly GCF_016432865.1. Taxonomy (NCBI): domain Eukaryota; kingdom Metazoa; phylum Chordata; class Mammalia; order Dasyuromorphia; family Dasyuridae; genus Antechinus; species Antechinus flavipes. The sequence continues at coordinate 158,369,149 of NC_067401.1, forward strand.
GAAATGGATAAATATTTATAAAAAATAAAGTAACCAAACTAACAGAAAAAGAAATATCAAATGTAATCAAGCCAATATTATAAAAATAAATTGAACAAGCAATAAATGAACTACAAAAGGAGTGGGGGCAGAGGTGGGGGTGAATAGTCAACTGAATTTATGCGATTCTATGAAATATTTAAAGAAAAATTATTCCCAATACTAAATAACTTTTTAAAAATAAGAAAATAAGAGTTTATATCAAATTCTTTCTATAATGCCAATATGGTATTGATACCTAAACTTAAAAAGATAAAGCAGAGAAACAAAACTGTAGACTAATGTTCCTATTACATATCAATTGCAAAAAGGCAATAAAATTAACAAAGATGAAAACAGCAAAACATTTAAAAGAATTAGGTATTTTGGCCAGGTTGTCTGGCTTTATATCAGAAATTTAGTGTTGTTTCAATGTTAAGAAAACCATAAATATAATGACATTTTAATTTTTAAAAATGAAAATCACATCAATATATATACTGATAAAGTTTTTAACAAAATTCACCACCTTTTGCTGCTTGACACAAAGAAAAAAATTACTTTTTCTTAATTTAGTATTATCTACTTAAAATCATTAATAGTATGATGTTATACAAATGTACATGTTATATTACATACATGTAATGAAGAATTACTTAAGTTCTTTTAATAACATGAGGTCCATTGTTACCACTAATGCTACCTACGAATTTTTTTTTTTAATTGAAGGAGTAAGCATAGGAAAAGAGTACACAAAAACATGTTTTTTAAAATGATATAATGGTCTTAGAGAATCAGAGATTCAACCAAAAACTATGTGAGGCAATGTTTTCAGCCAATTAGTGAATTATAAAATAAAAATATAACATTTCTCTACATTACCAATAATACCCAGCAGGACAAGACAGAAAGAAAATTCCATTCAAAATAATTATAGGATGTATAAAATATTTGGAAGTTTACCTACCAAGATATATACACCCATATACACAAATTCCAGAGAGCAATGTAGATTTAATAAATGGAGAGTGATTAGTTGCTCAAGGTTGGGTGATTCCAATATAATAAAAATGAAAATATTAGTTTACTTCTACAATGCTATATCAAAGTATCAAAGGATTACTTTATAGAGCTAGAACAAATAATAAAATTCATTTGTAAGTACAAAAGATCAAGAATGTGAAGAAAAATCATGAAAACAAAAAAAAGTAAAGAAAAGGTATTTCACAATTTTCAAACTATATTACAAAATAATAATCATTTAGTATGAACTAAAAATAGAAAAGTTAATTAGTAAAATAGATTAGGTACAAAGATAAAAACCCAAATGAATATAGTATCATAATTTTCAAATAATACAAAGATCCCTATTACTGGGATAAGTTCTTACTATTAAAAAAAATACTTCTAGCAAAATTTAAATTCAGTCTGGTAGAAATTAGATTTAGACAAAAAACTTATACCATATACCACAAAAAATTCCAAATAGATACATGACCCGGATATAAAAGATCATATTAAAAAATCAGGAGCAAGGAAGGAAATATCTTCCTAACTATGTAGAGAGGAAGAATTCTTGCCTAAAGAAGGCAAAGGAAGGATCACAGATAATACAGTTTTGATTTAAACATAAAATTGAAAAGCTTCTGCAAAAAGAAAAAGAGAGGAAACAGTAAAATAGGAAAAAATCTTTGCAGCAGCAAGTTTTTTTTTTAAATAAGTTCTGATATTCAAGATCTGATTAATATCCAAAAAACTGACTCAACTACATCAGAACAAGAGCCATTCCCAATTATTCTTTTGACTTTGTAACATTTTTTCATCTGTCTCCTTACTCTGCTCCTATGGTCCCTTTCTCCCTGTGTTGGAATTCGTCAAAAAAAAACCAAAACAACAACAACAAAAAAAACTCACTTTTAGGGGAGAGGCCTAGGTCAGCCAACCCTCATTCTTCAAACTTAACTATTTCATTTCCTTTTATGAGTTGTCTTTCATAACAGCTCTGGGAGGTTGTTGTTTAGTTGTTTCTTAAGACCCCTTTTGGGGTTTTCTTGGCAAAGATATTAGAGTTGTTTACCATTCCCTTTTCCAGCTCATTCTACAGATGATAAAAACAAAGCAAACAGGTAAGATACAGTAAGTATCTGAGGCAGTATTTGAAATCAGTTCTTCTTAATTTGAGGCCTGATACTTTATCCACTGTGCTACCTAGCTAACTAGTGTGATATTCCTGCATTATTATGATGCAGAAAAATGTGTAATGGATAGAGTGCTGGACCCAAAGTCATGAAGAACTGAATTCAAATCCTGCTTCAGACACATGTTATGTAATTTTAGTTAAGCAAATCTTTGTTATCATCTGTTAAAAGGGAATAATAATAGCATTTATGTCTTTTTTTTTCTTACCGTTTTTCCCTTTTGTTCTGACTTTTCTCTTTCAACATGACTCATATGGCAATATATACAAAATGAATGTACATTTATAATCTAAAAAATAAAAAAAGAATGTTTTTTTTAAAACCAACCACCAAAAAAACCCTCAAGAATTCTAATCAATGAAATGATCAATCATGACTCCAAAGAATCAATAATGAAGCATTAGAGATACACATGAAAATGTGACACATTTTTATACATGGTCAATGTGTAGATTTTTATGCTTATTTCCTACAGAAGAGTTTTAATTTGTAAACTGGGATACCAAATTTTGGGGGAAAGAGTATTAGTGATGGTGATCTCCTAAAAAAAGAAAAGAATTTTCTTTTTTTAAAAAAACATTTTAATATTTTATTAACAAACTCAGAATAACAAAAAGTAAAAAATTCAAACTCAGAATAACAAAAAGTAAAATTTTATTTTTTTTACAAATGGCATAATATGTATACTTAAAATCAACTTATAAACTATTACAGTCCTTTTTTCCTATATATTCTTTTTAAGCTACCTTTATATTTTTTTTTCTGTCTAGGATGCCTTGATATTCATTTAAATTGCAGTTTGCCTATATAAAAATATTTTTGGAGGAAAGGAGGAACCAGAAAAGCACATAATGTTAGAGATTCTAAGCTTTTAGATATGATCATAAAGCAATACTTACCTCAACTCCCATAGGGAGTTTGTATATTTACAAAACAGTTCTTTTTCCTGTTACTCAAAAAATTGTTATAATCAGTGAGAAAAGACTTGTAATATACTTTAAACTATAGATATGTGTATATACACATATATGTTGTTAGTATTTAGATTTTTCAGTCATATCTAATTCTTCATGATCCCTTTGAGATTTTGCTGGTAAAGAGAGTGGAGTGGTTTGCTGTTTTCTTCTCCAGATCATTTTACAGATGAGGAAACTGAGACAAACAGGGTTAAGTGACTTGACTAGGGTCACATAGCTTGTAAGTTGTTGAGGCTAAATTTAAACTTAGGAAGATGTGTCTTCTTGATTCTAAGCTCAGTGCTGTATCCACTGCTACCCAGCATTATATGCATAGAAGAGAGAAACAGAGAGAGAGAGAGAAAGAGAGACCAAGAGAGACCGAGACAGAGGAGACAGAGAGAGAGAGAGAGAAAGAGATATACGTAAACATAGACATACAGATACACACACATATATGTATAACTAATAACTTACAAAGAAAAGTCATAAGAAGCAGAAAGAAGTTATTATTACATACATGTCAACATGGAGTTTAAAAATAATTCATATTTTATTTAAATTACCATCAGGTATACATATATCACTATAACTATCATTGAATATTTTTAAAATTGATTAAGTTTGAAGTCTCAGTATAGTTACACAATTAAGAAAGACTTCCCAAAAGGTGACACAGATTATATCTTCAGACAAGGCTCATCTGAAAAAAAAAAAATCCAACACTCCTTTAAGTCCTATCATTGTTATACACACTCCATAGGAGGCATCCTTGGTCTTGTTTTCTCATTTTAAAGTACTTTCAGCAAATCTCTTTTTGGAAACAAGGATTGTATATATAGGTTATACAGAACATATATGATCTGAAAGGCAACTAAGTGGAATGTGGGGCCTGGTATCAAAAAGACTCATATTCATGAGTTCAAATCTAGCCTCAGACACTTACTTACTAGCCCTGTGACTATGGGCAAGTCATTTCCTTTTTGACTCAGTTTTCTCATCTATAAAATGACCTAGAGAAGAAAATGGCAAACTGCTCCAGTATCTTTGCTAAGAAAACCCTACAAAGGGTTTTGAAAAACTGGAACAACAAAAGTATAATCTTACAATTATATTGTGTATGTGTGCATGTGTATATGTATTTTATATATAATATATATGATATGTGAGTATATTTAAATAGAATTATAAATGCATATGGGCTTATATGCATATATTTGCATACATATACACATATGGGCAAGGTAATACAGTAGAAAGAGTGTTAGGTTTGAAGTCAGAGGATCCAAATAGAAATCTTAGTGCTGTTCACACTTACCATTGTAATCATAAATCCATTAAATTCTCTGGGTCTGAATTTTCTCACCTATAAAATGAGGGAGTTGGAATGGCTGGATTTCTTTACTTTTTATCCAGAATTCTTCTTCCATTTGGTCACTGCACTAAACATCCTCCATGACAATAGCAAATACTTTTGACAAGCCTATTGTCTCTGTTTCATGACTTGTTAGAAGAGCCAATTGTAGAATTTTCCCTGGAACAACCTCTAGATGGAGACATAACATGCAAAAGAACTGTGAGTTTTTGAAATAGTCCCAAAGACTGGTCTCTCAGATCACATAAATACATACTGAGACTCTCAGGCCACAGGTTAAATCGCCACAACTGAGAGCTACACTATAGCTTCGGTTTTACTATCAATTTCCTCAACATTACTAACTGTATGAATAGACCCAAGTGATTTAACCTGTCTTCTATATCTTTAAAGAGACTGTTTTCTAAAGTTTGGAGGGAATGCAATCTACACTGGTATAGGCACTATTTATACTAATTAAATAATAAGCCCTTTGAAACAAATAGTATCATGCTTATATTTACTTGTGTATTTTTCTCAGTTCAAAAATAAATTTTAAAAAGTTTCAAGGATTTCAGATTAGATATAAAAATATATTATATATTATATCATAAATAATGTTTTCCTAAATGGACTGTACTTAATTAAAATGTAGTTATGATAAGATCTAGTCCCCTCTTGAAACATTTCCCTACACTTAAAATCAAAAAATTAAACATTTTCAAATGTTTTTAATCCAAAATGTAAGCTATATTTCATCTTTTCCATTTTATACACTGTCTCCCAAAATAGCGAAATAGCAAAGCACTCCCCAAAAGTTTTCATTTAATATATGCATAAAAAGCTATTTATGTTTACTCTCATTGATTTTAATGAAAGTCCAGTTATAACAACAGCAATAATCTTCATTATATTTACTTTTAGATCATAATAAAATGTCTCACAGTACCTGCCTTTTAATAATTTAACAGTTTTCAGGGTTAATACTAGAACCAACCAAAGAATCTTACAGTACTGGGAGGGGAAAAAATAGTAGACTTGAAAGCTGTTAAAATCAACAACATTGTATCATGTTCTATGAAATTCTATTACTAAAACTAGAAATAATAATAATTATGAATTTCAGAGTACTCATATGATGTTTGCTGCTTAGAAATTATGCTCATGAATTTCAAAACAAAGATTAAAACGTCCATTTTCAAAAAATCAATATGAAAAGCACTATCATGGCAAAGAATGTTCATTATATTTCTACATTCTATATTCATCATTCTATAAGTGTAACTATATAAACCTAATTTCAATCATACAGTGAGAGGTATGTCCTTGTAACATTAAAAGATTTAGAAAAAAGGCCTCCAAAATATCAAGAGGTCTCTCTTGTGATGAGTTTTATGGTAGGACATATAGAAGAATTACAAAGGCTGGATACATAAGATTAATATCATTGGAAGAAATATTCACATAATGAAATAGCAAGAACTTATTACATGAGAATGAAAGACATGTTATGTTGAACTAAACCAAGTTCAATGTCCTGCCAATGATATCCAAGGACATTTCATGGGAATGTAAATTAGTTGCCATTCATGACGCTGTCCCCTAAATGGAGCTGTGGCTTTTCTCTCACTCAATATCCCCCTGAAATGGGCTCTGCTTCTAGAAGAGCTTCTTTCCCTCTGAACCCCAACCCTTCTCCCAAATTGTTATCATTATTGTAGAACAAATGAACGATCTTAAACAAAATATGCTTCCATTAAAATAGTATTGAACTATTTTCTCTTAGTGTTTCCCTTTCTCCACCAACAGGTTCATCTATTTTAAATTGTTTTTCCCTCTATCCCCTACACAACAATACTGGATCCGCTTGTTCAGCAATGGTCAGTTAGATGCATGTGACCGCAAAACCTTTGATGCTGATGTTTCTATGTGCTACAGAGAGATATGACTGAATTCAATAGGCATCTCTACAAGGCAAAATGCACCAAAAAAAGGTTATTCAGAAGCTAAAAGAAGAGACACACTCATAATATCACAATTTAGTGAAATAGCAGCCTTTCTATGGAAATCATGAAATCTTGCAAGGACTCTAAAAGTAAGGAGATGTAACATGAATCTGATTGCAAAATAAACTAAAAGAGAATCCTGATTGACTGGAAGGGTTCACGTTCAAACTCTTTTCCCCAGAGTGGAGGTTTTCAAAGTGCTTGATAAGTTTTAAAGTCTTTGAGATGAGAGTTGCCTCTATGCCTTAGTCAGTGTGCTGTATATTGTTTTTACCTGCCAGAAAAATACACATGATCAAATATATAAAACATATCCATACTAGAAATTATAATCAGATTAGTCCTCCCATCCCATTTATATTTAATTTCTTCCTCACTCAGATGGAAAGCAGAAAATTATTTCCAGATGCCACTAGATGGTTAGATAGAATGGCTGTTTGGTTCCCTTCTAATTAATTTCTAAATCAGTCCACAAGCCTACAGGTTGAAGCCAGAAAGCATTAAAATGTCTATTTTAAAATCCAGCTTGTCCTTGCAAACTAAGACATCTAATTTTCTTCTATAACTTAGATAATGTTAATGATACAGTAAATCCTTAATTTATGCCACTAGAAAAATAAATTTTTACTTCAAATTGACTCAATAGTGATTAATAACAACTATGGCATTGACAGCTGGGGGAGTGGGCAAGTTGAGGATACTCTCCCTTACCTTTGGGAAATTAGAGGATGTTAGAAAAGAGGAGAATCTCATGTAAGAATTAGTAATAAATTCCAAAAGAGGAAGCCACACAGAACAGTTGGTAATGCTCCCTCTCCTTTACCAGGTTCTAAGGCCCTAACTCCAGGGCCTTTGTTTCACTAATCTAGTGCCTTTTGATTGACTTTAGGTTATTAATCTTTCTATTTATAATCTTTTCTAGAGCTAAGACTATAATCTCAAGATTCCTGAAATATATTATGGTCCCCTAAATTTCAGTATTACCCTCAATTCCAAACTCTTGCTCATACCCATACACATTCTGTTGCCAAGTTCTGTCAATTCCACCTTCAAAATGTTTCTTCCATATAGCCAGTGCTACCACTCTGCTACAGTCCCCATTCCCTCATAATCGGAATACTGCAGAAGCCTACTGGTTGGTTTCTCTATCTCGAGTCTCTTCCCATTCCAGTTTATCCTAGAACTGTTTGTTCTATTAATCCTCCTAATGGTGCAAGTCTGACCCTGTGAAGCCTGGCCTTCTCACTGCCCTCACCCCAAATTCTAGTGTCTCCCTATCACCTCCAGGACCAAATGTAAAATTCTGTTTAGCATTCAAAAAGCCCTTTATAATTTGCCACTCCCTATTAACTTTTCAATGTTCTTATACCTTTAGTTGTTGTCCTTTTAGTAGTCCCTGGTTCCTCATGAACCCATTTAGGATTTTCTTGGCAAAGATACTAGAATGGTTTGCTATTTCTTTCTCCAGCTTATTTTTACAGATAAGAAAACAGGGGCAAACAGGGTTAAATTATTTGCCCACCATCAGACAACTAGCTAAGTGTCTGAGACCAGATTTACACCTTAGGTCCAAAATTCTAGCTACCGTATTAAGCTGTACCTTATACCTTATTTTCCCTAATTTTTCATCTCTTAAGAAATGACATGGTCTCCTGGATATTTCTCACATGACATTCCATCTCATGGTGACTCTGGACATTTTCACCAGTTGTCTCCATGTCTAGAATTTTCTCCCTTCTTTATTTTCAATTCTTGGTTTATCTGGCTTCTTTCAAGACCCAACTAAAATCCCTTAATGCCTTACTACCCAGATCCACACATACATTTCCCAAAACTTCTATCCTTGATTAACCATGCAATAAGGATTAGAAACCACCATCTTTCTTTATATAATGGGTAGTTAGGTGGTAAAGTGGATAGAATGCTGGGCCAACAGTCAGGAAGACTTAAATCTGGCCTCAGACACTTGCTAACTGTGTGTCCTGGGCAAGTCACTTAACCCTGTATGCTTCAGTTTTTTCATCTGTAAAATGAGTTGGAGAAAGAAAAGGCAAACCATTCTAGCATCTCTGCTAAGAAAATCCAAAATGGGGTCAAGAGTCAGACATTATAAATAAATAATAACAACAATGGATAGATGAAATGGATTATTAGTCATATTAAATTAAATAATATTAAAATTAAAGTGTTAAATTAAAAAATAGCAAGCCTTTATATAGTATCTACTATGTGCCAGGCATGGTGCTAAGCAATTGAGAAATATTATCTCATTTGATCCTTACAACACCCTGATGAGGTAAGTGCTATTATTATCTCCATTTTACAGTTGAAGAAACTAAAATGAACAGAAGTTAAATGACTTGACCTTAGTCATATAGCTAATAATTGTCTAAGATGGAATTTGAACTCAAGCCTTACTGACTCCAAGCTCAGTGCTTTATTCATTCCACCACATGGCTGACAAATAAATGATAGCACTGAAATAACAGAACAAAAGTGGAGGAGTAAAGTTCATTGACTATAACAGCAGCCTGTATCAGTCTACTCTGCTGGTGCAGCAGGAATATATTTTTCTTCTTTAAATTCCTTTTCCTTAGGAGGAGAGTGAAACTGTAAGTCTATGAATTGATTCAGTTCATGGGAATTACTTCCTTCCCTGACTGGGAGTTATGGGATAAGGAAATTGCCACCTATGAAAAGACATGAAAAGACTATGAAAATTCATGCATCAGCATAGCAGCATATTAAATGGCTCATTAAATTAGGTAGCAGAAATAATATCAGCCACTGTTCTCAGTCTCTCTCTAGAGAAAAAAGTTGGGAAGCAAAATATTGGGGCACTACATCATGTGTCCATATAGTCTTAAGATGGAGGATGACTTCCCCTTACCTACTGACAGCATTCTTTATTTCTCTACCCCAGCATCTTTCTCCAAGAAATTTTCACCAAGCCATCTTGGACATCACTAGCTGGTAAATTCTGGGATTGCATCTCTCAGCTCCATGGCAACACAGGTTATACAAGCAAAACTGAAATGATGTCACTTTGAGCTATTCATATTCTATAAGTGAACAGGATATGTCTCAGCTATTAAAATTCTATCTTCCTCTCCAAATCTTGTAAGAGGGAGAACAAGAAATCATATTAGATGACTAATCAAAAACTTGATTCATTCTGATAGAACTGCTCCAGTTTCTGATGTGGGATTTTGCTTAGGTAAAAGAGCTGCCTCCGATTACAGGCCAAAAGTAGATTAAATTGAACATATTCACCTTTATTCCACAAATTTTTGTCCCTCTAGCTCAACTACATTTTCTTTCTAAACTTGTTATTTTATTCACATATATAATGCAGAAAAACTTAGAAAATTATTATTCCAACTATATCCTAAGAACTTAGTCCAGCACCTGAAACATAGTAGGAAATTAATAAATGCTTGTTGACAATTGTTGCAGCCATATTAAGCTTTATTAACAATGAATTACTAAGTAATCATAAAATCTTGTACAATCATCCTAATTCCTACATCATTAGACATTTTTACAACTTCTACTAGAAAATAAAAAAGAATGATGAATTGTGAGATTTCTGCCTACCTTAAGGGAGAAGTTATCTCCTTCTGTGTAATAATCCACTTGGGGAGGGGGTGGTGGTAAGGCAGTTTCATTCACTCTTCAATTTGATCTAGGTCAAGAACTGGGAGAATCCAGTTCAGGAAACTCAAGAACAGAGAAAGCAGGCTGGGTGCTATCACCCAAAAGGTGAAGCATCGTGTACCTTTTGTACTTTTCTGAAAGGGAGAAACTCTTTATCACCCTAGTGTCCATGGGGCTTTATTTAGCCTGTGAGGCTCACTTTTTTGAAGAGGTTCATTAAATTTGTATTGATTTGGAGGGGAGAGGGAATGTTCTGAAAAAAGAGAAAAGGTTCTGGATTTGTATGGAAGAGGGTAGTGAAGAGAAAAATAGTAATAAGGTTTTGGGTTTATAAGGAGGTGTATGCTGAGTTAGCCACTAGGTTTACTTGGGGTGGGCTGCAGTGAGACAACTATAAAGTCGAGTTTTTTAAAAAATTATTTTACTTTTAATTTGCGGAATAAAACAAGCATCTCCAATATGTTTGGAAGAATTGCTCATACTTAACCTATACTGGATTACTTGCTGTCTAGGGGAGGGAAATTGGGGGAAAGGGAGAAAGAAAAATTTCGAACGCAAAGTTTTGCAAGGGTGAAAGTTGAAAACTATCTTTGCACGTATTCCAAAAAGAAAAAGCTATTATCAAAATAAAAAAAAGAAGCATCAAAGAAAAAAAAAAGCTTTCCATAAGATTGTATAAATAAAAAGATTATCGTACGTGAAACCGCAAATTTGTTAAATATAACTTGGTATTTCTTTTAAATATATAAGTTATCATGTAAATTTCTTTTTTTTCTGCCCTCCCCCACACTCGAAATGAATACCATTAGACACAAGTATTGTATTATAAACAAATCGTGACTACAATGATCTTAGAAAAAAATATAGAAAGATTGTCCTTTTCTCGGGGACTCAAGTATATTTTATCACGGTGGGCTCAAGTCTGTACTTGAATCCCAGATGGGCCCAACCTCCACTGCCTCCCATCAAACGTTTCATCCTAAAACTTATCCTGGCTCCCCTGTTGCACGAGAATCTAAAATGTCTTCCCAATCCTAATTCTCAGCCCCACCCCAAAATCTCACCTTCCACCTCGCCAGGGCTTCATAAAATCTTCCCCGCCTGGTTAGCCTACCTTGCCCTACCCAGCCTTCCCAATCCAGCAGCCCATTTTCCCTCTCTCCTCTGGCCAGCCCCTCCGGCCCGTCCCTTCGGGACTGACTTCGGGCTCAGCAGAAGGCACGAAGCGCCCGCGAGTCATTGACGAAGCCAGAAAGTCTTCAGATACTCTGTCTCTGCCAGAGGCAGACTTCCCATTCCCGGACTCAGAAAGTGTAGACAATCTTTCTTTTCTCCCCTGCTTTATCTGCTGCAGCAGAGCCGAAGTGGGCCGACGGAAAAACGAAAGCATTGAAGAGGAAACCCACAACCAGATCCCGGACTGGTCCCTTCTCACTTCCTTCCCCCACCTCTCCTTTTTTTAGTGGCAAAAGGGGAGGAGTTTCCAGTGACGTCTATTCCTCTTTGTGACTTTGTTTCGAATTCAAATCGCCTAGCCCGCTCTGCCTTTTTTAGGATCACTTGAGTAGCATTTTTTGATACCTCATTTGCAAAGCAAAATAATTATCCCCAAGTCGAGATTCTCCCTGATACTTAATCGTAGATAATGAGCATTGCATAATAAAAGTATCCGTGAATGCTTCTCAACGCTTATATCTACCCCACCCCCATCACAATTTGCATCTTTGCTAAATTAGATTTTTAGCTGTTGTGAGCAGCATTGAGCGTGACCGATTTATTTTAATTTGTAATGCTTTTTTTTTTTTTAATCGTCGTTTCACTTAATACCTTCCGTTTGTATATTGGGACTAATCAGCATAACACTGCTACATTTCCCTTTATTTTGGTTAAAGCTGACAGGCAGAGAGTGGAGTGGAGTTTGGGGAAAGAAAGGGCAAGCTCAGCTGAGAATTCCTAAAGGGGAGAATTTAGGCCTCAAAACTGGAGCATCAAGGGTAATCAAAAAGCGAATAGATTAAACTTTTGATTCACATTCTTCAAGAAACTTTTCCCATCCTCCTCATTGCTAGTATCTTTACTCCACTGATTATCTCCAAATTATCGTACGTATATCTTATAAAAGTATTTATCCAGTTTGTACATAGCTGTTTGCATGTTGTTTCCCTCAGTGGTGCTTGAAAGCAGGGATTTTTTTTTTTAATTGTTATTATTACGTTAACTTTTTTAAAATACACATTTCTTTATGAATCATGTTGGGAGAGAAAAATCAGAGCAAAAGGGAAAACCAGAAGAGGGGGGAAAAAACAGAAAAAAGAAGTGAACATAGCATGTGTTAATTCACATTCAATCTCCACAGTTCTTTTTCTGGATGTAGATGGCATTTTCTGTCCAAAATCTATTGGAATTGCTTTGGATCACTGAAGAACCAAGTCTTTCATAGTTGATTATTTCACAATGTTGCTGTTACTGTGTACAATGTATATTTGATTCTGCTTGTTTCGCTCAGCATCAATTCATGTAAATCTTTCCAAGTCTTTCTAAAATCAACTTGTTCATCATTTTTTGTAGAACAATAATTTTTCATTACCTTCATATACTACACCTTATGCAGCCATTCCCCAACTGATGGGCATCTACTCATTTTCCAATTTTTTGCTACCACAGAAAGAGCTGCTACATTTTTATACATGTGAATTCTTTTTCCTCTTTTATGATTTCCTTGGGATACAGACTTAATAGAGATACTGCTGGGTCAAAAGGTATGCGGTTTGATAGCCCTTTGGGCATAGTTCCAAATTGCTCTACAGAATAGTTGGATCATTTCATAACTCCACTAACAATGCATTAGTGTCCCAGTTTTCCCACATTCCCTCTAACATTTATCATCATCTTTCCCTGTCAGCTAGTTTGAGATATAAGGTGGTACCTCAAAGTTGTTTTAATTTGTGTTTCTCTAATCAATAGGAATCATATAGATGGCTTTAATTTCTTCATTTGAAAATTGTTGTTATGCATTGATCATTTCTCAATTGGGGAGCGACTTGCATTTTTATAAATTTGACACCGCTCTTTATATATTTTAGATATGAGACCTTTATCAGAAACACTAGTTGTAAAATATTTTCCCCAGCTTTATCAGAAACACTGGCCATAAAAAAATTGTTTCCTCCCTTCTCCAAACATCTGATAGGTAAATCATTCCTTGCTCTCTTAATTTGCTTATGGCATCCCTGAAAGCAGGGACTATTTTTGCTTTTCTTTGTATCCCAGGATTTAGCACAGCAATTAGCACATAGCAGGCACTTAATAAAATGTTTGTTGACTGACACAAATTATGCTTTTCAATAGACTGATTTTTGGATTTTAAACAGGGATGTTTCTTTCAGTTTTTCTTGGATGCCATACTAAAAATAAATGAATCTCCATAAATTGAAAAGTAAAGACAACATAAGAATTTAATAAGAAATGCACTGGGAATATGTTCTCTCCCTATTATTAGTTGACCCAATTTTTGTTTTCAAGACCTGTAGATTTTGCCTTGAGAACATCTCTTGAAAAAATAAACAAATAAATAAGAACATTTCTGATATATTTTCCCTTCTCTCTTTTGATACTATCACCACCTTGGTGCAGTCCATCACCTCACTCCTGGATTTTTCCTAACAGCCTGCTGGTTGGATTCTGTGCCTCAACTCTCTCCCCACTAAAGCCCATCCTCTACTCAGCTGTCAAATTAAACTTCCTAAATCCCACATCTGACCATATCACATGCTTATTCAATATTCTCTCATGGCTCTCTATCACCTCCAGGATCTAGTGTAAAAAATTCTGTTTGACATACTGCTTTCTATACTTAACACTTATTCTACAATCTAGTGACATTTACCTCCTTGTTGTTAATTACTCAAGACTCCCTCTCCCAATTCCAGACATTTTCACTGGTTGTTACCCATGCCTGAAATAGTCTTCCTCATTATCTATATTTCCTGGCTTCCTTCAAATTTCATTTAAAATCCCATCTTCTATGAAAAGCTTTTGCAGTTCTGCTTAATTCCAGGACCTTACTTCTATTTATTTTCTCTAATTTTTCCTGAACATGTTTTATCTGTTATTTGCATCATAGTTATTTGCATGTGGCTCCTTGAGATCTAGGACTATTTTTAAATTTTCTTTGTAACTTCATCACTTAACACAGTGTCTAGCATATAGTATGTGCTTAATAAAAGCTTGCTAACTAACTAATGCTAACTATAAAAATTTATATTAAATAAAATAAAAAATATAAATTATGTTGTATATCTATATATATCATAAAATATAAATTGTAATAAGTAAAACATAAAATAAAATAAAGGTATAAGCAGTGGCAAAGAGATAAAATATTTGCAAATCCCATAAGTCATTTAGAAAGAAAAAAGAAATTAGCCAAGAAGAAAATTAAAATGATTATTAGCTTAAGTAAAGTAGTTGAATACAAAATAAATCCGCAAAAATCCTCAGTATTTTATACATTACTAATAAAAATCAGAAAAGAACTAGAATAAGATAGACTGCATTAAAAATAACTACAAAATGCATAAAAGAACTGGTTTAAACTGGGTCTTTTTTAGATCATGCCCACAAAAGGCATCTCCTACTGCTCTAGCCCAGGCATTCTTCTATTCTGTAATTTGATAATTTCATCAGCTCTCATGATTTTATTTAAATTAAATCTCTAGGCAGATGACTCCCAAATCCAGCCCAAGTGTCTCCCAAACTCAATTTTGCCTTTTGGGCACCTCTAGTTGGATAACCCATAGGCATCTCAAATTCAACATGGCTAAGAAACTAATTATCTTTGTTCTAGTATTCTTCTCTTTTATATCAAGGAGAGAAGAATAAGTTTAGAAGCTGAGCAGTATTTGTGTGGCTGGGGTCTCAGTTCCAATTCCTAGCCTACTCAGAAGTTTTCAGAGGAATAATCAGGGCAACAATTCCAGACCAAAGGGAAGCCTACAATTTTTTCACTTTGAAGCTACAGAATTTTGTAGCTGGCTTAT
The DNA here is from genome assembly GCF_016432865.1 of Antechinus flavipes. Lineage (NCBI taxonomy): Eukaryota > Metazoa > Chordata > Mammalia > Dasyuromorphia > Dasyuridae > Antechinus > Antechinus flavipes. The sequence goes on from NC_067401.1 coordinate 158,384,377, forward strand.
AGTGATTTAATACAGCTCCCTCTTGCATACATAATCCACTGTTGCATAGACCCAAACAACTGAACTGGGAGGAAAATAGTAGGAGGCCAGTGGGCCAGATGCGGCAGCTGAGGACGTTTATCCCCCTCATCCAGGGCTATGAAGTTTCTTTATTTAAAGGCCCACAAAACAAAGTTTTTGTTTTTACTATAGTCCGGCTCTCCAACAGTCTGAGGGACAGTGAACTGGCCCCCTATTTTAAAAGTTTGAGGACCCCTGCGAGACTATTTGAAAACCATAACTAACCCCACCTCCAAACCAAAACAATATAGACAGCACATTTTGAGAAATAGTAAACCTACCCAAATCTCTTAGAATCAGAGGACAAAATGGAAATACACTGATCACTTTCTGAAAGAAACTCCAAAATCAAAACTCTCATTGAACATTATAACCTAAATCAGAGCTTCCAGGTTAAAGGGAAAAAAAAAAAAAAAACAACTGTAAGCAAATAGAATTCAAGTACGAAGGAGTCATAGTCAGGATCACACACAATTTATCAGCCACTTCTGTAAAAGAGTGGAGAGCCTGAAATATGATATTCTAGAAGGTAAAGGATATTAGCTTTCAGCCAAGAATAACTTACCCAGCAATAATATTAACAACAAAAGCTAGAATTTACATTGCACCTATTATGTCAGTTGCTATGTCAAGTGTTTTATAAATATTATTTCATTTGACACTTAGTAAAACAGTATAATTATACAAGTGGAAAAAATGAAACTTTAATAACATAAAAGACATAAGCCTTTCTGAGAAGACAACATTAGAGCTGTGTAGAAAATTTGAATGCTAAAACAGGAGTTAAGGAAAACATAAAAAGGTAAACATGAATGAAAATTTTAAGAGTCTAACCAAGAATAAAAAGCTTACATTTTAATTTGGGGAAATGATACATATTCTCCCTCTAAACTTTATCATCAGGGTTCCTAGAGGGAGTTGAATTAAATATAGAGGGAGCCTAATTAGAAGACAAGAAATGGTTATTCTGATAATTTGAAAATAAGAATGGAATGGGAAGGAAAGAGAAATGCATTAGGAAGAAAAAAGGAAAAGGAAAGAATGGTTAGGAGAAATTATCTCACATAATCAATGTGTGTAAGTAGAGATCTGCACAAATAAGGAGAAAGGGTTAGGGGAAACAGGTACATTTGGAATCCACTCTCATTTGAAGTGGTCCAAAGAAGGCAGTGCAGTATAGATTCACTCAGTAAGCAGAATCAAGAAAACACTATACATAGCAACATCCATATTATGTGATGATCAACTGTGATGAACTTGGCTCTTTTCAACAATGAGGTGATTCAGGTTAAATCCGATAGACTTATGATGGAGTGAGCCATTTACATCCAGAAAGAGGACTATGGGACTGAATGTGAATCACAATGTAGTATTTTCACCTTTTTTTTTTTTTTCTGGTTGCTTTTTTAAATCTGATTTTTCTTGTGCAGCATAATAAATGTGGAAATATGATTAAAAGTATTACATGTGTAATCTATGCCATATTGCTTGCTATCTAGCTGAGAGAAGGAGAAAATTTTGGAACATGAGGTTTTGCAAGGGTGAATGTTGAAAACTACCTTTGCATATATTTTGAAAATAAAAAGCTATTATTAATTTTTTTTAAAAGAAATAGATTCACTCAACAGGGAAACAGTAGGGGAAAGGGGAGAGATAAGAAGAGGGAACTAAAGAAAATGAAGACTAAATGAGAGGTTAGTCCTAATGGGGAGAGGAGATTCTAATATCTCACAAAAATATTTTTAGAACTTTTGATGTGATAACTGGAATCTGAGACTATCTATCTCTTGGGGAGCGATTGAACAAATTGTGATATATAAATGTGATGGAAGATTATTGTGAAATAAGAAATGAAGAAGGGAATGGTTTTAGAGAAACCTGGAAAAATTTGTATGAATTGACTCCAAGTGAAGTGAACAGAACTAGTAAAAGTTTATGCAACATTGTGGTAAAGATACACAACTTTGAAGTCTTAAGAACTAAGATCAGTGTAATGACCTATCACAATTTCAGAAGATTAATGATGAAACATACTTATGAAACTCCTGATAGAGAGGCAAAAGACTTGAGGTATAGAATCAAATGTGTGTGTATCTGTGTGCACTTGTTTTGGATATGGTCAATGAGGACATTTGCTTTGTTTGAATATATATATATATATGTTTGTAACAGGGGTTTTTCTTTTCTTTCATTCTGAATTGAGAGGAGGGGGAATGGATGAAGGAATTTGTAACAGTAAGAATGTAGATTTTTCTATTTGAAAAAAAAATTTTAAGTGAGTTCTCCCTCTAGTAATTTGGAATAAAAACACCTACAAAAATAAGAGCTATCATATCCAATATTATATGTTAAGTGTATTAGAAATTTACAAAACATGAGTTCTTACATTTATGGGGCTATCTGTGGGAGAAGGCAGACCTGGATAAAGTGTAGTTGTAGGAAGTTTGGGATCACAGTAAGCATCTAAGAGGAAGAAAACTAGAAGGCAGGAGAGATTTTATTAATTGAGGGCAATTAAGACAAATCATGATCTATCTATATCACAGGGAAGAGATAAAAGTGTAGAACCTTGTATACCTTAAAGTATTACCATGAATTAATTTTTTTCTAGTAAATTTATTTATTTTTAATATACATTGCTTCATGAATCATGCTGAGAGAGAAAAATCAGAGCAAAAGGGAAAAACCATGGGAGAGGTAAAAAAAAAAAATAGAAAAAAGAAATGAACATAGCATGTGTTGATTTACATTCAGTCTCCTTAGTTCTTTTTCTGGATGCAAAGGGCATTTTCTGTCCGAAGTCTATTTGGAATTGTTTTGGATCGCTGAAGTAATGAAAAGAACCAAGTCTTTCACTGTTGATCATCGAACATTCTTGCTGTTATTGTGTACAATGTATTTCTCTTTCTTCTTGTTTCGCTCAACATCAGTTCATGTAAATCTTTCCAGGCCTTTATAAAATTAATTTGTTCATCATTTTTATAGAACAACAATATTCCATTTTCTTCCTATACCACAACTTGTTCAGTCATCCCACACTTAATGGGCATCTACTCATTTTCCAATTCTTTGCTACCACAAAAAGAGCTGCTACAAACATTTTTTGCACATGTGGGTCCTTTTCTCTCCTTTATAATTTCCTTGGAATACAGACTCAGTACAGACACTGCTGGGTCAAAGGGTATGCACAGTTTGATAGCCTTTGGGCATAGTTCCAAATTGCTCTCCAGAATGGTTGGATCATTTCACAACTCTACCAACAATGCATTAGTTCCCAGTTTTCCCACATCCCCCCCCCCAATATTTATCATAATCTTTTCCTGTCATCGTTGCCTAATCTAAGAAGTGTAGGGTGGTACCTCAAAGTTGTTTTAATTTGCATTTCTCTAATCAATAGTGATCATATAAATTATAAATGGTTTTAATTTCTTCATTTGAAAATTGTTCATATCCATTGATCATTTTTTTTCAATTGGGGAATTACTTGTATTCTTATAAATTTGACACAGTTCTTTATATATTTTAGAAATGAGACCTTTATCAGAAACACTGGCTGTAAAGATTTTTTCCCAGATTTGTACTTCTCTTTTAATCTTGCTTCTGTTGGTTTTGTTTGCGCAAAACCTTTTTAATTTGATATAATCAAAATTGTCCCTTTTGCATTTCATAGCACTCTCTAGCACTTTTTTAGTCATAAATTCCTCCCTTCTCCAAAGATAGGTAAATTATCCCTTGCTCTCCTAATTTGTTTATGGTATCATTCGGTATGCCAAAATCATGTACCCATTATGTAAATTATTAACAATATTACTTGAAAAATTTTCCTGGGGGAAGGAGGAATATAGGCCCAGGAAGAGGAAAAGAAATTCTTTTCCTTTTCCTCTCTCCTCTATTGCATAGCTTCCCTCTCCTCTAATACTACATAATTTACTACATGATAGATTAAATAAATTTTTATGGACTGCCCTGAAAACCCAACTATAATGTATAGGGAAGTGCATTTCTAGTTCAAAATAACTATTTTACCAGGAAATTTTTGAGCCCCAAATCTTTTAATAACTTGGCTGTCTGTAAGCAGGAAGCTTTGTAATTGCCCAATGACAGAGCATTAGCAAAAGTAAAAGGCAAGAAAACTTTTAAGTCCATTAGATTAAATGCAGCTATTGTATCTTTTATTATTTATGATTTCAGTTACTGTTTCTCGGAACAAACAAAATTTACTTCAAGATTTACTGGAACAAGTAGATTCTTATCATGAATCAGGCTTCAAATTGCTAACTAATCACTAAAGCACTGAGGCTGTGGTTTCTTTTTCAGTTCTTTGATGTTTTCTCAAGCAAGTTATTTTTAATGCTTTGGACAACTTCTAAAAAAGGGCACCAACATCTGCCACTTTTACAAAAAAGGTAACAAAATAATATAGGAGAGTCCATGGAATGGAAAAAGATAAACTAACTCTTTTTTTCCTTTCTCCTTCCCCCAGTTCTCTTTGTTCTCTTCCTTTTTTCTCCCTTCTTCTCTCCATCAACGGTGGTTTAAGGATTCAGTTTCAAATCCCACTTCTTATACAATATTAACTGTGGGTGACCTTGCTGCAAGTAACTTAATTTCAGGATTCTCATCCTCTGAGACTAAATTGTATGAAAGACAGCAACCTGCATGGACAGTGGGAGTTTCTTAATAAAGGATTTCCTTAGACTAATGAAATTACAGGTCCAATCCCTGTGTATGTATATGTATATGTATGTGTCTATCTATATAAATCTCTATCTCCCTCTAAATATATCTATGTGTGTGTTATGTATATATGTCTATAATGAGCATGTGTGCATTGTGTGTGCATATATATATACTGTGTGTTACATGTGTACACATACCTGTTTGTGTGTGTTAAGTGGGTATGTCTATATAGATGTACAGTGGCCAAGAGCAAATTTTGTAATATATATGTGCTGTATATAGTTATACAAAATGTATTTCAAAATTAGATATTTAATAACTAATACATTTATTTCCAACTTAACACTGAACAAAGACTGGAAATTCAATGACTTAATGCAGAAAATATCCTGAACTATAGCACCTACTATGTGCAAAGCACCAGGCTAGATGCCATAAGAAATCTGTTGTAGGATGTCATGGGATCATAAATTTAGAACTGGTAGGGACTTGAGAGGTGATCTGATTCCATCCTTTCATTTTACAAATGAGGAAAAAAGGATCAGAAATTAAGTGACTCACTAAAGGTCGAACAGGTACTGAGAGGTAAACCCAGGATTTAAATCCAGGTTCTCTGACTCCAAATCCAACAGCCTTTCTATTGAACTAGCCTGCTGTAGCAACAATGATAATAATTGGTGATAGCTATCATTTATATTGTACTTTACAGGTTATATAAAGTGATATACATACTTTGTCTTATTTGATGTTATTTAAAGGTCCCATAAGGGCAGATAGAAAGATTATGTCCATGTTCTAGATGAGGCTCAGAGAGAAGAATTGACTTCTTCAAAGACACACAGACTGCATTAGAAAAAAAATGCAAAAGAGAAAGAGAAAAATGTCAGGAATGACACAAAGAAAATATTTAGGATGTGTAGTATTTTTGATTGGGGAAGATCATGAATGATGGTGACATTTGAAGTAGATCTTAAAAGCTAGACAGGGTTTAGACTAACCAAGAAAACAGGAATGGAAAGGGGGAAAGACATTCCAAGCAGAAGGAAAAGTGTAAATAAAACCAGAGAGATGAAAATGCAGAATATGTTGGAGAGAGATTGTAAAGAAAGAAGAGTACTGAAAATAGCAATTTTTACAGTTGATGGATAAGGGAAGGAAGAAAAGTCCGTGAAAAAACTAAAGAAAAACTAAAGAAAACTAAAGAGGATTAATTAGAGAAGTAAGAGCAGAGCATGCACAAAGCTAAGAGAAGCAGCAGTGAAGTGAAATCTCCAAAAATGTATTGAGAATGAATTTGTTGGCAATATAGCAATTTAACATAAGAACAAATAAATGGATAACTTTTTTCTAATTAACCTATGATCCTAAAGTCTTCTTAGGGCAGAGGTTTCCAGCCTTTTTTTTTTTTTTTTTTAAATCACATACCTCTATTAGTACAAAAAAAATTGTACTTAAGTACATGTATATTTATTTGTTATGATCAAAGAATTTTGTACCAATATCTGATGTACATTATAACACAAAATAGAAATAAAATATAAAGATTAAATAAGTAATATTTTAAAGATTTTCAATTTTATTAATAATATAGGATTTTTTAAATTGTCACTATTAATGTAATTGAATGCTTTTTATAATTTATAAAAGTGTGCATTTCCTGGATGATAGGCCACTTGTAAATAATAGTTACTTGTTAGCAAGGGGTTATTCAGTTACTTTGAACAGCATAGCTATCGAAGAGGGTTAAATTCTTTTTTTAAAAAGATTTTTCTTATTGAAGACATATAACAACTAATAAAACAATATTCAGCAAATATAGTTTTTTTCTGTAGGAATCATGTTACTGTGTATATATTTGCAACATACAGTACAAAAACAAGCAAAGATGAATAGTTTCCAGTTTTAACTCAGGAGATACTTTTCTGTATAAACCTATTCCTTTTTCTTTGCATAGTTTATGTTTAATGGTTGGTATCATATCTTGATTTCCTATTCTTTTTAAATGTTGAGTTGTATTTTATATTAGTGTGGGAAAAAAAAAAAAAAAAAACCTCTACAAGATCAATTGAGTTGTACCAAAGAATGCAGGAAAGGGTGTAACGTATAATGTTGGAAAGTTAAATTAAGGTAAGATTATAAAAGGCTGTTTATGGCAAAGGAGTTCATTTTTGATCCTAGAAGTAATAGGGAAGTACTAGAAGTTTATTGGGGGAAGGTGTATCATTAGTAGACCTGCACTTAATGAAAATCACTGTGGTCAGGGGTGGAAGATGATTTTCAGTGGGGAAAGAAATGAAACCAGGAGACCTTGACGTTTATGATTGCAATAGTTCAAAAAATAAGCAATGAATATCTGAACTCTGGTGACAGTTGTATAAAAGAGAAGTTGTGGAGATAGAAACAAGATTTGGCAATTGCTTCAATATGTGGAGTGAATGATACTCAGGAGTCAAAGATAACAATAAGGTTATGAATCTGGGTCCTAGAAGAAAGTGGTGCTCTCAGAGAAATAGGAAAGTTTGAAAGAGGGGTTGGTTAGAATGGGAGAGAAAATGTATTGAAATTTGTGATGAAAATCACAATCCATTCATGTCTGCTCTCCTATCATCCAAATCATCTTCCCATCCAAAACAAAAATGATAGGGAAAAGGTGCTCATTCATCACTGCACTAGAGCATAGTTTACTTTCTAATGGGGTACATACAGAAGCTATGAAGTGATCTTGGGACCAGAGGATGAGCAGGCTGAAGAATGGGAAGAATTTTCAAAATGACATTATATTATATTATAGGTTATAATGCAAGGTTAAATTGTAACACCTGGCTGAATCTTGGTAAAGGGAAAACGAGGCTGTATAAGTCTGGGAAGGGCTGAAGTGATATTGTTAGAACATGGCTGTATTAAAGATAGCCCACCATAGGCTCCCACAGGGAAGGTTTGATGTATCTTCCTGTCACCTTCCAATTGGTTGTCAGCTCCCCTTGGGGATACAGCACAGCTCTTACTTTGAAGACCACCGACTTATGCTACTATTTTCTTATCATCTTCCCCTATTTCAGTCCCTTAATGGGGAAGAGAGGAAGGAGTCTAAGTAATGTATGTAAATAAATGAGGAAGTGTCTGGTTCAGTATTAACCAAATATAACACTATAGCCTTCTCAGTCATCATAATCTCTGGAAATATATAAGTTTTACTCTTGGTGGGGGAAGGGAAGGTTGCTGTTCAATAGAAACAGCTTTGCTTTTGTGAAGTCAGTGCTAGCACCTAAAGAAAACCAGGCCATATGTAAGTGCAGAAAGCTGACTTTGTGGGATAATTTGAGAGCCACTTATAGAGTCTTCCTGGGAAGTATGGCTACAGTGGAAAGAATGCTGGATTTAGAAAGTAGAGTATCTATGCTCAAATGCAATTTTTGCCACTTAATACCTGTATGACCATGGTTAAATCATTCAACTTCTCTCGGCCCAGTTTCTTCATCCTTAAAATGAGGAGGGTTGGACTAGATCTCTGTAGTAAAACCAAAATCCTAATCCATACTTCTTTATAGGTTAGGCTGATTTTTTTTTTCCCCTTTTAGTTGACTCAGGCTGCTGACAGGACTTCTTGGTCCCCAAGTACAACATAGCCACAGAACCTTAGGAGCTTTGAGATGCTTGGCTTGTTAATCACTAAACACAGCTCAAGCAAAACAGTTTGGTTCAGCTGAATCAACTTGAGGTATCCTGAATGCCTATTCTCCTAAAATATCCTTCTCCTGTTATGGTTAAGTAAATCTTTTTTTGTTAATCACTGAATGACCCATGAGCGTCTTGTTTTGTCCCAATATTGAAAACAAATTATGTAAGGGAGTAAGATGAATCAGGCCCAGCTTAGAACCACTTTCTTGGCCCCTTTGGCCCTTTTTGTTGCGAAAATTCTGATCCTAGAATATTAGCCTCCAAATTTTTATCTTATCAGATTTTATTCTTACTAGATCTGCTCTAGCATTGAAAATTTACACTATGATAATGTCTCTAAGACACTAAGAGCTAGATTAAAACCTATAGTTTATGTAGGAGAATTAACATTAGCAACATCAGACTTTTAAAATCATGGCTTGAAATCTTTTTGCACAATGTATTTAAGACATTACTTTGAAATCCTACTGATGTGAATGTAGATTCTGTGAGAAAGATCATGATACTAAAAATATTTTCCTCTCTAAAATATTAAACAGAACTTCCAATTAAGATGGTAATGTGAAAAGTCATGGAAAGGTTCCGCTTTCCCACATGTACTCCAAAAAAGATTCCAAAAGAGTATCAGATTGAATAATGGTTCAGAAATCCAAACATTCAACCCAAGACTACATAAAGAGGCAGCCAAAAGTTTGACTGCAAAAGTTATCCACCATCTAATCCAATGCATATTCCCCAAAATACCCTTATTCTAAGATCCTGGAAAAATAGATATCAGAGATCTCTTCTCAACAAACAAAAACCATTCAATAAACAATTGAAAAATTATCTCATTTTGCAAATGAGATAACAAGGGCTGCACAGGATTGAATGATTTGTCAAGGAGAACATTTATTTCTTAGTGGCAGCATAGGGATTAGCATACCAATCTAGTCCTTCTCATACATCAAAATGACATAACTAGAAACCAATTAAAACCCATTTACTATATTTAGGTTTACATGCATGTAGATGACAACCAGTTAGCTGGGGAACCTGCTGAGTACATTTATCTTGAATAGGCACTCCAGATAGATAGTGATGGAGAAGAGAGCCAGGTTGTATCTAGGGCATTATACATGTTTGCAACTATTTCAAGCTTCAATATCATTTTTTTTAACATCAACATTCTTTTAAAGATTCTATATAGCTGAGAATATTGGCATGCCAGATTGCTGAAGAATTACAATTGTGGGTGACCCAAAGGACAATGGGGAGATGGGTGATGAGTATACCACTGTAGCAGTGATGACTTGCATGAAAGAAATAACGTAAAATATGTTGTCGAGAAAATCACAATATTCCAAAATAAAGGAGGTAGATTAGCCATGTTCATAGAGCAAGATAATGGATGTATAGCTTGGGTATTGTATTGGTACCTAAGATATGAGAAAGTCCTCTAGCATGTTATATACATCCAATAATATCACATGTACATGCATACATACGTATTTTAGTGTGTGTATATGTAAGTGAGGAAAAATCTGGGTGTGTCCATTGAGTGCTGAAGCAGCAGGGCAGGGATGATACTAGCTGCAGGCATCTACAGAAGGATGGAGCTCTTGGTTTAGAGTTCATGGTCAAAGGGAAGAGCTGAAGTGAAGTCAGAGACACCATTTCCCCCAACCCAGAATTAGAAATGCATACACTAATACCTCTTATTTAAAAAAAAAAAAAAATGAACCGGCAAAGAAGAAAGTACTTCATCATAGAAACATATTATGGGAGCAGGGAAGTCTGGAATTCATCATCCAAGAAAAACAAGATTATGAAAAAACGGTTAAACTAGAAAAGAAGTTACAAAGTCTCAAAGATGAAAATAAATCTTTGAAAATTAGAATTGGGCAAGAGTTATACAGTGAAGGTATGAGAAACCAAGAAATAACAAAACAGATTGTAAAGAATGAGAAAATAGAACAGAATGTGAAACCTGTATATAAGAAAAAAAAAGACCTGGAGAACAGATCTAAAAGAGAACACATAAGAATTGAACTGCTAGAAAATTGGGACTAAAAATAGAACCTTGATACAATAATGCAAAAAATAATCCAAGAAAATTGTCCTGGAGTGATAAAACATGAAGGGAAAGTAGAAATAGAAAAAATTCACTGATCACCATCTCAAAGAGATCCTTTGTGGAAAACACAAAGGAATATTATTGCCAAATTTTGAAACTCCTAGATCAACAATAAAATTTCATAGGAAATAAGAAAAAAGCAATACAAATATGCTGGAACTATAATTAGAATTATACAAGACTTAGCAGCAGCTATAATAAAAGACCGTAGGTCCTAGAATCACATTTACCAACAATCAAAAGAATTAAGCCTGTGGCCAAAAATGTCATATCCAGCAAAATTACCTATGAATTTGAATGAGAAAAAAATGGACCTTCAATGAACTTGCAGATTTTCAGGACTTTCTACCAACCAAATCTAAACTTAACAGAAAAAAATAAAAAAAGTAATCATGTTGCACAAATGAGGTGCAGAGGAAGAATAGACATAGAGGCATTAGAGGGTGAAGGAGGGCAAGTAGTTCTGAAAACCTACCCACATCAGGAATGGGTTTTAATATGCAACACTACATATATATCATGAAGGGTATAGCACCCTTCAAAAAAAGATTGCAGTTTAAGAAGGGGGGCACTGAAGTAGTGATTTTGTCTTACAAAGGGGAGGAGAAATATGATAATTAGCAGGTTGTTACCAACAGCTTAGGTGACATGGATATAATGCTGGGTTTAGCAAACTGATCTCTATTTACTAGCTGTGAGATTCTGAGCAAGCCACTTAACCTTCATTTGCCTCAATTTCTTCAACTGTAAAATGGGGATAATACCAATATGTATTATGCAGAATTGTCATGAAAATGAAGAGATGTTTGTGAAGGCTAATTGTACACTTTCAGAGTCCGATTCTTTTTGTACAGTAAAATAATGGTTTGTATACTTATTTTGTATTTAATTTATACTTTAACATATTAAACATGTATTGGTCACCCTGCCATCTAGGGGAGGGGGTGGGGGGAAGGAGGGGAAAAACTGGAACAAAAGGTTTGGCAGTTGTCAATGCTGTAAAATTACCCATGCATAAATCTTGTAAATAAAAAGCTATTAAAAAAAAAGAGAGAGAGATATGTTTGTGAAAGCACTGAGCACTTAGCACTGTGCTCAGCATATGAAATATGATAAGTATTATGTAAATGTTAGCTATTATTATTATTAAGGACATTTTTTCTTTTTTAAAGGATGACGAAGATGGGTTTATTTGTAGGCAGCAGGGAAGGAATCAGTAAATAGAGATGAAAAGCTGAGGATAGTGAGATTAAGGTGAATATAAAATAATTGGTGTTGGCAAGAAAAGGCAGGTAAGTAGCACAGTAAATAGAGTGCAGGACCTGGAATCAAGAAGATTCATGTATCTTCACAAGTTCAAATCTGACCTCAGGCACTCACTAGCTCTGTGACTCAGGGCATGTCTCAATTTCCTCATGTGTAAAAAAAAAGCTGGAGAAAGAGATGGCATATTACTTCAGTATCTTTGCTAAGAAAACTCCAAATGGGGTCATAAAGAGTCAAAAGCCAACTGATTCACCAAAGTGAAGGAGATAGTTGACATCTGAATTATGTGAGATGAAGAACTTATTAGAAAGGCTTCACTGGATTTTTGACAAAGTTAAAGTCCTTGGCTATGAAGAGAGGAGTAGAGGGGATAGTTTACAAAAGGATGAAAGAGCTGCTATGGAAAAGAGGATGTTCAATTAATTAGGAATATTTACTTTACTAAAGTGAAGGCCCAGCTGAGATTTATTTACAAATTTCCAATGGATTCATTGTTTTATGATTAGAAATAGGTGGCACTCAGGCAAATACACAATACTTCAGTCAAGATATACCAGATGTTATATTTGTATATGGGGGGATAATTAATTATTACATTTATTTTTAAATATTTAATCCCAACCAAGTCTTCTGAGGATGTTTCAATTTGCCTGAATTACCTAAAAAAGGTCTTTAATATCCATAGGATCAGAACATGAAGAACTACAGATAAAGGAAGAGAGAGTATCTCAATGTAAATCCTCTGATGCTCTAATTTATGACCCCAAAAAACTGCATCAATGTAGGACTGGTCACAAGCTTTGGAGTAGTAAAAGTTCTCTTTAAGAATATTGAAGTTGTAAACTGAGAAAACATCTTCACAGTTAAAGGTTCTGATAAAGGCCTCATTTCCAAAATATATATAGAGAACTGACTCTAATTTATAAGAAATCAAGCCATTCTCCAATTGATAAATGGTCAAAGGATATGAACAATTTTCAGATGATGAAACTGAAACTATTATCACTCATATGAGAGTGTTACAAGTCATTATTAATCAGAGAAATGCAAATTAAGACAACTCTGAGATATCACTACACACCTGTCAGATTGGCTAAGATGACAGGAAAAAATGATGAATGTTGGAGGGTCGGTGGGAAAACTGGGACATTGATGCATTGTTGGTGGAGTTGTGAATGAATGCAACCATTCTGGAGAGCAATCTGGAATTATGCCCCAAAAGTTATCAAACTGTGCATACTCTTTGATCCAGCAGTGTTACTTCTGGACTTATATCCCAAAGAAATACTAAAGAAGGGAAAGGGACCTGTATGTGCCAAAATGCTTGTGGCAGCCCTGTTTTGTATTGGCTAGAAACTGGAAAATGAATGGATGCCCATCAATTGGAGAATGGTTGGGTAAATTGTGGTATATGAATATTATGGAATATTATTGTTTTGTAAGAAATGACCAGCAGGATGAATACAGAGAGGCTTGGAGAGACTTACATGAACTGATGCTAAGTGAAATGAGCAGAACCAGGAGATCATTATATACTTCCAACAACGATATTGTATGAAGTGTATTCTGATGGAAGTGGATTTCTTTGACAAAGAGACCTAACTCAGTTTCAATTGATCAATGATGGACAGAAGCAGCTACACCCCAAGAAAGAACACTGGGAAATGAATGTAAACTATTTGTATTTTTGTTTTTCTTCCTGGATTATTTTTATCTTCTGAATCCAATTCTCCCTGTGCAACAAGAGAACTCTTTGGTTCTGCATACATATATTGTATCTAGGATATACTGCAACATATTTAACATATATAGGACTGCTTGCCATCTAGGGAAGGGGGTGGAGGGAGGGAGGGGAAAAATCGGAACAGAAGTGAGTGCAAGGGATAATGTTATAAAAAATTACCCTTGCATGGATACTGTCAATAAAAAGTTATTATAAAAAAAAAAAAAGAATATTTTAGTTGTACAGATAACGGGAGGAAGAGAAACTTCCTGAAGAGAAAGTGGGCACAAATCCCATCTCTGAAACTCACTAGTCATGTGATCCTGTGCAGTTCTTGGGCTTGTTTCCTAAAATGCAGTGTTTGTGTCTTTCACTGTCCTAGTCCAAAGTTTCTGTTTTAGAACTGAGGAAAAGTGAAGCCAAGAGAGGTTAGGTAAATTGCCCACAGTCTCATGTAGCAAGAAAAATCTCATGTAGACTCAATTCCTGACTTTACCCAGTATTCTTTTTACTACAACAGTCTATTATCAGTCCTACTTTGCTATCACTGAAGTTGGATGTTGGCAGTTTGGGGTTTACATATCACACTTTTCAAAGACTTTTCTTTGTCTTAAATTATCACTGTTTAGCTTAAGAAAGTTCTGGAATAACATGTGATCTGCTCTACTGCACTAAACAGATTATTTCTGACATTTAAATATTAATACTAGAATAACAGCATGATGTATAGGATAAAGAACTGGCTTAGGAGTTTGGAAGACAGGTTTAAAATCTACTTTTCACATACTAGCTGCACCATCACAGGCAAGTCACTTAATTTCTAGGTGCCCACGCTATTCTCCAAGATTAAAAATTAAAGAAAAGGTGTTGATCTGCTGAAATCAACTTCTGATAAGAAAAAGTGATATAAGAGAATGGGTCACATAACTTGTATGATGGCAGATTCATTACTTTCTCCATTTTGATATTTATAGCATCATTCATGGACTATACAAAATTGTCAACTTATACAAAGTAAGCAGTGAGAGGCTATTGTATCTAGCTTTCAAGTCATCATAGCCTGCGATTGATTATCCAAGTGATTTCTCAGGCCTTGGACCAAAGGCTGGAGTTCCTTACACCTGCCCTCAAAGATACTCAGATTAGGGATATAGGTTGTCAACCCAATTTTGGGAGGTTAACCACCAACAAAGGGGAAGGGGAGGAGGAATAGGGGAAAAAAGTGAGAGGAAAGTTAGAAAAGAATGGTGAAAATATCAAAATTTCAAGGAAAAAAGTCTTAATTTATGTCTAGCAGATAAGCAAATAAATTGAGAGGGAGAATTCTAAAATCAAAATGATTATATCCTCAAAAAGAAGAGAACATTCTCAATAAATATAACAAAAGAGGTAAACTACCCAAATAAATTTCAAAAGAACACAAAAACAAACTCCAGAATGATTCATAAGAAAAACCAAATGAATCCACAGAGGAGAATCTCTTTAAAAAAGAAGTGCATGGGGGCAGCTAGGTGGGTTGCCTAGTAGATAGAGCACCAGTCCTGAAGTCAGAAAGACCTGAGTTCAATCTGGTCTGACACTTAGCACTTCTAGCTGTGTGACCCTGAGCTTAACCCCAATTGCCTCAAAGGGGTAGGGGGGGAAAGAAAGAAGTGCATGTAATTAAAATATATGGAACACAAATTGTTGGAATCCTTACTAACTGCTAACTAATTAGAGTTGATCTAATCTTACAAGAAGATGTTTTGGGCAGAACCTGAAACAAGGTACTAAGTAGAACTAATTAATACAAGGCTTGTGTTCACACCTTTACTCATTGGAGTTCAATGAGTTCACACCTCCCTTGAAGCTCGTTGGGCCAGAGAGCACTATGGGAGAAAACCCATAATCCCTCTCTCTCGTATCCCACAATTCCTCCCTCTTGGATAAAAGAAACAGACAGAAGCTCTCGGTCAGATTTCAGTAGAGTTACGCCAGAAGCCCTCTCTCCGAGGCAAGGCAGAATATTTTCCACTTGGCTGGCTGGTGGCAGAAGAAGTGTTCTTCAGAGTGAAGAAGCTACAAGTCAAGATTTCACCGGAATGACATGAAGAGTTGGAGCTGGCTGGAGGCTGAAGAAAGCAGAGGCAGAGGCTAAAGGACCAGACCTTTGGATTTGGTGACATTTGGAGAGAGCTCTTGGAACCAAGCAGAGAGATAGGCCTCTAAGCTAACCGGGCTATATTGGAGATAATAAAAGATCTGAACTTTGATCACCTGGCTGTGTTTTGAGAAGAAAAAGCTCACCACATTTTGGCGCCCGAACAGGGACCGACAAAATCCTGATTCCAGGGAAGGCACCCAGAGAGAACTTTTATAATATTTTATAGAAGAACAAGAACCCCACATTTGAAATCCCAACATTTTGGAGCCCAACGTGGGGCTAACAGACTCCCTCAGTGGATTTCAGTGGAAAAGCTCCCATCCTGATTCAAGTGGAAAAGCCTCTGATCCTGATCCAGTGGAAAAGACTCTTCAACCCAGAAATTAGGGTGAGTGCAACAAAGAAATTTTGTTAGAAGAGTTAAAGTAGAATTTCATCTAAGATGGGACAGATATTTAGAAAACAGCCTCTTTCTGTTCAAGGAAAATGTTTAGAGAGCATTGTCAGAGTTATGGAAAGCCAAGGTTTAATTATAAGTTTACAGCAAATCACTGAACTTTTACAAACTGTAAAGGACATATGTCCTTGTTTCTCTCTTAATAAGGAATTAGATCTAAATGAATGGAAATTGGTTGGAGAGAATCTTTGTCAATTCTATGATAAAAATGGGCCTAACTCAATAATTAATACATATAATGTAATACAATTGGCTATAAGAAGTTATTTAAGTGATAGAATGATGAAAAGGAAAGTACAGGAGGAAGAAGTGCCAACTTTACTAGGTGAAAAGGAGGACAAATCAGATGAGAATGGAGTTAATTACAATTCTGAGTATATTTCACAAAAGGAGGAATTAGGTGATTCCACACCTCATGACCCTCCCCCTGCAATTAACCCTTCATGTGTGGAACAAGGGGGAGGGATAAACAAAAAGGTGATGTTAAAAACTCAAATCATTTTAAATTCAATACCACTGACCTTGAAGACAGAAATCTACTTAAAACGTGAGTCTTCCTGAAAAAACAAACAAACAAACCCCAAAACATCAATACTTTAAACTAGGAAATATATGAAAATGGCCTAACTTTTGAATGCAACCAACAAAGTTATTAATCACCTCCAGAAAAACAAAGAAGGATGTTGAACTAACCTATGTTAGAGCCTATGTTTTGCATGGTCAAAAAGACTGGCTGTGGAAAGTTGTTTGCTATCTTCCATTATTCTTGTCATCAGAGATAACCATTTGAAAGACAGTTGGCTATGGTTAAAAGATACAGTCGATGGTCCTGGAAACTGATTTTGTTAACATAAAGTCTTAAATTTCTGTGCTAATTTGCTAGAGCAAATGGCCAGATCAAACGTGGAGAATCCAAAAATAGGGACAAGTTCTAAAAGCAATGAATACGACCAATGCTTCATTCTCATTTTAAGAAGAGATGGTAGAAGGCATTCAATAGAAAGAAAAGGAATCAAGAGAACCTCAGAGTTTAAAGGGACACTTAGGTAAAAAAAATCTCTATTTACAACATACTAGACAAATAGGAAAAGCTGTTTAAGTATGGGTGAAGTAGCAAGGAGGTAATACTAAGTGAAAATAAGTCCTTAAAAATCTTGTCAAAACTAGATTTTTGCAAAAGGAATATAAAATATAATGACATGAATGAGTCAATTTGTAAGAAAAAAAGAAAAATTAACCTCTAATACATTTTTAATAGTGTAAGAACAGATGCATCATCCCAATGCAGTAGGTGGCTAGATAAAGTCTGTAAAGACCTGACTCAACCTATATTGACCACAGACAAATCACATAACTTGCAAGTGTCCCATTAAGATATTAAGGAATTGCTAATCTGTATAGATACAGAGTTTTCACAGCAGCAGTTCCCCATAATGATGAAATGATTAACAGGGGCTAGCATAATGCTTTATATATATTATCTCATTCCATCTTATTAACAATGCTGTGAAGTAGGTGCAATCTCACCCATACTTTACAAAAGAAAACTTAGTCTATAGTTAAAGTTACTTCTCCTAGGTCACCCAACTAGTATGTATCTAAATCAGAACTGAACTTATCCTCCTCAAAGTTCAGTATCATTCTACTACACCACTTCCTGGCATAGCTTGTCCTCTCTATTTCGTATTTTAAACTTAAAAGTTTCTTTTTTCCCTTCAATAAAAGTGCCTTATACTATTTCCAGGAAAGAATCAGATTCTATGGCCAACTTTAATGAAGATTTTGGTAGTGGCAGTACTGGTAGATTAAAACAAATGGCTGGAGGCCTTTATGTGGTCTGATTCTACTTTATAATTTTTAATGGGCTAGGGGAAAAATTAAAAATGTTAACATATTTGAGGCTTAATCATTTAACAGTACTTATGCTTTTTAGCCATTAGACTAAGTTTTTTGTACTTTTTAATGCCCAAGCTATTGCTTGAAATAACAATGGTACTGAATGGTTTATAAATGTGTTTATTAAATGTCAGTAATTTTTACAATGCAAATATTAATAGCAAAAAGCAAAATGTCTGCAAAGTATATACAAAAGTAAAAAGCTTTACTATACTAGCAATTCAATCACCTTATAAAATCAAATATTTTCTTTTTTAGACCTCTTCTAGAAATAATTTATTGCCAATCAAACTAAAGTATAGATGGTAAAATTTACAATGATATCAGATGATACTTAGTCCCTGGAAAGATTATAAAAGTTTTATGTATAAAAAGTCCCAAGCCACAAATACTTTTATATAGAGCTAATACAAATCATGTTTTATTTGATACAGTATCTATTATGGTTGTTACAAAATATATTTTTAGATAAGGCTTCTTATGGTAACTAAGCTCTTACCATTATAGATAGAATACAGAAAAGCCATTTAAAATATTTTGCAATTTAGTTACCTGTTTTCAAGTAAAAGGCAAACATGTGGTAAATATTAATTTGCAGCAATGTTGCATAATTTTCCAAGAACTGAATCAACGTTTTTTTTCTGGTACCATTAAATAAGGATAGTTGCTGAGTAGTGCATATTCATTATAACATTGCTTTAAGGACAAAGAAACTTTTTCACAGATTTAAAGCAGTATCTCGGCAACAATCCTGTAATGTAAAATACTAAAATCATGTGTAACTATTTTATAATGTCCTTACTGGATTAAATTCTCGCCATGGGTCTTATCTTTGACTTATCAGTGTATAGTGCCTGGCACAAAGTAGATGTCTAATTCTTATTGACTGGAAATTTTTAGCAACACAATCAGTGGCAAAATACGCTAAATTATGAAAATTTTCTACAACCTCAAAAAGCACTGCTTGAATCTAAGATTTATAAGAAATAAATTTTGGTATATGAACAGTAATGGTATTTGGAACCAAATGATTAAACTTGAACATCACAAAAGTGAACTCTTTTGAAAATGTTAATTACATTCAAGTATATGTGAAGAGACTGCAATATAGTGGTCTGTAAAATGTACCTCAAATGATGTTATTACTTAAAATGCCAAGTCTAATACCTATTTGATGGTACTTGGAAAATACATCTAGTTAAAGTTCAAATTGTTAAACAAAATCTGCAGCTTTATTACTATATTTCCACATCTATTATAAGTCTATTAAGCTCTGACATCGTACCATACATAACATAATGGAACTTTATTACAAACTGTTATTAAAAATTTACTTCTGGTTAGTCCATGGATTTATCTGTTCCTTGATGTAAACCATTAATAATATACTCCCTTAATGCTCACTATATACCATGTAACCAATCTATATATCCTGCTACAGGTAATAAATTTCTTTTTTAAGGAATTAATATTTAAAAAATCAAGCAGCATAAAAGATCTACTTCAAGGGTATATTGCAAATATTGAAATGGAAAAAGAAAAACAAGGCTGACCCAATATTTTTTTTGAAAAGTAAAACAACAAAATAATTTTCAACAACAAAGATATTTATGTTTTTTAAAGATTCTCCCCCAAAAAAATGTGGCCTAAAAAAATTTTTTAAGAGGGCTTTTGTCACTACTTTTTTTGTATAGGCTAAATAAGTATGATTTCATGGACTCCAGAAATTCAGAGTTAACACTGATAGTTAATCTTATTTCTATATACAAAGAATACGTGCTATAAAATCTGCAATTGAAGGAACCTAACTTAAAATTAAATTTTCTTTATTTCTGGCTCAACCCAAATGTATTATCTTATTAAAATAATAATTTGAAGATTTTCCAACATGTGGAAGAACATAATAACTTGGTAAATTTATTTCACATAAATACCGAGAAAAAAACTGTGTATGTATATTAATGTAAAATAAATTTCTCCAAAAAATTAATAATCTGAACATACAAAGTCTTGGTTTGCCTAACTCTTTCTTATCCTATCAAAAAAATTATATGAATATAAACTGGTATAATGCCCAATCATTCCCAGTACTGATTTTTAGAAATATAATTTTAATGTCTACTTCAAAATACCTGCCCAATCTAAATGAAAAAGTCTGTTAAAAAATTTACTGTAGAAGATCAAATAGTAGAAAATTTATATAAAATTAATTCAATTAAAAAAAAACACCTTACATTCCCCCCAAAACTTCCTCCTTCCCTCTCTCTCTGTGTTTTCCTCCCCAATTTTTGATTGAAAATATTTTCCAGGCAGCTAAAAAAGAAATCATTTCCACAACTGAATCAAATACACCAAAATTTTAAACATTTGGCTCAATTTTGATAAATGATGAATCAAATGATCAAATGACATCATGGAATCATACTACTGATTGGCACAAAAATAACACCTTGGATTTATGTCTTTAGGAAACTTAAAGAAAAAAACATATAGTAAAATTGAGGCCCAATTTTTTTTATATTGTTTAGCTTAAATAGCAACATTATGTGAAATACATTTCTCCAAAGCCATTAAAACACTTAGTGACATTTCTTGATAAATTTAAATTTAAACGCATTTAGGCTTACAACCATTAAATCAGTAAACATCACATAATGTAACTAAGTATTCATTACCTCCTCCCTCCCCCAAAAAAGGCTTACAAAATCACATGTTCTAAGGCACAATACATTTAACTTGACTTTTTTCAAATGACTAGGTGAAAAAAAAAATTATTTTGACACATTTTTAAAAATAAATAAACCCAAGCAACTTCATTTATCCTGTCCCAAGTTTTACTATTTTCTTCCTTATATAGTGGTATTTCAAAGGTAAGTTCAGTCCTCCAAATATTAAGACTCCTTCCTTTAATTTTAAGATATGTGATATGTGATCTAAAGTTTGGACTTACAGTTCCATTATAACTATTAACAAATGTTAAAATAATGTCACCAAAAAAAATCACCATTTCAATTTGCAGATATAAACAATTCATTACTAAGATTATAGTAGGTATTATTAAATGGCACTCCAAAAAAAATGCAGATTGCTTTAAATAGGTAAATTTCAGTAATCTTATCTTTTTAGCAAATATTTATGGCTCCAATTGCATATTTTAAATATGATTTAGAAAGACAAAACATTTTTCTTTATATATAAAAACATGTTAGTCTTCAGTAAAGTTAATGCTTTGTTTTGACCATTTGATAAATTGGATTTATATAATAATTTGTTGAAGAGCCTAACATGAATATATTTACTGATATTCACCAGTGAAATAATTCTAATCCTGTGGATTTTAAAACAAAGTTCATTTTGGCAGAAGCACTATGTGTGGAAAAACTTTAGACATGCATGGAAATCTGCTATACAGTTGAATTATGATGGAAGAGCATAGATCTAGAGCTAGAAGGGACCTCAGGGGCCATCTGGGAGAGTACATGTTTTGAATGCTCATGCATTACCATGTTGAAATACTGAAAGGTAATAAATTCTAGAATGATGGTAATGGGACCTGAAGTCAAAGGAAATCTACTTTAACAAGAATGTCAAGAAAAATCCCAGTTTAAAGATAACTCACTATGAAGTTTAAAACTTAAGCCAGTTGGTTTAGTGAATTCAGCCCCTGAAAGACTTGATGATACATAGTTTTGACCACACATTCAAGGAAATTCTAACCAATAAAATACCTGAGAAGAGTCAGCTACAGTCAAGTGATCTATGTCACAGTCTTAATCACAATTTTAAGGAAAAAAGGTTTGATTAAGTATCGTGCATCTTTTTCTAAAATCCAAGTTCTAAGACTACATATAACCTAAAATACAGTATTTCTGTTATTGCAACCACAACCATTCTGATCATCTTAATAATGAGTGCATTTGTAATTATGAAGCTGTTTAGTAGGAATATAATTCAAACATAATGATTTTAAAAGGAAGCAGTGGAGAGTCAAGTTTAACTTAATCAAATGTAGGTGTGTTTGAGTTATAAAAAAATTAACTTCTTAAAAGCATATGGCTTATCACTTAAAATGCACCCAAAAATAATGTATTTCATAAATAGAAATTATACAACTAATAAGTGTTGTGTTTTAGAGAGATATGCCAAAAATTATTAATAACCCTATCTAATGATTTGCTGAATTTGAAGGGGAAATGACTGTCCATTGCAAGTTTCAAACAGATACAAAAATGCCTCAAAGACTGAAGTTACTGAAATGATCAAAATAGCAAAAGAATGGTATCTGTGATGTTGCAATTGCATTTTTTAAAACAGTAATCATCTGAGACAGGATTTAAAAGTCTGAGAGTTAAACAAATAAAAGAATTTGAAAAGATTTTATTTTAAAAGTCATGTCACTTAAGTTGCAAGCAGCTTTGATTTACTACTATTGCCAGAATATTCAGCACATGGTACATTATTCATATATCATCATTAAATAGGAAGAAAGAAGAGTTAAGTTACATTTCATGATCTATTTTGACCAAAATATTACTTAGGGTCTGTTGACTTATTGGCTTTTCTTGTACCATCTGTGAATACTCTTTGATTAGCATCAAATCAGAAATGCTTATGTAAACTTTAAAATATTAAGAACATCACTTTCAAAAAGCACACTTTTTAAAAAATGTACAACCCAATAGTTGCATATTAATTAAAAAACAGTAAGGCCAAATCTCTGATAAGCCCATGGAATGCCATCCCTTGGATCAAATCTTTTCCAACAGCCCTTTCAGTCTCTGCAAGCTAAATAAGATACTACTGAGTGTAGGCAAAAAAAAGAAACCTTATTTGTTTTTAAGAACTGAATAATCTTAACCATATACCTATAAGGTAACAGCTGCTACAGAAATACAATTCAGACTGGAAAAGTGGAAAGAGACTGAAGTAAATTTAACTGAGGTCTGCTACAGAATTACAATTTGATTTAACTTGAAGCTATAGTGGAAAAGATTCAAAGTATGAATCTGAGCAGAAGTTGGCAATAATGTGGTATTCAGCAGCTTTCAGCCACAAACCAAAGTCCATGAAAGACAGACTACGGTTTTCAAAACGTTTAACACAGGATTAAGGTTTTGTAGTCCTGTTGTAAACTGCTATTTATAAAAATAGACAACAACAACAACAAAAAAAAAAATCCCAGAAAACAAACAAACACAGAAGGGCATTATAATAAAGTCTTTTGCACATCACTGTAGCATAAGCTGTTTGAGGTTGTCATGAAGGATAGTATCCTTCACATCACGAAAAACAAGTCGAATATTTTCTGTGTTAATAGCAGTGGTGAAATGATGATATAAAGGCTTCTGCTGCTGGTCCCGGCGTTTGTTACGGAAACAATTCACCAGGAAATTTTGGACGTCTGTTAAGCAGTGGGGATTCCCTTCAAATTCTATGAAATAGTCTTTGATGCTCACAATTTGCACTTTTTCCTCAAGCAGGTCTGTCTTATTTAAAAAGAGAATTATGGAGACATTGCTGAAAACTCGGTTGTTAACTATTGTTTCAAAAATGTTCAGAGATTCCGTAAGACGATTTGTCAGTCGATCTTCCATAAGCACCTGGTCAAATTCACTTGAAGAGACAAGG
Source organism: Antechinus flavipes (assembly GCF_016432865.1). Classification (NCBI taxonomy): domain Eukaryota; kingdom Metazoa; phylum Chordata; class Mammalia; order Dasyuromorphia; family Dasyuridae; genus Antechinus; species Antechinus flavipes. The sequence continues at coordinate 158,408,024 of NC_067401.1, forward strand.
AAAAGTATTGATGTTACACTGTCGAAGCATTCAAACCAACGTTTCCTTTCTGATCTCTGACCACCCACATCAACCATTTTGAAAGGAACATTTTTAATTTCAAAGTCGTACTCATGAATGCCTTTCGTGGGTCTTCGTGCAAGCAGAATATCTTGCTGTGATGGAATGTAATCCTAGGGGAGAAAAATTATATTTATCATTTTATAATGCAGGAGCAACTACTAAGATTCCTGATATGCTTATTAACTGGTCTACTGAACAAATATCCAAATAAAATATTTTAAAAATCTGTTAAACACTAAACTTTCTTTATTATTATAATTAAATTCTAATATCTTTAAAATATTCAAAAGCATGAAGGTAGATATTCGGATAAAATGAAACACCATAAATTTTATTTAGTATTATTTATTTCACTAAGCAAGGATACTGTTTTTCATAATACTACTCCTTAATAATTTAATTTGCTTTCTTTTTACTAACTCTTTAGCCAAACTTTCCAAGTACTTCATCAATTACTATATTTACCTATCCAATTTCACCTTTAGTGTGCTTCTACAAATGTATTATGTATGCCAAGCTAACAAATAATCATTCCTTTCTTGAAACACATCCACTCTGTTCATTTCTACTTCTATTATAAATTTCTTTTCTCTGTTCCTCTATAGTGTCTAGTATAGGTTGGTGCAAATAATAAACTAAAATTAATTCTTGCTGAATGTTAGTGTCAGTATAATCCAGTGCTGCTGTCACAAGAATGCTCCTTCTTTGGAGTTTTCATAAGAGAGAGGTGCTTTCTAAACCTAAAAGTTCTATATAAATGTGAGCTGTCGTTATACTTCTAACTTACGCTGGAATAGCACAGGATTAAAGTTTAATAGTACTTTCTAGTACTACCAGATATTTCTGGTATCTAGACTGAGTAGCTGCTTGTGGGAGAGCTCTATAAGGATAAGCCCATAGTCTGCCTATGTACAGATCTGACTTCCTGTAACACAATTAGTCAAATTTTTTTTTAAGTACTTCCTATTTTTGTTTTTCAACCTCTTTCATAGTAAATTCTCTTAAAACATTAATGAAGGGCAAGCAGCAAACTAAACCACTCCATTAGTACATTTATTTATGTCATTTAACAGGTTCATTCTTTAGTAATAGTATTTTTCTAGAATTAGAGTACATCATTATCATTCTAATGCTGTGCTTTTGAACAGAGATGCTAATCAGCTTGTAATTAAAAAATCATAACTAGAGTTTATCATCCCTATTCCTCACCATCTTTTTAAAAATTCTTTTTCAAATATTACAACATCATGATTACTTAGACTGTTGTTATAAGATTAATTATCCCACTGAAATGACTAGAGAGTTGACTACATAGTCAACTTTATAATTATCTGTACTTATGTAAGAATCATGGACATCCCAAAACAAATAAAATTAATTTTTAGAAATAAATTTTAAATATTAAGTTTTCAAAATCAGTTTCCACATTTTTCATAGTATCCTGTTCCAATAATCTAGAGGAGCTATCTTAATTATTATTGACTAAATAAAAATTACTTTTCAAGCATCTAGTACTTGCACAGCACTGTGAAGCTAAGATCAGTACAAAATGATTCTGAATTCAGACAGCAGGATCTATTTGGTTAATTAAGATTAGGAGTGAAACAGTAAGATACTTCAAGATAATTATTATATTGAGTGGTAAATCATGTTGTAAGGACTGTAACTAAGTACTAGGGAAATTCTGTAAAAAAGCAATAGAAACAAAGGGCCGGGAGAAACTACTTCAAGCAAATTTATCAGGGATATTCTATTATATCCAACTATTAACCATTTGTTTGAATGAGTGCAATTTCTCCAACTAAACATTCCAAAAGAAAAAAATTTTTCCCCTCAAACACATATAAAGCTTAAATCATTTTTCACTCATACACATCTTATAGTTGCTACAACTATATAACAATTATTTTTCACTCTTTTCTCTACTTGACCCCCATATTCAAAAGGCCATCAAAATGGTATTTTTTTTCCTTTGAAATTCTTCTGCATTCATCTTTCCATTTTCATTAGTATCTTCCTAAATCCTTTACCTATTCAAATATGAATACTGGTCTTGTCTCTATTATTCCTATATTCATATTTATTCTGAAATCAATGTCAATTTTCCTATTACATTCCTTGTTCAAATATCTATAACCAAAAGTTTCCTTTTACTTAATAAAGGCAAAATTTAAAATTTTTTTTACTCTCTAATCTGGTTAGCATTCTACCTTCCAACTATATTTCTCATGACAGTGACCATTTTTTATCCACTTATTCATGAAGCCCTAAATAAAAATACTTATTTTTTCCTACCTTGACCTGAGCTTGACTTCTACTGTTATACCAAAAAAAGGCAATAGCAAATATGTACGTTATGATTTCACTTGCTTAAAGACACTAAAAATTAATTTTTTTAAAAACACACAAACTCCTGTAACTCCTTAATACAATCTCTATACACTGTGAGACAGGTCAGCTCCAAATATCATGAAAATGTCCCCCTCCATATATCTTTTTTTACTCCTCTCCCTTTATCTAAGTAAATCTTAAATGTCTTTCACATCCAAAATCCAATTTCACACATGGGTTAACTATTCCAGCTTAAACCATCTTTTCTCTGAACTCCTATTATTGAACTAACATTAGCAATTAATTATAAGTAAGCATTCAATATATATTAGTTTAGTTTACAGATTATAAATTCTTTAAAAACAAAAATCTTATCTTATTCTGTACGTTTGGATTCCTACATGGTACTGGGCAGAAAGAGGTACACCAGAAACAAATGAACATATTGCTTGTGCTTATTCTATTACAGGTTTCTATAAAAGATTTGTGATGACAGGATTTTATCATCCTTGTGTAGGTCCTGGAAAAAGTATTTATAAAGCATTTCATTTGTTACTTTTTTATTCTTATAGAACAAGTTTCTATGACAATGATTGCAAAATCACTACAATTACTACCAGGAAAGAAAATACAATTTTCTTGTTTGTTCATTCAACAAAAATGATAAGCACTTATTATGTATAAATAATTGTGCTCTCTTGGAGTTTAACCATCAGCGAATAAAGCCAGGCGATGGGACCAGATTAACAGTATTCAGTAAAAGTGGACCTCTCTTGAACGCATTGGGAAATATACCAAAAACCATCTAAAAAGAAAAAAAAAAACCAATGCTCCTGAAATGAAAATATTTTTATTCAAAAAAGTTTTAACATCAATTTTCCTTCTGTAATTTCTTTTCCTATTTTACAAAAGTACATAGGAAAATAAAGTAAAATAAACATGTTTTTCTTTCTTTTTTCAAACTATCTTCTTAAGGATACTGAGTATAAACTTTTTTTTTTTAAACTCCCAAGCTGATTGCTGCTTCTGCTCCTGATATAAAGATCCAAGTGACCATCTTGAGACTCACATAACTTTCATAAGGCTGACTCTGCTCCTAAGAGTAAGAATGCACACATCCCTCTTGGGAGGCTAAGAAATCTAGATCAAGAGGCCCTAATAAGAGATCAGGAGAACTCCACCGACTTCATCAGCAGTTCTATTGATACTCTGATTGGACTGTTAACAAGCTCTCTCTCCTTTCTCTTAATCTATTCATTTCTGTGATGGTGAATCCAAGACTACTACTGAAGGGCAATCTCTGCCCAATCTTAGTTTATCCATTTTCTAATCTCCACTGATCTCTATGATTCTCTTCCAAGTTCCTGTTCTTTATTTGCCTATAACTTCTAGGGTGATCCCTGGAATTCCCAATATAATTAACAAAGTTTCCTTAATTTTAAAGCTCTTTCTCCAAATCTCCTCCCCTTTTCTGGCTTTCATTGTCACTTTTAATCCACCCAGATTACAAATTTAATCCTTCCAGACTACATTCCAGGTCTTTTCAGTAGCAGTTACTTTTTCTCACACGTGACTCATTGGAGCTATAAGACTGACGGGAATAAGTCTTTGTTCTTCCATGTTCCGCTATCTATCTATCTAAAGTATTATTATTATCCTCAGCAACTTTGATTTAATTAGTTTAATTAGTTGTAGTTCTGGTGATTATTATCTATGAACTTCCAAGACATTCTCTCTCTTCAGTGCCTGGCCCTCTTCATTCTAACTATTGCCCTCTTTCCTGGGGACTTCAAAGATATGTGAAATTCCCTCAAATATCTACCCTAGTTTTCCAATTCTTCAATCTACTTGACTCTTAACCATTCCACCTCAGCTTCACGTAAGGATGGCTAGCTGTATCACCTTCAAATGTTCCATGTCCATTATGGATGCCTTTATTTAATCATCATTTCCAATCACCCTATTTATCCCTGTGCTTCTCACTTCTCTCTTTGTCCTTACTACGATCTAGAATAACCCTCTAACTACATACTATTTCACCTCTATCTTGACTAAACTCTTTTCCCTTCTTGATCTCAAATCCAACTAGTTACACTACAAATTTCTGCTATGCCCTAACTGCAGTAGATAATCCTTTTATTCCTTCCTAATTTCTATTCCACTCCTCAAAGAGGTTATTTCAAATCTTTCTCCATCCACTCACCTCGCCTCAGTAGAGAACTTTACTACTAGAAAAAAGGCGTTTTAATGAAGATTATTTGTAGAGAACTTTCTCTCCTCCTCATATCATCTGGCAATTCCTCCCCTTGACTTCATCCCTAACCTACAAATGAAACCACCCGCCTACATATACAAGTCAAACCCTGTTCCTTGTATAACTCACCCTCTTTCCAATTTAATGGTTTTCCTTGCATTGTAAAAATATGTCCCCTATCCATAAAGTTTCACCCTGTTATCATTCTATTATCTCTCTTCCTTTTCTCAGCTGACTTTGAGACATTTATACTCTGTGCCCTGACATCTCTTGCTTGTGCACCCTTAACCACCTCTTGAGTTTACCACTCAAAAAACTGGTCCCTCCAAAGTTATCAACGATTTTTTAATGTGCCAAACCCAATAGCTTCTGCATTTTTGACCTTTCTACAACTTTTGACAATACTGACAATATGTTCCTCTTCTTCTGAATACTCTGTCCTGACCTGCTTTTCCTACTAATCATACTTCTTAGTTTCCTCAGATGATTCAATATTTATGAATATTCATGAAACATATTTGAAGTATGAATTTAGCAAGGCTCTGTTATTGAGTATTTTTTTAAATACATTTTTTCATTATTTCATCATTTCTTATCAGCTTAATTATCATCTCTGTGCAGTATCTCCTAGAGAAATATAAGCACTCTTCAGGGCACTACTTCAACACCACCAATTTATCCACTCAACACTTCAAACTCCATGTCCCAGAGATATCTCAAAGTTAGAACATCCAAAATGGAATTTATTAATTCTCCCATCTTTTCCAAACTTAAGGTACCACCAATCGCCCTGTCATCCAGGTTTATAAACCTGTTATCCTCAATTCTTCATTCCCACTCATCCTTGAACAAAACTAATTCCCAATTCTGCATCTTTGTACTGACTGTCAACCATATTAAAAATGCATAGTATCTCTTTTTGTCTCCTGGAATCTTTGGTCTTCTGTTTAAATACTGCTTACTTCAAAAAGTCTTTCTTGATTCCCCTGGCTACTAGTGCTCTTTCTCCAAAACCACAGTTCTTTATTTTGAATGTAATGTAATATGTACTTATATTTATGTATAAATATACATTCTTTGTGTCTCCCATATTAGAATGTAAGTACCTTGAAGGCAAAGACTGTTTCACTATTGTCTTTGTATCTTAGTGCTTGACATAATGTGCCTGCAAAATAAGCTCTTAATAAACTACTGAGCAAAAATATCCCTCTGACTGCTATTTTTAATTTTAAATTTAAATTTTAAAAATTCAGAAATATATAGTATTAAAACTTACAGGTTCTCCAAGTTTATCCAAGTTGTCCAGAAAATATTTTACAGATTCACCCTGAAAAACAAGACCAAAATGAATATATATCAATGCCTCTTTAGGAATGGAAAACTTAACTTAACTGTAACAATCTTTATTACACAGTCTTAATATGCATACAATCCAAATATATCTGGTTCAGTTACTAACAATGAAATGAACTCTTCCAAAACCATTAAAATCTTACCCTCCATAAAATATTGACATCCCAGATGAAGAGTATAAATATTTCACTTAAAAAAAGAAAACCTTAAGGCATTATCTACTTGGCTTTTAAATTCATCTATAATATGCATATTCCCCCCACAGTTCAATTTATTTAAAGGAAAATAATTTTTGAGATAAAATTGTTATTAAAATTTAAGCTTACTTCCTTTTTTACTTGATTTACTTTTAATACTTCTGAAGTAGGAAAAATAAAAACCACTAAAGAAAGAGGATGGATCTACATATTAAAAAACTAAAATATTTTAAAATAAATTGTAGCAAAAGACCTAAAAGGGCTCATTTCTCTACTTTTAGCAAAGTGACCAGACCATCCTTTCTGAAGTTCAAATGCTTTATGTGCCACTGGTCATTACTAAACCAGAAGGACTATGGCATAATGAATAGAAAGAGCACCATCTTCCTTTGAAGCAGAAAGACCTAGGTTCAAGTTTCTTGGCTGATTAATATTGTCTGTCTGACCCTGAGCAGGTTAATGTAATCTTAGTACAGATTCTTAAACTGTGCAATGCTATATAGAGTCTTATAACTTAATGTAATTAATGGTTGTAAAATTATGACTTGTTATTAGTAAATATTTGGTTTGTATATCAATTTTATATACCTATATAATGATATCATAAAAAATGTTAGAAAAAAAAAGTCACGAGTAGAAAAAATTTTAAAAGCACTGTTTTAGGTAACTCTGTAAGGCTATAAATTGAAAAGACAGAATTGATCTGCAGTGGCAGAAGTCTCTTTACCAGGGAGTTCTCTATAGTAATGATATCACAGTCCCCTTTTACCCTTTCCCCCCCAATCCCTATCTCTTTCTAATTAAGGAAAAGGTGAGAACATCTCCCTAGGACCTAGAAAATGTGATAATGTTTTTAGAACATGAACAAGATTTTGGAAGATGAGCAAAGAAAAAAATAACATTTAATTGATTTAATTGTTTTTCTTTCTGAGAGACCCTAAAGACATAATAAAGTCTCTGAAGGAGTAGGCAATTATTTTTTGAGGTTCTTTCTGTATTTTTATAATCACCACAGGGCTGCTAGATGGCATGAGATAGAATGACAGGCCTGCAGTCAGGAAGACATCTCCCTGAGTTTGAATTTGCCTTCAAATTAACTACTTGTTTAATCCTTGGGCAAGTTAACCCTGTTTGCCTTATTACCTCATCTATAAAATGAGTTAGAGGAAATGGCATCTTTGCTAAGAAAGCTTTAAATGGGGTCACAAAGAATCAGACAAGACTGAAAACAATTGAACAATAACAACCTATCATTCTATTCAATTCCTGGCAAGTTATCTACAGGCCCCTAAATCTTCTTTCTGAAAGAGTTCACTACTTAGCTCATACTTCTTCATTTTGACCCTTGTTCTTTTTACAAAGGGACTAAGGGTCAAACTTCTTCAGCTTTATGGTCCCATTTTTGATTGTTCAAGTGTTCTAAGGTTCATGATAAAGAACTCTGAAATTTCTCTATCAGCTTTTAATTTAGCATTTCCTCTTTTCCTATATCTACCTTATCTCCACCTTCCCATTTATTCTATATCTACCTTATCTCCACCTTCCCCCTCACACTTATTCATTCTTATTTTAAGTGCCTTTCACTTTTTCTCTATTCACAAATTTGATGCTATAATTAAACCAGTTCAACGTTTATACTATCTTCTACTTTCAAATTATATCTCCTCTACATACCTTTCCTCCCATCCCACCCCCCATCCTCAACTCTCCTCTCCTTTCTCTGGTTTTACAGTGCTGAAGGAATTAATATAACCATGTTAATTGGATTCCAGATATGTGGAATCACTCACTGTCACAAGGCCATCCTGGTACTGTCTTCTGGAGTCCTGGTTGCTCATATTATTGAATACAGTTTTTTAAGTCTTTCAAAATTGTTTTTGCTTTACAGTATTGGAGTCATAGCTTAAACTATTCTTTATACTGTTCAATTTACTTCTCAATGAGTCACACATTAGATCAGATGTTTTTGTATACATTCATTCTGCTATCTTTTAATGATATTTCATTACATTAATAATGATAATTAGTTTAGCAATACTCTTTGTTTCCAGTTCTCTAAAATATAAAGTGTGGCTACAAATATATATACACACACACACACACACACACACATATATATATCCTTCCCTTCTTGATCTTTTTTTGAGTATAAACCTACTAGTGGCTTCAAAAGCCAAAATGTTTCTACAATTTAGGGACTTTTAAAAAGCATAGTTTCAACTTATTTCAAGAATGACTGAACAACTACTAGATCTATATCCCAAAAGTTTTAAATAAAAAAGAGGGAAAAGAATCTATTTGTACAAAATTATTTATAGCAGCTCTTTTTGTGGTAGCTAAGAACTGGAAATTAAGGTTAGCTGATCTGTATTTCACCTTTGCTATTTCATCACTCATTAATTAGGAAATGACTAAACAAGTTATGGTATATGATTAGAATGAAATATTACTGGAGTATAAGAAATGACAAGCAGGATAATTTCAGAAAAAAAATGAAAGAATTCTGTGAACTTATTGAAAGTGAAGTGAGCAGAACCAGAAAAACACTGTATGCAGTAACAGCAATAATGTATGATGAAGAACTGTGAATGAACTGGTTATTCAAAGCAATACAATTATCCAAGATAATCCCAAAGGGCTCATGATGAAAAATGCTGCCTCCATAAAAAGAATTAATTGATGTTGTCTAAACATATACTGAAATATACTTTTTCTTTCTTTTTTGCATAAAATGAGTAATATGGAAATAATTATACATGCATAACTATCAGTTGCTTATTGTCTTATGAGCAGGAGGAGTAAGAGAAAGGTGAAATATAATTTGGAATTCAAAACTTAAAAAATCAAAACAATGAATATTAAAGAATTTTGTTAAAGAAGATAGAGGTTTAAAATGACTTGTCCAAGATCACATAGATATATAGTCTTGAGACAGTATTTGAACTTGAGTATTCCTGACTCCTGGGCCAATGCTTTTATCTATTGTCACCTAGTTGCTAGGACAGCTAACTGATTGACAGCTAACTGATTTTGAATCAGATTAGCTAATAATTTGTTTATTATTTTTTAAAAAACCCTGTATCTTATTTATCATTTTAACAGTTTTGTTAATTTTTAAAATAGTGCATTCCTTTTTTCTTTTTCTCTCAAAAAACAACAAACTCTCACCCAGGCCTTAAATTTTGTCAACTTATGTAATTTCCAGTGACCCAGTAACAGTAGGATTCTGAAGAGACACTTGCCTATTCTCTGCTATTGGAATCTAAATACTTCATCATTGTTTAAATCTTTCCAGTTGAAATATATTTACTTTCTTTGGTTTGTTTTAACTCCTTTGTTTGTATTTCTATATTTAGTTGAGGTTATATTGCCTTCCACTAAACCACTCCCTATTTGTGCACAATTCTGGACTAGATGGAGCTACTTATCCTTCCCCAATTGCTTCCTCCTTTTCTTTAACATTGGCCTTGGGTCGTTTTCAGAAATTTATGAATTTTATGTGGGAAAGATAGAAATCAGCTCTATGTACAACCTACCATGTTACTAACTTAACTGAAGATAGGTTCATTTTCTAGATATTTTAAAACCATAATTTTTACAGACTGCAGGCTCTTTTGTTTTTATTGTCCTCCATCTCAATGTTTTTTCTCTCCTGGTTTCCCCAAACTTTCATATTTTAGACATTCAGAAACTACATGTCATTTTTTCTTGTCCAGGTCATTTGAGTTTATAAATGGGCAATTAAGTGTTTTCTTACTACCTTACTTGTCTTAAGTATTTGTCCCCCTCTCATTTCCAATGCAAAGGAATTTTTTTTAGTAAAGAAAAAAGAGGCAAGATTAGGATCAAGAAGTTCTGCTTTTTCACAGTCATTTACTGTCCCATCCATCCTCAAACAAAAGCCTTCATTAACCAGCTTTTTTTTCTTCCTGATACAATGTTCTCACACACATTCTCTTTCTCAAAATAAAATAACATTTTGGTTGTCCTTAGTTTCTCTGGCAAGCCTCAGCTTATTCTGAACTTTTGGAATTCCTGACACTAGTTTTATAATATCATGTGGTGCTCCGTATGCTTTTATTTAATATTAATCAGGCTTCCTTCTATCCCTTCTTTAAAAATCTTGGTAAATGAATAAATTTCCTAAGATGTTATATTGGTTTCTTTAATCAAATTCCATTTTTTATTCTCAATAGACATGTTTTCCTTTGTGTCATCAGAATTTTATTCTTGTTAATCTCCCAAATCTCTCCCTGAACTAATTTGTACAGCATTGTAGTCTGTGGGATGCTCTATCTTTCCCAACCCTTTACAATCTGCTCTCCCCAAATCTAGGGTGCATGTTAAATTATTCTAGGATGTTCTTTCCTCCTCTATCAAAAATTCTGAAAGGGAATAGTTTATTTTCTTCCAAGGTTTCTAACATTTCCAATTCAGCAACTAGTTTGTCCCTGTTAGAATCAGACACAGAATTTCAATAACAGATTTTCCCTTTATCAATTTCTCCATCTTTTAAAGGATAAAATCATCACTAAAGTAAACTGAGAAATAGAACAAGTAAGAATAGCACATTCTTCAGAAGACATCTGGATAACTGAAGATCCCCAACGTTACTATATCATGCCTCTGTGACAGGCTAGTAATCTATTTTCCAAAGTCCTGTTTTTTTATGCTGCTTCTGCTGACTCAACCAAATATTCTGTTTTCTCCCTCTGGTTCCTAGAATTCCTCACCAAACACACTTAATAAAACAAAGTTCTTAATAAAACAAGTTCTAAGTAACAATGCTACAAAGATTAGATAGATTATTGATAGATAGATATTGTATATATACATTCTGTATACACACATACACATAACTGCTGTTTCATTTTATCAATAGAATGCCTTTTAGAAATTATGTGATTAAAGCATCCCCATGCATACCACCCCCATCCTTCTCAAATACCACCCCCATCCAAGAATGCCATTTCATGTAACAATTTTTTTTTAAATGATGAAGTTTCCCCCACCAAAATCACCAAAACAAATCAATGCTACTTTTTAGTGGTTGTTCTTTACATTTTTTACATTTTTATAGTTACTCCGTATATTGTTTTCTTGGTTCTATTTACTTCACTTTGTATCAGTGTGCAAATTTTTCCACGTTTCTCTGTATTCTTCATAATTACTATTACTTATAGCACAGTTAATATTACATTACATTCATGTACCATAATTTGGTAATTCCTCAACTTAAATTTACTTTGATTCCAATCATTTGCTATCACAAAAAGTGCTATATTTTTGTATATGGGGAGTAAGTCCAGTTCACTATAGGTCAAATGGTATAAATATTATTCATTTTAATTGCTTTCTTAAATGGTTGATTCACAGCTCCATCAACAATGCAACAATATGCCTTTTTTATCCATAAAATAGATATGGATTACAATATCAACTTCTCATATGCTGTTATCCTTAAAAATAAAATAAAAAATAAAAAAAGATCGCTCTTGGGTTTATTATATCTTATCTTTTTATATCACCCTACATTTCAGAAAATTCATCACTCATATTGAGTGTTTAGTATTCCCTCTTTAATTTCTTTGCCTTTGCAGTGTTACTGTCTTAGAATCTCTACTTTCCTTCAAAGTTTTTTTCAACTACCACCTCCCACATGAATCTTGCCCCAACTACTAACACTATTCTCCTCCAACAAATACCTCTTCATTTCTTCTATATATATTTTTTACTTAATATTTGTCCATTGTTTTCCCTTCAAGGTCCTTGTAGAATAAGAACTATTTTCTTTTTGTATTTGTATTTCATACTTCTAACACAGTGTCTAGAACATAGTAAGTGTGTTGACTGGCACCTGAATTGAGTCTTGAAGAAAGTTATGGATTTTAAGAGGCAAAAGACAGGGAAAGAGTGGGATTGAAGTACTGAGAAGAGAGACATAAGATAAATATCATGTATAAGGATCATTAAGTAGAAGAATTTGGATGGATGAAAGTATGTTCAGGGAAGCAATATATCATAAACTGTAAAGAAGAGGCTGAAACCAGATTATGAAGTTTTATATATCAAGCAGAAGTTTATATTTTATCCTGAAGCTTTTTGAGGAGGGGAGTGACAGAGTCAAACTTTTGCTTTAGATGATCAATATGACAGATATATTGGACAGAGGAAAGACTGAAGGCAGGGAAATCAATAAAGAGTCTATTGCAGTAATTCAAGTAGGAAATCACTCAGAATGTGATCAATGTTGAAATATCTACTTCACTGGGAACACCATTTTAAAAATATACAATATGTCATAAAGATCGAGGCACAAAGTTTAATTCCTGAAAATAGACCAAACCAAATATGGATATTAATATATTAATTTTTCTGTGCCTGTTTTCAACTATCCTATCTACCTCAAAAAGTTGTTCTCAAGATCAAAAGAGACTAGAGAAGGGAGAAACTAGTACTAAAAAAGGAAAGGCACTATCAACATCATCATCATGTTTTGCTGAATTCATGAAATAGATTTTCTTAAAGAAATCTTGAAAAAAAACTTACTGCACACACTGCAGATGTTTTATATAAGTTGTCAAGCTTTTAGTAATGTCTTAAATGCTTAGTATATTTGTATACCTGTATAAAGACTTGGAGGGATACACAGGGTTCAAAATGATTTGTTCAAGTTCACACAGGTAATGCTAGAGATGGGAGCTGACCCAAGTTCCTCTAATTCCAAATCCTTTTTTCTACTGTATCATGATATCTATCATCAGAATTCTACTCTGATGCTTTATTATGGTATCAAAGTGGTTCCAGGATTTTCAAGCTCTACCTGTGGAGTACAAATTGTAGAAGTACTAAAACAATTTAAAATGGCTTTATGAATAAACCTAGAAATTGACTTTAAGGATTATCCCCAGAATGTGAGTTATCAGATGAGGCAGCAATGTGGCACAAAGTATAGAATGTGGGATGTGAATTCAAATTCAGCACATACTAGCTGTATGATGCTAGGTAAATCATCCAACTTCTGTTTGGCTCAGTCTCCACATCTATAAAACAGGGATAACAATATCAATGATTGCTGTGAAGATAAAATGAGATTAAAATTTGTAAAGTGTTTTGCATATTTTAAGCTACTATTATCATTAACCCTAACTCCTAATACTATTTATTAAAGTGTGGTAGTACTGAAACCTGCATTACATCAAAGAAACCCATGGTTTCTTAAGTATTAATCTCTCCCCCTTTCTCTCTTCTCCTCTTTCTCGTTTATCTTTCCCTTTTGGCTTTAAGCAGGCCTCCATCAAGCTGGAAAGACTTCAAGCACTGGCCCTAAATCAAGTGTGTATAATGACAAGAATATAAAGGAAAACCCCAAAAGACACCGAATTTAGATCAATGTGATGACCAATTTTGACTTGAGCAGAGATATTAAATGGTAGCTACACTGAGGTGAAACCCTAAGTACAACCTGGCCTTTCGGTTTACCATGAAACTGAATGATTCTTTGTAATCTGTCTTCCTTAATTATAATATTAACTTGAGAATACGAATAGCTTATTTTTCAAAATTATTTCTTGTACTAAGTACACAGAGCTAAATGATTTTTCCATTCTGTAATTCGCTGCATTTCTAATCAAAAATAATCATTAGTTATAAGACAGCAAACTTAATAATCACAATAGTTTATTTTTAGAATTATAGTAAAAGGGATAAATATGCATACAGTGATATTTACCATTTAAGCATCACTGTTTTGCAACTAGCAAACATTCCTTTCCATGCCTTTTGAAGGAGTTTTTACTGTTCTTAATATACTGTACATTTTTTTTTAAAGTATGTGGTTTTCAGAAATTTGAATATAACATGGCAACTCTGATGTTCCATCAAACTTACTGCAATGAAGAAGTGAGTTTTCAAAATTGAAGAATATAATGTTAACATGACTACTTTATTATTAGTCTCATATCCTTCCTTTACTTAATAATTCACATTTTTATTCCACTGAAATAAAAAGATTAAATGGTTTGCAGGGGGAAAAAAATGTTCCTATTGTAAAATTTCAAATAAAAAATACCAGGAGTATAATTTTAAATGACCTTTTAATATTATTATCCAAACTAAGAATTGCATTATTATATTTATAGTTTTCCTTATGTTGAACCAACCCTGAATTCCCAGTATAAACCTGAGTCATCATGTATAAACTTTTTATGTTGCTATAGCCTACTTGCTAATATTTTATTTAAAATGTTTTCATTATATGAACATTAGTTTGTAGTTACCTCCCCGTAGCTCAGCTATCAAGACTTGTTATGGAAATTTCTGAGATTTGAAGAGACTTCTTTTCTTACTATTGGGAACAGCTTACATAATTTAGAGATTAAAAGTTCTCTATGTCTGATAGCATTTACTCTCGAAACCATCTGGTCCTACAGTTTTTATTCTTTTGGGAAAACCATATATTGCTTAGCCAATTTATTTTTTTGATACTGCGTTATTTAAGTAGTCTTTCTTCTGTTATTAATCTGATTTTTTTTTTTGCATGTATCCACCCACTTTCTCTAAGTTATCAATCTTGTCAGCATATATTGGACTATTCCTTTGTTTCTTCTTCAACTGTAATTTCTTTTTCATTTTTTTTTGTGAACAACTTTTAAAAAAATTCAGTTTAGCTTTTATTACTGGTCTTTTAAAAAAATCAGATCCTGGTTTTATTTATTAATTCAATAGTCATTTAGTTGGGAGTTTTAAATTTTATTTTTACTCTAAAGTTTTTTAATTGGATTTTCAATTAATTGATTTGTTCATTCTCTTTTGCTGATGAAAATATTTGAAAATGAGTTCCTCCTTTGAATTGCTTTAGTTGCATCGCTTAAGTCTTTGATGTTATCTCATAATTTTAATTTTCTTTGATGAAAATGACTCATTTAATAGGATGTTACTTGAGTCTTCAATTTATGTTTTTTTCCTTTAAGGACCCTATATAATGAACATAACTTTAGTTGCAGTATAAGCCGTAAAGGACATATTTAGTATTTGTTTTTCTACATTTTTTGGAGTCTTTTTGCTTCACTACATGATTAATCATTGCCAAGTCCAAAATACAGTTGAGAATAATGTAAATTCCTTTCTATTAACCAGGATCTATTACACACACACACACACACACACACACACACACACACGTATGTATGTATATATGTTTTTTCTCCCCCTAAAAATTTATATTCAGGTCCTTAACTTTCTTGCTTATCTCTTGTTTAGATTTGTCTAGATCTGAATGGGGGTGGGCAGTAGGAGAGAGGGGATGGATATTACATTAAACTTTCTCACCATCAGGCCGGTTTTCCTGAGTAAAAAGAGGATATTTTATATTATTCACCTTATAAAAAAGTTATAAAGAATGTCCTCTGTGATCCAAAAGAGCTATGTAAATGAGTCATTTCACTTCATTTTGGAATCTCTTTTTCCTGTAAGAGTGATGCAGAATTACTCTAAAAAAAGATAATCTGGACATGACATCTTTTGAAAACCAAACCTCATCAGCTATCATGTTCTCAACTGTGTGTAAGAACACTTATAAAATAATCTCTCTCTAAAGCCAATACATATTGATATAAAGACTTTTCCCCATTTAGACTCCTATAATATAGTATAGTATAGAAATCTGTGCCCAAACAAGAATCCCTTTTTTGTCACAATCTTTACAAGTGGCCATGTAACCTTTGCTGCAAAAAGAGCTTAACTATCTCCTAACTGGTGAAGGGAAAGTGGATGACAGAGAGACGACTGCAGAACCTATCTCAGAGGTTGTTGGGAAACTTAAGAGATTACACACACACACACACAGAAAGAGAGCGCAAGAGCGAGCAAATTACAAATCTTGAAGTACTTGTATAAACATGAGGTAACTATGTCTTCCTCTCAAAACAGTCCCTTACACTTTTGGATAGCTATAATTGCTACAAGTTTTCTTTACATCAAAAGTTTAGATCTGTAACATTCATTCTAGTTGCCAATGACTCCTGCCCTTTGGGAGTCATGCAGAGAAAGGTCTAATTTGCTTTCAATAAACAATACTTCATATACTAAAAAACAACACACTATCAAGTTTTCCACTGAGTTTCTTCTTCTCCAGGCTAAACATGACTAGTTCCTTAAATCTATCCTCACATGACAAAGACTCTAGGCCTGTCATCATCCTGTTTCCTTTCCTCAGGAAGCTCTCTACTTTATCAATGACATTCCTAATCTTCTGTATCCAGAACTGAATACAATACTCCAGATATGGTCTGACAAAAATCACAGTGGAATCACCTCTGACTTAATCTTGAAAATCACCTTTTCTCTTAATGCAGTTCAAGATATTTTGGTTTTGTCTACACACCATACTGCTAACTATTTTTTGAGTTTGTAATCCACTAAAGTCTTCAAGATAGTTAAGTAAATAGAATGTCTAGCTTGGAGTCAGGAACCCATCGTTTTAAGTTCAAATTTGGCTTCAAAAACTGAATAGCTGTGTGACTCTGGGCAAGTCACATAAGATATTTGCCTCTGTTTTTTCATCTATAAAAAAACTGGAGAGGGAAAAGGCAAACCACTTTAGTATCTTTACCAACAAAACCCCAAATAATGTTACAGAGAGTCAGATATGACTGGAAAAAGTCCTTACATCTTTTATGGATCAAATTATCTAGCTGCTTTTCTTACCCTGCATCTGGTCATCCCTTCTATAACTTAAACCTTTCTGTTAAACAACACAAGATCAAACCTAGGATACTCCACTGCAAACATGTCAACTTGTCAAGGAACCATAATATTCAAGTCTGACCATTTAAATAGTTATGAATTCACTCAAATATTACCAACTAGTCCAGCGAAAAAATTTTAGGCACATGGCTTTCTCATACACACATATACATATATATGTGTGTATATGTACACATATGTATGTAAATTTACATAATACCAAATTGATAATTGTATTATGAAATTTAAACAAAAATATACTTTAAAGGATGAAATAAAGATGAAATATTTTATCCTCATCACATAGGGAAAAACTAAAATTTATTGAGTGGAGGAATGATTTAATCAAACCTATACTTTAGAAATATTACTTTGGGAGCGATGTAGAAATATAGAGTGAGGAGAGATTTTTATCAGGAAAACCAATTAGGAGACTAAAAAAAAGTTCAGGTAAGAGGTAATGGGAGACTGAACTATAGTGGAGGCTGTTTGAGTGGAAATAAAAGGATGGATGTAAGAGATGTTGTGGAGGAGAAACAACAATGTTTGTCAACTAATGCTTGTGTTGAGGAAGAAAGAAGAGTCAAGAATGACGTTGTTTTGAAGTCAACAAGGCTGAGACTTAAGGAGGCTGAAAAGATTAGTGATATCCTCTGCAGAAATAAGCAAATTCTAAAAAAAACAAAAGGGTAGATATGAGAGAAAAGAGAATGTAATGAGATTTGTAATATCATAACATATTCATGCCTGTTCATCCTGTGAAACTTATTGTGTCCCACCAACACTAAAGAGGGGGTACGTCGGTTGAGAACATTACATTCGTAGTCACCAGCCATTGATCTGGAGCACAGAATCAGATTGTAGAGGAGTACCTGCTTCAGCCTGAGATTATCTAGAAAGCAAGATATTTGAGAGTAGGGAAGTTATTCTTGGATATTCTATGAGTACTGGGGACCAGACAATTATAACTACCTCAAGGAGCAAATTCCTAGAGTAGCCAGAGGACATCAATAGTGGAAAGGTGAAAAATGAAGGAATACTGAACAATAATGAAGTGGTATACTTGTGTGGGAGTTAATTCCATATTTGACTATTGCAGGAAAACATGGAATGGGATTCATTTTCCCTCTTTCTAATTAGTTGATCACATCTTTCAGTCATGCCATGTCCCACTAAGAGTACCAAGTTCCCATTTGGGAGAATACTGTTTATTGTTATTGTATCTCATTCTTCATGACCCAATGTGAGATTTTCTTGGCAAAGATGTTGGAGTGGTTTGCCATTTTCTTACCCAGTGAATTAAAGCAAACAGATTAGTGACTTGCCCGGGATCATATAGCCAGTGAATGTGTGAGGCTGGATTTGAACTCGGGTCTTCCTGACTCTAGGCTCTCTGAGCTCTATCCACTGAGCCACCTAGCATCAGTTAATCAGCATTTATGAAAAACCTACTATGGAGATACCCAGAAAGATACGTCAGCCCCTTTCTTCATTGGTTTATACTCTTATATGTAAACAAGACAAACAGAACAATTGTTTTTATGCTGTACACACAAGACATAAACACAACAAATGAAAGATAAACTCAGAGAAAAAGCATTAGTACTGAAGGGCTGGGAAAGGCTTCCTGTAGGAAGCAGTCTCTGGGTTGGGTCATAAAGGAAGTCTGAGCTCCTAACAAGTAAAGGTGAAGAGGAAAACTAATTTAGGCATGAGGGACCATGACTATAAAGGCACAAATACAGAGGATGGGAAGAGAACTAAATAAGGAATATCCAGTAGATCAACATATAGCTGGGTGACAGTATGTGAAGGTAAAAAATATATAAACAGTCTTAAACAATTGGAAGGGTTGTGAAGTTGTGAAGACCTTTAAACAAAAAAGAACTTTATATGTTTGATTTTGGAGTTAATTATCAGACCTAATCTTTAGGAAAATGACTTTGGTACCTATGTAGTAATAGTACTGGAGAGGGGAGAGACTTGAGGCAAAACAAGTAGAAGTAAATTTCAATAGTCCATATTCTTCCATCTTTTCCACAAAAATAGCAGGATATATTTTATCAAATCCTTTTCTAGGATTAGGTAAAATATTTCTATAGCATTCCTTTTTTTCTATTAATTTGTTAAACCTTTCCAAAAAAAGGGGGGGGGGGAAAGGAGGGGATACGGTTGAGTCTAATAGCCTAATTATGAAAGGTCATGCTGACTCTTTGCAACCATCACCTCCTTTTCCTGCTGCTCACTAACCACTTCTAATGATATGTTTTATAATTTTCCTAGGAACTACAATCAAGCTCACTGGTCAACAGCTTGCAGACTGTTTTCTTCCCATTTTTGAAAACTGGGACATTGTGCTTCTCTAGCCCACAACACCTCTCTTAGTAATATTTCAAATATCACACACAATACCTTAATTCTTTCATTATCCAAGGATGTATCTAAGATATTTGACTTATCAAGGCTAACTAGATGATGTTTGTAACTTTACAGTATGCAAAATCTTTGCTGTTACTTCTAGTGCAAAAATCATTCTCCTTGGCCAAAAAAAAAAAAAAAAAAAAACAACCAAAAACTAACTAAAAATCCCTGCCTTTTCTCTGCTGTCAGTTAAGAGCATTCTATCCACACAAAGATATGGTCCTAAGATTCCCTTAAAAATCTATTCTTCTCTGAACCTGCTGAAATCTCTTCTAAAATCTAGATTGCATGTCATACTATTCCTTGTTTTCCTTTCCTTCTCTATCACAAACTCCAAAAGAGAAGACGCAATTATCCACAAGATTCCCATCATCATCATCACAGTATACAATCTCACTTCCTCCCTCCTTTTACCTATTCTACTTCTTCAGAATAAAGTATCCAGAGCCACATTTTGTCACACACAAGTTTCATTCCATCAATTTATCTCTTTGCATGAAGACAATTAGTCATTCTTGCTTTGGTACCAGAGGCCATAGATTTTTGTCTTCTACAAACTTCTAAATGTTTCAATTCTTCTTCCTACATAATAACTATTCTCTCTTATCTAGATTCGAGGATATATACACAGTATTTCTCTTACCTCCCCCAGTCTTTTCATTTAAAGGCTCTTATTTTAGAATTTATTTCAAACATATGTTCCTAAACTGAGTATTCTGAAAAAAAAAATTTTTTTGACCCCTAAAGCATGATGGTGTAGATGAATAGCTGTTGTTAAATGAAAGCTCACTGAATAAAAGAATAAGAAAAATAATGCTAGTTGTTGACTCCCAGCTAAGGGAAATTGAGGCATTATTTGTCAAACTGACTACCAACATCTAGTCTTCCTAAAGATATATGACTGATCTTCTCCTAAGATCTGTCAAACTAGATGACAATAATTCACTTATACTAATTTATAAAAACAAATGAAATAGCAAAGAAAAAAGGAACTCAAAATTGTACAAGAGCTTAGGAACATATTGACTGTTTTAAGGACACAAGGTGTGTTTTCAACACCGCCAGCAGTCAAAAGAAAGGAATGAAAAATGAAAAAGAAAAAGGCAGATTTGGGGAGTATCTGGTTGAGAAGACACTGTCTGGGAATAGAATTTTAAATTCAGGGCTATAATTCAAAATAGAGAAATAATAGACTCCAAAGTGATAAAATCTCTGCTTAAAAAATGATTCAACATAGAAATAAATCTATGGTAGGAAGACTAAATTACTACAGTTGGAGCTATTAACTGGTCCCACTACTCTGGAAAACAATTTGTAATTATGTGTGAAAAGTCATTCAATTATTTATACTCTTTGACCCAGTGATCCCCATATGGGGATTCATTCAATCCCAAGGAGGTAAAAAATGAAAAGTCCCTAAAATAATCAAAGCAATACTTTTTGTGTTACTTTAAAAATGGGAATTAAGTAGGTACACATCACTCAGGGGATGGATAAACAAACTGTAGTTTATGAACATAATAGAATATTATTGTACATTAAGAAACAAAAAGAGGAACTCATAATAACATTGAAAAACTTTTGTAAACCGAAGCAGAATAAAGATCCCAATCTAAAAGCAGAGCAACAGTTCTCAAAGAAAGAGTGGTAAAGACTCCTGTGGACTCCCAAAGCCTCTTTCAAGAAGTCTATGAGGTCAAAAGTACTTCAAAACAATACTAAGAAATTACTTATTAAAATATCCTTTTGCAAATATATATGTGTGAAGTCAAATTTTCTTCATTTACTTCTAGTAAAACATATTGCAACAGACTGAATAAAGAAGCAGAAGAAGAATCTACTGGCTTCTCTTAAGGCAGAAACTAAAAAGTTTTGCAAAAATATGTAAAACAATACCACTCTTCTCATTAAATATTTTTTGCTTTGGGAAATAGAACTATTTCATTAAAATGTTATTTCTATAATAAATTAATCTTTTTAAAAAGTATATCGGTTTTAATTTTTATCACAGAATTTGATAGATGTAACACACATGAACAAAATTTCTTTGGGACCCTTACTATTTAAAAAGTCCTATAATATTTAATTAGTAATAATTTAATTAATATTTAACATTTAGTCAAAATATTTAAAGAAGCCTTAAAGGCAAAAAATTTAAGAGTTGCTGCCATCGAGAGTAACTAAACCATAAGAATCACTGATGTATATAATGACTATGTAGTATAAATCAGTAGGTATCCAAGTAAAATAAAATAGCCCTTTGGACCCCATGTTGACTTGAACTTCTGTGTAAGATGGCTATGTGAAAGACGCAGAAGAACCCAACTTTTCCACTTTTACTAACAATTGAGAGCAGTTAATTCAGTAATTATGGTAATGTTTAAGATATTAACTTAATAAAAACAAAAAATATATTTTCCCCAAATATTCCTTAAAGATTCTAACAGATATTCCAGGCTGTTCTGCTGCCTTTTTTTTCTCCTTTATATATCTTAACAAATTGTAGTTAATAGCTGCCTCCTTTTCCAAAGGAAAGAAGCTGGTTTTGATTTTAAAGCTAGTAAAAACTACAAAATCCAGGAGAACTTTATAGAATTCCAGTACTGTCATAGGCACTGATAAGTCAAGTGACTTGCTCACAGAGAAATAAGACAGAGTCAGAGATGGAACATTAACCAAGATCTTCCTAACACTCATAGCTAGCTTTCTATGCACTATGCCATACTGCTTCTGTGTCTTCATTATTAGAATGGAAATCATTTTTAAAAGACAAGTCCACAAGCCTTCAAAAAATTGTACACATGTACAAGTAAATAAGTTGATCACTATGTGCTAGACACTATGTGCTAGGAGGTCCATTCTATCACTTTTTAACAAATAATTAGGATTTAGTAAGACACTAAACAGGAAGGTTTATATGTCATGGTTTGAATAATTAAAAAAACATACAAATCATCCAAATTTAATGAGGATCTAGTACACCCAAGTATTATGTTTGACGTTATAGAAAATACAATAGCAAATATTTTTATGGAATTTGGACTGGAGCTAAAGTACACATGACATAGACAGCTATAGTTCAAAACTACATATAAATACCCAAGAACAGCACAAGACAATGACTTCTCATAAGAAAACTAACTTGGATAAAGGCACACTTATCAAATTCCAGATGCACATACATGACAAGCAATCATCTGATTTAAGATGTCCAGTGAAGGGGGAACCCATTACCTTCTGAGGTAAAGTTCTTCTAATTGTTTTTCCTCATCTCTAGACTAAATTTGCCACTTTTCAGCATTTGCCTGTTTATTCCTAGTTCTGTCTGTCCTATAGGTGAAGGCCCTTCACACTGCTCAAAGCTTATCACACTTCTTAAATCACTCCAACAAAGGTATTTTTACTTATCCCTAGAGGCCCAAATAAAATATCATCCAACTGAGATAACCTTTTTTCCCTTACTTGATCTAATAGTAATTTTATATTCTTTTCATGTACTTAACTTGTTTTAATTTAAACATTTATCTGGCTACATCGTATCATCCTTAACTCACAGCATCCCCGAGGGGAGCCTATCTATGCATATTCTCTTGTGCCCAGAACTGTATATTCCATTTCACAGCATTTAATTATAATTTTAAAGTTTAACACTTCCTGTGTTGTAGACAAAATATTATTTGTAGGTAAATTACAAAGGTAGCAATGGATGCCCTAAGAGTAGTTACTTTTAGGACTCACAATCTCACATCCATCAGACTGGCTAAAATAACAGAAAAGAAAAATAACAAAATGCTTGAAGGGATGTAGGAAAATCAGAACCCTAAATACACTGTTGGTAGAGCTATGAACCATTTTTCCATCCTCTCAAATATGGCAAATGTCATGAATTCTCGCGAGAGAATGTGGAACTGAAGAAGCGAGGAAAACAGAAAAAAGAAGGAAGACGGGGATCATTGGTAACTTTGGAGACAGTAGTTTTAACTGATCAGAACCCAGAATTAGAAGGGTGAGAGGAAACAAAGTAGATGAACCAGTTGTAAATGGCTTTCTCAAAAAAAATTTAACCAAGAAAGGGAGGAGACATATATAAGATAGTGGGGATAAAATGTTTTTTCCTAAGGATAAGAAATGTAGGCATGTTTGGAGCAACTAATACACAGGGAGAGAGTAAAGATAAGAGAAAGAAGAATCTACAGGAGAAAATAGGATGAAATAGGATAATGTGTGCAGGTAGAAGAGTTTGCTCCAGCAAGGAAAAAGGCCATTTATTCATGTGAGATAAGAGGGGAAGATATCTGAGTGATAATGAGAAGAAAAGAAGAAGGAGCTCTAAGTGAATTGCCTCTTTTTGTTTTTTTCAAGTGAAACATGAGGCAAGATTCTCTGCTGAGAGAAATGAGGAAGGAGAACCATAGGGGAAGGGTTATGAAAGGAAGAAAAGGTTTGGAAAAGACACTGGTGAGCAGAATAATGAATTCATTAGGGAAACATAAAAGGACTGCTTGCTGTAGTGAGGACATGGTTGAGATTTATTCAGAATGGACCCAGAGTCAGCCTATTTTCAGATTTTCCTCAGTTTTGTTTATCAGTATGTGAACAGGAATGATAGGCAAAGAGTAGACAGAGAGGACAAGACACGCAAGCCTTTTAAAATATAGTCTATAAATGTCTCAAGTCAGAATGCTTAATTAAAAGTAATAATGACTAGCATATAAGCTCAAGAAAGGAATTTTGAATAATCAAAAAAAATTTAGTTCCTTAATTTTCAGTTAATGATTTTATTTTTACTGATAGTTACATTCTAAATAAATCCCTCCTATGTCCTCCTTCACAGATTTTACCACAACATTCCTTGTAACAAAATTCTTTTGAAAGGGAGGTTTGGGGATAAAGCAGTTTGGCAATATCAACAGATCAACCAAGATTAATAGTATATTCAATATTCTACATTCTCAGTCTTTCACTTCTGATTTTAAATTCAACTCTTCCATGGATTCAAATAAAGAAGTTATTAGCATTCACTTCCTTTTTTTTTTTTTTGGGGGGGGGGGGAAGGGAGGATTGCTGTTCATTCCACTTATATTTTTGTAGTAATATAATTTTCTTCTGCTTATTTGACTTTGCAGCCCATCATGTAAACCAGGGGTCCTCAAACTTTTCAAAGAGGGGGTCAGTTCACTGTCCCTCAGACTGTTGGGAGGGCTGGACTATAGTAAAAACAAAAACTTTTGTTTTGTGGGCCTTTAAATAAAGAAACTTCATAGTCCTGGGTGAGGGGGATAATCATCCTCAGCTGCCCCATCTGGCCCGCGGCCCGTAGTTTGAGGACCCCTAATGTAAACCCTCTTATAATTATAATTTCTTATACACAATGAAATTCCATTTATATGCCACAATTTGGCCAACCTACCTGACAACTATCTACTTTTTTTGTTACTTTTTCATCACAAGAAGGCTGCTATTATCATTGTGGCTTTCTGCCACAATCTCTTCTTTCATCCTTATTTCACACAATGAAGTGATCTTGCTCTTTACCAGAGCCCTAATTGTTAAAAGTGATTCTGTTTTATCCTATCTCTTCCAACAGACTGCAACCTTTGTCACTACCATTATTTGACTTATTTTCAATCTCTCTTTGTCATCTGGCTTACTCTCTATACTCCCTACAAATGTGCCCATGGCTCCATTAAACCTGAAATTTTCACTTGATCTGTTCATTTCTGGACCACTATCTTATATTTCTGCTGCTCTGTAGCTAAGTTCCATCTATAATAGATGCTTTCACTTTTTCTCCTCTTTTTAATACTATAAAACCTGGCTTTCAAAACTGTCCCACTACAAAAATTACTAGGGACTCTCAGTTGTCAAATCTAATGGACTTTAATATTCCTTCTTTGCAGCTTTTTGACTATTCTCTGAAAACACTTTCTCCCTATTTATTTGACTGTTTCCTTCTCTCTCTCCTTTGCTGTATTCTCTTCCAGATCATGATCTCAAATCATGGACTCTCTTCTCCCTCTAAACTATACTTCACTTGGTGATCTTAACAACTCCCACAGATTTACTGACCATTTCTATGTTATTTGTCAAATCTACCTATCCTGCTCCAAACTTTGCTAACCTCCAATATTGCATCTCCAACTGCCTTTCTGAAATGCCAACCTGGATGTCCAGTACATATCTAAAATTCAAAATCACCAAAATTGAACTCATTAGTCTTTTCCCTAAACTTTCTCCCCTTACCTTTCTTAGAGGAAACTACCTCTCTCACAGTCCTGAGAGCTCTCAACCTAGGAGTCATCCTGGAATCGTTTTATCTCATCCAATTCATTGTGGGCCTGTCAATTTTATCTTTTACTCTACTCAATACACTTCAGTGGCTTCCTAAAATTTTCAAAACCAAATATAAAACCCTCTGTTTAGCACCTAAAGACTTCAATAATCTAGTCTCCATCTATTTTTCCAGCCTTCTTATCCTTTCCCAGTCCAATACACTTCAATCTATTACTAGCCTCCAGGTTGTGCCATGAAAAGGTACTCTATTTTGCCTGTGGGCATCTTCCCAGCCTGTCTTCTGTTCCTGGAATGTTCTCTTTACCTCTTCCTACAGATTTCCCTAGCACTCTTTCAAGTCTCAAGTAAAATCTCATCTTTTATAGGCAGCCTTTTAACCCCTCTTAATTCTATTTCTTCCCTCTGTTAATGATTTCTTATTTATCTTGTATATAGCTTGTTCCTATGAAGGCCAAGGGGAAGGGGTGGAGGGGAGAAAAGGAAGGGATTGTCTCATTTTGTATCTCCAGCACTTAGCAGATAGTACCCACTTAATGAGACACAGAAAGATATCATCTGAAGAAGGATGGAAATCATTAACATATAACATTGTACAGACCCCTTTCTATGGCAAATTCATGGGAGGACATGAACAGTTCATTATGGTTAGACTACATAGTGCAAAGAAGGAGAACAACAACAAGAACAGCAAAAAAACAAAAACCTGTAAAGGTAGAAGGGGATGAGTTTCTGAGGTGCTTTAAAAATTCAACAGCTGATACTAAGTGAAATGAGCAGAACCAAGAGATCATTGTACACAGCAACACGATAATATGAAGATCAATTCTGATGGATGTTGCTCTTTTCAACAATGAGATGACTAAGGCCAATTTCCAATGATCTTATGATAAAGAGAGCCATCTATGCCCAAAGAGAGCTCTGTGGGATCTGAGTGTGGATCACAACATAGTATTTTCACTCTTTTTGTTGTTGTTTGCTTGCATTTTGTTTTCCTTTTTCCTTTTTGATCTGATTTTTTCTTGTGCAGCATGATAATTGTGGAAATATGTATAGAAGAATTGCACATGTTTAACATAAACTGTATTATTTGCTGTCTAGGGGAGAGAGTGGGGAAGAGGGAAAAATTTGGAACACAAGGCTATGCAAGAGTCAATGTTGAAAAATTATCCATGCATATGTTTTGAAAATAAAAAACTTTAATAAATCAAAAATATACATATAACTAGGCCTTCACTTTTAAGAAAATTGTTGAGGTAGCTTTGTTGAGAATAGATTGAAGTAAAGAAAAAGTAGAGGAACAATAATCAAACAGACTACTGCTCCCTTAACTAGGCTATGTATAAGGAAGGGTGTGTAGAGGAAGAAACATCGTTCATCCTTCATTCTGGAAGAAGACCAATGGCATTTCATGAATTGGATTTAAGTGAGGCACAACTATGCAGGATCATTAGAGTCCGGAGACAAATGGAAATGAAAGAGACAAAAGCAAGACACTGTGAGGGGGGAGAAAAGGGACAAGATCAGGCAAAAGTGATCTGATTTGTAGGTCATTGAGAGAAGTAGATGACAATGAGGTTTTAAACCTGGCTAACTGAGATGAGAGCAGGAAGATGTAAAAGAGGGGTGATAGGTGTTTGGTTTCATTTGTTGAGGATCAGTGGGAGTAAAGAAGAGTTCAGTTTAGTTGGTGTATTACAAAAGTCTGCAAAAGAGAACAGGCTTTAATATAGAGTTATGAGTCATCAGCAGAGAGATAGTAGCTGAAGTCATGGGAATTGATGAAGTCATCAAGTGACCGCATAGGTAGAAAAGAGAAGGGTCTAGGACAGAACCTTGCAGTATATGTTTAGTTTATAAGAAGATATAAATGATGAATCAGCAAAGGAGAAATACATGCCATTGAACCAGAAGAGAATACAGTACTGAAAACCTAGAGAGAGGAGTATATAGGAGGAGAGATTGGTCAACAGTTTCAAACACAGCAGAGAGGTTCTTTAAGGGCTGCTCCTGCTGAGCATGTTAGTTGTGGATCAGGACAGCGGAAAAACAGCACTAATATTAATATATACAGGAATAGATTTCCCCAGTAATATAGCTAGTTAAAACTCAACTGGGAATTTGAATTCAAGTATTCTGATTCTCAGGCCAAAGTTTAAAAGTGATTTGATATTCTTTCTAGAATCACAAACTTTAAAGATCACCTAGTTCAATTCCCTCATGTTAAAAAAGGGAAAACTGAGGGCCAAAAAGATACCATAGTTCTCGTACTATTTTTTACTCCCAAAATAATGACATTCAGAATGAAAGCTAGCATAAGATGATGGAAATATTATAGGAAATGGGAGTGAAGATTTAGTTTTGACACCAAGAATTACCAGATATGAAACCTTAGGCAAACTGCATATGTAATCACACAATCTCAGTTTCCTCTTCTGTAAAATGGATATAATACTATCAAGAAAGTATTTTGTGTGTGCTTTACATGCTACATAAATGTACTGTCATAGTCCCAAAATGGATCTACAGAGTTTTCATTGTAATAAAATGAAAACTTCTCTTCAAAAAGGAACATGAAATTAAGAGTTTTAGATCCTTGGTTGTTTATTGTTTGACTTTTGAGAGTGGGTTTCTCTGAGCTAAAGTGACCTATCTGCCTCAGTTTTCCCAGCAGCAAGGATTACAGACACCAAGAAGTCTACTTAAGATTGTAGAGCTGTTTTTGTTTTGTTTTGTTTTAATCAAATTGCAACATGGACATGTGATACCTTACAAGTGGCCTATAAGGAGGACTGAAAAAAATTCAGATCAGTTAAGTCAAGAAATATTTATTAAGGGCCTACATACATGTACCAGAAATTGTGCTAAACACCAGAGATACAAAGAAAGGCATACAAACAAAAAAGGTTCTTGATCACTAAGAACTTAGTATAATGAGAAAGACAAGAGACAAATAACTATATAAATAACATATAGACAAGATAACCTGGAGTTAAACTTAGAGGGCAGTTACTAACACTGAAAAGGATCTTTGTTTTGTTTTACTTTTTTAATAGTAGCTTTTTATTTTCCAAAGGCAAGCAAAGATAGTATTCAACATTCACCGTTGCAAAACCTTGTGTTCCAAATTTCCCTCCTCCTTTCTCCCTACCTCCCTCCTCTAGACAGCAAGTAACCCAAGATACATGTGCAATCCAAGAAGGATCTTTGTGAAAGGCTTTTTATAGAAGGTACAATTCTACTTGGAACCCTAAAGAGATCAGGGAAGCCATTTGATCGGATTTTTCTTAAGCAATATGATGAATATAGAAATGTTTAAAAGAACTGTACATTTTTAATCTAAATCAGATTCTTTGCTGACTTGGGGAGGGAGAAAAAGAGGAAGAAAAGGAGAAAATTTTGCCGCACAAGATTTTTACAAAGGTGAATGTTGAAAACTATCTTTGCATGTATTTGGAAAAATTAAAATAAAAAAAACAGTCTGACCCAAAAAATGTCAGGGAAGCCATGAGACAGAGATGAGGAAGGAATTTTGAGCATTCTGTCTTTGTATCTGAATACAAAAAAGTTAAAATAGAAAGTGCTTTAGGTCAGAAGCATTTTCAAAAGATTTGGATTTCTCATAAGCTATATAAAAATGTTTAAGATATAATTGATATTTATGATAGATTTGTGTTAGAAGGGAAGAGTACTGAGACTTTCTTCTACAAACTTTTATACTTTCCAAAATGCTTTTGTGTATAATATAGGAGTCTGATGAGTTCTTCATTCACTGAATATATCTTTTGAAATTACAGAATAGTTTTAAAAGAAGTAGAGATAGTCATTATTTATACCTGGAAGCGTTGAGAAGTCAAACCTACTATATGAGTTTAATAGCTCCTATAGCATAATGACTATTTCCAATAGCCTTATTGTATTTAGTCAGTAAATAAGTTTTAGTCAATTATCATACAGGTTCTTCGCCTTTGGATCTGTAAACTTTTAAAAAACTTATTATTTACATTCCAATATAATGTTTTTCTTTGTAATCCTATGTGCTTTATTTTATGCATTTAAAAGCATTATTCTAAGAAGTTAATCTGCAGGCTTTATCAGATTGCAAAAAGTACGTATAGATACAAAAAAAAAAAAAATTAAGAATTCCTGTTTTTAGAGAAAGGGAAAACTGACCAGCAAAGAAAGAGAAGAAAAAAATTATCTCCCATTTTAAGAATCTACTTCCATCCCCATTAAATGTGCTATGCTTGCTTTGAAGCCAACAGTACATTTTTGCTCCTAGATACTGATGAAACTTGATTGTTCTTTGCTGGCTACTGAATGATAGAATAAATAAGTCACTTTTTTTATAGTGGAATCTCTGTTCTATTCCACAGGAATTACTCTAGACCAGGGTTCTTAATTTGTTCACAAGATAGGGATTTGTGAACTTTTAAAAAATATGTATTTTGCTGTGTTATCTACATAATTAGTATTTTAATTTTATATATTTAAAAATATAGTGAGAAAGGATAAAATCTTCTTTAATGCCAGTGCCTTCCTTCCAATATTATTTCCAATTTATTTTTTCTATATCTTGCTTCTACATATTGTTCCCATGTTGTCTCCCAATTTAGACTTGTAAGCTCCTTGAAACCAGACTTTTTTTTGCCTTTTTAAAAAAATCCTCTCAAGTAGCTGATTTTACTTCTTGTTGGCTTGGCCCCTAATTCTAGACTGAAGAAAAAACATTAAAATCCTTATTGACTAAGTTTGTGTATATGAGTGTGTGTATTTTTCTATATAAATAACATATATAAAAATATGCACACAGAGCAGATGACTGTGGGAAAATAATTTTGTTTTAAAATTTGTGAACATAAAATAATTATAAATAAATTAAAATTTATTTTAAAATTTTTTTTTAAACTTTGTTGTAACAAAGCTGCCAAATGATCTTCTTAAAGAAGAGAACTATGTCACTCTCTTAATCAACTTCAGTGGCTCCCTTTAGGATTAAATATAACATTCCATAATATTCATATACCATAATTTATTCAGCCATTCTCCAAGTGAAATCCATTCAGTTTCTAGTTTCTAGCCACTACAAAAAGGCCTGACACAAACATTTTGACACGTGGGTCCCTTTCCCTCCATTAAGATCTCTTTGGGATATAAATCCAATAGAAACATTGCTGGGTCAAAAGGTATGCACAGTTTGCTAACTTTTTAAGCATAGTTCCAAATTGTACTTCAGAATGGTTGGATCCATTCACAGTTCCATCAACAATGTATGAGCGCCCCAATTCTCCCACATTCCCTCCAACAATTGTCATCCTTTCCTGTCACCTTAGCCAATCTAAGAGGTGTAGTGGTATTTCAGAGTTGTCTTAATTTGCATTTCTCTGATCAAATTCGGAGCACCTTTCCATGTGACTAGAAATAGTTTCAATTTCTTCATCTGAAAACTCTCTGTTCAGATCCTTTGACCATTTATCACTTGGAGAATGGCTTGATTTCTTATAAATTTGAATCAATTCTCTATATATTTTGGAAATGAGGCCTTTATCAGCACCTTTTTGAATGTAAAAATATTTTCCCAGTTTACTGCTTCCCTTCCCTACTAATCTTATCTGCATTAGCTTTGTTTGTACAAAAACTTTCTAACTTAATATAATCAAAATTATCTATTTTGTGATCAATAATGATCTCTAGTTCTTCTTTAGTCACAAATTCCTTCCTCCTCCACAGATCTAAGGAGTAAACTATCCTATGTTCTTCTAATTTGTTTATATCATTCTTTATGTGTAGCTCATAAACCCATTTCAATCAAATTGTTAGATGTGGGTCAAGTCTAGTTTCTGCCATACTAGTTCCCAATTTTCCCAGCAGTTTTTGTCAAATAGTGAATTTTTATCCCCAAAGCTCGGGTCTTTGGGTTTGTCAAACACTAGATTACTGTAGTCATTGATTATTTTGTCCTGTGAACTTAACCTATTCTACTGATTAACTACTCTGTTTCTTAGCCAATAATAAATGGTTTCGATGACCACTGCTTTATAACAGTTTTAGGCCTGGTATAGACCGCCTTCATTTTTTTTTTTCATTCATTTATTCATTCCCTTGAAATTCTTCACCTTTTGTTCTTCCAAGTGAATTTTGTTATTATTTTTTCTAGGTCAGTAAAAGTTTCTTGGGAATTTGATTGGTATATGCTTTTTCTGCATCTACTGAAATAATCATGCTTTGTGTTAATTTGGTTATTGATATAGTCAATTATACTAATTATTGTTTTGTAAGAAATGACCAACAGAATGATTTAAGAGAGGCCTGGGGACACTTACATGAACTAATGCTAAGTGAAATGAGTAGAAGAGGAGATCCTTATACATGGCAACTACAACACTATAAGATGACCAATTCTGATGGACATGGCTCTCTTCAACAATGAGATGATTCAAACCACTTCCAACTGTTCAGTGATGAAGAAAGCCATATACACCCAGAGTGAGGCCTGTGGGAATTGAGTGCATCACAACTTAGCATTTTCATGCTTTCTGTTGATGTTTGCTTGCATTTTATTTTCCTTCTCAAGCTTTTTTTTTTCCTGTCTAGATCCAATTTTTCTCGTGCAGCAAGATAACTGTATAAATGTGTAGTATAATGGATTTTACATATATTTTAACATATTTAATATGTATTGGACTACCTGCCATCTAGGGAAGAAGGTGGGGGAAAGGAAAGAAAAAACTGGAACACAGACCCAAAATATGCTTCAGTCTGCATTCAGACTTCAGGTTTTTTCTTAGTATGTACAGTATTTTTCATTGTAACTCCTTCAAAGTTTTCTAGCAACATTGCATTGTAGAGGCATCTAGTTATGTGACAAGTTACTAAATCTTTAGGAATTAGTTTCCTCATCTTTAAAATGAAGAAGTTAGATAAATTCCCTTAGATTAATACCATCTTGAACAAATTGAGCTGTCCCCCCCACCCTTTTTCATTCTGAATTAAAAAATATATATATCAACTGTATTAATAAAAGATATTATTAATTTTGTTACTCTCATCTCCCATTCCCTTCTGGCCTTGATTAACTGTTTTATGTAACACACAATGATATTCCAATAGCAGATTGATTTTTTGTGTATATATGAATAGGTAGTAACTGGAGAAAGAAATGGCAAACCACTTCACCATCTTTACCAAGAAAACCTGAAATGGAGAATAGTGCATGACTGAAAATAAAGAATAAGGATATTTTTGACATTTTTCTTTGCTTTTTACCTTAAAAGCCAAGTGGAAATTGATGTTGGGATGTAGGTTGGTGTTTTGGTTTTTTTTTTATATTATTGGAAAAGTTGCTATAATTCATTGTGATAACCAGCTTCTTAGAGAATATAGCGTGCTGACGATATTGTATGAGGACATATTTTGATGGAAGTGGATTTCTTTGACAAAGAGACCTGAGTTTCAATTGATAAATGACGGACAAAAGCAGCTATACCCAAAGAAAGAACACTGGGAAACGAATGTGAACTATCTGCATTTTTGTTTTTCTTCCCGGGTTATTTATACCTTCTGAATCCAATTCTCCCTATGCAACAAGAGAACTGTTCGGTTCTGCAAACATATATTGTATCTAGGATATACTGCAACATATCCAACATATAAAGGACTGCTTGCCATCTAGGGGAGGGGGTGGAGGGAGGGAGGGAAAAAAAAAAAATATCGGAACAGAAACGAGTGTCAATATAAAGTAATTATTAAATAAAAATTTAAAAAAAAAAAAAAAAAAAAAAAAGAAGTGACCTGTAGGTTTAACTTTGGAAATGTTGAGTTTTGAAAAATTCAATCTTTCTGCATACATCTATCTCTCTCTAAGGACATCTGAAAAATGTGTATTCTCTGAGATTTTATTCTTAGATCTAATCAATCTAGCTATTATTAGTTATGAAGGATAGAAAAACTAAGGAAATAGTCCATAAAATTCAGACTGAAAAAAGATACATCCATTTGCTATTGAAAAAAAATCAAATAAATCCCTGATAATTAAAGAAAAAAAAAAAAAAGAATATAGCGTGCTGGTTACTTTCTTCAGTGCCCCATATATCATAGATGAATATTTTAAAACTCTTTTTGTAAAGTGCTTCTTATCATTTCACTTCTTAGACTTTCAAAAAATTTTCAATTTCTCAAGTTATCAATCTACTACATGTATATGTTCTCTAAAACTCAGTTCTCTTCTTTCCCAACTGCAATTACCAACTGATCAAAAATTAATTTTTTTCTTTTTGATATCTTAATTTGTGTCTCTATCCCAACCTTCACCTTAAAATGTGAAAAACAGAACTCCTATGATTCTATTATCAACTTTACTTCCTAATTTTCTGTAATGGTAAGATCATTTCCCCAAATAATCTGACTTGAATATTGAAGGTTATCACTTTCACCTTTCTTTGCTTCATTATTTACAATTTTTGAATTCTGTTGATTGTACCCCTCTTTCAATACCTTGCTCCATTTATCCTCTTTCCTCTACTTGCCACCCTTTCTTAACTCTTGCTCGAACATTTGCTAAACTTGGCCTTTCTGTTAACCAATCTTCTTGCCCACAAAATTTCACCCTTTTGTCCACTCCATAACATTTTAAGGGGAGACACTGCTTTAAATTCACCACACCAGCTTACAAAAGAAGCGCAAGAGGCTTTGAGAGAAGTTGAACTGGCTTTATCCAATGTGGTTGAAAGAGTAACTAAAGAACCCTTGGAAATAGCAGTTTTTGCTATAAAAGAGGCACCCCCAACAGTCCTTCATCAAGGAGACAGTGTGATAGAGTGGGTGAACCTCCCGGTACAACCAGAACAAAGCCTTACTCCTTACCCAGTGCTTGTGACTATAATTTTATTAAAATCTATTAAGAGAGAAGTACAATTATCTGGGATAAAACCTGACAAAATATACACATTTTATATTAACGCACAAATTAATGTATGCTGCGAGACCATCCCATTTATTGGCCATGGCTCCAAATTTTGCACATGGGTCTCCATTAAAGATAATCTGGCTATTACATAATTGGCAATGGATTTTTGAAGACAAGATTTCTAAAGTTCCTCTTAAAAGACCAACTACCTTTACAGATGCATCCAAACAAAATATTTGTGCTGTACACTCTCATGATTTAATCATAAAGAGAATAGTCAGAACTCCTTTTCAGTCCACTCAGCAGAATGAATTATATGCAATCTTGCTCGCTCTTACTTATTATCCAGGAGATTTAAATATAATATCTGATTCAGCCTATTCAGTAGGTGTGGTACAAGGAGTTGCCATAGCCCAAATAAAATTTGCAGCTTCTAACATATATAAGGAACTTAAAGAGCAAGTGAGAAAGCATCTAGATAAGATTTATACCTTTTACGTCTACTCTCATAGTGGACTTCCAGGTCCTATTTTTGATGGAAATTCAAAGGAAGATAGCCTTTTAACTATGTTAGCCAGTACTCCTTTATTTCAGGAAGCCCAGGAATCTCATTCTAAATACCATCAGGCTGCTTGAGCTTTATTTTACAATTTGGGATAACAAAAGAGGAAGCTGAGAGAATAGTAAAAAGCTGTAGCTGGCCTTCCTTTCCAAGCTCCTACGCTCCCTCCAAGGAAGAACACTCGCGGTTTGAGACCCAATGAAATCTGGCAAATGGATGTGACCCATTATAAATCTTTTGGTCATCTATCTTTTATTCACGTTGTGGTAGATACCTTTTCAGGATTCACTTTTGCAATATCAACAGCAAAAAAGATAGCCTGAGTGGTCACTGAATTCTTCATCCAAGCATTTGCAATTATGGGTGTGCATAAGAAATAAAAACAGATAATGGACCTGCATATACTTCTAAACATTTTGCACACTTTTGTGCACAGTATAAGATTTTATACACCACTAGCATACCCTTTAATCCTCAAGATCAGGCAATTGTAGAGAGAAGAAACAGAGATAATAAGATGCTCCTCAAAAAAACAAAAGATAGGGGGAGCCACAGATAACCCGAGAACTTCTAAATTTAGTCCTCCATACCATTAATTTTTTAATTTTTGATAAAGTTAGTGGCTCCAGCAGACAGGTTTAATAACCCACCAGAAGGGCAATGTCCAGTGCGAGCAGCTCCACTATCTTTAGATAA
The DNA here is from genome assembly GCF_016432865.1 of Antechinus flavipes. Lineage (NCBI taxonomy): Eukaryota > Metazoa > Chordata > Mammalia > Dasyuromorphia > Dasyuridae > Antechinus > Antechinus flavipes. The sequence goes on from NC_067401.1 coordinate 158,443,843, forward strand.
TCGCCAGGTGATGTGGAGAGACCCAGAAAGTGGTAAATGGAATGAACCAGATAGGTTAACTGCTTGGGGAAGAAGATTTGCTTGTATTTCTACAGATGGAGAAGGAATCAGATGGGTGCCAACGAGCCATATTCGCCTTGTCCATCAGAGAGAGACAGAAAAAGAGAAAAATCTGGAAACAAAGGAGAAGACCTAAAAACAGAAACCAGCAGGAATCATTGGATTCCTCAAGATGAAAAATTGTTGATAAAGACTGTTGTAAGACTTGAAAACCATCAGGAATCACTAGATTCTCTAACACAAGATGAGACTGTTTCAGGACATCAAAGCTTGCAGGAATTATTGGATTCCTGGCACATGAACTAATGGACAATAGATTTCTTTTGGATTATTTCTAAGACTTATGGACATGTATAAATTCTTCATGTTGATTTATATTATTTGTTTCATCACTACTAGCCTGTGTTATATTGCTATGTGCTTAGGTAATTTATGTAATTATGTGTAATACCTCCCATATTGATGGATTTATGTATACCTGTTTCAAGTGAGCCCCTTCAGAAACCTGCTAATCTGATTTGATTTCCCATTTCCTTTGGTATTTTCATCTCCCTTCCTGAGAAGTCAGGGAAGGTGTGACCACCTCCTTTTTATGGTGTTTTCACTTCTTTTTTGAGCAGTCAGGGAAGGTGTGATCACCTTCTTTTTTGGGGTTCTCACCTCCTTGAGGAGTCAGGGATGTCATGACCACCTTATGTTCTAAATCAAAAGAAAGGGGGAGATGTTAGGATTCTTACAAAGTGCTAAGTCAGTTGTCTAATTTTAGCATCGTGCTTAGCAGTACTCTTGTTCAGAGTTCACACCTTTCACACCTTTAAGAGTTCACACATTAGTGTTTGAGATTCACAAGTCAGGATTCAGTATGAGATTCACAAGTTCAGTTGAGGAGATTCACAAGTCAGGAACCCACAATCCCACTCTCCTGGAGGAGGAGTCAACCTTTGAGTTCACAACTTTAAGAGATCATATTTAAGAAGCTCTTGGAGCCTCAGCGAGGAGTCAGTTGGGGAGATTGAGAACAAAGGATTCAGAAGGAGCTGGAGGCTGAGGCTGGCAGAGGCAAAGGACTAGCAACAAGAGTTCTCGAAATCAAGGAAAGCTAACCGGGCTATTTTGAAGGAGACAATAAAGGATCTGAACTTTTAACAGCTGGCTGCATTTGAGGTGATTATTACACTGCCTCCAGAAGCCCCCCAAGAAACCTGAACTCAGAGATGATCATATTTTAGAAAAGAACACTACACACCTAATACATAACTGACAAATTAATGTTCTTAATGAAGAAAAGTAATTCTATTTTATTGTTCAAAAATCTTCAATGGACTTACATAAAGGCCAAACTACTTAGCTGACATTCATGGACCTAATAAAATCTGGCTCTAATCTTATTGAATACTAGTACTACTTTATGGATTTTATATTCCAATAAAACTGAATTACTCATCAATAAAAAGAATGTGCCCAGTTCTTTCCTATATCCACTCTCTTTCCTATATCTAGAACAGCCTTTTCCTATAATTTTGTCAAAATTTTATGTGTTTTTTAAGAAAATGCTACCTGTTCCTTTAGGCCTTATTTGATCTCTTTAGTCACAGAGAAGTGAAGAAAAGAGTAGGAGAAAGGAAGGGAGGAGAGGGGAAAGAAAAGGAAAGGAGGAAAGAGGAAGGGGAAGAGTGGGAGGACTCCGACACTAATTAGCTTCATAACTCTCAACTGAGTCACTTAATTCCAGTGCCTCCAAAAATAAGAAAGGCGGGGTGCGGGGTGGGAGGGAGAGAGAATGACTGTTTTATATATGAAAATATATAGTTTCCTTATATCTAAAAAGATCTAAATGTTTTAAATTATTAAAGGAATCTTAATGAACATAAAAAGTCAGAATCTTAAAGACTAGATTTAAAATATTTTTGAAAACCACTACCATGAAATTAATATGGCAGAAATTAGGCATAGATCCACACTTAACATCCTACACCAATATAAGATCAAAATGGGTCCATGATTTAGGCATAAAGAATGACATTATAAATAAATTAAAGGTACATAGGATAGTTTACCTCTCAGACTTGTGGAGGAGAAAGGAATTTGTGACCAAAGAACTAGAGATCAAATCACAAAATAGAAAATTTTGATTACATCAAATTAAAAAGCCTTTGCACAAACAAAAGTAATGCAAACAAGATTAGAAGGGAAGCAACAAACTGAGAAAACATTTTTTCAGTTAAAGGTTCTGATAAAGGCCTCATTTCCAAAATATATACAGAACTGACTCTAATTTATAAGAAATCAAGTCATTCTCCAATTGATAAATGATCAAAGGATATGAACAATTTTCAGATGATGAAATTGAAACTATTTCCACTCATATGAAAGTGTTCCAAATCACTATTGATCAGAGAAATGCAAATTAAGACAATTCTTAGATATCACTACATACCTGTCAGATTGGCTAAGATGACAGGAAAAAATAATGATGAATGTTGGAGGGGATGCGAGAAACCTGGGACACTGATGCATTGTTGGTGGAGTTGTGAACGAATCCAACCATTCTTGATCCAGCAGTGTTACTACTGGGTTTATATCCCAAAGAGATACTAAAGAAGAGAAAGGGACCTGAATGTGCCAAAATGTTTGTGGCAGCCCTTTTTGTGGTGGCTAGCAACTGGAAAATGAATGGATACCCATCAATTGGAGAACGGTTGGGTAAATTGTGGTATATGAATGTTATGGAATATTATTGTTCTGTAAGAAATGACCAACAGAGGCTTGGAAAGACTTACATAAACTGATGGTGAGTGAAATGAGCAGAACCAGGAGATCATTATACACTTCAACAAAGAGAAGATCTAATTCAGTTCCAATTGATTAATGATGGACAGAATCAGCTATAGCCAGAGAAGGAACACTGGGAAATGAATGTGAACGGTTTACATTTTGTTTTTCTTCTCAGGTTATTTTTACCTTCTGAATCAGAACTGTTCGGTTCTGCACACACATATCGTATCCCCTTTTCCTAGGGGTATCAGTGGAATAGGGCTTCTACTGCTACTTGCCCTTAATGTCTAACTAGCTCTTTTTTTATACCTAACTTTTGCTCCTGTTTTTCCTAACTGGTCATATATTGCATTCTGTATACATCTACCATACCTCTCCATTTATTCAATAAATATTTATTAAAGACTTATGTGCCAGATTCTGTGTTAAGTGCTAGAGAGATAAAAAGAAGCAAAAGAAAAGTCCCTATTCTCAAGGAGTTCAAACTCTAATGGGAAAAACAAATATGCAAACAAATATTGACAAACTATATAGAAAATAAATAAGAAATTATTAACAGGTAGAAACACTAGAATTAAGAGGTATTTGGGAAAGACTTCCTTTAAAAGATGTTATTTTACTTGGAAGGAAGCCAGGAAAGTAGGTAGAGTGGAAGAAAGAGCATTCCAGGCCTGAAGGACAAGAGAAATTGCCCAGAGGCAATAATATCTTTTCTATCTAAATCTTTTACTATTTGATCCTGGAGGAGAAAGGAAGTCAATGGAATTTATTAAGGAAGGGAGTCTGACATGGTCAGATCAGAGCTTTAGGAAAATCACTTTTGATGACTGAGTGAAGAATGGACTGGAATGGGAAGAGGAGGCAGGCCAATAAAACAGCAGTTTACTGCAATAGTTCAAATGTAAAATAGCTTTCATTGGAATAGTGAATGTGTCAGAGGAAAGAAAGGAGCTTATTTGAGAGAATTTGCAGAAATGAAATCAACAGGCCTCGGTAATAGATTGGATATGTGGAAGGAGAGGAAGTATAGTAAGGAAAAGGGAATTCTCTTTCTCCGATTTTAATTTTAAATTCCTCATTACTTTCATGTGCACTAACATCCCCATCTCCATGGATGGTTTGTTCAAATACATGTTAAAATCTGGAATGATCAGACTAAATTCTTTAATTGTTACAGATATCTACCAGGAAATTTTGCAACATTCTAAGATTTGATATTCTCAGAACAATCTCATCTGGAAAAAGTCAGGGCCTTATCCACAGAGAATTCATGCTGATCTCTAGATCTTCTCTAATAAGTGATAAATACCTTTCTAAGCATGTATTTCTCCATTCTATGTTTTGTCTGATATATACCAAAGGATATTGGAAAAAACAATTTCTATTGTTCTATGTTTCAAGGAACCTAGAAAAATATTATTATAAGAATGGGAGAAACTTTTTTGCAAAAGAATCTTAAAAGCAGCATTTTGCTTTACCAAATTAACTTTTTCAATAATCAACAAGCAACAAGGAGAATGAAATCTTTTATTTATTACCTTTTTAAATCATTTTTAAATGAATAAAGCCTTGGTACACTTTAAAAATATGTTGAGAAAACTGCTTGTTTCCTAAAAGCATCATAGATTTAGAGATGGAAAAAGCTTTAGAAAGAGTTCTAAATCTAACCTTTTCAAAGATAAAGAAACTAAAGCCCAGAGATCTTATGCCCAGGTTTCCACAACTACTTCAGGATCTTTTTTTGCCCACCTTTCTAATAAGTAATTTTGCTCACCACTTTCTCTATGCGTAAGGATATGGTCATTTAAAATATAGTAGTTTTAAAAATTTTACAGATTATGAATAATTATGAGCAATATCATCTTATAAAGATGTTTCCTAATCACCTTTTTAATTATCCTTTCTAGAATTTTCCCAGGAGCTTAAATCAAGTTTACTGGCCTGCAGTTTATATGGACTGTTTAACCTTTTGTGAAAATCAGGACATTTCCAATCCTAAGTGAACTTGTCCTACCTTCCATGATCTTTCTCATACCACTGACATTGCCTTAGTAATTCACTATTGCCCCAGTCCTTTCAGTATCCTAGCATCCTAGGCTGGTGACATAAATTCATCAGGGCCACTTGATACTAACTTATTTATCTCCAGTATCAAGTCCTTATTAGTCACTTTTTGTTCAAGTCATTCTCAGCAGAGAAAACAGAAAATGAGAGCTAAATAGCATTTCTTTTTTCATCCTTAGTTATCTTTGTCCTATCCACTCCAAGTGTTGGTCTTAGTTCTGCTTTCATCTTCTTTTCACTCAATGTATCTAAAACCAAAACAGAACTCTTATTCTTAGCTTCCTATAAGCCTCAGCTTTTTTTGAGATTTAGCATCCTGATCCTATTTTTTAAAATTTTTCTTTGAATATGAACCTAACCATCAACAAACATTTCAACATGCAAAGAACAGAGGACAAACTGATTTCTGTTCTTCTGAAGATGTATATTTAATAAGATGAAAAAACTATCCTATTTGTTTCTATGTGTTTTTAATGTTTTACAGATTTTTTTTTCTTATTACTCACTTCTAACTCCTACTCCCATAGAAAAGCCTCTCTTGTAACAAAAAAGTGTAATCAAGCAAATATATCAACACAATAACAAAATCTAAATATGTGATCTTCTTTTCATGTCACATAACAGACTATTGTGCTCATTCTTAGTAAACCTACCCTTGTTTTATTCATATTCATATGTGTGTATTTTGTAAGGAATTCTGTTTTGTCCATCCACACTGTTTTCTTCAAAGAACTCCTATTTTTCTTCCTCATTAGAATTATGTACATTTATTTCTATCCTATATGATCCTGTTTATCCTTTCTCTGAATCCTTTTAAAAAAATCTGTTTTCTCAAAATTTATTCTGCATGTCATGTCATAACAAGCTTTCCTCTCTTTTATCACAAACTCCCAGTTTCAAGATTCCCATCATTTTCCAACCCAGCAACTAGTTCACCTCTATTATTGAGAAATAAGATCGAGTTCCCTTGTTGGCTTCTCTGTCTTTTCAAGGACTGAAATCATTAAAGCAAACTAAGAACTTATCAGACGATTTGTTTTTGGCAAATAGTGTTCCAGCTAAAGTCTGGGTAATTCACAATCTTCATTATGCCTCTACCAGGCTTGTGATCTTATTTCCCAAATCCTTCAATCTATTTCCTCTTTCTGCAAGTTTTTTGTAATATACTCTCTAATTTCTCCTGTTCCTTCTTCAATTGACTTTCATCCAAATGTTCTCAGCTCCCACCCTTATTTCCTACATTTCCTCACCTGAGTAAGTTTTAATATAGAATTTGGATTATTCCAAACCCAATCACCCTATACCCCACCCCTTAACCTATTTCTCCCAGTTCTTTTAAATAAGGAACATATGAGATAAAATTTACTTCCTTATATTTGAATCTTTAGTTTCCCTTGAATGCTGCTCAAACTTTGGACATCTGATATTGTAAGTTTCCTTGCTGACTCCTATTCTTTATGGCTCAGAGGACAGATACAATTCTCCCTCTCTTCCTCCTTTTTAGTTTAATTTCTTATACTTACATGGATAAAATACATTGAGTATACTTGTGGATAAAAGCACCAATAGATAAAATACACCAACACAGCTGAAAAATACTGCTGTTTTGTAGTATGACTGAATTCCTCTCTTTAGTTATTATACAATACAGAATTTTAAAAAATTGAAAAGTAGAATTCTGAAAGGAACATTTCTCTTTATATATCCTATATAATCAGCTCTCACTCTGATAATATAGTGGAACCCATAATAAATTTAGTTGATCACATTTTAAAACATAATAGCTCAAATTTATATAAAGCTGTCATGTTTATTAAATGATTTGGATATTATCTTAATAGTTCCTGATAAAAACCCTGTGAATTTGGCAGTATGTTATAATTCATATCTTATAGATGAATAAAATGAAGTAAATACAAGTGAACTGATTTCCCCCAACACTTGGAGCAAAGCTGTAAAGCCAAAACTCAAATCCAGGTCTTGACTGAAAATATTATATTCCTTCTACTACATCACAGAGGATTCTCAAAGATGAGTTTCTATAAACTTTCCTATTCCACACTATAAACATTTCTATAGAATATTTTGAACCTTCAGAAGTGACAAATATGTAACTCAAATAAATCTCATTCTTACATAAATCTTACAAAGTCATAAAGTTTAAAAATTACTAAAAAGTTTAACATTTACCATTATTTCAACCAATAAACTGTTTATGCTTACCTTCACTTGGTAGTGATAACGTGTTAAAAGGTAGACAGCATGAAAACAAAGGAAAATTTGGGGAGGGGTAAGTAGATGAAATAATTAAAATTTATTTTTTTGAAATATAAAAATCAGCAATTACAAATATGTTTGAAAACAAATAGAAATTCGGTAGGTGTTAGGTTTAAGGCTGAATCCAATTTCCATTTTGTTTTGATAGGTTTTCTTGTCAACTCCTCCATACTTTTGAATGTGAAAACAGATTCTTTGTACATGTTATTTTGTTTGTTCAAGTTGTAAGTACTGACTTCCCGTGCTTTTCTTTCCCTCTATATTTTTTAACCCATTTGTTATTTAGGGAAAAAAAAAAAGGTATCCATTAAAAATTTTTTTCTAGTCACTCTGTCATTAATAACAGCTAGTGTTTTAGATAATGCTTACAATAAATAAATTTGTGATTTATCAAGTTATCTCATTAAGAAAAAGGAAAAAAAACTCCAAAATTCATGTTCCCTTTACTATAGGTTAAAGATCTGTTCTTAGATTACCTAAAATAGCAGTGGCATTTTGAGTATAACAGGTGATTTTTTTAAAAGTGGCCATGAAGTCAGGAAGATTTGTATTCAAGTCCCATAAGTGACTGAGTAAGTCACTTAACCTTTCAATTCCCTTCAACTAAACTTTACAATGGCCTAGGCACTGGAATACTGATAAATCAAAATTTAGAATTAAAATGGTAGATAAAAATTAAAAGTGTTGTTCTTTGAAAAAAAATTTTTCCTTAAAGAAATGAATTTACAGAACTCTATTCTAAGTATATGTAACCTGTGACTATCAGTTTATATGACGCCACCTTCAATAACATATTTTATATAGTGCTTTAAATCTGCAAAATACTTTGCTCACAATAATCCTATAAGGGAGATAGCAGTTACTATCCCAACTTTACAGAGTGAAAAATATACTAGTAAGTGCCACACACAAATCCTTTATGTAAAAAAAAAACCCCATAGCATGCATAGGAAAGAGCAGAGAAATATAAAATAAATTCCCATTTCTTTGTACCTAAACAGGTTATAAATGAACATTTATATTTCACCAAAAAAGAGTTTTATATATTTCTAACATATATTAGAAAAGTGATCAAAAATTCATACAATATTTTTCAAAACTTACATACTTTTTGCCTTGGATATTCTACTTTCCAGTTATTCAACTACTCTGGAACTATTGAGATCACATATTCCCAAATTAACCAGGACATGAGAACATTAATTTCTGCTGGACTTAAGAATAAGGGGGATCTAGGTTTGAATTTCAGGTAAGACAGGGCCATGAGCTAATCCCATATATTGTAAGCCTTAATTATTACTGGTAACTGTTAATAATATTAAAAGTATTATCACAATAACACCTCTAACAGCTATCTCATAGGATTTATTGTGAAGACCAAATGAGATAACAGCCCTTTGAAAATCTCACAGCACTATATTAATGAGCTATTTGGATAACAGAGAAAAGTATTTTTTGTTTTGTGTTAGTTTAGGGAAAATAAAGGAACTTGAGGGGAAAAAAAAATCACATTAAGAAATGAATGTCAAAATTATTCTATGCAACATTCAGTTTTCTTGTATGAAAGACTGGCATATCAAAGACATAATTACTTTGCTAGTTCCATCAATTACAAAAGAATAAAACCAGAAATCCACTTATTTAAGTCTTGGGCTTTAAGTTGTCAATATTAAAGTTATCAGAAAAAAATTATAATCTCTGAATCAAAGGACAATGTTGAATTACGAAGACATCCTTTCTTTTCAAATTAATTAAATGTTCTTATTTCTACTTATTAATTTTAAATACAAATTATGCTTTCTCAGTCATTCCTTTGTATACTCCATTATTCTGATTGCTTCTTTTTGCTTTGATTTTTACAAAGCCAATGCATATTTCTTGTTGTTTCAATACTTTAATTGTAGTATTAGTCCATTATATTCATGTACTACAAAATTCTGATTTTAAACACTCCCCACTATTGAAATATTTAGATTTTTTTCCCCCAGCCTTTTCCTTATAATGTTATAGTGAAAACCTTTTTTAAAAAAAGTTGTTTTCCTAACAATGGAATGATTAGGTTGAAAGGATTCACTTTTCAAGTGAATAATCATATTTGTTTCTAAATAGGCTTGTTTATATAAATGAATGTGTATATATAATACACACATGTATACAACCAATTTTAAGTTTTTCCCTATGTATAACAATATCAGAAGTCATCATGTTAATTTCAAGAGTAGAGATTTTTCAGATGGCCACATTATTAAATTCTTATTTCAAAGTTGACTAATACCAAAAACCTTAAATTTAACACAATAAAAATCCAAGACTATTCTGATAGTTTCTTATTTCTATTTGTAGCGTTACAATCATACAAGCTTGCAACTCTTATTCATCCACCACAGCCTGCCTCCCCTTTAACTGCCATATCGCATCAGTTGCCATGACTCGTTAATTCCACTTCCATGTCTGACTTCCATAAATTCCTTCTTCAGGCCCTTATTTGGAGTACTGTAAAAGCCAATGCATATGCTTGCCTCCAATCTGTCCCCTCTCCAATTCATTTTTCATAGGGCACCTGGGGAGGGCAGCTTCAGCTAAGTTATGACATCTGAAGTCAGACTATAGAGAATTAAAAGATTAAGCATAAAAGAGGAAGGGCCTATTACAGACAGCTTTTTGAAGAAATTTAGTCATAAAAGGGAAGGCAGGGATGGGAATATAGAAGGGAAGGATGGATAGAGCAAATGATGCATGGGACATGTCTAGGTAGGGAAGCAGTTAGTATACAGGGAGAGATTAAAGATAAATGAGAGTAGACATGACAGGGCAAATCCGCTGGAAAAGATGGGATGAAATGATTGCTTGCTTATATGTGTAAAGGGACAGGGGCATTCTTTGTCAAGAACGGCCATCTCAATATGAAACAAATGAACAACCCACCTTGTAAGTCACTCAACCTCTCAGTACTCTTGCATTAATAGAGAGAATTTTGTCACTTAGGAGTTCTCCCTACCAATGAAATCACAATCCAGCTACTATTCTTATATATTCTCTACTGTGATTATTTAAGAAATAATATTCTTCCAGTCTACAATTTTCTTCCTAAACTATAATACAATTTTAAAATTGAAGTCACTAACAACCAAAAGTGATAACATAAAATTTAAAAATAAAATGTCCCTCTACCCCATTCAGCATAGTATAAAACCTTTACTATTCTTATGAAACATTCTAAATTATCTTTTATCTCTCAAACTAAAACTTAACTTCTTCTCCAGTCAAAATGCTGACTAGCTACCAATGAAATTTCTTTTAAAAAGGCTCCCCGACAAGGGGGTGACTTGGCATATGATGAATATGATATAAATGGGATATAAAAAGTCATCAAGAACATGGCTCTCTTCAACAATGAGATGAACCAAATCAGTTCCATTTGTTCAATAACGAATAGAACCAGCTACACCCAGCAAAAAAACTCTGGGAAATGAGTATGAACCACTACATAGCATTTCCAATCCCTCTGTTTTTGTCTGCTTGCATTTTTGATTTCCTTCTCAGGTTAATTTTACCCTCTTTCAAAATCAGATTCTTCTTGGGCAGCAAAATAATTGTATGGCTATGTATACATATATTATATTTAACATATACGTTAACATATTTAGCAGGTATTGGTCTATCTGCCATCTGGGGGAGGGGGACGAAGGAGGGGAAAAGTTGGAACAGAAGATTTTGCAAGGGTCAGTGCTGAAAAAATTACCATGCATATATCTTGTACATAAAAAGCTATAATAAAAAAAAATTAAAAGCATCAATTTAAAAAATGAAAGATTTGAAAAGTCATGTGCTATTTTCCAACTGTTAGCTTAATAAAGCAAAAATCATTTGTAAAAATCATTTAAAGACAAATTTTAAAAATTATTCTTCCCCTTATATAGCTGACTTAGACTTCAGGCTAGTTACAGAACATTTATCCCTTTGTCAACACTAGCAACTTTTTGTGATAAGATCTGCCTTTCTATGTGCCTCACACAAAGTAGGTAATTAATACATGTTTACTGAATTGAAAAATACCCTGTATAATGTTCCCATCTATGCCTCAAAAATGTTTTAAAATATTATTTACAGATTATCATTCCTATAACCTAAGTTATTATGAGGACAGGACTGGGTCTTATTTCCATTAGTATTAAGAAATAAACTCTAGCTACAAATTCTGTGTGGCACTTTCTTTGTAAGATACACAGGGCAAGATTAAGTGACTTGCTCAGGGTCATGATGAGAATATGTGGCAAGATTTGAACCTAGGTAAGGGCCTTTCAAAGCTAACTTTCTATCCATTATACTATGCTGCTCATAAGTCATCCTATAAACAAATTTGAGAAGGCTGAAAAGGGATATAAATTTTTTTTACTCCTAGTCTCCATTGTGAACTTATAATATAGTTGAAGAGAAAAAATGTTTACATTGAAACAATAAAAGAAAATAATAGGTTATTAGAACTAAAAGCAAGTAAATGATTAGAGTGCAGAAAAAGTTATTAAAGTTTCAATAGCTTAAAACTAAACCAAGACTTTTGGGACTACCTATACGTGGATAATAATCAATAGCATTATTAAACATGTTTCAAATATCAAATAGTTTATTCAGAATAATACTTTTCAGATTGGAATCACCTCTCTTAAAAAAGAGTCTAGGTTTTTACTTACTTGAAATCTTTTCAGTTTAAGGGAAAATAAAGCATCCATGACTAAATTATAAAGGATTATTTTCTCCATCTTCCCACTCCTGGCATTTATATTAGCTGTCCTCATGTCTGGAACTCTCCCTCTTCTCATCTCTAACTCTTGGTTTCTCACCTTCTCCAAGAAGGCTCTCCTGATTCTGCTTAAGTCTTAGGGTTTTTCTTGAGATTGTCTTCAATGTATTCTTTATATAACTTATTTGTCTATAATTATTTGCATTAGACCGTGAGCTCCTTGAGAAGAAATGGATTTTTTTGGCCCTTCTTTGTATTCTCAGTGCTTAGTACAATGCCTGGTACATGTTAGATCAGGGGTCCTCAAACTACGGCCCGCGGGCCAGATGCACCATTATCCCCTCACCCAGGGCTATGAAGTTTCTTTATTTAAAGGCCCACAAAACAAAGTTTTTGTTTTTACTATAGTCCCGCCCTCCAACAGTCTGAGAGTGAACTGGCCCCCTATTTAAAAAGTTTGAGGACCCCTGTTAGATGATTAATAAATGCTTGTTGACTTAACTAAAGACATCTTTTTCTTTCTAGAATTTAGGAAAAAAATATTTTAGGGAATAATCTCCACTAAATTCTACTGCAATGTCTCGTGGTGACACAAAAGTGACTTTGAGTCCTCATAGAATCTAATCTCTTATAGGTTTTATCCCAACTGAGAAGGGGTTCTGATAAAGGTAGAAATGTCAGACTACATTTCTGATTTTGAGGATCATCACCAAAATGGCCACAGAATGATGAAATTTTTTGGTCACTGTCTACTAAATCACAACAGCAAGTCTTAACTTCTTTTTGTCTCATGAATCCCTCTGAGAGTCCGGTGAAGCTTAAGAGATCAGAATAACGTTTTTAAATGCAAAAGAAAAAATAGATAATCACCAAAGAAGCCAATTGCATTTAAATAGTTGCAAAAAGATTTCAAAAAATAAATTCATGGACTGAGAGTTAATCTCTTTTCATAGAGGGGATTTTATTTTGGCACAACAAAGGAGTCACAGATGATCGAAAAGATACATGTCACATATATATCTTAACTGTCCATCACTATTCATAGTATATGTGATTTAGCAATAAAAGTACATACCACTATTGATTAAAACAAATGTCCTTAACTATAAAAAACAGCCATTAAAAAACAAACCTGTTTGGAGTTTTTTGCTTTATGTAAAAAAGGCCTAACTAAAGCATTAAAACAGTGTTTCTGAATTCAAAAATATTTAAGCACCTGATATATAAAAAGCCAGAGCAATTAGTGGTATAGGGAATAGAGTGCTGGGACAGAATAAGGAAGACATCTACCTAAGTTCAAATTTGGTCTAAGGCATTATATCACCTGAGCAAGTCACTTAACCCTGTGAGCTTCAGTTTCCTCATCTATAAATGACAAGCCACTCCAATATCTTTACCAAGAAACCCCCAAATGGGGTCACAAAGATTAAGATACAAAGGGAAAGAGGAACAAAATAATTATGTTAACTGTTCTCTACTACAAGAATAAAAATTGGAATTTTTTAAAAAAGAAAGCTCTTAAGTGACGTTAATAGTCTCTCTTGCACACACACACAAAACTGTTAAACCCTCCAATTTCATTAGTCCTATGTGGTTTACTTTATTGTCTTTGCTTAGTTAAAAAAAAAAAAAAAATCACATCAACATTGGTCATAAATTTCATAGATCAGGATTCTGGAGAGATTCATTACGCTATTATTTAGTTTTAAAAAGGGGGGTGGGTAGAGTATTGCTAATAGTAGACAGAAATATTTCACTTAAATGTTTTTACAGGAAATATTTTAAAAGAATATTTCTTACCAGCTGAAATTCTCGACGTCGGTCATAAGCATGCTGGATACCACTATCTGCCCATAATGCTCTTATTGCAGGAAGGTATTGCAAAAAAACCCGTGTTTCCACCATTCCCTGTGCTGCCATAGCTGATCGAGTGTCAAAAGCCATCATTTTGTCTCCATTGACTTGATTTGAATTATCTCCCCAAGGAATATGAAGTTTTTCTCTAGCATCTACAAGGACTCTCACACCTTAAAAATAAATGGAATGAAGGAAATTATTAAAACTTATAAATATGTATACCTTTAAAAACTGCTATTGATTAAAACTTAACACTGCTTTAATTTGATTCACTTTTAACATTTCCTCTATGTGTACCCAAGAGCAACTAAGTTATTCAGATGCATATAGATAAAACTAGGTGTTCAGGATCATTAACATTGCTTTTTATGCTAAAGAATTCTGATTAAGATCAAATCACTTCATAAAATCACCTCTGGATTACAAAAACTGTTGAGAAAATATTCTGTTAATAAACTTTACTCACACCAAGGCAATAATTTCAAATCAACAAACATTTTTGTTTTTATTTGAAATTTTAAGTCGAATCTGAAAGATACTTATTCAGAACACTAGGATCCAGATCTGAAGCTATCAAATGCTTCCCAAACACTGGTCAATAGCAAGATCAAGTCATCTTAGGGCTTACTGTCTGGGTCAAATCAATTCAAGTTAACAGAATAGTAAAAAGTTTTCTCTGAAAAGCAAAATTTAGGGAGTGTGAGTCAGTGAGTGAGTGTGTGTTTTAATAATGAGGGCTGCTTAAGAATAAATAACTTGATCTAACATTTCAATTCATAGATGCCTAGGTTATTTTTAAGAACCAATATTTCAATCCCTAAATCACTGATCTAATTTTAGTAGCTACCTGTAGAATATGAAGAAAATTGACTCATTCAGATGGATAAGACCCAGGAATAGGTGTTCAAAGT